>NW_027223757.1:82534567-83196020 GCF_028538775.1 Myotis yumanensis | reverse complement strand
GTGGATTCAACACGGGAACTCAGTCGCTCTTGGGCACCCCCCTCCCTGCCTCCTGGGTTCCCCACATACCACTAGGCCCTAGCTGACAAGCTGCAATTACAGGAAAGTGCTAAAGTTACAAGTTGTTCTAAACAGCCTTCGACAAAGGCTACTCAGTGAAAAGGAACCCTGGGCGGTTAGAAATCTTTTTTGCTGGGGAGAAACCATAAGGTTTGCATCCAAGAATGTGTTGTCTGTTTGAGGCTGGCCTTTATTCTTTCCGTCGGGTGCCAGTGGCATGCATTTCAAATGAGCAGTTGTCTGTGGCCCGAGTCTGTGGCCGAGGCATATCTAATCAGGTTAACAGCCGTTCATCCCGGCTGTCAGCTCGCTGGAAATCAGGACATTATCTGCAACCACACGCAACTCAAATAGCAGGTTGGCACTCGGAGCCCTGCATCTCCAGCTCCCTCCTGACCTGGCTGTGGCGGCCCCTGGTTGTTTCTTTCCCTACACTACGGTAGAACAGTAGCAAAGCTATTTTAGGGATGAAAGCAGCTAATTGCAGATTTCCATCACGGCCAGCCACTCAGAACACAGGTTTGGAGAGCACGCTGGTGGTCTTTGACTGTGGGAGGGTTTTGGCTTGTTGGCCCGTGTAGTTGCTGGTCCACACCCTGGGCCCACAAAGCTGTTAATTGGAGGCTCTGCCATGTGGGCCACTTGGTTCTGGGTGTGAGGAATTTGGTGGGATTTCGTGTGAAATAGCATGCGATGTTTTCTTGGCCTTAAAAGCACGGCTAGAAGGGCCTCTGAGAGCCCTCTTCTCCTCCTGCCGACTGGATGGATGAAGAAGCTGTGGCTCAGGAAGTCCCCTAGCCAGTCGGGGGCCAGAAGTGGTGAGACCCTGTGTTTCCAGGCTTCCTTTCGGGGGCTCTCTTTTCTGAGATGTCTGCACAACTCCAATATGTTGCTTAAAAGCTTCAGGAAGGCAGTGACACAGGCTTCATTAAGGCCAGGTTCGTTCAAATCCAAGCGCCACCACACACAGAGGTATGATCTTGGGTGATAGTTGCCCCATCTGTATACAACGGGGATCATGAGGCCTGCCTCTCGGGTTGTTAGATAGGACAGGAGTCTCAAGGTCTGAGCCATTCCTACTGAATGCTATTCTTGATAAATGTTAATGTGTAGTACACTATTTTGCAGACCAGCTGTAAACAGGATGAGCTTGACAGGAACTGAACTGAATAAATGTAGCCAACTGCACAGAAGAAATCAACATGTAATTGACCAGATAAGCAATGGCCAAGCCTCCCTTGGTATCCTTTGGATAGAAATCTCACCTCTCCTTTGCCTGCTGCAGGTAAATAAAACTACCCCGGGACGACCACCTCTTATTTTTGAATAGAGCACCCCAAGCAGTGAACCCCTTGAGTTCAGTAACAGGTTGGTCAGTTCAATGAATGAGATCATGACTTGATCATGCCTGGAAGGTGATTTTCCTGTGTGACCCCCTCCAGCTTCCTAAGCACTTCCTGTCATTTCTCGGAGGTGGTGTCTGCAGGGTCAGTGGAACCTAGTACTGGAAAACATGGGGACTTGGGTGGGATCAGAAATTCGGTAGAAAAATACCTATTATTTCCCATAAATAACACTTTTATAAATATCCAATGGAAAATAAGACCTTTGATTATGGTTCTTCCTTCTCTTTAGAATGGAGTGAGGATGGCATGCTCACAACTGCTCAAGGTCCTTGGCCTCTCAGAAGAAGCTGTTTGCGTCTCTCCACCATTGGCCCCCAAGGATACACTGCAGGGAACAGCTGGCAACGGCCAGGGAGCGCTTCCCTCCTGCAGGGAAAGAGAGCGAATAGGACAGGCTTTGCTGGCTCCTTCCTCTCGCACTGACCTGGGGCCAGAGAAGAGTCAATAGGTCTGAGGAGCCTCGAAGGCCAGGGCAGGAGCCACACAGGGTGGACACTGCCAGGCTCCTGCAGATACTGGGGGTGCCGAGTTTATCTCTCTGCCGAACCAGACACCTGTCTGTGGAAATTGAAATTTCTTGGCAATCTTGCCACATCATTGAGAAAGATTTTAAAAAACGAAGCACTAAAAGAAAAAAAATGTTTGATTGGAAAATCATGAGACCGATTATTTAAAATCATAGCTGGAAAAAGAAAATTTGATGCTTTCAGAGATGAGCAGGGAAGAAATAGCTGTCCTTAACTGCAAATAAGAAAAATTTAAAAACCCCAAGTAACCAGCAGATTTACAGAACTGATAACGATCAGAACTGGTAAGGATAAGGACTGATAAGGATGTTTAGCAAGGTTGCTAGAGACAAGTTTAACTTCCAAAAAACTCAGCTAATAACATTTTTTTCTATCTTGGCAATAGAAAACTAAAATGTAATATAAAATGTTATTGTTACTAATAGATAAACTGAAGTATCCAGGATTTATTTTAAAGACTACACCATGGAAGCAAGTTAAAATTCTTCTACAGGATACCAAAGAAAATCTAAATAATTGGGAAAGATATTCCACACACTCAGATGGGATGGCACAACATTATAAGGTTGAAATAGCCCCTAAATGATCTACAAATGCAGTATAATCCTAATATAAAAATACACTGCATGTTTAGAAACTCAATATGTTTATTCTAAAATATTTATGGAAACATAGAAATCCACAAATAATTAGTCTATAAAAGATTTGTCTTACCGAACATCAATAGAAAGCCAAATAGAAAAAGATGGGCAAAGGATGTAAACAGGCAATTTACGGAAAAGGGAGACCCATCTAGCTAAAGAAGCATGTGGTGAGGTGCTCAGATGCTTCAGAAATGAGAGAATTCCAAGTGAATCAAGAATTCTGTATCACTTGACACACAATGGGATGTTGAAATTGAAAAGTTGGATAGAGCCAAGGTTGCATGGAAGTTTGCATGCTTCTGGTAGAAGCATCGTTGGGGGCACTCACACTGCAAAGCAACTGGCCACACTGTCAGTGAAGTGTGTCGGTGTGTTGGTGTCTCAGCAGTGCCGCTCCCGCACGCGCAGCTCCTCCAGATCTATAAGGGAATATGTGTGAGCAGGTTCACCGCAGATTGTTCATGGCAGCGGGAGGCGGAGGAAACCTCAGTGTAACAAGTAAAATGGAGTGGACGTGTGCTATGGAGTACCGAGAAGCAGAGATATATCATAAGAACATGGTGTGTACTGAGGGGGAAACTAAGAAACAGAATGAGGTTCATAGGACCATATATTTACACAAAGGAAATACTTGCACGCTTAATTATCATGCTAAGCATTGAAAAGTACGTGTAGAAATTCAAGGAAACATAGGAAACACATTAGAGAGGTAGCCTATGGGGAGAGAGGATGAGGCAGGCAATGGGCATCAATGGGACAAGGGCTAGACCTTGCAGACTGACAGGTGCTGTGAACTGAGTGTGATGCTCTCCACCTGTGACCCACATGCAGGTAAGAGAGGAAGAGAAACCTGTTGTGTGTAAAAGAAAGTTCCATGCTTGGCTTTTATTTTGAGACTAGAGGCCCGGTGCATGAATTCGTGGGGTCCCTGGTCTGGCTGGTAGGATCGGGCCAAAACCAGCTCTCCAACATCCCCCAAGGGGTCCCAGATTGCGAGAGGGTGCAGCCCAGGCCATGGGACCCGCCAGTGCACGATTGGGCCCGGAGGGATGTGGGAGATTGGCCAGCTGGGAAGGGACCGTGGGAGGGTTCCAGGGCATGTCTGGCCTGTCTCACTCAGTCCCGATTGACTGGACCCCAGCAGCAAGCTAACTTACTGGTGGGAGCGTCTGCCCCCTGGTGGTCAGTGTACGTCATAGCGAGCAGTTGAGTGGCCTTAGCATATCATTAGCATATTACACTTTGATTGAACAGCTGACCGGACGACCAGACACTTAGTATATTAGGCTTTTATTATATAGGATTACATGGAAGCAAATTTGGAGTGATTATCCTCCTAAGGAGATTCTGGTGAGTCCAGTGGGATTTAGTACATTAGACCATGATTCACTATGTCTTCAACATCTTGCCGTTTTCATTATGTCTTAGAAAACTAGGGCCTGAGGTTGTTTCAGGGTTGGATGTTGGAAAACAATGCTGCTAAGCATGAATATTTTAGCAAGAGTTGATCATTTTGAGAGGTTTTAACAACAAACAGGCAAATTGGAGAAATAACTCGAAGGCCTCACTTTAGAGATTGCTAAAAGGATAAGAGAGAGAAAAGAACAAAAAACAAAACATAATTTAGGATTGATGCAAATTTGTATTTTTAAAGTTTTATTCATCTTAAAATGTATCCTGGAGAAATATTATCCCAATATTTCTTTCTAGATCTTAAGTTCCTTTTCTGTGAAAAGAATGATAAAAAAAAATGATCCATGCATACACTGATTCATTTCATTCTCTAACAATCCTATGAATGAGATATCATAATCTCACTTTACAGAAGAAAAAAACTGAAGCTCATGAAGGTTAAGTCACTTTTCCCAGGCCATGAGAGCAGAAAGGAAAATGATTCAATGCAAATATGGCTGACTAATTCCAAAGCGCCTGCTCTTTCTTTTGCTGTCCACTAAAAGGTATTTGAGCTTAACTTTGCCTGTAAAGAGGCCTATTTTTGACATTTATATGGTATGCAGTACAGGAGAACAGAAACCACTCTGTATTTTAAGTGGAATGGCATTTGACAGCATGAAGTAGTTGCTTATGAAATCATTGGAAGAGTTGAAGGGGCAGGCTCTCATCTGAACCACCGTAAAATACTCCCAGAAGACTGCAGAGATGACCTACCAGTCAGGAAGGTGGGGAAGATAGGAGACCAGGAGATCAGGAACCCCTCAGTAACTAAAGCAGGAATCAGGAAACCAGTCCAAGAAGCTGTCATTCTGACCAATATTGCTCCCACACACCCAAGAAGCTGGTGATTGGACACTGGAGAGCTATGTTCAACTTCACCGTGCTTTAGCTGCCTTTCCGAGACCATGTAAATGGATGGGCCCTGCATCTTCACGACCTTGCTTACTAGCAGAAAAAAAGTCAAAAGCTCTGGAAGGAGGCTTCTATCTCATTTCTGCACCCAGGTGGCAAAATGTAACTGACATCCAACTCTGGCTGAAAGGGAGTCTGGGAAATGTAGTTTTTAGCCTCCCAGACTCTGTCGTATGGGGAGGCACACCAGAAAGGTGTGTTTATGGGCAGTGAGTCCACAGGTATAATTTTATTTGAAACTCTAAAGTCATACCACTAAACATAAGAAAGTCAATGAACTAACCTTTTTAAACTCAAGAATATCACACTCCCTGCCAGAATCCTGCATGACCACCATCATCTATTATTATCTGCTAGCAGCATATCAAAATATAAGACAGTGACTAAGAAAAAAATCACCCTCAGTGTTGATCCAAGTGAAACTTCTATAAATAAAATTTTTTTTAAAAAAAAAAAATCCAAAAAAGCCAATGTTCAGGTGAAACAGCAGATTAAATATAGTTGAAGAGAGAATTGGTGAACTAGGAAATAGTGTTGAGGAAATTACTCAGATTGAAGCGGAGAGAGACAAGGAGTTGGAAAATATTAAAAAGAGTGAAGAGTCATGGAAGATAGATACTGTACAGATTATAGGAGCTTCAGAGAAAGTCAACTCAGAAGGGAAGAAAATGTTTGGAGTTAATTGCTAAAGTATTTCTAGGATTTATTAAAGACATTTATGTTCAACTTCCAAGCAGACCAAATAAAAATAAACCCACCCCTAAGAACAACCAAAGTCAAAGAAAATTTAACAAAAACCAAAGAAAGGAAACATAGATCACCTTCAAAGGAATAACAGATTGAAGGTAGACTTCTAATCAGCCACAATGGAGGCCATAAAATATGCAATAATATTCTCAATGTGCTGAAGGGGAACAACTCCACCTAAAATTCTACGCATAAACTATCGTAAGGAAGTAAAAGAGAGATTTTTCTAGTATTGCAGAAACTAAGAGAATTTATAACTCACAGACCCTGACTCAACGATCTAAAGGACAAACTCCAGGAAATAGAAAATTGAATCTGAGGAAAGAAGAAGATGCAAGGAAAAATGGCAAGCAAAGAAACTGGTACATATTGATTAAGTCTAAATAATTACTGACTTTTAATATAGTAGTAATAACAAGCAGGGGGAATTAAAAACAAAAACATAATAGAAAATAATGACAGAGAAGATGAGAGTAGTAATCAGAGTTAAAGCCTTTCAAGGCCCTTGTTTTGTTTGGCAGGAGGGAAAGGATACTGATTAGCTTCAGGCTTTGCTAGGTCAGGATATGTTCTTGGCATGTTTAGAGCAGCTATTTAAGGGATAGAAAGAAAATGTGTAACAGGAAAACTAAGGCCTCCTCACCACTTGTCTCCAAGAGAAGAGGAAGGGTTCAACTGCAGCCTACATTTCAGTGTGAAGGACAAGTATTACACTTAAAAAATACTCTCCTGTTTTAGTCCTAAGTAAATACAAGACACAAGGAGGAAATCGACAGATTTCCTTGCTGAAGATGTGCTGATTCAACCTTTGTTCTATGTCACCCAGCAATTGGAAAGAGTCACATAGCAAGGGTGGCTCGGAACCCTGCCCTCAGCCTGGCCTCTCCTCCCCGGGCCCTGGCTGCCAGCTCAGCTCTAGCTCCTGTCTGTCTCCCACGCACCCCGCCCATCTGCATCCCAGTTCCGCCTTGCCTTGCCCTTCTTCCCTTCTAGAACCCTGAGCTCATCTCTGCCTCCTGCTCAGCTGTGGGAGCAGGGTCTGTCCCCCACCCCCAACCTCATCGCATGCTGCCTGCCACAGCCTGCCAGGTTCAGACAACATCTTGACATGGCAGGAAGTGCCCCTTACTGAGCATTTGTGAGCCATCCTCATGCTAGGCATCTCCGGACAAGTTACTGAACCTCTGGGACCTCAGTGTTCTCAGCTATGAATGGGAATAACAGTAGCGCCTACCTCGTAGTGTTGCTATGAGGCTCAATGAGTTACTGTATGCAGAGCACACAGAATGGTGCCTGGCATTAAGTAAGCACAATGTACGTGTTGATTAAACAGAAGGTAGTTCGTCTTAGTCCCCAGGTTACACGTGAGGAAACTGAGGCCTTGAGAAGCTCACGAACTAGCTTGTGCCCAAATGTTGTCCTGCTGGCTGAGGCCGGAGCCCATAAATGGACCAGTGACCCCTACAGATCAGCCCTGTCCCATGAGGGGGTCTCATTCCAGGTCCCAGGTCTTGGATCATGTCCCTGTAACTGACCAAACCACGCTTAGCCCTGGGCACAGTGGGTTGCGCCACCATAATGCAATGGGCTGAAAACCTGGAGAGGAGTGCTCCGCTCAGGCCAGAGCGCTCT
Organism: Myotis yumanensis; assembly: GCF_028538775.1. NCBI lineage: Eukaryota > Metazoa > Chordata > Mammalia > Chiroptera > Vespertilionidae > Myotis > Myotis yumanensis. The sequence continues at coordinate 83,188,637 of NW_027223757.1, read as the reverse complement.
CTCTCTCTGAGTGGCAGGAGGAAGAAGCTGTTTGGATGAGACTGCAAATGCAGGGGGCAGGTGGGGGGCCAGGTGACCAGCGGCAGCCAGCCCGGCGACAGGCCCCGGGTTTGGCTGTCTCCCAGAGAGGGAGCAGAGCCCACCACCCTGAGCAGCTCCCAGGGCCTGCAGACACCTCTGCGCTCTCCCTCAGCCCGTGGAGCCCACAGCTCACATCGCCACAGGTGCTCAGCTACTGCCGAAGAGGAAGCTTGACAAAGTGAGCCACGTGGCCACAAAGACGCAGCTCAGACGGGCTCTGAGGGTGGGTGCCAAGGGCGAAAGGGAGGGAGAACCAGGGCCATGAGCGCGTCTTGTTTAAACCGCCTTCTGCAGAAGAGCCTCGACAAGACCCTGTGGTGCCCCTTGGGTGCTGCTCAGGGTGGATCATCCTCGTTCTTCAGATAATCTGAGTGAAACATGGTTCATCCACACCTTAGGGTTCAGCATGGCGGTTGGTGTGTCCCCTCTGGTCCCACCCCTTCCTGGGAGTCGGTCTCAAAGGGCTTTGCGAAGGCTAAAGGGCTTACGCCACGTAAGACAGGGAAAGGTGTGCACGCTCAAGAAACATTTGCTCTTATTTCTGGGAGGTGCCAGGTAAAACAGCGGAGGTGATGAGCACTTGCTTTAGCATCAGGTGACCCGGGCTTGAATCCCAGGTTTTAATTCTCAAAAACCAATCTAGTCTCCCAGAGCCTCAGTGTCCTCATCTGCAAAATAGGGATAAAAACGCCCACCCCTTGGGGTGTTCTGAGGGTGAGTAAGGTAAGGTGAGTTGAGAGCTTAGCACGGAGTCGGCGCAGGCCAGCCTCCATACGAAGAAGGTATCACACTAGCGATAATGATGACGTTCTTTAAGGACGCTGAAGCTGCGGGCGGTAAGGTGACCTGTCCAAAGTCACCTGGGGGGTAAGGCAGGCCTGGGTCTAAGGCGGGTTTGCTGACCTCCTTCGGAGCTCTTCTCCCCGCTCCTGGCACCTGCCCTGGACACCACCATGTCCTGCGATGCCCAGCGTCCTGGAGTTTCGTTTTGTGGTGAAGTAGGATGTAGGACCTGTTTTGAATCCTGAAGACCTGATGCTTTTAGCCTGTAGAAGCCTTTCCAGCTCAGGAGGCCCCAATCTGAGCTGATTTCAGAAGCGTGAGTTTCCAGATTAGGGACAAAGGCAGACACCTTGCTGGAGAAGGGGGGTGGGGGGGGGGGGGGAACAAAGCAAGGCTTTGGGCAAGGACCTGACGGGGGGGGGTGGTGCTGAAGGAGAGGCCCCCCAGCACAGGCAGCGGGACCCAGGCCAGGGGCGGGCCGTGGGGCCGCCCTCAGAGTCTGCCCCTCGCTCTGGGAAGCCAGCGGAAGCGCTACCTGGTTTGTGCTCCTCGCATTTTTTCCAGTCGCCATGTGGACCTGCCAACATTTTCCACATTAAGAACAAATCAAAAGAAATGTTTCACTAGGCATGAGTTAGTGCAAGGGAAGGAGAGCAAATCAAATTCGTGCAAAAATAGAGGAAATTAATTTTTAAAAAGTCCAACCAAACACCCTGTAATTTTCAGTGATTTCCTTTCAGGGAAACTGACCACTGTCACTATAAACAAAGACGAGAATAAATAAATAAAAAGGGAAAGAAGGTTGTGTTTTTTCTCCGCGCCTCCCTGATGGATGGTTTATGGAGGCCTCAGGATAAAAGTCAGCCTCTAATTGTTCCCAGATGAGGCCGCCTCTGCCCGTGCTGTGGTGTTTCCCCGGCCTCAGCCGGGCCTGCCAGACGGGCTGCTGGTGACGGGAGCTGGACACTGGTCCCCGTGGCTCTGGCCACAGCCAGATGGAGAGGGGCAGCAGGAGGTCAGGGCCGTTGGTGGGAGGAGCAGACGGCCAGGAAATACCCATCACCGCCATGGAAATGAGGCTCTGCCCGAGCCAGCACCCATGCCCCCCTTCTTTCAGAGGGCTCCTGTGCCTCCTTTCTCTCGGGGTCACCTCTCTCACTATCTCACTGCCATGCTCTGGGGCCCACCAACGTCCCGTCACCGAGGAGGGCCTGGCTGGGCGGAGGTCCTCTCCTAACTCAGGAGGCCGTGGCCCCTCCAATGCGCAGCCAGCGTGGTTACTTATCCTCCGCAGCCTCCAACCCTCCTGAAAGGAGGCAGGTGCTCGTCATCATGAGAGAGCCTGCCTCATGCCATCTTTGTTCCTCTGGGGTCTCTGGATCGCCCTCAGCTGGCTTCGCTGCCCCATCTGCTGAGAGTCCCCTCACCTCGCGTTGCCATCCTCACTTCCTCTGCTGGTCTGGCTCCCTGAGCCGGGGACTCCAGGGACCACTTGGGAAGTGTCTTCTGTCTTCTTCCCCCTCCCCCACCTGCACCCCAGGAATGAAGCCTGAAACGCCCCATGAACGGGTCTTGTCCTCATTTCTCCACAAGAGGGATTTACCAAAAGTGGGGTCGGACATGTGGCCCGATTCCGAGCTTCTGTTCTCACCATCTTGGCGCCTCCACTGGCTCCGTTTCAGGGACCCCAGCACTTTCACAAGATCAGACATTCCCTTTGCACAAGAGAAGACATAAGGCTTTCTCTCCGAAGAACTTGAAAATAACTTTTCAGTTGTTGAATATCTCTGGCAAAACAAACATCGTGATGAGTTGGGGTAAATGAATCAGAAACAGATGGATAAAATTTATCTGAAACACAGAATTTCAACCCAGAGGAAGGGGTGGGGGGCGAGCTTGGGGTTTCCATGAGCCCAAAATATAAGGTAAGGGACTTGAGCCACGTGACTGATCCAACCAGCTAATCTGGGAGCGCCCAGTCCAGCCTCAGAGACGTGTGTGCGGCCGTCCAAGGAGCCCAGATATCAAGAACACAGAGCTGCTATCGGGTTTCCAAAATGTAGCTTCTGAAAATAAGCTGTTCTAATTTACAGTGTACCTTCTAACGTCTCCCCTGGAGCACATGGCTCCGTGGAAGATGGAAATTATTTTGGAGATAACCAGTTGCTGGGTTTGGCATCCATTCTGCAACAGTTACATGTGTGGAAAGAGGCCCTGATTGGTGGGGTGGGAGTGTGCTGGGGTGGGGGGGGTGCGGGGGTGGACACATCAGTGGTTTCAACAAGAATGCGAAAATACTGTATTCTGTGACACCGTGGCTCCAGGGTAGGCAGATTACTCACAAATCGGTTACAGATTTTCTTGAAATATGTAGGGCCTTCCATGCAGGAGAAAGGGAGTTGGGGCCCAGATGCCTTTGGAGTTTTGCTGACCTTCAAACATGGGGATGGAGCTGGAGAAGGTGATGGGCCCGGCAGTGGCTCCTGGGCAGGTCCTCGCCCTTCCAGGCACATGGCCACGCTAGTCGCACCTCCGAGGGTGGCTTTGCAGGATTCGCAAGAGAAGTTGCTACCCATGCGGTTCTCCGGCCTGCTTGCTTTGGTGTCAGTCTCTCCAAAACTGGTCTGTTCACAAGAGGAGTCTACTTCCCCGTCTGGGACCTGCTATCCGACACCAAAAGGAAGAGCAATTGGGGATCTGTCCTGAATTGAATGTTCCCCTGAAAAATTTAGACACTGCATCACAGGCCCAACTGCGGTCCTTCCCAGAGAACCCAAGGCACTCATTAATGTGCCAGTTCACACGCATCTAAAAGGGGACTCTGTTTCTATTACCATCTTGACATTCTTATTTCAGCCAAGGCAATGGCAGCCACATAAGCTGGAAATCTCAGGTTCTTCTTTGATTGTTCCCTCTTGTTCATCCTCAGACCCAGTCCATCAGGAAGCCCTGGAAGTGGAACTGCCAAGCCCAAAACATCCTCAGATCCATACAATGCCACTGTCCCCCTCGAGGCCACCAGCACTTCTGCTTGGACAACCTCAATCACCCCCAAGGTGGTCTCCACGGTCTCCACTCACTGTCCCTCCTGCCTTTCTGCCAATCCAGCCTCCGCTGCCTGCCCCAGCGGCGTTTTCTTCTCAAAACATAATTCAGATCATGATGCAATTTATACATTTCTCCAAAAAACTGCTTCATGGCTTCCCATTGTAGTTAGAATTAAATCCAAACATCTCACCGCAACCTTTAAGATCTTGCACGATCCAACCCCGGCTTCCCTCAATTCCCTCTTATTTTCCCCTCTGCATACCACACTGTCTTCCCTGGGGTTCTGCTATACCTGCCAACCCCTCTTCCCACCCCCCTCCCGCAGAGACCCACATCTATCTCAAGCCCTTCATAGACACAGATCACTGATTTTTTTCTCCTGCTTTAAGTCTTAGCTTAAATATCTTCTATTTGTTCACAGATAATAATACTGATCCAGGCACCAACACCTTAATGTAAGTCAGCCACTGATTAGAGTAGAAAATAGAAAAGTTTCCTGGCTGCACATCTGAATTTCTGTTCAGGCTTTGACACTTGTTAGCACAGGATGTACGTTTGCGTGCATGTACACATACATTCACACACAACACAAACATTAACACCGGACCCTGGCAAGGACTGCCCTGGTGAGGAGGGGCTGACAGGAGCAATGAAAGAGCAATGGTAACCCTGGACCCCCCCTCCCCCTCCCCCCCGCTCAGGTACCCCTGCCAAGGTGGTTCTGTTTCCCGGCAGCAGAAGATGACACTGCTGGGTCTGTGGTAAGTGAACTCGTAAGCAGTGCATCTGGGGTGTCAGGCAGATTGGCCTCTGGAGCAGGAAGGGGAGAAAGAAAGTGCAGGAGGAAGGTCTGATTTAGGACAAACAAGGGCTAGGCTCTTCTATAACCTATAACCATCACACAACAATGCATGCTCTCTTGGAAACTTTTAAACATTACAAAATAGCCTGGCTGGTGTGGCTCAGTGATTGAGTGTTGACCCATGAATCAGGAGGTCAGGGTTCAATTCCTGGTCAGGGCACATGCCCAGGTTGCAGGTTCCATCCGCAGAAGGGGGCGTGCAGGATGCAGTGGATCGATGGTTCTCTGGCTTCATTGACGTTTCTCTCTCTCTCATTCTCCCTTCCTCTTTCTGAAATCAATAAAAAATGTATATCTATAAACATTACAAAATATTAAGATCTAGGGGGAACAAATCTCCTAGGGTTCCCTTATTCAAAGATAACTATTGCTGTCATTTTGACGCATTTATTCCTGTCCTTTCTCTGTCTGGGTTTTTTGTCTTTTTTTAAATTGTTTTGCTTCTTCAGAGTTGCACAGCAGCCCTCATACTATATATACGTCTTCCTGTCCTGCTTTTTCTGTTTAACTTAAGTTTTGTTGTGTTGTTTTTTTAGGTTGTTACCTAGTCACAGAGAATATAATTTTTAAGGGGATGAATATACCCAAGATTCTGTTTATCTTTTCCCTATGAATGAGAATTTACTATCTTTAGTAGTCAATTATTGAACATAAAGCAGTGATTAACAACTTTCGCATGAAAGATTCAGAATGACTTCCTCGGGATAGATTGATGGATTCTTTAGGTTGGGCTAGTCGTTTTAACCTGTAACTTCAGATTTTCTTAGTTCATTCACTGTGACCAGTAATCATTTTAAAGTCTCTTTCTCTCTGGATCCCCTTTTGTTTTCCCTTAGACTCTTTACCAAGTAACTTCTAAATGGTTGTAGGAGGTCTCACCTATCTATAGGTGTCTGACAGCTGCTCAGCAAAGTCCTTCCCCCCCTTCCTCCTGGGCACACAGCTAGATCCAATCAGCAGCTTCTCTTGCTGCGAAGGTGTGTATCGTGGTTGAGTCTTAGCCAATGGAAGGTGAGAGGAAGTGAGACGTCTTGCTCTCAGGTCTCATCAAAACGTCTCTCATGTGTGATCCAACCACAGTTTTCCTTTTCCATTCACTGGATGCACACTGCCTTAGAGCAGCGGTTCTCAACCTGTGGGTCGCGACCCCTTTGGGGGTCGAACGACCCTTTCACAGGAGTCGCCTAAGACCATCGGAAAACACATCTATAATTACATATTGTTTTGTGATTAATCACTATGATTTAATTATCTTCAATTTGTAGCAATGAAAATACATCCTGCATATCAGATATTTACATGACGATTCATAACAGTAGCAACATTACAGTTATGAAGTAGCAACGAAAATAATTTTATGGTTGGGGGTCACCACCACATGAGGAACTGTATTAAAGGGTCGCGGCGTTAGGAAGGTTGAGAACCACTGCCCTGGAGAGGCAACCCACCCCGGAGGTTCCCGGGAGCTCTGGAGTAGGGCCCATGAGTTTTGAGTTTGCAAGACTGCCATGCAGGCCTTGCTCAAGGGAGCCTAGGGCCTTCCAAGGTGCCAAATCTGTTTAAACATGTGCCCCAAATTATAAGGTGCTATTTCCTGAGCTGCCTAATTTAAAATCCCACATCAATGACCGAGTAACAAAAATATCATTTCATATTCCACATACGATGAAAGCTTCCTCAGTGCTAATGTTTCCACGAAGGAGCCTCCTGCTCTTGAGATGGTCCCACTTGCATGTTTCAGAGTCTGCTCTGTCACGAGGGGAGGTGCCATGAAGTCATCAAACCCCAGCTCGGTGGCTCAGGGGGTCGAGGGCAAGTTCCTCACCTCCCTGTGCTTCCTCCTCGGCAAGGTGGGGACAAAGTGGGACCTGTCCCACAGGTAACCGAGTCACATGACTGCCTGGAAGAGAGGTTATTATAAGAAACGGCTTTCTCCGGCTGCATCTACAGCGTAACATGGAGAAGGACCTTCTATTTACCAGACACCTGAACTAAGTCAAATCACTATCCAATGTGGAGAGCACTTCCATGCTTTGTTTTTTGTTTCAGTTCAGGCTTTTTTGTTTGTTTGTTTGTTTTTTAATTTTTGTGAGTTTATTTGAGCCAAACTGTCAACAATTGCCGGGAAGCAGTGTCTCCACGGATTGGGACAATGCTCCAGAGCGGCAGTCGCCAACCGGTGGTCCAAAAGGTTGGCGACCGCTGCTCCAGAGAATGGCGGTTTTTTCATCTATTTTATACATTGCAATCAAAGGAAGGGACATAGGTGGGTTACATGAAACCCACTGGTGATAGATGAGAGAGGCGGGAGAGATCAAAGCGGGGAAACCTCTGGGATTGGATAAAAAGTAAAATGATAGACGCATACTTAGGTGGGTGCAGGATAGTTAACAGTCAACAATTAACATGATAACAATAACAATGAAGGAATTTGTATTGTCTGTCCTGGTGCCCAGGCACATTAGGTTGTGCCCCAAGGGGTCCGGGAAAAGGGAAGTTACAAGGTACCCTGATATTTCAAGGATGTGTTATCATAGATGCAAAAAGACAGATAGGCTCAGTTAAGGTAAAGGTTGACCATGTCAGTGAAGATACCAGCCTAGGAGGTGACTACCCACCATAACTGCTTTTAGTTAAAGTTTAATTTCAGACCATCCTTTGTAGTGACTTTAGGTCTCTGAGTTTGCAAGACTGCCATGCAGGCCTCCTCTGAGCTTGTCAGGTCAGCATGTGGCCCCTTTCGTCCACACATGCCCCTTTTGGTCATAAATCAATCCAAAGGATGCATGGAAGACCAACCTTTTGGTTGGATAATGGAGTCCCACGGAGCTAGGAAGGCTCATTCAGAGGATGTCTCAGTGTCAGCATTTCTTGCTGAACAGGGTAGACCACTAGAGTCAGGTTTTTTTGTTGTTATTTGTTAATTTAAAATTTTTTAAAATTTTTCTTTTTAAAAACTTATACAGGCCTAATTGTTTTTTCAAACTAGGTTTGCTGGGCTTCTGGAAAATCTTTGGCTTGGTTAGCGGCAAATGTTGAGAACTAGCATTTGGGTTTGGCTTGGCTTTTCGTGGAAGAGAGCAGCTTGGGCTGAGATGGGTGCACAGTTGGGCTCGGCTCCAAGACTGACCTTGGGATTTTTTGTTGACCTTCTAATAATCAATTTTTCCATTGATTATTAGAGAGAGTGGGAGGGAGGGGGAGAGGCACACAGAGAGAAACATCAATGTGAAAGAGGCATAGCGATTGGTTGTTTCCTGCCTGTACCCTGACCAGGGCCAGAGATTGAGCCTGCAACCGAGGTATGTGTCCCTGACTGGAATCTAACCCAGGACCTATCAGTCCACAGGCTGACGCTCTATCCACTGAGCGAAACTGGCCAGGGCAGACGGTGGGATTTTGATTCTCTTTCTCTGTTGCCCTCTGGGATGTGCATGAAAAGAGGTAGTGATGCCCGTGAGGTCAGCGCATTTGCACACTCTGCAGGGCGGTGGGTGGTGGGCACGGCATAAAAAGAAATTACTTGAAAAGAGTGGCTCAGGAGTGTCTTGAAACAGGACCATCCAGAGGTCTCAGAACCACGCTCCTCACAGTGCAGGACTATGGTGGAAACAGGTGTCTTTCTTTCTTTCTTTCTTTCTTTCTTTCTTTCTTTCTTTCTTTCTTTCTTTCTTTCTTTCTTTCTTTCTTTCTTTCTTTCTTTCTCTCTTATATGTAGCATAACAGCTTTACCCAAAATGCACAGGCAGTTGGAAGGGCCTGCAGCAGAATCAGGTCTTAACCTGAGAGTTCAGCAGATATTTGCACTGAGTTCCTGTCCCCTGATGAGTTTTGACTTCCGGCCTCACACTGTTTGAGAACCACTAAATTGGTAGGAGATGCTGGAGTCATCACTGAAAACTGCTTTTAGACTCACTCCCCAGCTACTTTCACAGAGAGGTCACGTGAACTTCCAAGTGGCCTGACGGCACAGGAGGGCCTGAGAAATGCCAGCGGGAGCCGCCGTCTGCTGACCGGCCCTGACCTCCAGGATTCCTCGTCTTCAGGAAGGCGGACACAGGTCTCAGTGGGACCCCTTAGTTCCCGGGTAAGTCTGTGCTCACCCATTGCTCAAGTAAATAGGGAGTTTTCTCACTTTCCCTTTGGGCAGTGGTCGGCAAACCACGGCCTGCGAGCCACATGTGGCTCTTTGGTCCCTTGAGTGTGGCTCTTCCACAAAATACTGGCTTTTCCACAAAATACAGACTTCTGTGCATGGGCCATGAAGTTTCAATCGCACTGTACGTACGCGCCCACACGTGGTATTTTGTGGAAGAGCCACACTCAAGGGGCCAAAGAGCCGCATGTAGCTCGCGGGCCGCGGTTTGCCGACCACGGCCTTTGGGTATCTCACAACCTGAACTTAGGTCCATAATGCAGAGCGACAATTATGAGTGACTGTGCCCTGCTTTTATTTACGGAGCTTTTCCAGAACTGATCATTTCCCCTGGGGTCCCAGTCTCCCCAGGCTCCAAGCTCATTAACGACAAGAACCGCATCTCACTGGCCCTCAACGCCCCCCCCCCCCCCAGGATTTCTTTGGTCATCCCTGTAGACTAGGGGTCCTCAAACATTTTAAACAGGGGGCCAGTTCACTGTCCCTCAGACCGTTGGAGGGCCGGACTATAGTTTAAAAAAATACTATGAACAAATTCCTATGCACACTGCACATATCTTATTTTGAAGTAAAAAAACAAAACGGGAACAAATACAATATTTTTATTTGCATGTGGCCCTCAGGCCGTAGTTTGAGGACCCCTGCTGTAGACACAGCTCCTGGGCTGTGGGGAAGCAGCCTTCCACTCAGCGCTGTCCTCCAGATCTTTCACTGAAACAGCGTGTTTGCCCTCAGCCTTCTATCTCCTTAGGTCTCAGACACGAATCCACGAGCGATTCAGAGACAGCACAGGTTCCAAGTAAAACTCTCCTCAGACCCAGGCTGCCCTGGGTGAGGCCTGTTTGCTTGGCTCGGTCACGTCGGTCCCTGGGGCTCCTGTCTCCAGGGCTGTGTTCTCTCTCCCAGGTGCGCCTTGCTCCTTTGGTCACAGGTGCTCCTAGTGACCCTGCCACGGCAGTTCCCGTGATGGCGAGAGAGGAGGCCTGAGGGCTCGCTCCCAGGTTATGGACCTGAGTTCAGGTTGTGACCCTGCCCCCGAGCGTCCCAGCCACACCCGGAGGAGTCCACTTTCCGGTGGAGGCCTTGTCTGCCGTCTCAGATAAACAGTGGCCGAGGGTGAATGAAAACGTCGTGAATTAGGGTTTGAGCTCTGGGTTGATAAGCTGGGTGAGTAAGTGACGGGAAAGCACACGACTCCACGTGCCCCGCGGACAGCAGGCAGCCTGCGTGCTGCCCATTCCCCGCGCCCGCCCTGCCTTTGGCCAGGCCCCACGACCTACTGACCAAGTGCTGTTTCTCTGAACTACTTTCGATGTTGATGGTGGTTCACACTGCGTGAGGCGGTTTCCACAGCCTCGGAGGGCATTTTCTTGTTTTAGTTCCAGTTTTGCTGAGGCTTCCCAAAGCCAGTCCCTGAGCCGGCGAGTGGAGAGGGTCCGGAGAGCTGCCTTTCAGAGCAACGCTGGTGCCCCCCCGAGCCACCTTGCCCCGCAGCTGCCCCTGTGCCCTGCCCTCAGAAACATCTGGGAGCGAGCCCTCATGGCCCCTCTCACGCCATCATGGGAACTGCCAGTTTGGACTGCAGCTGTCATTTCTGGAAGATTGTCCAGGGATAAGACTTATTCTAACTGGGGCAGACTGTCTGCAAACACCACCAGTCACAATTCTTCCCATCCCTTCGGGCATTGAATTGAAAGGTTGGGTGCATTCTGGGCTGACCAGTGGAAGGAACATTCTGGAACGCCTGAGCGCAGGCGTGAAGAGGCCTGGCAGCTTCTGAGACCTAAAACTCTGAGCTGCTCCAGGGGCAAAAGTCCCCCCAGCTCTGGGCTGGTCCAGCCACAGCCGCTGAAGGACCAGGCGTGCAAGCGTGGCTTTTTTGATTTATTCAGCCTCAACACAGCCTCCAAACTGTAGCATCCTGAGCAAATAAATGGTCGTTGTTTGAAGCCACGATGGGGTGGCTTGTTACCTAGCAAAGATAACCGGTACACCCTCTGCAGCAAGCTGATTACTTGGGCAGCTAGCGTATGACTGGCAGGAAACATTGGGAAGATGTGAGCAAATTTGCATAAGGGGCTCGGGTCTTCTGGGAGAAACCTCAGTCCCGCCTGGAGATTTCAAGCTGTGGACATGAGTCAGGAGGCATCTGAAGCCCAAACTCTAATCCTAAAATAAAACTGGGCGAGTGGCTGTGACCAGAGCTCAGGACCCTTGTTAATAGCCAGAAGTTCCTGTACTGAGTCAGGAGCCACAGGCAGAGGGACTCAAAATCCCTACAGAGCTGGGTTCATTGAGAACAGCCAGAGTGGAGTTTCTCTAAGAAGGGGGGGTAGTGGGGGGGGGGGGATGATGGGAAGGAACAGAGAGAGAGAGAAAGACAGAGAGAGAGAGAGAGAGAGAGAGAGACATTGCAGCCTCAAGCACTGCCCTTCAAGACATTTTGGGGATTATATTTTCACTCCCAAACTGTGAAGTCAGATAACCCAGGTGTATTAGGTGTATTGCTATTATAATTTTCAGCTTAATTTTTCCATCTTGAGGAAGAAAAAAAATTGTTGGAAAAAACACACCAGTAACAGGAGTTGTAAAGCAATATTATTCCTCCTGTTCAGTGTCGCTTTCCTTTCAAATACATACTGTGTGTAGCAGAACACAAAGAAATAATTTTTAGCATATGAGGAAAATTGTTCATAATATTCCCCAACCTAGTGTTTGAAAATAAGCTCTGACCCTCACTGAATATATGAATGGTTAAAATATTGATTTTTTTTTTTAAATAAAGGCTCCAAAAGATGACTGATTTGGTTTTTTTCTGTTCTTTCCTTTCGGTTTTCCTCCCCCAAATCAACAAATCAGTACACACCTCCACCTCGCTGAACTTGAACTCCAAGCCTGTGCTCAAGAGAGACAGGGCTGACAGCCCAGGGACTTGGGGTCCCATTAGCAGTCATCCACACCCCTTCCCCTGTCTCTCTGGATTTCCTTTCATGCCATGGTTCCAACACTCTCTGCAAAAGAGAACCGGCAGACAGATTGTGAAATTTGCATGCAGATCCTTCTTGATAGTAAAAATGCTTCAAGATGTGGCGGGGAGGGCTGGGTGGTTGACTTCTGGGCTCTGAAAGACCCTCTGGCTTCAGCCTCATTTCTCACAGTGGAGTGACCCTCTGGACAGAGCAACCCCTCACCTCCTCTGCAGCCAGGGGTTCCCAGGGGACCATGTGACCTGGAGGGTGACGTTCTCCATTCTCCAGAGCACTTGGAGGTCAAGGTTCAGAGTGGTGGGGAGGGGTAGCGAGGGGCTGTAGAGGGTAAGTGTGTGAATATGCTGGGTGTGCAAACCCTGTTCAGTGACTGTCCTCAGGGCTCGAGTTTACTCCTGGCCATGGGGGGAGGGGAAGACGTTTACCCAAGTTATGCTGCCAGGTCGTGGGGGGCTGGGGGCTGGGCTGCCACTCTAGCGGCTCTTTCCCTGTAGCTTCAACCCGTCAGGTTTCCGGATCCTCCCCCAGGAATCTCTCTAGCACACGTTTTCTTAACCTGGGGTTACGATTTGAAGCGACCCACGGATTTGGATGAAAAGAAATTACATTTTTACTTTGACTCTCTTCAAATTGAAATTCAGCATTCTCTGTGTGTGTTTATTCATCCTCACCCAAGCGTATTTTTTCCATTGATTTTTTAGAGAGAGTGGAAGGGAAGGAGGGAGAGAGAGAGAGAGAGAGAGAGAGAGAAATATTGATGTGAGAGAGACACATCAATTGGTTGCCTCCCATACATGCCCCGATTATGGCCAGGGATTGAACCTGCAACCCAGGTTTGAGGGCCAACGCTGTAACCACTGAGCAAACTGGCCAGGGCAGCATTCCATTTTTTAAAAAATTGAGATATAATTGAAATTTAACATTATATTAGTTACAGGTGTACAATATAATGATTCGATGTTCATACGTATAGCAAAATGATAGCCACAATAAGTCTAGTTAACATCCATCACCATAATTAAAATTCTTTTCCTGTGATAAGAACTTTTAAGATGTACTCTCTTAGCAACTTTCAAATATGCAGTACAGTATTGTTAGCCATAGCCCCAGTGCGGTACATGACATCCCCAGAACTTCCTTATCTCAGAACTGCCAATTTGTACCTTTTGCCCCCACTTCACCTGTTTTGCCCAACCCCCATGCTTTAGAGTTCGTTTTAAACATAGTCTCTATCATCAGCGAAAATCACAGGTACTTTTATATGACAGTTGTGTGTATCAAGAAATACTATTTACAGACCATCCACATAACTCAGTGGTTGAACATCGACCTATGAACCAGGAGGCTAGGGTTCGATTCCTGGTCAGGGCTTATGCTGGGTTGCGGGATGGATCCCCAATGTGTGGCATGCAGGAGGCAGCCGATTAATGATTCTCTCTCATCATTGATGTTTCTCTCCTTCCCTGAAATCAATAAAAACATATTTAAAAAATACTATTTACACCCATCAGTACTTCAGCATTATGGTCGTCATTAGGCCTACCACCAACGCTTGCTATTTAAGGTCTTAATGAAGAAGCACATATAAAACTATGCATCACACACCTCACACCCATTAGGATGGCTACTATTGAAACCCTGCCTGAGGACGCAGCCCCAGGTCCTGGATAAATAAGGACGGCCCTTCGAAGGTCAGTTTCATTCAAGTGTGGCACCTTTCCAACATTTTTCTGTGAAAGCAAATCTGATGCACTCTGGGGTGGAAAGCACACTTTTGGGGGACTTTGGGGGGTGAACCCTGACGTGTTGAAAGCATCTCCCGTGTGGCTGACTGTCTGGACGTGCCTCCACACCTTCAGAGGCCGCAATCAGCCTCCTCCCCATCTTAGGGACAGATGTGCTGCCCAGCGTGGCCCAGCCCTGAACGTGCCAGCCAAGCCCTGCTGTGAGGAAGGCCACAGGTCCCCTGCACAGAGTGGTTGAAAAAGAAAACATGTTTGCAGGAGATAAACTTGGGTTCAAACCCGAGCTCTGCCTGCAAGGAGCTGTGTGACGTGGGCACGTTCCTTACCCTCAGGGCTTCCCCATCTGTAAGCAGAGGTAGCAATGTCTACCTCATCAAGATATAAGACACCTGCTCCCTAGGGGGCTCAATACATCTGAGCTTCCAAAAAGCAAGGCCAAGTTCCTTTCTGCCTGTGGACCCACTCTGCTAGGGATTTCATGGCCCGGGCACCAGTTTTCATCTCACCTCCTCCCTCCAACCCCAGCCCCAGGGAGGGGTCCAAGGAACAGGGTTGGGAGAGGAGCCTGAGTTGCGTTTCCTTCTTTCTCAGTCAGACCTTGGGGCCCTCGGTCTTTTCTAGCTGCATCCTCTCAAGTGCTTCCAATTGGCTCACAAATCCAAACTGGCTGAGCACAGCCGCAGCGGAGCCATGGGAAGGCCGCAGAGCTGAGGGGGCCCCCATCAGCGCCCTGGAGAGGCCCAAGCGCCTGTGGCTTTTTACCGGGACAGAGATCAGCACCAAAAAACGTGTCAGCCGGTGAATGAGGCCACAGAAACCCCAACCCAGGCCAGAAAGAAGGCCCTCAGACAGGCCTAAAGCAGCGCACAGGTGTGGTGGGTGCCTGTTCGAGAGGCAGCAGCAGGTACCCCCTCTCTACACGTGGCAGCCCCTGGGGCCCAGGAGAAAAGCTAGGAGTAGGGACCTTGGACCAGGCCACAGGAGGAAGGACAAGATCAAGGAGCGGGGCGGGGGAGGGGGGGCAGAGAGTGGAAGGGAAACCAGCAGCCTGAGCAGCGGTGAGCCGGCTGCGTGCCTGGGGCAATGAGTGGTAGGAGCCCTGGAGGACTGCGGAGCAGATGAAGCAGCCCGTCTCCGCTCTGTTTCTCTTTGAGCTCCGAGGCCCTGCATCCTCTAGTCCCAGGGGCCTCTGTAGTCTTGTGTCTTACTCTCACTGTCACACTCAGCTCTAGACATCTCCCTGGGGTTGGGGAAGATTCCCCAGTACCTGCACCCCAGATCGAATGTCCTAGGCCTGGCTCCGCCCTCTGGAAAGGCTAAACCACCTGAGAAACTGGGAGTAGATGTAGGGTCACCTGACAACCCCCCCCCCCCCCCCCCCCCCCGGGATTCCCACTCCACTGTCAGCAGCGCCTCAGTCAGGGCAATCATCTGGAATTGTCTGGGAGAAGCTCTGTGCTCAGGGCAGAGAGCGCACCAGACAGGGGGTCAGCCTGGGTTCTCTCCTAGCTCTGCCCCTTCCTGGGGGTCATAAATCATTTCAGAACTCAGTTTTCTACCCTGTAAAATGGGTCTGATTTTATATCTGCCACCTCTCTACCAGGGCTGTAGTGAGAATTGTAAAAGGAAATAGAATCAAAGTCTTATACCCTGCAAAGCTGTATGAAAGCCATTGTCATTGTTTGGTATTTGGTTGCTGTGCCACCTTCTGGGGACCCCCTCCCTCATGTTCCAGAATAGCCAACTCCCCCTTCTGCTGGCGACCCGCCCAGGTTCCCACAGGTGGGGTGCGCCCCCTGCGGGCCAGCCCTGTGCCGGAGGAGAGCGCACAGGCCAGGTAAGGGGAGCTGGGCTTGTTCCCTGAGGCCAAAGGATGGGCTGTGGTCAGCACTGGTGGGATGTTTCTCAGATGTTCTTAGTGAACTAGTGTTAATACTGTAAAATAAAAGCGTAATAACACCCTAGATTTGTTATTTCATTTTTCATTTACAGTTGACATTCAATATTATTTCATAATAGCTCCCGGTGTACAGCATAGTGGTTAGACATTTACATACTTTTCGAAGTGATCCCCCTGATAAGTCTAGTACCCAGCCAGCACCATATAAAGTTTATTATAATATTATTGACTGTATTCCCTATGCTGCACTTCACATCCCCATGACTATTTTGTAACTACCCACTTGTACTTCTTAATCTCTTCACCTTTTTCACCCAGCTCCCCAGCCCTCCTATCTGACAACCATCAGCATGTTCTCTGTAGCTATGACTCTGTTTCTGTTTTGTTTGTTTATTTTGTTCTTTAAATTCCACATATAAGTGAAATCACATGGTATTGTCTTTCTCTATTTGATGTATTTCACTTAGCATCATCCCCTCTAGGTCAGTGGTTCTCAACCTTCTGGCCCTTTAAATACAGTTCCTCATGTTGTGACCCCAACCATAAAATTATTACTTCATAACTGTAATGTTGCTACTGTTATGAATCGTCATGTAAATATCTGATATGCAGGATGGTCTTAGGCGACCCCTGTGAAAGAGTCGTTCAACCACCAAAGGGGTCGCGACCCACAGGTTGAGAACCGCTGCTCTAGGTCCATCCATGCTGTTGCAAATGGTAAGATGTGATTCTTTTCTATGGCTGGGAAATAGTCCGCTGTATATATGTACCACAGCTTTTTTATCCATTTGTCTATTGATGAGCACTTGGTTTACTTCCAAATCTTGGCTATTGTAAACAGCGCTGCAAAGAACATAGGGGTGCAATGCCCTACATTTGTGCTTTCAAGTCTGAAAAGCCCTTTCATCACTATTATCTAATTCAATTCTCACAGCAATCTTATAAGGCTAATATTATCCCTATGATATTATTTCCATTACTGATGAGGAAAACGAGGCACAGAATTGTCCAGCAACTTGCCCAGGTCATGGGATCTTTTGTTTTGTTTTGTTTTCTGTTTAGGTTCCTGATTATAAGCCTTTGTGGTTAGACTGGGGGTAGAGGGTTAAAGAACAGTCACTGCAAGTATCACACATAGATACTGTCTGGTCCAAAAGTTCATCCCATGCAAGAGAAGGCTGCCCCTGGGCCCTCAGGGCTGCCACCAGCCTGGCTTATAAATGGATCGGAAGCTAAATGAGACCTGAGATGTTGGGGCTGGTGTAGAGGCGGAGACCGTGTGACAGACAAAGCTGGGGCTGGGGGTTGGTCAGGGGGAGTCCTTGGTGCTCCAACACGGGTACCGCCATGTCTGCTCCAGCCAACCAGAGTGATGTCCTGACTGATCCTATAGTCCAGCGTCCCCGCCTCCTGCCCCCAGAAGTCCCGGGCAGAGAGGAAACTCCAATTCAGCCATTCTGAACAGGGTGGTACCACCAGCCGGGGCCCCAGCTGGCATTTTAGTCAGTGGGCCAAAGGACACCATTGCTGAGACTGTCTTATAAAATAAATTATTCCGTGGCCTGCACAGCTGGCAAATGCCCAGCTTGAACAGTTGTTCCTGGAAGTGAAAAGCCTGCTTTTCTCACCTTATACCAGAACCCAATAAAATTATTTTCGCATGGTTTTAGAGAGCATTGACTTTCCCCAGGAAGGCAACATGTACATAAATTGAGATAAGATTACACTTCAACAATATACAGGATTTAGTTAAAATTTGTTGTCCACAGAAATGCTACAGATAGCTCTTTTCTTTCCTCTTCCCTTCCCTTCTCTTCCCTTCCGTTCTCTTCCTTTCCCTTCCCTTCCCTTCCCTTCCCTTCCCTTGCCTTCCCTTCCCTTCCCTTCCCTTCCCTTCCTCTTTCTTTCTTTCTTTCTTTCTTTCTTTCTTTCTTTCTTCTCTCTCTCTCTCTCTCTCTCTCTCTCTCTCTCTCTCTTTCTTTCTTTCTTTCTTTCTTTAAATAAATATATTTTTATTGATTTCAGAGAGGAAGGGAAAGGGAAATAGAAACATCAATGATGAGAGAATCCTTGATCGGCTGCCTCCTGCATGCCCCCTACTGGGGATCGAGCCCACAACCCAGGCATATGCCCTGACTGGGAATTGAACTGTGACCTCCTGGTTCATAGGTCGATGCCCAACCACTGAGCCACACCGGCCGGGCGCTGCTGGTGGTTTTTGAATCCCAGTATGACCTGCCTGCATCCCTGGGCATTGGTGGTGTAGCAGGCACAGGGGTCTACTCACCGGCCGCTGTGCTTTGCCAGGGCTCCAAGAGTAGTCGTTCTGGGTATTTGCACATGGAAGTACATATGAATGCATCTTAAATCGCTTTCTTTCTGTTAGTTATGATGTTGACCTTCTAAAATTTTGTGTGTAGATACATATTACCATTTCCTTTCATTTCAGAATAATAAAGGAGCATATGAAATACTAGTATTTGTAAGAGAGAAGGTTGAGTTTTCTTCTTTTCCTAAGAACCACTCAGGGTTGGAAAAGACCTTTAAGGTCACCCAGTTCTGCCCCTGCCTCCACTGTGCTCAAACTGTGCAGCTGGAGTAAGGATGCAGGGACTTCACACACCTCCTGCTTCCTTCATCCTATGATATGACCCCCTGTGCGGACTCAGGATGAGGCAGAACAAGAGATGGGCCCGGAGTGTGAAGGACCCAGACTCAGCAAGCCTTATGGGTCCAGACAGGAGGTGCTATAGATGCTGGGGTCCCCGAACCACTTAAGTTGTCCACTTAAAGCTCTGGGCATCAGCTCGGTGGGAAAACGTGGACCTGCATTCCAAGGAGGAATAGTCTCCTCGCAAAGTTCAGTCCGTACCAGGATCCCAGAAACGCCGAGCTGGGGGTACACGCACCGTGTCTCAGAACAGATGCTGGTGCCTGCGTTCTGAATGACACGGTGGACATCTGATTCTCATAGAGACCTGGGCTTGCGGAAATGAGAACACAGATGGCTGAGATCAGCCCAGACCTAGAGAACAACTAGGCAAATGTGTCCGCTCTTGGCAGGTCATTCCAGAGTCAAGCATCCGTGACTCCATATTTCGCTGATAAAGGGACTGTGTTAGAGGTGGGGCTTCCGCCAGCCCCAGCCCCAGGGTTTCTGCTGACTCAGTGTCCCCACAGCTGCTCCAACAGGAGTAAGACCCGAAGAGCAGACGCTGGGATAAACCAGCACCTTCTGCTTTCTGACCGTACCACACCCCATCCCACCCCCCATCCTTCCTCCCCACTGCACCTTCTACCCCACGGGTTTGCTCGTCCCTTGTCCTGCCCTTTGCCCCGTTCCCTCCCCACTGGGGGCTGGACAGCCTTCCTCCCCCTACTCCGCGGCCCCAGGCTGACACAGAGCCCTCTGTCTTCCTGTGGAATGCAGTAGCAGCGCTGAGCGCTGAGCGTGGTGTTGGACAAGGAGCCGGCTCCCCCTATAAACTTTTTATAGCTTAGGAAAACAAACATGTGGTTTAAGGTCTTTGCATAGGCAGTGCTTGCCGAGTTGGAGCTTGCTCTACAGATCTACGAAAGAAAATACTGGAAGCGCCAATAAATCTCCGAGCCAGCCAAGGGACAGTAGTCCAGAAATCTCAGGGAGGGTTTGATGGTTTAGGAGATAAAAGAGGAGTTATCACTGCGGCTGCCACTTCCCTCCCCTCCCTCTCAGAATCTGCCTGCCCGAGTTCCATCCCTGCGAAGGGATGGGGGAGTCGCAGCCTTTCCCTACTGTGGGGCCCCTGGAGATGACTTCACAGATGAGGAAGCAGGGCCCAGCGAGAGGAAGTGGAGGAAGTGACCTGCCGGGTCACACAGCTCATTAGAGCTGGAACAGGGGCTCTCTTCACTCAGGCGTGCTCCCTCCAGGCGTGTGCTGTGTGCTGTGTGCTGCGTGCTGTGTGCTGTGTGCTGAGTGCTGCGTGCTGTGTGCCGAGTGCTGTGTGCTGAGTGCTGAGTGCTGTGGGGTGGGATGCAGAAGCCCACTCATGCGGGCGTGCCTGGGGCAGGGCAGCCCGGAGGGCCTCAGGGGCCACTTCTGAGGTTTCACTTCTGGGTTTGGGAAGGAGCAGAGAGCCCAGAGGAGATGGAATGATGAAGAGGTTTCCAAATGGAACCCTGGGTAGTAACAGTAAAAAACAACAACATTGCTCTTGCTACCATTTATTAAGCATTGGCTCTGTGCCAGGATCTGGTCACCCCATTGAATCCTCACAGCCCCAAGAGGCCGGATGACAATCCTGTTCCTCAGCTGGGAAGAACCGCAGCCACTTGGCTGGAAAGTGGCAGAGCCAGAAGTCGAACCCAGGCTGCCCGAGCCCCGGAGCCCGTGCACCTGCCCAGGCAGCTGCTCCAGGAGCAGGTTATGGGGAAGGCAAGGAGGTTGGGTTAGGCCAGACGAGTCTGAGGACCTGGTGGGACAGTCAGGCAGACACACAGGTCCGGATCCGAGACAGGCATCATAGGGGGGCATGCGCATTGGGGGTCACCAGCTGGAGAGTCGATATCAAAGCCAGGGAAGTTCCTGCAGAGGGAGGGGTGCTGGAGGGTCCGGTGGAGACCTGAGCACATTAGGGGTTATGGCAGACGGAAGGTTCTGGAGGTGACTCCAGCCTTGTGTGCTGCCACGGGGAAGGCCAGGCCACAGCAGATGCCCCTGCTCAGGGTATCACGGCTCTTGAGGCGGGCCAATTGCTCTCCAGTGAGAAAGGCTGACCCCATGGCCAACAAGGACATGCGCATGTTCCTCGGCCGTGGTGTGCCTTCCGGAAGGGTCACACGCTCTCTCCAGGCCAGTCCCGCAGTATCTGAATCAAACAGCCCTACAGCGGGACATGCCCTTCACACCGAGTGTGTCCCCTCCTAGGAATTTATCTGAGGACATAGGGCCATATATGAGGATGTTCATCACAGCATCCTTTACATTTATTGTCTCACAGTAAGTGATTGGTTAAACCAGGGGGGTCCTCAAACTACGGCCCTCGGGCCACATGCAAACACAAATATTGTATTTGTTCCCGTTTTGTTTTTTTACTTCAAAATAAGATATGTGCAGTGTGCATAGGAATTTGTTCATAGTTTTTTTTTAAACTATAGTCCGGCCCTCCAACGGTCTGAGGGACAGTGAACTGACCCCCTGTTTAAAAAGTTTGAGGACCCCTGGGTTAAACAATGAAATGCAAGCAGTCAGTACTAGTAAGATCAAATCATAGAATAGCATTTATGGCCAATGTTTTTGACACATTGTTAAGTTTTAATTGACAGGCTATGAATGGTATGAGTAGCTAGGTACAATTTTTTTGTAAAGACAAGAATGGACATGTGTGTATATTTCAGCACACGTGCCGTGCAGTTGGTAGATCCTGGGATCGTGGTGGGGAGTTTGCTTTTTTTTCACTTTTCCAGACTCTGCAAGGATGGTTTGTTTCTTCTTATATCGAGCAGACAGGGGTGGGTGAAAGTAGGTTTACAGTTGTTCCTATGGAAAAAGGCATATGGTGATGATGATTACAATACCTTTATTAACTCTGTTCTGCATACTCACAACTGTACACCTACTCTTGCGCACCCCTGTATATAATTTTTGTGATTTGAAACAAAGTGCTTTCTGTAAGGATGCAACGTGAATATTAGCAACTACTTGCCTGGTGGTTATTTCGTGCCAGGTGCTGTTCTGAGCGCTTTACTGGAATTAAAGAATGAATCCTCAAGAGAATTCAGATGAGGGAACTGTGGCTCAGGAAGGTCAGGCAGGTTGCCCGAGTTCACAGAGCTGGGATGAGGCAGAGCTGGAACCTGAAGCCACGCCCTCTGCCTGCAGAGTCCATGCTCTGAACTACTGCAAGACACGACTGCTCCCCAGTGAGGAAAAAGGTGGTCCCGTGGCTCACAAGAACGTAGGATGGCATGCATGTGCTACTATTGGTAGCCAGGGCTGCCTTGATACCCCTTGACCTACTGAGTGTCCCTTAATGGCAGTGCGCAGGCTCTGTGAATGAATGAATGAGTTAAGGAATGAATGCATGCATGCACGTGACAGCCACTGCTTATCCTCCACGATCTGAAAAGGAATCCCAGCAAGAAGGAAGATGGCTCCGGGTGGCATGGCTCTGTCCGCACCAGGAGGGACTCGCCAGCTGTGGTAGATGATTGCATTGGTTGCCTCCAATGGACCACGTCTTCCAGAATTCACACTTTTGTGAGGTCCCACCCACATTGACTCTGGGGTTGGTCATCTGGTTTGCTTTGGCCCATGGGACATTAGCAAGTCTGAGGCAAGCAGAAGCTTGGTACAGTCCTTGCACAAGGGGCTTGTCTCCTCAGAATGATTCCTCTGGGAGCCCAGCCGCCATGCTGTAAGGAAGTCCAGGCTAGACCACCGAATAATGCGAGGCCATGGAGAGAGGCCCTGGAAAGTAAGAGGTCATCTTGGGCATTCCAGCCACAACCCAGTCCCAGGTGCCTGCAGCTGCTGAGTGAGCCCAGCTAAACCGCCCAGCTGAGCCCGGTCAACCGGCAGATTCATGAGAAAGAATAGATCGTTTTTACTTTAAGCCACTACATTGTGGGTGGTTTGTTTTGCAGCCACAGGTAAATGACATACTGGTTTTCCTTTCCTGGGACAACTCTTGGAAACAAAGTCACACACATTTATTAAAACCTACTCTGTGCCCAGCACTGTGGGTTAGTAATGAAAGGACTCTAAGACAGCTGCTTTCCCCACATTTCACCACACGGTAAAGCTGTTCTAGCCAATATATTTGGTGAACAGGGATGGAATCATTGGATGTATTGACCTTTGACTTCATTATAGCCACAGTCTTATTGGCAGTCCTGGATCCCTGCTTTGCTAAATGCTTTGATCCCCCGCCCCCCCCCCCCCCCCCCCCCCCCCGCACTTAGAAGGGTCCTGGGCCCTCAGAACAAAGAGGAGCGATGAGATGGGGAGCTAAGGGGTCTGCCCAGCTGTGTGTGGCCCACGACACCATCATTGCTCTACATAGAGCGGGTGGGTTGTGCTTCTTGGCTCTGGCTGGGTCTGGCCTACCCAGAGCTTCATGAATATGCAGCTGCTCCCTGAAGCCCATAACCTAGAACATGGAAGCTGGGGAGACTCAGAGATCACCTGGTCTGAGGTCCTCATTGTAGACAAGAGGAAACTGAGGCCCAGAGCTGAGAGGGGCGCACAGGGTTTCTTTTGTCTCGCTGGCCTTCCTCCTAGCCAGAGCTCAGCTGCAGCCCACTGGCCTCTGGGCTCTGCGCTCCCTGCTCTCTCTCTTCATGCCCCGCCCCCCTCCTGCTCAGGGCTTGCTTTGGTGGCCAAGCCAAGATGGGCTGAAGGGGACAGCTTCAAACAGGGGCTGAGAAAGTCCACCTTGTGAGCAAAGCTATAAATGTTAACCTCCACTTCAGACAATACCCTGAAACCGCACACGTGTGTGGAGAGAGAATCCCACTTAAGACAAACTCTGCAAAGGCACGGGGAGCAGCGGGGGGGGGGGGGGGGGGAGCAGCGGGGGGCGGGGGGGGGGAGTCCCGTTAGAAACCAGCCACAGCCATCATTTTGCTGTCCTTTGACTTTTAATCTGGGTGTTGCTTCCAGGGAGCCACACTTTGCATTGCACATTGGAGGGCAGGCCCGGTGTGCTTGGAATCCTGTGTTCCCGGGAGTCCTTGTTTCTTACTGACCCAGCCTAGAACGGTAGGGGCACCGGGCACCTCACTGCAGACATCGGCCTGTCGGGCCTCACTGAGCTGGTCACTTCTTTTCTGTTTCCCAGTTTCCTCCCTGGGACCAGGTGAGGAGAACTAGGACTGAAGGGAAATTCTGTGACTCCAACATCCATCTGGAAGGAGCTGGAGAGCCTGGGAGGCCAGTCCAGCCAAGTGTCATCATCTCGCAATCCCGGGAAGTGCAGGCGTGGATAGGCAGGGGGAGCCTCGAGGCCTGGGGCTGGTGGGCTCGACGCCAAGAAGAGACAGGGGGGCGATGCTCCCAGGCGGAGGGCAGGATGAGTCAGGCCCCGAGGTGTTTTCCTCACATGGTTTCAGTTCTCAGGTCAGGATCTTGGCACCCGCGGGGAAAGCCTGGTCCAGGCCTTGAGGAAATCCTGAGCGGTGCACCATCACGCTCGGATCAGGCGTGGCTGGGAGGCGAGCGGCTGCCAATAAGTGATTTACAGCATGTTCCTCATGTTTTACATTTTCATCATTTCATGTTGCAGCCCGATCTCCAGTAATGGGATCTGCAGAGGTGTCCGCTCGCAGATGGCTGCCCGCGGAAGGAGCCTGAGTGGGGAAGGCTGCCCAGTCTCGGGCCTTGGCCTTGATTTTCAATGCAGCTCTGTCATGTCTCAGAATTCTGTGTCTCAAAACCTTCCAAATGACCACCTTTCTAGTCCCCCTCCCTCCCTCCCTCGTTCTTCACGCCTCAGACCTGAGGGCCTTCTCTGAGTCCACACTGCTCTGGGTGCTGGGGGTGAGAGACTTGGGTGCCCTGGGAGCACCAGGAAGGAGCCCCCCATCTTAGCCTCCCCCACAAAATGTGAAACCACCAGGTGAATCTTCTACCACTTGCTGTCTGAGGATTCTCCACTGATAGGAATGTAAATGACACAGCCCCTGTGGAAAACAGGCGGTTCTTCAAAAAGTTAAACATAGAATTATTATATGACCCAATAATTCCACTCCAAGGTGTATACAAATTGAAAGCAGAGACTCAAGCAAATACTTGTGAATGCAGGTTCATAGCAGCTTTATTCAGAATAGCCAAAAGCTGGGGAAAATGTCCCACACCAGATGAATGGATAAACAAAATTTGGTATACACATAAAATGAAATATTATTCAGCCATAAAAAAGGAATGAGCTACAACATGGATGAATCTCAAAAACATTATGCTAAGTGAAAGAACCCACACTAGGAGTCAACATTGGGTGTGACTCTGTGAAAGTGAATAAGGGAACATCATTGAAAATGGAGTTGGGAATCATGAAAGGGGAGCTCTCACACGCCACCACTCACGGCACCCTGCGGACTCCAACAGAAAAAAGCTTACTGCACTACTCTAGCAGGAGAAAGGATGATTTTCTACTTGCCTAGCAACAGACCCAGCCAGTGAGAAACCGCCATGACTCAATCAATAGGAAGTGACTACACTTCGAACTGTGGTTTTCTCCAATGCACGTTTAATTGAGAACAGCTCCTCCCAACCCAACTCCCCTTTTTCTCCATAAAGTGATAGTCCCTCTTCTTTGTTCTTTGACTTGCTTGTGATTTGCCATCATTTCCAGGTCTCAAATTGCAATGCCTCTGCCATTCCCGAATAAAGCCATTTTGCTGGTAAAATAACTGGCTGTTTTATTTTTAAGGCCCACAACTGCATTTATTTGAAATGTCCAGAGGCAGAAAGCATATCAGTGATTGCCAGGGCTGGGGGTGGGGGTGGGGGTGAGGGGAATAAGGAGTGACTGCTTAATGGGTACGGGTTTCCTTTTGGGGTGATGAGAATGTTTTGGAACGAGATAGGAGTAGTAGATGTATCACATTGTGAAAGTCCTCCAACCTCCAGTGACCCCTCCCTCCCCCTCCCTCCTGAAGTAACTGTCCGGGCCTCTTCCTTGGAACTTACTCTACCCAGGTGTGGACAGAGGTCGGGCATGTGAAGCTGGTGTTTGGCAATTCAAAAAAACCCAGCATCAACCATGCTTTGCATTTGCTCTTTGAGCAAGTGACCTGCATCTTATGCATTGGTTTTTATCTTTTGCTCCTGGTCCATATTCAATAAATCATAGTTGCTGTTTAAACACAGACCTGCTGCACGTGGATCTTTCAAATTTGACACCAAGGACTTGACCAGTGTGTGAGTTGACCCTGGCTTGTCCCTGGACTGTGGAGGAGAGCAGCTGCCTGCGGGGCTGTGGTGACAGGCAAGGTGGAGCAGGGGCTCTGTGGATGGGGGAGGGAGGGTGCCAGAGGCACCCAGTGCCAGCCAGGGCAAGCCCTCTGGGCAGAGCTCCCACCTCCCCAGGCCAGACCAGCTTCTGGGACGGCTGAGAACCAAGCGCCCTGTCCTGACCCCTCCCAGGCTTCGGTAGAAGGTCCCCTTAGTTCCCTCTTTATATTGTTACTTATGCTTCTTAAGACTTGAGGCTTCGAGGCCTCAGGCTGAAGATGAACAGAAATGCAGATGGGGCCTGGCGGGAGGTGGCACATCCAGAGCGTTAGGATGAGCCCAACGCCTGGGCATCTTCCCTCTTGCCGTGGTTTTGAAATTGCTTTTCCATGAAGAAGAGAGCCCTTTGGATCCATTTGAAAATAACGCTGAGGAGGCACCTCATCAGGAGAAGGGTTAAGACAGGCTGCTCTGCCTCTCTTTGGCTCTGAGGATAGGGCTTGGGGCTGGGGAGGCAGAGAATGTCCATCCAGGTGTGGCGGCTGTCACTGGGAGGAGGGGCTCCCGCCTGGGGAGAAGATCATGGGGGTGCAGAGCACCAGGAGGTGGGTCGGCTCAAGAGCAGGGACAGAGAACAAAGAGAGTGAATACCCTCACGGAGAGAAAGGGAAAAGAATGGGGGGAGGGGACCAGAGCGCAGAGGAGGCCTC
Source organism: Myotis yumanensis (assembly GCF_028538775.1). Taxonomy (NCBI): domain Eukaryota; kingdom Metazoa; phylum Chordata; class Mammalia; order Chiroptera; family Vespertilionidae; genus Myotis; species Myotis yumanensis. The sequence continues at coordinate 83,162,428 of NW_027223757.1, read as the reverse complement.
CCCCCTTCTCTGCCCCTCCAAACGCTGAGGTTCTCCGCTTCCCTCTCACATATGGGCCTAATTCAGGTGGAGTGAAATCTCGCATTGCTCTGGTTTAAAATTATTGCTTCGGATAATGAAATCTTTGTCATTGGAAACTCCAAAAGGAAAAAAAAGGGCCTTCAAGCCGTGACTTATGGGCAGTGTGGTGATGGAAATGAATTCATCATCCCATTTTCCTGCATCGTAACCGGAGGACAAGCTTGATTCATAACCGCCATGTGCCTGGGTCCCTGAGGGCAGGGTGGTGGCGGGGCCTGTGGAGCGGCCAGCGGGGAGCTCCTGGGACCGAGGGGGTGTGGGAAGTGAGCGATAAGCATCTCACTGGCACGCTCCGGCCTCAGGTTTTCCTGAGGATTTGCCTGAGCTGTCAAAACATTTCAGGGCTGCGCAGACTGTCTGCTCCTGCAGGGAAAGCCCGTAATAGCCTATGGAGCGAGCTGTGCTGTTCTCTTCAAGCCTTAAACTTCACAGCCACATAAAACCTCCAGACAAAGCCGTGGATGGCCGGGACTCTCTCTCTGATGGTGGTGCTTTTCATCTGAGAAGCGCAGGGCAGTTAAAGGAACAAGTGGCTGAATCTGTTTAATAGAAGAGGAATTTAATGGGGCCCAGGGAAGGCAAGCGTGTGGCACATGGAACCGGAGCCTCGGGGCCCAGGTGCAGGTCAGGGTCTCCTCCTCAGGCCACCAAGTGGCTCCCACTCTGGGCCCTGCATTCCTTCCGTCTCATGGTGAGGGTTTGGCCACCTGGAACCAGGGCCTCTGGGGCAGGGTTGGGATGACCCCACAGGGCGGGGTCAAAGCCTGGTCAGCCAGCACGGGGGCTACCAGGAGGGTCTTGGGTTCCTGGGTGACATCTGGTTGAGATGTGATTTCCCCCACAGCAATTTCCATGGGGAAATGGGGCGGAAAAGTGACCATTGAGGTGGTTGTGGCTGCAGAGACAGGAGCGCCGGGATGGACACTTGGCTGGTGTTCAGAGCCTGCCCCTCATTCATCCTTCACCGAACGTTTAGCGAGAGCCATGACCCAGGTGCTGGGGACGCAGAGAACAGCACAGGTTTGGCCACACTCTCACGCTTGGGGAGGGGGCAGATGATAAATAATAATTGAATAAAGGAAGGAAGGAATGACAGGAAGAGCCTTGGAGAATAGATGGCGGGTTGAGGAGGTAGAGAGGGCTGACAGGCTGCTTTGGGTTGGGAGGTCAGGACTCTCCAAGGAGGACCCACCCACCTGAACTGAAGCCCAAAAATGGGACGGAAACTGCCAGGTTGACATCTAGGGAGAATATTCCAGAACAGGGCAGAGTCCCGGAGGTGGGAATGGACAGACCCGATTTACCAACCACCGCCAGCAACTGAACATTTTCCTGGAGCCAAGGTGGCAGACCAGACACTGGTCAGCAGCAGCGGCCACCCCAGGCGAGGATTGGGCTCCAAGACCTGACCTGAGCTCTTCCTCCCGGCACCAAGGGCCCGATGAGCTCAGCCCCGTGCCCCTGTCTGGCTCGGGCGATGCCGAGAAGAGGACCAGTGGTAGACCTTAGGGGCAGACATTCCTGATGGGGGCCCAAGCTGGCTGTTCACTGGCCTTGGCTCTGAGCAAGTCACCGACCACTGTGAGCCTCAGTTTCCCTATCTGTAAACTGGGAGGATACCTGCCTCTCAGCTTGCTGTGCGATTAAGCAATGATGGCTGTAAAGGCTTGAGCATGGCTAACCCTCCCAGGCCTGCTGCTTTCTGGACCCTGCCTTCTGTGCCAGCCCTCACCCCACACTCTGGCCTGGTATAGGCCCAGCCACCCCACAGTCTCTCTGGCTCTCAGGACTCCAGGCACTGCTGCTGGAACTGTGACTAGGCGTAGCACCACTACTTCCTGCCTGGCCATGGGGACCCTTCTCAGAAGCACACGCTCCTCCCTCTGCAGACCCCTCCTGGAGGCCAAGGCCTCGGCCACGCCCACGGTCAGCCCAGGAGGAAATGCCACGTTGAGTGAAGACAGATCCCCGTGCCATCCCAGCTCTGATTCTTATCTTCTGTGTGACCTCGGCAGTTACTCAGCCTGTCTGAGCCCCAGCGTCCTCATCCCTAAGGAATGGTACTTTCAGAGGAAGAAAAGGACCGCTTCACCACAACCTGCACCAGTTTCAAGTAGGAAAAGAATGATCTTAGTTTAGGAAAAAGGGCAGGGAGGGCTGGAGCAACCGGACCTGAAGCTGAGGGAAGGAAACTGGAGCTTCTTGAGAACTTCAAAGCCCACTGTCTATTTCCTCTGCATCTCGGAGTAGAGGCTCGCTTCTTGCTGTGGCCCACGAACCTTCAGAAAAACCTCTCCACTAACTTCCCTGCCTGACTGAATACAGAGGGAAAGGGCCGTCCCACTCCGGGTCAGTGCTGGGGAGGTGTCAGAGGAAGAGCGACAAAATACAGAGAGGACAATTCAGCAGAAGCCGGGAATCGGAGCCCGAGGAAGCCAGAGAAAATTCGAACCTCCCTGAATTCCCAGGAGTCTTAGGCCAGGCACTGGACATGCCATCGGAGGGGGTCAAGCCTATCAGGTCTGCATCTTAAGGGGCAGGTGGCCCTGGGTGACAATGGGGTTATGCCACCTTGCAAGTCTTGGGGGAGATTCAGTGGCATCCGTGAAGGTTTGTATTTAAAGGACACAGGACACAGTCATGGTCCCAGCTGGCATTCTGGGGGCTGAGCCCCATCATGGTCTCCCTCACCGGGCCTGGCCAGGCAGAGGGGTCTGGTGAGTTCTGTGAAGGAGAACCAGCTGGGCAGCTTCCCCAGAGCTGGGGAGGCCTGGCTGGTGCCTTCATGTCACCGGACAGCTCAGCACCCCGCTGCGGGCCATGAGGGTCAGAGACCACGCCTCAGGAGATGAGCCGCGCACACGGCAGGGATTTCTGCTCCTTTCTGCTCGGAGCGCAGGCACTCTGCAGACCAGCCAGTTACCTGAGTGAGCCAGCGCTGCCAGAGCACTCCCTGCCTTTGCTCATCCTGTGCCCCTGAGCCACCAGGCATCTCACTTGGTCTAATGGGGACAGGAGAGAGGGAGGAGGAACAGGCAGACAGCTCTTGGCAGAGAAAACAAACCCACATCAAACTGCATTATCTGCTTTAAGTGAAATCAAGTCTGACCCTGACCCCCATTGCCAGTCGGGGGCCCTCTCCTGGGATGGCACAAGCATCAGGAAGTATGTGGGGCAGAAAACGGCAGCCTTACTCTCAGTTCCTCTTGGTCAAGGCTCTGGGCAGGGGCTCTCACACTGGGTTGGTGGGACCTCTGCTTACCCCCGGGGACCAGCCTGGCCTGGGTTGCTCAGGACTTTCTCGGCTGTAGCACCGAGAGTCCTTTGCTCTGGGAACCCTTCCGTTCTGGGCAACTGGGAGGGCAGGTCACCCTCTTCTCACCTGCATCACTCAGGTGCGCCAGGTGGCCACGCCCCGGGAGGCCTGTCACCTCCCTAGGGAGTGGGTTGCAGGTCCTACAGACCAGGGAACCCCATGGCTCCTCTGCGTGGGTCCCCTGCCCCCATCTTCTTGCCCTTGCCCCCACTGCATGATCCACTTAAGCTTCTCCAGCTTCCGGAAGGCAAAGGCCCGGAGAAGGGTGGTCCCAGTAGCTCTTCCCCCAGCCTGCACCAGGGGCCTCCCCAGTGGAGCAGGAGCACAGCGACTTCTAATGCCACAGAGACCTCAGCCTTCATGGACATCTCAGTGCTGTCGCCTGCAACAGTCTGCATGTGAAGGCCTTCAGGTGCGAGGACCAGGGGCCGCCAGTCTGTGCTGCCGCGGCAGGCTCCTCCCAGAGCTCTGGGAGCACAGCTCCTTGAACCCAGGGCTCAGAGAAGGACCTCAGGCTGTGAGAGTGCAGCCCCACGGACCGGACCACAGCCTTCCCCGCCCCCCCAGCACCTTCACCTGCAAAGGCTGCGGGCTCCCTTCAGAAAGGCTTTCTCCACCCCCGCCAGCTTTCCCCACAGGAAGAGTCTCTGCCCCCAGGCATGATGCTTTAAATTTGCTGAAAATCAAGACCAGGAGCCTCAGACATCTGTGTTTGCTGCTGATTACAGAAATGCTCTACAATTTAAGGCAGTTCTGGGCAAGGTACAAGAACCAGCCGGGAGAAAATGACGCTCATTAGCCGGGTAGCACCACGGCTGCGAGAACCACAGGCAGGGAAGGGGCAGTAACGGGCCAGCGGCCAGGCCTGAGCATATCTGTTTTACCAGCTGCAGAAAGACGTAAAAGAAAGAAAGAAAGAAAGAAAGAAAGGAAGGAAGGAAGGAAGGAAGGAAGGAAGGAAGGAAGGAAGGAAGGAAGGAAGGAAGGAAGGAAAGAAGAAAAGAAAGGAAGAAAAGAAGAAAGGAAGAAAGACAGAAAGGAGCTGTTTAACCCAGGTAAGAGAACAAATAGCTTTAAGCACTTCGGACATGCCGTCTACGTGTAACCAAGTGATGCACTAAGTCCACCTCATTCTTCATGTTGTACAGAGGACGCTCCAGAACTCCTGGCCAGTAGCCCTGTCAGGCTGTTTTCTGCCCTCGGAGGGAATGAACCGTATTTCTTTAGACAGTGTTCGATTTCTTTAAAACAGTCTATAGTTGGGAGTTTTAATACATTCTGTTAATTGCCAGTGCGTTCCCAAGCAGCAGGCCCGTAAGCATTGCCATCCAGGTCCCCACAGGTGTGTCTCTGACTTCCAGGGCCAAGGGCAGGGTGAGGGGGACATGGCTGAGGGAGGTGGTGACATCCCCCTTGGGAGATGAAGGACCTTTCTAAGCCTCTAGAGCAGCGGTTCTCAACCTGTAGGTCGCGACCCCTTTGGGGGTCAAACGACCCTTTCACAGGGGTCGCCTAAGACCATCGGAAAACGCATATATAATTACATATTGTTTTTGTGATTAATCACTGTGCTTTAATCGTGTTCAATTTGTAACAATGAAATTGGGGGTCACCACAACATGAGGAACTGTATTAAAGGGTCTCGGCACTAGGAAGGTTGAGAACCACTTCTCTAGAGCGTCCTGACTGCTGGGCCTCCCTCTGTCACCTAAGCAACGCTGTGTGCCTTATTGTTCAGCTGGGAGAACCCGGCCACACGTTCCCACCGACAAGATGCCTTCCTCTCGTTTTCCAGAGCTCAGCTCTGCAGCCTCACCTGGCAGGACTCTCCTGTCGGACTCATGGGGGTGGGGCCTGTGCTGGGGATCCAGGTCCTGGTCCATGCTCCCTGGATCTCAGCCTTCTGCCTTGTGGCCTGGGGACCGGGTCCCATGTTCAGGCTCCCTTTTCCTCTCCCTCCCCGCCCCCCACCCCCGCTTCCTCCCGGTTAAAGCTGCCCTTCGCTGCAGCTCCTCCAAGTGAACCAAATGCCATGTTTTGGAGGGCTGGCCTGACTTCCAGAACCAGAGGAAACTCACTCAGCACAAATGTCACTCACCCGGGATTTCCAATTCTACCTCCACACGGTATTATATTTCCCTGCCCCTTGGAACCAGGCTGGCTATGTGACATGCTCTGGCCAAAGCAATGTGAACCAAAGAGGCACCTGTCACTCACGGCTGGGCACATACATGAAGAGCCAGTGTATCCACTGTGTGGATATACCATTTTATTTAGCCAGTCCCCTTTAAAGGGGCACTTCTTACTATTTCAAACAATGCTGCAAAAAGTGGTCTTAAACATGGACCCATTACTGGGCCGAATGGAAATTAAAGTTGTAATTTAGTTAGATATTTAAATTGCCTTCACCAACTTCACTAACTTTATCAATTAAGGACCAGGGTGATCCTCCAAAGAACAGTAAATAAGCAGGAAGCGGACAGGAAGCAAAATCAGAAGCAGGGAGTTACTTCCCTCTCTTCCTACCTGCAGTCTCCTTCTAGCGCCCCCTAATGGCAGAGTCTGGTGGGGGGGCAGCTGGCAAAGCAGAATGGTTTGCTGCATCCCAACCAAAGGGTCACGAAGCAGAAGCGAGAAGGTGAGTTTGGAGCTGAGAGTGAATAACATTCATTGGAACACCTCAAGGTGTGTTGTCAAACATTTGCACTTTTGCCAACCTGACAGGTGAGGAATGGTACCTCGATGGAGTTTAAACATGCATTTCTCTTATTCTGAGTGCGGTGGACCAGTTCTTTACAAGTTTGGGGGCCATTTCTATTATCTTTCTGTGAACTTGCTGGTCATACCCTTTGGCCATTTTTTCCGTTGAGTTGTCGATCTTTTTCAGCAACATCTTAGTGCCAATGAGCAGTTAGCCGAGTGATTGTCTACCAGCGTAAGTTCATAGGTAGAGAGGAAGAGGAACCCAGGGGAATTAAGTTTCTGGGGGAATCTGGGGCACAGCAAAACCCAGCCTGGCTGACCATCAGGCCTCTGAGTGACCCTCACAGCACACTCTTTAGCTCTAAGCAATATCCCTGTGTCACTCGGGCCCTGATCTAGCAGCCACCTGGGACTCTGGCCACCTTGGACTGTGGCTTACACAGTTGTTTGTGCACCTGTGGTCTCCTTGATGGGCCCTTGGGCCTGCTGAGTCCTTATTTGTGCCTGAAATACAGGTGGTCACTGCCAATGCCACTTCCTCAACGGACTCACCCCAGGTGGGAAATGCTGTCACCGAGCAGTTTCTTCAAAACCTGGAAAGTACTGGAGAGTTGGCTTGCCTTCAGGGTATGTGACATTGGACGTGAAACACCCTTTCCCAGGGGAACAGGAACCTGCATAAAATGGGTCAGTCATGAAACGGGTTGGGAAGCCCCACAACTACGCACAGCTGAGAACCAGGGAGGAAGCAGAAAGTCCTGGAACCTCCCAGAGGTCATGCGCTGGGCTCACACGGCTGAGCTCCTCGGGCCTCCGCTCACAGCCTGCTCACGCCCCACAGGCAGGGGGAGTGAACCGCCCAGGGAAAGAGAGGTTTGGCTTTGACTCGTACTAGCTGCTTTTTAGTGAGTGACTGCTACTGAGCGGCACCTGCTTTGTGAGTTCTATGTATTTCTAATGCCTACAACAGCTGGCCAGGCAGTGTGATTATCCCCATTTTACAGATGAAAAATGGAGGCCCACAGGGATCAGGTAAATTGTGACAGGGTGCACGCGTGTAGTAAGCCTGGAGCCGGGTTTATTTACTGGGATGCAGGCTGAGGAGTTGAGTCGTGTCCTAAGGCAGGGGTGGGGTGGGAGAGACCAGAGTCAAGGCAGCCCGAGGAGACTTCTCGAAGACAGTGAGGCTTGAGCTGGGCCTGGAAGACTGCAAGGGGTGAGCAGTGGGGAGAGAAGGTGAAGGGCAGTGGCATTCCAGGGAGGGGAGCTCACTGGGGCGAAGGAACGTGGTGGCCCAGATACAGTGGGGACCTCTGGCTCCGTCGGCACTTCATTGCCACCTCTGCAGTGACAAGCCCGTCGCCTGCCCACAGGTGCTCCGGTGGAAAGAGTTCCTGCACAGCCTGTACTAAGAGACTGGGCCCCAGGCGCTTGTAGAACCAGAACAGGAACCCAGGGGGCATGGTGTCCTGAACCAGTCCTGATCGAAGCTGCAGCCAGGGGTCCACCCAGGTCCTTTTGGGTCTCTGTGTTTTCTATTTGAAATGAAAAGGTGGTGACACCCAGACCCCTTTCCAGGTCAGCAGGAGAGTCTGGGGCCCCCACTCCGAATCCCCCAAGGAAACGCCTCCTAATCAGCCCCAAGTGAAACCACTGTTCTTTGCTCACACTTTAGAGGATTCCCCCCTTTCTTGCAAATTGAAGTGCATTCACTGATTCTTTGAGGCTTATTTACAAATTCCACGCAGTATAGAAAGCACCCACTACATATTCTATAAAACAGGAGAAAGGAAAGAAAGAGTAAAAGGAAAACATTTTCACTCCTCAAAGCTGTAAAGGGATTTTCAGTCAAGGACACAGTGAACGGGTCCAGGTGGAAGCAGGATCCCTCCCTCCCCAGGGCAGCCACTGGGGATTTCCTGGCGCCTCCTCGGGAACTGGAATGTGGCTAAGGAAGTGAGGGTGGAAATGCAGTCAGAGAAGAAAGGGAAAAGCCAAGTTGTCTGTAAAGGATCCAAGCTATAGAAAATGCTGCGCGCTGCCTCCCCTGGCAGTCCAGATGTGGACAGCTGCAGAAATGACTGCGGCAGGGGCCCTGGCCGAATGCTGCAGCTCCTGCCTTGGCATCTTCTAGGGCAAAGCCAGTTTGGACGACAGAGCTGGCCCTGGTCGTGGATTCCTGACATGGTGCTAACACCCTCCAGCTGAAAAGCAGGCAGCCCGGTGGCACACGGGGGACAGGCTTCCCCGGACCTTTGCCTTCGCTCTGGGATGTTCAATGCATTTTGGGAAGCTTCTACGTCAGTATGACCCACCTCCAGCACCAGATCCTGGCCGGGGGCCCAGGGTAGCAAGGGCACAGGCAGTGAGCGAGTGGCCCCATGCATATGACTATAGGGGTGAATCCCCTCCAGGCCCCTGCCTTACTGCTGACCCAGCCATCTGGGAGCAACAGAGGCGTCTGCCAGCTGCTTTTAGTGAAGAATGTTGACAAGTGATTCCATCTAGTAATATTCCTGGCTCGGTGGACAAGAGTGTACGGTAGCTAAGAACCAGCCACATCACTCACCACCAGGGAGACCTTTGGCAAGTTACTTACATTCTCAAAATATCACTTCGTTCACTTGTAAAGTATGGATGATAAAGCATCCTGAATTAGACAGAGGGTGGCCCTCTCATCCCATGACTTCATTCCTCCACTTTGCTTCGATCAAAACCTTCTAGATCTTGACCCTTCTCTCAGACTCCTTATCCAATCCATCAGTCAATCTTATCAGCATTGCCTGCAAAATATAAACATAAATCCAGGATCTGAGCACCGGTTCTTTTCTGGTCCAAGCCATCGTCATCTTTCATCATTTTATTAGCTTCTTTATAAGTTCCCCATCTCTACCTGTGGCACCCTACAGCCTCGTCCCCTCACAGCCACCAGAATGATTCTTGTTAAAAAGTAAAGGTAGACTCTCCCTTGTATCACTTGCTCAGGAGGAAGCCAGCTGCCATGTCATGATGACACTTAAGCAGCCAATGAGGAGGGCCATATGGTGAGGAACGGGGCCTCCAGCCAACACCCCTGTGAGTGAGTCATCTTGGAACCTGGTCCTCCAATCCAGGCGAGCCTTCCAATGGCTTCGACTTCTGCTAATATTCTGACAATCACTACACGAGAGGCCCTAAGCCAGAACCTCTCAGCTAAACTGGTCCTGAATTCTTGAGTCCTAGAAACTGTGTGATAATAAATGTTTGTGGGGTAGTTTGTTCCATATCAATCAGTGACTAATTGATACAAGTTTTTGGTACCTGGAAGAGGAGAGCTGTCCTAACAAATACCTATAAATATGGCAGTGGCGTTGGAACCAGGAAGAGAGTAGAAGCTAGAAGGACATTGATGACAGGGCCAGTAAAAGCCGTAAGTGCCTTAAACAGTCTGGATGTGGAGGAGGCTGCTGGTGTGGGCTTAAAAGCAAATAAGAAATTTATTATTAGAAACTGGATATGTAATGGCTGAAAGCTTAGCAACAGTGCCGCCTGTAGTTATGTGGCAATAGAAAAGGCACCAGATAAATTGGGTCATCCGGCTAAGATATTTCCAGCCAACACGTTTACAGTCTCCCTGGTTCTTGCTACTTGTGCAACAGGAGGGAGATAAGCTAAAGGAAGCGCTGTTAAGCAAAAAGAAACCAAGACTTGCTGATTTAGAAGCTTTCCAGAAACTCCAGTGGCCAAATGATGATAAAATTTGGCCAACTAAAGCTGGGGCTATGGCTGTAGAATCCTTTGTTAAGATCCCAGAAAGTTTGGTCCATTAGAGGACCATTCGAGGACCACTCAGCTAGGTAAAAGGTGCTCTAAAGTGTCTAAGAGTATCTCAGAGATTCTCTTAATCAAACAATAGGGTTTCTGAGGAGCTTACAGGCAAGCTTAGCCATTGCAGTAGGCGCCCAAGGTTGGAGAAGGGCTTATCTCAAAGAGATTTATGTGTGGCTTTTGTCTAATGGAGAAAACCCCAGGAACATTCATAGGAAAACCACCAATTTTAAAAGATAATTAAATTCACACAAAAAAAATCTCCAGATTGGACTGAAAGAGACAGATACAGTACAAAATAAATAGAGGTTTGGACCTCCATGATTTTACTGGCAGGACCCAGACAAAGGGGGGGGGGGGGGGGGCGGGGGTAAAGGATGACTCAGGGAATGAAAGCAAGAGCCCCAGAGGCTAAAATGAAGAGCCCAGAGAGTAGAGTCAAAAGCCAAAGAAAATTATTTCCTGGCAGAAAGAGAACTAAGTCCTTACCCAGGAACTTACACAATTCCATTGGATTTCAGAACTGCTATGGGCCAGTGACTCCTTTGTACCTCCTGCCTTTTCATCCTTTGACTGCCTCGAGCAGTCAACCTAGCCATGCTCCAACAGCACAAGTTGGAGGGGATAATTTGTCTGTCTTGTTTGGAGCTTATCTAAGGAACTGCACTTGAGGAGCCTCATTTACACCTAGACAGGTGTAAATCTCCTAAATGAGGAGATTCTGGACTGTGAGCTGATGCTGTAATGGAATGAGATTTTGAGGGACCTTGGGAAGGGGGGAGGCAGAGGGAAGCCTGTGTGGTAGCTAGCCTCAAAGATGTCCCCCTATTAGGAGTTACCTTGGGAAATGCCTGGGAGTTTACACCTGCCCCTGGGTGTGACCTACAATACCCCCGACTGATACTGGGATGCATAAGGATAGTCTCTTTGCTTGTAAGAGGCATACCTTTTTGTTATCACTCATATTCCAGAACTCCCATGGGATCAGACTGAAGCTAGACTTCAGTTGAACCCATTTCCTTGCCAAGCTTCTCCCACTGTCCTATCATGCCTTCGTTACTCACTCCCTTAATAACATACTTACACATAGAATCCTTGTCTCATGTTCTGCTTCTAGGAAATTCAATCAAAAACACCTAATAATTATGAAGAGATATTCATTCAATATATGCTCACCTTATAACAGAAATCTGGGATGTTTTGTGAAATCATCATGGATACCAGGAAAAAGAAGAGTAAAATAGCCTTGAATGTCAAATTCAGGGACTCCTAGTTGAGGTAACACTGACAGCTTTTATTTGTTTTGTTTTCCAATAGTAGATTTTAAAAGCAGAACAGAGATATCATATGCACTAGTTCATAGTGCACTATCTTCACTAGCTTGAGCAAGATACTTCTTTCATTTTATTTTATTCCATTTTCTTCTTCTATCTGACTCACATTCTCATTTATTTCCAACTAGAGGCCAGATGCACGAAGTCTTGCATGGGTGGGGTTCAGCTGGCCCACCTCTATCGAGGTGATCAGGGCCGGGCCGGATGGGGGAAGGGGTCAAGGGAGGTTGGCTGCCGGCCCTGCCCTTACTCCCGGGCAGGTTGGCTGGCTGCAGTGCACATCATAGCAACTGGTCGTTCCGGTCGTTCCGGTTGCTTGGCTTTTATATACATATATATAGATAGATAGTCCTACCTTGGTCAGGATGTACTACATTTTAAAATATATTTTGGGACTTGATTACTAACTAACCTTTTATTCAGGATCTATGTATCTGTGTTCAGGAGTAAGCATGTCTTGTAACTTTCCTTTCTTGTACTATCCTATCTCGCCTTGGTGAAGAATTGAAGAGGAAGAAATAAATTTTTCTTATTTGTTCCTCAGTTTATATTGGAATTATTAATTCTTTAAATGAGTCATAGAACTCACTGTAAAGCCTTCTGGACTGATTTTTTTTAAAATGGTTTTAAACTTGTGATTTAATTTCATTAAATAGTTACAGGATTACCCAGATTCTTTATTTCCTCTTAGGTCATTTTTGTCAAGTTGTATTTTTCTAAAAATTTATCTATTTCTCTAAATTTTTAAATTTGCTGACATAAAGTTGTTCATAACATCCTCTTATCTGCTCAGTCTCTCCAGCACAGTCTATGTTGGTATGCTCTGGTTTTCATTCCTAAACGAGACCAGCTGAGTCTTCAGGTGGCATTGAATGCCTTCACAGGTTTCTTTCCACTACGCCAGCTGGTTGGCATCCCAGAGGAGACTCGCCACACACTGACTGCCAGCCCTCGGCAAAGGCTGTGATGGGGGAAGGGGCAGCAGAGCCAGTTTTAAAATCTGGAATCTTTGTGGAGGGCCCGATGCCTTGCTCGAGGGTGGAGAGGGCTGTGTCGGGGATGGAGCGGGAGCTCAGCACTGGCCACTTTCCTCTTGTCTGGTACATCCAAGGACTGGGTGACGGGCCGCATCTCCCCCTCATGGTCTCCTTGACACATCAGTGACCCTAAACTATCTCCTATGTCAATGGTTGGCAAACTGCGGCTCGGCAAACCGCGGCTCGCGAGCCACATGCAGCTCTTTGGCCCCTTGAGTGTGGCTCTTCCACAAAATACCGACTTCTGCGCTTGGGCCACGAAGTTTCAATCGCACTGTACGTGCGCGCCCGCACATGGTATTTTGTGGAAGAGCCACACTCAAGGGGCCAAAGAGCCGCATGTGGCTCACGAGCCGAGGTTTGCTGACCATGGTCCTATGTCACCCCACTCAGGCTCCCCCCAACTTCCCACTGTCACTGATGAGTTTGCACAGGCCCGATACCCACTGCGGGGCCACTGGAGGTCCAGCAGAGGGGCCGTGGAGATGACAGGGCTGCCCCTGGGCAGCTTCCTGGAAGATGTTTTAAAGACAGAGCCCGACTCCCAGGCCAGGCTCTTGCGATCCTAATTTGTGGCTTTGTCTGATGGGATTGGCTTCCCTCTGGCTGTTTATTTGGGTAAAGGATAGTCTTCTCCCTTTCATGTCTGAGCAGCTTCCTTCTGCGTTTGTTCTGTTCGCTGTGAGGTCTTGTGTGAGCCTGACCCGCAGGGAGGGGAGAGGGTGCTTCCCCTATGGAGGGAGCCCTGGGCAGGGAGGTCGGACTGACCCTCCCTGGGGCTGCCCCCAGGGGCCACCTCTGCCCGGTAGGCCATCCCTGCAGGTCCTTGCAGCCCTCACAGATTTCCTTGGACTTGGGCTAATAAGATCTTTCTTTTAAAAGGAACTTTCCATTGTTTGTTTTAAAAGTGAAATGAGCATTTTTTCCAACCACTGAGGCGATGCTGAAGGAGCCTGTAATTTCTAGGATCCAAGACGGGAACTTAAAAACAAGAAGAAGAAAAGGAAAATTTTAAAAAGCTTTCCAATTAAAACGGGCTCTCTCTTCCTCCCCTCAGGCATTCTCTCATCCTCGGTCTCCACTCTGGGCATCAGCAGGGCTCTTACTTTCCCCTCCTACCCCAGCTCTAATGAGCTGGTTCTTCCGTCCTCTTTGCCACAATAAAGAGCTACCTGGGTCGAATCTCAAACGGAAAATGGAATTTCAACGCCTCCCAGTTCGATGCACACCTACTGGGGAAATTTTGTAAAAATCATATTTGAAAAGAGTTCTTCTATTTTTACTTTGCAAAGAGTTGTTTTCCATTGTGAATTTTTAAATTTTACCTAATATTCTATAAGGAATTCAGTCGCCCACCCCCCTCTCTTCCCCGAATATTGCCCCACAGTGTGGCCCCTGCTCTTGGGGGATGCACAGGTGAATAGAAAAACTCCACTATCTTTTTTTTTTTTTTTTTCCTACAAGAGCGGTAGCAAATAACGGTAATACAGAGTGACGAGAGCCACAGATCGTGACGGGAAGGGGCAGAGGGAGCACGAGGAAGGCCTGATTAACTGTTGTTTGTCTTTCTTATTTTCTCCCGGAGCAAGCCAGTCGGTGAAGGAGCCAGGCTGAGGAAGATGGAATCCTGCTTTCAGGGGACCACAGCCTTTGGGGACAACAGGGCCACTCACAAGACCAGGACGAGGCAGCCAGCTAGGCAGTAAGTACCTGACCTAGTGAGGAGCCGGGGCCCCAAGGCCGAGGGCGGGGAGGGGTGAGTCTAGCCTGCGGAGGAGAAGGGCCCAGAGACTGGGTGACCCAGGAACCCCAATACCTTTAGGGGCAGAGATTTCTCTTCGATAAACCCCAGGGGAAGAGGGATTCTGGCCTGGGTGGGTAAGGAGGGTGCGGAGCGGCCGAGTGGCAGCGTTGGGAGGGAGGGATGCGAGGTCCCTCCCCGGCAGTGAGGGGGGCTGCCAATCAAAAGATCTGGGAGCTGACCTGGCCTGAGTGCTTAAGTTCATTACCAGCCTGGATTCCACCCGCCAACGTTTGCAGAGCTTGGCTGGAAAGTTTATGAGAACTGGCTTATTCTCTGGTGTCTTGGCACTTTCCCTTCATGTCCTGATTGGAACCAGGGAGGCTGTGAGTGCAAACGTTTCTGTACCTTAGAGTACATTAGATCTGCGTTCCCGGAGAAGCCGTGGTGAAAGTGTCTCTTGTTTCCAGTGGCCCCCCGCCTCCCCACCCCCACCCCCCCTCAGGAGACCTGAATTCCAAGCCGGCGCTACTATAAAGTTGATGAATGCGTGCCAGGCCCTAATCCAATATGCAATTGCCCTTCTTTTTCTCCTCTCCTTTCTGCAACGAAAGGAAGCTGGATTTTTTAATAAGGTAATAGCACCTCTTTTATATTTTCCTTCCATAAATTATAAGGAATTGAAAGCAGAATAAGGCAGCAGCTTGGCATAATGGAAAGATTACTGAGCCGGGTGGGAGTGTAAATTGGTACAACCACTTTTGGAGAGCAAATTGGCACCATCCAGTAACGCTGAGGCCATGCGTGTCCACAGCTCAGCTCCTCCTCTTGCGACGGCCGGAGACACCCTGGCCGCGTGTCCAGGAGATAATTCAGCACCGGTGGAGTCAGCACACGGGGAAGAGTGCTTCCCTGGGGAATGAAAAAACCATGTCCCGCAGTGCTTATGGCAACACGATTGGAAACAGTAAAAAAAAGTAAAAAGAGCTTATACATCCATCGATGAAAAGATAAGTAAATTATGGTATCTGAGTAGCTCAAATGAATGAACCGGCCCTCCATGTATCATCATGGTTATATCTCAAGAACATAATAGCAAGTTGCAGGACTTGTCCAGCATAATGCTGTTTATATCAAGTTCAAAAACATACAAAATGCTTCTATGTACTATTTATAGATATAGAGGGTGGAGCAATGGTAGGTTTACAGTTGTGAGTACGTGAAACACAGAATTTATTCTTGTGTTATTATTTATTCATTATTGTACTATTTTCCATATGAACAACTGTATACATATGTTGGGAAAGTATCAAAATGTGTGGGAATGATATGCACCAGATTCAGGTGGTGGTAACCTCTGGGGAGGAGGAGAGAGGAATGGAATCGGGGTAGGGTATGGGGGGAACTTCAACTCTGTCATAATATTTTATTTAAAAACAAAAACTGTTTTGCAAAATAGGAGAATTTGGCAGAGCTGGGACGGGGGTCCACTATTCACCTCGCTCTTCTGTCTGCCGAGGGCCTGGCTGCGCCCCAGCTCTGCGCTAACTCCCCGTGGGACTCTGGGCAAGTCGCATCCCTCTCCGGGTCTCGTGGCTTCATTTGCAGAATGAAAGGCTTGGGCCAGGTTATCTAATGTCCCCTTTGTGGCTCAAAGCTCCGATAGGAAGTTTGGGGTAATTATGCAATGAGATCCTGAGCAGGCGTCGCATGAGGCTGAG
Source organism: Myotis yumanensis (assembly GCF_028538775.1). Lineage (NCBI taxonomy): Eukaryota > Metazoa > Chordata > Mammalia > Chiroptera > Vespertilionidae > Myotis > Myotis yumanensis. The sequence continues at coordinate 83,146,688 of NW_027223757.1, read as the reverse complement.
GACAGTCGCCATGGAAGGCCTCCAGCCGGAAGGAGGCCCGGGGGCCCCCTCCTAAGCTCGCCTGTGTCCTCAGACTGGGGAGCCACCCAGAGCGCGGGACACTCAGGTGGTTTACTGCTCAGCTTCCTCAGAGGCCCCAGAGTAGGACAGCATATGGGACGTGGTCGTGAAGGAGCACTGAACTGATCCTATTAATTGGCTGTGTGACCTCGGGAAATCACGTCACCCCTCCTGATCCTCTGATTGGTGGGAAAAAAAGAGAGAGGAAAATGAGGGATTACTGTTGTTCTCCCTTAGGATGGAGTTTGTGACAGCCAAATGAGCCAGTATCTGGAAAAATGCTATAGAATAAAGGGCACTGTTATTTTTGTCATTTTTCCCAGATCCTCGGATTTGATTTTTCTTCTATAAACACCCAGCCCGGACTAAAGATTCCTTCCGTGCTCTGCTTACTCTTGTTTTCTCCTTGTAAACCACACTTTCTTTCAAAACAGAGAAATTGACCCCGGCTATATATAAGTTTGTGGGCTCATTATTTCAATAAATATTTATTGAATGCCTGGTACTGTGCTAAGTGTTGGGGACACAAGGTCCCTGCTCTCATCGAATTTATATTCTGGTGAGAGGAGACAAAATAATCAAGTAAATTAACGAGCTAATGTTGAACGATATAAAGAAAGGAAATAGTGTGATGGTGCGATGGGGCAGAGCTTGAGTGTCAGTGAGGGGCAGCTACTAGAAGTCCAGTTAGGACTCTGAGGAGGTGACACTGAGATGAGGTAGAAATGACAGGAGGGAGCGGGCCACACTCTCTCTGTAGGTGCCGGAAGTCAGTGAGAGAATCCAGGAGCTCAGTTCGGAAGTAATGGGGTCTTGGATTAGGGCAGTTGCTGTGGAGATGGAGAGACGTGGATGAAGAGGGGGCATATTTTGGCTTGATGTATTGGATATGGGGCTTGGAGAAGAGAGGATGATTAAGGATGACCCATTACTTTGAGTTCAAGTACCTGGAAGATGTTGGGGCCATTTACTGAAATTGGGAAGAATGTGTTTCTGGCATACATTTGATAAAGAGTTATCTTTTGACCATGCAGAGTTCGAATTCAATATCCAAATGAAGACGTCATGTAAGCAGCTGGGTATATGGATTTGGTGCTCCTTGGAGAAGTGAGGGCCATGAATGTGGGAGTCCCTGGCCAAGAGATGGTGTTCAAAGCCAGAGGACCAGATGTAATCTTCTAGGGAGAGCCTGTGGGGAGAAAGACCTAGGGCCACTCTCAGGGCCTCTCAACATTAAATGTGTGATCAGAAGAGGAAAAGCCATCAAAGGAGACCAAGAAGGAACAGCAGCTGGTGTCGGGTGGGGTGGGGAACCAGACAACAGGGGGTCACTGACATCAAGAGACAAGAGTATGAAGAAGGGGGACTGGTCAGCTGTGCCACAAGCTGCTGAGAGGCCAAGAAAGGAGAAAAAGCGAGAGTGGCTTTGGTAGGGTCACCGATGACCTCAACAGCGGGGGCTGGGGTTTGGAGGAGGACAGATTTTGGAGCGGGAAGGAGTCAGAGCACGTGACCCAAACGCTTTAGGGAGGGGGCTGCGTGCCACGTGACTCCAGCCTCCTGGCCGCAGGCGAGAGGCACAGGAGTAGACTCTTGACCCACCTGAGCCAATTGGATTGGCTGAGACCTGGAGATGCAGTGACTGCAGTGGATAGATTGGTGCTCCCGGGTCTGGGGGGACTGTTTTTGTTGTAAGTATAAGAGAGCAAGTTTCACCATGGTCCTTGCTTAAGGAAAGATCCTAGGCCATTCAGTCCCCGCAAAGGAAGGTGCGGGAGGGCAGGGGCTTCACTTCCACACTAGGCCTCCTTCTGTGCATCACTTCACTTTCGTGTGAGGAACCATAGTTGATGCCATGAGAACGAGAATGAGCAGTGTCTTGGGTGCCAGAACAGTCACCAGGCCTCGTGCTGGCTCCACCAGTGGGAGACACATGTTGACTCAGTGAGACTCCCCACTGTGCTTCGAGTTGAGTGGAGAATGGGGCCCAGGAGGCTGTGGGTGCTGCCTTATCAGTCTCTAGGTAATGAGCCTCCTTCCAGCCTCTCCTCCGGACCCTGCCAGTCCCCCTTTGTCATGTCCCCTTTGTTTGACCCACCCATTCCCCGGCTTGTGGCACAGCTGATCTCTGGGATCTGGTGGTCTCTGCTTCTCCTAATCATCCAGGCCACCAATCTATGGCATACAAGGTCCTCAGGATTTTACCTCTGCGTTGCCATAATCTGGTGCTTAGAACTCAACAGACTCTTTGCTCCCACAATAGCTTGGCTTTTGCCAATCAAAAGCCCTGTCTTTCAAGACTACTGCTTTGGCTGGTCATGGCAGAAGTCTCTTTTTCAAAAATGGGCATTGGCGGTTTCTGTCTATTTCCCTTCGTTTGGGTTAATAGCCCCAGTGCTCCCTGAGACAATGGAGGCCACCGAATAAGTAGGATCAGGTCCAGAGAAAGCACACTGTTCAGGATGCTATCCCACCACGTCAGGGAGAGAATGCTGGTGGCCAGAACTGGCAGGGAGAGCGGTTCCCATGTTTCCTGTCGCTAGCCAGGTTCCAGGTGCAGTCCTTGTTAGACCTGCCCTATTTCCTGCCCTGACTCCTCACACCAAACCCCTCTTCCTTGAGGCAGTTGGGAGGGTGTTTATCTTTTCCCACCCGAGGAAGTGCGTAGGGTCCAGGGAGCTCATTTGGCTGGAATGTGTGCCAAGGAGGCTGCTGGCCACACGAAGACTTTTCATGAGTGCGGGCGCGGCCAGTGGTGAATGGACACGAGTTACTCTCACTCTTAGACACAAGAGGGACCTCACAATTACATCCACCGCCAAAGGAGTGTGTGATTTCAACGAATAGGCCTTGAATTCTCCCACCTCCCTGGTTTTCTTGGTTATTTCTTTTGTAGAAGCCAACCTCTTGGAGAGGCTTGTGATCAATGCCACAGTAGATGCTCAACAAACATCCAGTAAAGAAATGACATATAATTTATTTTTCTAGAGCAGTGATGGCGAACCTATGACACATGTGTCAGAGGTGACACGCGAACTCATTTTTTTGGTTGATTTTTCTTTGTTAAATGGCATTTAAATATATAAAATAAATATCAAAAATATAAGTCTTTGTTTTACTATGGTTACAAATATCAAAAAATTTCTATATGTGACACGGCACCAGAGTTAAGTTAGGGTTTTTCAAAATGCTGACACGCCGAGGTCAAAAGGTTTGCCATCACTGGCCTAGAGAGAGTCCTTTACGTCTGGCTCAGTCCCCATGGAGAGCATGCAGCACCAAGCTGGTGACTGGGAGCCACCCCTCCAGGCCACGCCACGTGTCACTCTTGAGCCCTCCACCTCAGGCTGCACCACAAAACCGGCCTCCCACCCTGTCCTTTAAACCCTCTCCTTCTCCCTTTGCCCACTCTCTCCTGACACCTGTAGTTTTTCAAAACCCCTTTATTAGGGAAATTTTCAAGCATAAGGGTAGACAGACTAGTATAATGAATCTCATAGTACCCATCTCCCAGTGTCCACATCTTTCATCTATCCTCCACCGCTGTTTTCCTAAAGCGTTTTAAAACAGATCCCATATGTATTAGTTTTTTTATAACGACTGTAACAAATTACCCAAACCTTAGTGACTTAAAAGAATATAAATTGACTATTTTATAGGTGTTGGCAGGGCTGGGTTCCTTTCTAAAGGCGCTAGGGGAATATCTGTTTCCTTGCCTTTTCCAGCTTTTAGAAGCTGCCCACATTCTTTGGGTCCTGGCCTCCTTCCTGCATCACGTGTGTGATTAGATTAGGCTCACCGGATGGTCTAGGCTATCCCTCCACCTGAAGATGCTTAACTGAATCACAGTGGCAAACTATATATCACAGTTTCTCTATCCATTCATCCATTGGTGGACACTTAGGTTGTTTCTCCTCCCCCCACCATTTTTAAAAAAATATATTTTATTGATTTTTTTTTTACAGAGAGGAAGGGAGAGGGATAGAGAGTTAGAAACATCAATGGGATAGAAACATCGATCAGCTGCCTCCTGCACACTCCCTACTGGGGATGTGCCCACAACCAAGGTACATGCCCTTGACCAGACTCGAACCTGGGACCCTTGAGTCCACAGGCTGATGCTCTATCCACTGAGCCAAACCGGTTAGGGTCCCCCCACCATTTTAATGCCATTGATTTGGTGGAGAAATCAGATTATTTGACCTGCAGGATGTCCCACATTTTTAACTTGACTGATTGCTTTCTCGTGGATTTGTTTGATTTCTTTCTCTACCCCTTGGATTTCCTGTATCTCGATAGTTAGAGCTACAGGATCAGTAGGATCAGATTCAAGTTTGTTGGGCTTTGTATTCAAGCTTTGTAGGAGCACATCACATGACACACGCCATGTTCACATGTCCCACCTTTAGCGAGGGTAGGGTTAATTGGGGGATTCAGGTGGTGCACCCTGACTCTTCCATCACAGAGTTCCCCATCAACCTTTTGCCCAGTGATTTTGGCACCTTTCAATGATTGTTGCTTAGATATATTATTTCATTAGGAGTTGTAACATGGTGACTTTTATACTGCTGTAAGTCTTTCTTGCATTTATTCCCTGGAATTCCTCCACAAAAAAAATTTTCCCCTAACAACAATTTGGTTAAAAATACAGTTCATGGCCTGGCCAGTGTGGCTCAGTTGGCACCAAAGGGTTGCTGGTTTGATTCCCCATAAGGGCGCTTGCCTGGGTTGAGGGCTCAATTCCCAGTAGGGGCCTGTGGGAGGCAGCCAATCAATGTTTCACTCATATCAATGTTTCTGTCTCTCTCCCTTTTCCTTCCTTTCTCTCTAAAATTCAGTTTGAAAAAACTCTTAAAATATATACAGTTTACATAGCAAAGATGGAATAAATGTTTAATTCTTCCCAATTTTAAAAATAAAATTTCAGAATAATAAATTGGTGGCTCAGTAACTTGCGAAAAGGTAACATGTGAATTTTCATTTTAGAATTGTTTTGAGCTCATGTATATGCTTAGATCTTTTTGATGTTCAAATTGTCCTCAGGCCAACAAGAGCCCCTTCAAGTAGTCTCTGTGTCTTATGTTCTACTGCGTGGACTCATTAAAATTCATCTTTAATGTTTACTTTCTTGTATAAGATATCCAAGCCTCATCCTGTATATCTCTTGTCCTAGACCTGGAATCAACCATTTCGTCATAAAATTTTGGTTCCTTTTGATAGAAAAATCACATTTAAAGTCCATAAAACTAGGAGTTTATTGCTAGTAGTTTGTCAGCTTCTAAGCCTTTTCAATGGATAGAGCTAGCAAATGTTACTTTTTAAAAGAAAAATGAATTATAAACTTATAGTGGTTTTCCAACATGAATTAAAAATGATAATAAGGCCACTGAATAAAATTTAAGTTTTTTTGTTTTGTTTTGTTTTTCTCCAGGGAATATATCTTACTAGCAATGTATAAATAAAAATACTGTAGTTGAAATGACCTGAAGTAATTATTTTTTCTGTGTATCTGTATCACCAACTTTATATACAATTAAGATTATTCGCTCAGTTTAAATAATTTTTTATACTCATGTATATGCTCAATCATCTATCCCCATAGCAGTCATTACTCTTCGGAACTTCTCTTGTTCATTATTATATTGTTTATTACCTACCTCCCCCTTTAGCAGGTAAGCTCCCCTCCTGTCTTTTTTTTTTTTTTAATATATTTTATTGATTTTTTTACAGAGAGGAAGGGAGAGAGATAGAGAGCCAGAAACATCGATGAGAGAGAAACATCGACCAGCTGCCTCCTGCACATCTCCCACTGGGGATGTGCCCGCAACCCAGATACATGCCCTCGACCGGAATCGAACCTGGGACCCTTCAGTCCGCAGGCCGACGCTCCATCCACTGAGCCAAACCGGTTTGGCACCCCCTCCTGTCTTATTTGCTGCTTAGCCCTAGCACCCAGACTAATTCCTGGCATATAATACACAAGATGCCCACACTATGGAAATACAGATGTATGAGAATTCATCATCCCAACAGTGAGCAGTAGGCATTATTATCTCCAATTAACAGATGAGGAGACTGGGGCTCAAACAGGGTAATTCCTCACCCAAGCCTTCACATGTGGGAACAATGGAGACTTGGGTGAGGGTGGCTGGTGGAGAAGACCCTGGACTTGCCAGGACTGCAGATTGGGACTAACCCCACTGCTGAGCATAGAAACAGAGGCCCCACCTCTGTGCCCCTGGAAGAGAAAGCCACAGGAAGAGTCTCCCAGCAAATACAGGAAGCAAGGCAGGCCGCGCCACCCTGACCCCACTCTCACACCCAGGGCCACAGTGAAAAGCCTTCCCTGCCTTCGATATTCACCAAGAGAAAAGGTTTCTCCCAGAAGAGACTCCTGGTGTTAGGAGCACTGACGTGGAGTCAGAGGCCTGCTGGCTTCACTTATCACTGGGCGCCCCCGGCAAGCCGCACAATCTCAGTGAGCCTCAGTTTCCCCATTTGTAAGACGGGCTGGCGGTGGGTCTCAGCTCTGACCACTCCTCAGGTTGCAGTGGCCGGGTCTCCGGCAGCAGAGAGGAAGCACTTGGTCTGTGAAGGGCTCTCCAGACAGAAGGTGTGTGGCTGCTCCTCCCTCCAACCTCCTTCCTGGTGGCGTTTGAGCAGAAGCGGCTGCTCTCTGCCCAGGCCCTGAGAGCTGGCCAGAACACACTCACCCGGGAGACAGGCAAATACTTTTCTGGAGGAAATCATCAGATGAAAAACAAAAAACAGGGAGCAGATGGAACATTTGGCTTTTGGTGACTACTCACTGTGGTAGGAAAAAAATCTTCAGCATAAACAAGAGAGTAAGAGATACGGTGCTGAGGACTGGAGGAGTAACAATGGGTGCATTCACGGGCCGGGCTCTGTGCCGCCGCCGGCACCGCCCCCGGGCCTGCCAGGTAGCAATGAGCACCTCCACGTTAGGGATGAGGAAACTGAGCTCCAAGAGGTCCGGTGACGTGCCCAGAAGCAGACATCTGACCGGGCCCAGAACCAGAGCTCTGAGCCGGGGAGGGGCTCGCTGGGTCTTCAGGCCTCCTCGCCCAGGGAGGGTCAGCGAACTCGACCGGGCAGTGGGGGGGAGAGAGTCGCACAGTTAATACTAACTCCATACCAGGTACAGCTTCACTCCACTCGCCTGCGAGGCCCTGAAACAGCTGCCCCTCCCTGTGCTGCTGTGTGGGGCACAGAGCTGGGCACCGGGGGCTCAAGGAGGAGAGAAAACAGGCTGTTCCAGAGGGTCTTAGCCGGTCGGCAGGGAGACGAGCAATCGCCACGTTTGGAGACGCTGGTAACAGCCACTGGATTAGGGCTGGGCCAGCGGCCGGCCGTGTCTGGCTTCGTGGCTCCGGGGAGAGAGGGGTCCCGGCAACTCCACGAAAGGCTACACGGGAGGGGCAGTGCCAAAGGCCAGCATGTACCTTCTCCGCCCCAGGGCCAGGTAAAAATGCTGGTGCTCCTCCTGGTTCCGTCACGTCGGTTTTACCAGAGCCGGCTCAGCCGGCGTGGGAGGCCTGCTCCCTCGCATGCTTCAGGTTTCTCCACGCCAATGGACAGAGAGGGACAGTCACCTCTGAGCACTCCCTGAGCCCCAAGAAACGGTCCAGAGTCTTGGCCCTGTTGGATTATTTTCTTGCCTTTTCGCCACCTGGTGAAAGTGCAGAGGTTCGCTCCTGCGATGTCACTGACCTCCGGCTTTGCCTCCCTAACGGCTCTGAGCCCCCTTTCCTGTCTAGAACCACGTGGGGATTCCCAATTCAGTCCATGGTCCCATCGGGCATCCTCAACCCCTCGGCACCCAAGATTTTCAGCTGAAAAATGATCACAGTATCCATGCCGTAGGGTTGTGGTAAAGATGACGTGAGGTCTAGATAAATATAGATGCATACGTATGTGTATTTCCGATAGCACTGAGTGCGATATCCTAAGCACTGTTAGACAGCCTATTCTCTTTTCAGTACAGGAAATTCTGTCCCGCTCTCTGGTTTCCTTCCCCGTCCCATCATCAGAACAAGATGACAGGAGTCCATGGAAACCTGGAACTTCTAATTCCGAAATCTTAACCTGAAACCACAGCAGGGGGAAGTGTTTTCCTCGGGTTTGAAAGAAAGTGCAAGAAGAGTTACGACTGCAAGTTGCCGGAGTTTAATTCTTACATATAATTATATATTTATTACATATAAATGCTTTTGTTACTTTTATTTTGCCCGAGAGGGAAATAAAAGACTTAATTCTCTTTCCGTTCTTTTCCTGATTGGAGTTTTTGCTCGCGGACTTCCCTGCCTGTTGATCCCTCATAAAACATATCTCAGGTGATGAAGGCCTGGAGCAGGATGAACAACCTGAGGGAGCCCGGCTTCTGCGGAAGGCAGCTCGCCGTTGCTAGGAGGGCCGCGGAGTGTTTGTTTAACATCCTTATTCCTGCCTTGTCGAGTCCAATGGCGTGTTATTTCCACTGGGTGGGAGCCAGCGCTGAGTTCCTCCCTGTTGTGTCCAACCTTGAACGTTTCTCTGCGATTAAGTTTCATCCGGGGATTAGCAAAATGCAGAGGGGAAAAAACCTGAGAAGGTGTCTGGCACGGGGCTCAGTGCTGCGTTAGCAGATTTCACACAATCCGCGGGCATTCTCGGCTAATTGGCGAGCAGCATCGCACAGAAGGGCTCAGAGCTCAGCTGCCTCTGAGGTTCCTGCACATGGTTTATTTATGGAGTGTCAAGCTTTTTGTGTGTTTTTGTTTGTTTGTTTTTTATCACCCCCAAGGAAATTCCAAATAAACAAGCAGTTCTCACTCCCTGGCGGGGCCTGGCTGTGTCCGCACCACCACTGAGCTACCAGAAAATCCGGGAGCAGCAAGTGAGAAGCTAAGCATTTTTCGCGTCAGACTTGCCAAGCGTTGTCATTCCCGAGCAAGTCTTGAAGATTCATTTTTGCTTTCATAAGGGGACATCCCTTACTTAGCTGTTAAAAGCAGAAGGCGTGGCCATTCCCAAAGATGCTCCCGAAAGAGAGAGTTCTGCTCCCCCCAAATCTGCTTTTTTTGCAACAAAAACCACACAAGTACACAGGGGGGCTTTCTGAGTCAGCCTCAGTCTGCACATGGTCACCCCAAGTCTTCAGGGCAGAGCTGGGAAGGCTGGTGGTGCCTGTGTGAGGGGAAGGGCAGCGTCCAGGGCAGCCCCGAGAACCCCGCCACCCCGCTCTCCACTCCCAGCCTGGCCGCCCTCTGTGCCACAGCTGGTCCTGAGCACAGAGCCCTCAGCACAGGGCCGGCAGAGCAGCCAGTGTGTGTGTGTGTGTGTGTGTGTGTGTGTGTGTGTGTGTGTGTGTATCGGGGGCAGGAGAGCGGCAGCCAGTCCTCTCTGGGCCCAGGAGCCCTGTGAACAGCCTCTGTCCAAACGCTCAGGGCCCTAACCTTTTACAATCCTTCTGCGGGGCCGGGGGAAGCAACACTTTAGCAGGTACGGAGCTGCCACCAAGTTGCTACAGAACCAGGAGCTCCAGGTCAAGTTTCTTAATAAAACTCCGGGGCCGGTGGTTGCGTTTAAAGAGTTTGCAGCGCAGTCGAGGAGCGTGTGAGGTCACCAGCCGGTCCCATAAAACCTGGATGAGGGCTGTAAGTCCTGGGGAAAAAACAGCAGCCCTGAGATAGGAAGTCATCAGAAGAGGGAGGAAAACGGACTCAGGGTGCAAGCGGCAGGTCCGAGGTGGGATACTCGGCCAGAGGTTGAAGTGGGAGGGTGGAAACGGACACCAGTCCTAAGGTAGGGCCAGCTGGGAGACCGGATTTAACAAGAAACAAGGACATTATTAGAGTGAGCCAGGTCATGGAATCACTTATCCTGGAGGGAAGAGTCTGAGGATGTGCAGAATACAGCCTCTTGCTGGGATTATTTGCTGAGGGGGTGCCAACACTGTCCCAAGGAGACACAGGGGCCAAAGCACAGGGCCAGGCTCTGTTGGGATCCGTGTGCCCCACCCGTACCCCATCCCATGGCCACAGATTGATTGTTCTCTTCTTCGGAGGAAACTATTTTGAAATGCATGCCATTAGGCCGAAGGGGACCATCTGAGGGGAGTGTCGGAAATGACTGAGCTCGACATCGGAGGCCCTGGCTGTAGTCCTGGGCAGCACTCACCCGATCTCGGCCGGCCACCCAGCCTCGCAGAGCCTCTGGTGTCCTCAGCCAGCAGGTTATGTAACGGAATGCAAGATTGAGAGCTTTAAAATTATAAAGACATGTTGTAGCTTAGATTTAGAGTAAAGAAAACAAAAGCTCTTCACGGAACCTGGGTAGTTTGATGCCAAATAGCCACACGTGGTCACTCTTCCCTGTCCACAGCCTTCCAAGTGACACTTTGCAGTTCCTCTCATAAAGAGCCGAGCCCTGAGTGGTGTGCTCAGTGGTTAGAGTGTCAGCCTGCACACTCAAGGGTCTCAATTTGATTCCTGATCAAGGGCACGTACTTGGGTTGCAGGTTCAATCACCGGGCTCCAGTCGGGACTCGTAAGGGAGGCAACCAATTGATGTGTCTCTCTCACAGTGATCTCTCTATCTCTCTCTCTTTCTCTCTCAAAGTCAATAGAAAAAATATCCTCGAGTGAGGATTAACAACAACAAAAAAAGGAGAGGTAGAGCCATGTTCTCACCCCTTGAGTCTTGTGATTTGTTTTGGCCAGTCGAATGTGGCAGAAATGACACTGTAATCAGGTCTGAGTCCAAGGTTCAAGAGACCTGGTGTGCTTCCTCTCGCTCATGGAACCCGGCCACATCTCTAGGATCAACCTCGGATGGAGGGTGAGAGGAGCCCAGTTGTTGCCACCATGATACAGGCACCTGACTACCAAGTGTCCAGACAGAAACAGCGGAGCTGCCTACCAACCCCCAGCTGACCACAGACGCATCTGTAAGCTGGCTGGGACTAGAACACCTCTGAACTCAGTAGTGATAGCAAGTGCTTTTTGGTTTAAGCTACTGAGTTTTGGAGTGTTTCTGGGGGAAAGCTAACTGATACAGAGCTTGTGGAGAACTTTGCACAAATAAATCAGACAGAACTAATCGTCAGGTTGAGGTCAACACCTCAGACAATGGCAGTGGCGTTGGCGATTGGTCGCAGAGAGGAGCAGTGTGGAGGCCAGCTCTCCTACCCCCCAGTCATACTCTTGGGCAGGAGGATGGAATGGCAACCTCAAATGATGTATTGTCAGGTCTCAGGGGGTTGGTGACATTGCAAGAATCATGGCATGTTAGTATGAGATGCAGTCTCTGAAAGGGAAACCAGTGTTTATTGAGGGTGTATAAAAGCAGGACTGTAACAAGTGAATGCTTTCTGTAGAATCGGTTGCACTAATATGCAGCATTGTAGATATAACAGTTCGAAGTCAGAAGCCCCATTCTTGATTTATAGATTTACCAAATTCACATCCTTCTTGCAAAGACAAAGAAGCTTCTGGGAGTGGGTTCGATCGCCACCGTCCTCTGCAGAGCAGCCCTGCTATGAGCATCGGGGACCTCAGGGGGGCTGCATGGGAAGAAGGAGCCCACAAGCACGTGCTGGAGTTTACAGAGAGTGCAGGGCTGTCCCGTGGAAGACAGGCACCAGGCCCTGTCACCCTCTGAGGAGCGTGGTAAACGGGGCTGCGGGCGGGGGTATCTGCACGCGTCTGGGCTGCTGAGGGAGCCAGCGGGGTCTTCACAGAGGCAACAGTCAGGAGCTGGCTCCAGGGGCCTCCTCTACCAGCGGGAGCTGGATCTCCCCAGGGAGACGGGGTAGGACACAAGGGTGACCTGGAGGAAGTGGGAGGCGGGCTTGAGAGGATGGGTCCCTATATCATCGCAGTGGCCTGGAAAGGCCCCCGGGGAAGCCAGGCAGTCACATAGGCCTTTGGCGCTGCTGAGAACGGCTGCCACGCAGGCTCGGTTGGGACGGGGGCAGGGCCTGGGCATGGCTGGAGGTTGATGACTCCGAGTTCCTTTGGAAGCCTGTGGCGATCATGGACGGCCAGGGAAGAGGGCTTGAGCCATCATGTCACTCTGTGTCATCAATGGCAGCGAGGCCTTTCCCCGAAGACTTGTAGAAGGAAGTGGGCACGAGGGGTTAATGGCCACGAATTGGAATCCTCTCCCCAAAGTAGAGCATCGGGCTGGGGAAGGAATGCATGTAGAGGGGGAGCAGGCTCCTGGGCGGAGAAGATACCACCTGTGGGTGAACGGGGGCCGTGCCTCCGCTCCTGGGCCATCCTGGAAAGTGCAGACTGGATCTCACTAGGTCCCAGGCTTCCTCAGCTCCGAAGTTCAGTGAGCCTGTGACTTTATGACAGATTCAGAGAGAACCGTCAGGCCACTGCGCACGCTCATTTCCCCCAGAACAGAACCAGACTGGCCCCTGATTTAAACGGAACACACCTCTCTCTGTCGACACCGGTCCCGCAGGCTTTGGGCTGAACCCAGTCATTCCTCCCGTAGCGATGGCGGGTCCTGAAATGCTGAGGGGCGCCAGACTCGCTGTCCAGGGGGAAATAACTTATCGGGGGGCACTCTTCCCATAGTAGCGGCGACACCATTTACACTCACGGCAGACTCAGCCAACTCTGCCCTGTCGGTGTGCAGCGTCCTGACCCTCCAGGGCCGGGCCCAGGCTCCTGTGAACGTTCACAGTGACTCTGTAAAACCCCCAAAATGTGTCCTCTCAGGGCAGAAGAATTACAAACTAGTGCCTCCTCTGGGTGGAGAAGTGAGAATCAGTGGTCCCTCTGAGTGACCTTGCTCTAGGCCAGTGATGGCGAACCTTTTGAGCTCGGCGTGTCAGCATTTTGAAAAACCCTAACTTAACTCTGGTGCCGTGTCACATATAGAAATTTTTTGATATTTGCAACCATAGTAAAACAAAGACTTATATTTCTGATATTTATTTTATATATTTAAATGCCATTTAACAAAGAAAAATCAACCAAAAAAATGAGTTCCCGTGTCACCTCTGACACGCGTGTCATAGGTTCGCCATCACTGCTCTAGGCTGACACATGTCCCCAAGCCGGACGCCAGGCTCAGCCCCCGCTGGTGAAGGCCCCACGAGGGCCCCCAGGCCTGCTTGTGCGCAGGGCACAGCCTGTGCAAGTCACCAGAACTGAACAGCCAGACGCCTCATTCCAATGGGGCCTGTGCCCACTGAGGACAGGACACGTAGGATTCAGATTGGGTGGTGAGGAGGCCGCAGGGACAGTGTGCGTGAGGACATGCGGACAGGCCTCCTTCAGGCTTCCCTTCCCCTGTCCTCAGAGTTTGAACTTCTGGTCCCTTGCCATTCAGTGCTACCAAGGGGACTCAGGTGAGCAGGAGGAAAGCCATGTCTTTCTCCAGCAGCTGGAACAGGTGGTTCTTCTCTGGAAGACAAATGCGGGTGACAAACAGAAAAAGGCCAGCGGGGGATCAGGTCCCGTAAAAGCACACACGGACAGCGTGCCCTTCTGTGACACAGGCTCGCAGAGATGGCAGACCCAGCGCGTGAGACGTGCCCTGGGCGGGGACACACGTGGCCCTCAGAGCTGTAGGGAAGGCGCAGGCCCGCAGACTTCTGGGGTCTCTCTGGAGCCTGCTGGCAAATGAGCGATTCTACTGTTTCTTGCTTCTCAGCACCACTGACATCACCACTATAAGTCGGGGAATCACAACCACATTTCAAAGAATCATTCAGTTTGCTCGTTAAGATTCTATAGGAATTTCCCCCCCACAGCAGCAGCCTTGCCAAAACAATGTTAAGCATAGGCCTGGTAATACTTTTCACATTTGTCAGCAGTCATGAGCGTTTAACAGGGTGTATGTCCAGCAGATGCACACAATTTCGGAATCAGGCACTGGATTTTACACAGTAACTCGGAGGATGTGTATTGGCCAAAAGAATTATTTAAAAAATGAAGCAAAACACACACCTTGGGCATGGGTTACCTGGGGGAAGAGAAACGTGTTCGCCACTTCATCTTCTTGTGGGAAAGTGTTCGATGCAGAGGATATCAAGAGTAAAATATGTGTGTGAAATTAAATTCAAAAGTGATTAAATCTGGACATTTTGCTTCCGTCAGCTCCTACGGTAAATTCCCCCAATTCAAGGGCCTGAATTCTAAGCATGGAATTATTTGTGACATGGCGGCGCCCTGTGCTTGTCTGGGCTGCAGCGGGTTGGAAAGGGTCCCGGTCTGGGTGCAGCTGGGACACAGTCAGGGTCAGAAGTCTCCTTGCTGAGCAAATGGACGGAGTCCGACAGCCTGGAAGTTTTCAGCCAGGTAAGATAAGGCCCGTGGAGAACGAGACGCTACCTAAAAAGAGGTAATGAAGTAAAACTTAATTATAATGATTAAAAAACCTAAGTACCACACATTAGTAACTTTATTTGGGGAGTGTCCGTAGCGAGTTCCAAATAAACCGCTGGCTGCCAGCGACCGGGCTGCGAGCACTGGCCTAATTGGCCTGTAAAGAATCCTTCCAGGCCGGGCCCTCGACGTCCTGGAAGCAGAGAAAATGGGCCTCGGTGCCTCTGGAGGCTGGAGACACGGATGTTTCCCGAGCCCCCAGCTCCACTCTTTGTTAGTAGTTGGAACTGACCAACGGATGATAAAGAATTGATGGCTCTTAACTGTAACCATAACGTTCTAATTTAGCCTCGGCTGGAACTTTTTAATCGCCAGAGGTACATCTACAAACGGAATTTTTCTTGCTTTTTGGGCAATCACGTAGATGGAGATTAACCCTCTTCTTCCCCCAGGCCCTAAACATTATTTTGACCGAAATGTTTAAGTCAGGGGTTTCGTGTAGACACAGCTTAAATGAGTCATTAAGAATTTTATTGGTTAGAGTAGGCATATTTTTTCCTAGTAGACATAATGACATAACAGTAATAAAAATGTAATATTCAAGTAATTGCTGTAATGTAATTATAGCTTGGTCATAAAGTAAGATTAGAGGTCTGGGATGGCTGTTCTGTGGGTGTGTGTTTTAACGTCTGAATGCAGTCTCCGAGGTGCCTGTCCCGTCTCCCGGGGCTGCTGGTGCAGTCAGTTCAGCACATACCCAGGTGGCCGGGAGCCCAGCTGAGCCAGCACTATCTGGGCGTCCTGTTTACCCGGTCTGCCCTCGCTGGACACTGGCATCCTGCCTGCCTCGGATACCTCATCATCGCAGTAACTGAACACAGTGTTTCTGGTCTACAGACAGCGAAAGGGGGCGGGGGTGGGACAAAGAAGGCCAGGTCCTCGCGGGGGGGGGGGGGGGGGTGTGGGGGGGCGCCCAGATGGGGCCCAGGTGCCAGCCGGGAGCAGCAGCATCTGCCCACAGGGCGCTGGGAGCTCTGCTCTCAGGACTGTGCCGGGCTGCCCGGCTCTGGCTCTCTGAGGGGAGGACAATTTCCAGATTGAGTCTGAACAAAAATAGCTGGATTAGGCATTTACCCCAAGTCTATTTTATCAAAGGGCTTGTCATCGCTGGAGATATTCTTTGAACTGTTATACATTTCTGTCTGTTGTTTTTTTTTTGTTTTTTTTTTTAAATCTAAACACAACATTTAAGCAAAAGAAGTGCTTAAACATTTGCAAACCAAAACAAAAACAATATGTTGATTAACAATATTTACAATGAATAATTAAAAGAGGATTAGGTTTGTGTCTGTGGTTTGTGGGGATGTGATGTGAGACTACGTGAATGTACACGCCTGTCCGTCTTTCCCCCGTTGATGGTCTTGCAGTGCCGTGATTCCGTCTGTTTGTTAGCTGTCGTTCTGTGTCAAAGAAGAGCTACCACTTTCTCCTCCATTTATCTACTTACTACACAGTGGGGACTCAAGGGTATTTATTTTATTCTGTGGGTGATAACCCGTTATTGTCATTTACGCTCAAATTGTTGCAGATTTGGCCAGTTGGGAGTCTCTACAACCTTCCATTTCTGACACGTACCCATGGCTCTTTGACCAGCTTCTTACTTTCTGGCGAGTTAAGATGTTCCAGGTTCATTTTCCCAGGCTCTTTCCCTGCCCTAGTCCTGGAATCAGCCGTTTCTCCAAGGAGCCTGAGTACCGGTGCAGAATGCTTAGAAGCTAAGATCTGGGTTCCAGGTAAGAACATCACTTTGTAAACGTGTAAAATTTACTTCCAGAGTGATTGGTCAGCTTTGGAAGGATGTAGGGGGTCTTATAAAGAGCCGGGCATGCACCAGAGGCGAAGGATCCTGAACGAGGTGGAAAGTGAAGAGGAAATCAGCCCCCTGGCCTCCAATAATACACACCTGTCACGCGGTTTCTGCTAATTGCTAAGATCCGTAGGCTTTTTCTCCCTCTAAGTCTAATCACATACTGTTCTCCAAGCCTCTGATAGCTCTTGACGTCTGCTGACCCGTGACTCAGTCACACATCAACTAGGCAGAATATTCCACAGACTTCACCTCTTGCCATTATCTGTAACCTTAAGTACCCATGGTCTCTGAGTGCAGGTGTGTAAACCACACACCTACAAAGGTCAGTCACGAACACAAGTGGCCACCTGCGGCATGTCTGTGCCACCTCGGCAGACTGTTTGTAGAGTCTCTTTCTGCGCCTTGAGTCTGTGGTCTTGTTTTCCACGATGGGGACAGCTGGGCTCAGGCCTCAGGGAACCGGGAGAGCCACTGAGTCAGCGGTGGCAACAGTGGCCGGAGCAAGGCTGGTCAGACAGTTCCTTCTTTTCCTTAATGCCTTTGAGCGAGGTCAAGGGAAAGCAAAGCTTGGGATTTGACGGATTCGGGAAAGTTGTTGGCTTTCACTTGGCATCTGCATTCCGACTGCTTGAGGAATGCTATTTCCCCCCTAAACGTCTATCTCATTAATCTTGTGTTAAGAGTGTTCTAACCCTATTAGTGGGGTAGGCTGCTTCTGTTCCAATCAGCGTATGTTTCCGTAAGTGTTGAGTTGGGGAAGGAGGCGGAAGAGGCAGAATTTCTAAACTTTGACCTGGAGGGACTTGTACGAAGGTGTGTCTGACATGAGTGTAATACAACTGAAAAGGCTCCGGTAAATGGCAAGCTGTGGTCGGCTCTGATGATTTATGCTAAGCAGAATAAACTCTGATGGAAACATAAAATATTTCTAAGCTTACATTTTAGTCACTCAATACACAGAAAACGCATTTTTCTTCCTTAAAAATAGATATTTAGAGCACTGAGAGTCTCAAGAAGAAATCAGGTTATTTACTATCTTTGTGGTCGCCCATGTTACACACTTCAAGTTTAAGAGTTGACAATGTTTTGATATTCTCAAATGAAAGGCACTGTATGATGCCCCGTTTAAATCCTATTACATTCAGGGACTCTCCTTTCCACTGACAATTGAAGGGGGGAAGGTTAGGACAAGGCTTCGATAGCCAAATTGTTTCATTGTTTAAATATCGTCAGGCTGGTTGCCTAACCAGAAAATGCAGACTTAAACCAAGGAAGCTTATTTTGCGAGCAGGCCTGTCACCATGTACAATATGTATTACCAGGAGGTAAACAGGAAGTGCTGAGCTGGCTTGGTTTACTCCTACAGGCACAGAGAGAAATAAAATCAGTGTTTACCAAATGGAAAAGCACAAAGTTGGTACAGGGAGAAATGCTATTTTCATGCTTCTAAAAAGGTATTACAAATAACAAAGTTTCGAACCTGTAATTAAAAACTATTTTAAAAATGCTTTGATTAGGTTCCCTTCAAAAATAGACATTCTTGGTTGAAATAAATTTCTTAAAGGTCTGACTTCCACTTAGGCTTGTTTCCCTAATCCATACCCTATAAACGTCCCTCTTAAATAAGAGTTCAAGAGTAAAAAGTGTGCCTTTGAGTCATTTAGCAGAAGCTCAATGCTCCCACTTAATGGGTGGAGAATCTAAGGCCCCAAAGTTAAAGCAACTTATCAAATGCCACCTAGCCAGTTGGGGCAGGGAGAATTTATGATCCAAGTTACTCATGAAGCAAAAGTCATAGATGAACTGAGTTTCTTAGTGCCAGGCCCAAGGACACAAACCTTGGGGTGAAGGGGTTAAATGCCTTGTTGGTGTAGTGTTGACCAGAAGCCAAAATCTTGGTCCTATGGGCCCAAAGCTAGTGGACTCTTCCACCTTCAGAAAGGACAAGACCCTTTCCTCTTTTGATGTCAATGGCTTCAACTGAAAAGTGAGGCGATTTGCAGTTCTAACATTGTGAATCTGAGAAAAGAAAGGACTGAAAATGGTGATATGATCTAGGGAAGTAAAGAATAAACGAATAGGAATGAGGATAGATTATTTTGGGCAAGGGTAATTCATAATATTTAAACCTAGTAGGGTTGTCTGAGGTCAATTAAACTTTAATAACCCAGATTTCAGACCAACATCAACACTCAAACTAGGAATAGCCCAAGACAAGAATGGGCAAAGGACAAGATTAGGCGATTCAAAAAAGAACATCTACGCATGGCCAATAAACACATGGAAATTGTTCAACCTCAACGGCATCCAAAAATGCAAATAAATTTTGCTTTAAACTGGAAAAAATAAAAAAGGGTAATGTTATCCAGTGTTGGGGAAGGCACAGAGGAACTGACTTTCAAACACTGCCGATGAGAACGCAAACTAGTAAAACCCAAACACAGGGCCTTTTGGGTATGTGTCAAATTTTTTAAATGAAAACTAACTTCGATTTAGCAATTCCGATTCTAGGAATTTATAGTAAAGGAAATAAACAGATTTCCACAACCAGTTCAGTGGATTACAAATGGGCACGAATTCTTTGCTGCCCTCCCCAGCTCCTCTTGGCTATGGTAGTTCCTCTGAGTTCCCCTGTTCCTTATCACCTGCACAGCTTGGAGCAGTACTGCTCAGGTATTTGGTAGAATGTCTCTCCATTGTGGCTTGTTTGATGCTTTTCTCATGATTAGACTGAGATAACGGTTTTTTAAGAAAGACCACAAAGACATTCATGCATCATGTTAGGTAGGAGCATTTTGCTATTGTCTTTCTTTGGAGGCGCCCTAAATACAGGTACAAAGGGTAGACTGTGGTTGTTGGTACTGTGTCACCGTGGTGAGACTGAAACTACTTTTCCACGATCCCCTGACCTCTATGGTTGGGCAAGAGAAAAATCTGTGCAAGATTTGGGGCTGGGAGTGAAGCAGGTACTTATTCATTGGGGTTGTGCAGACATGGAAGCGTTGGCAGTCCCAGCTTGTCCTCACCTTCCTCTACTCTATATCCTCTTCCTGGCTGAACACCCTGCTTACCCACAGTGGCTCCCACTCTCGACCAGCCACGTGGTAGACCCCAGGGTAGCAGGTACATGGAAGCATGGCTTCCTACGGGCCTTCCTATGCAGCCTCTTTTGCCAGGTGGTTGTGCTTTGCTTCTCAAATTGATGGGTTAGTGATGTTTTTCTGATGTTTTTCTTCTTAGGCCTTCACTTTCCCAGCTCCTCCAATAACTAGGTAAGATCTGTAATAAAATCTTTATCCCACAAAGGACAGTGATTCTGACTCCGTGACTGAACTCTCGACGTGTACAGTGAGCTACAAGAGGCTCATCTTTGACCTGAGAACAACTGTAAAAGCTGGACAACATACAGAACAATTGTGTAATAGTTTTCTATACTGCGGTGACAAATTACCACAAATTTGGCAGCTTACATAAAACAGGAAGGTAGGTCAGAAGTCTGGTGTGGGTCTCTTGGACTAAAACCAAGTCTTGTTTCCTGGAGGTTGTAGGAGAGAACGGTTTCCTGCTCATTCAGATCGTCAGGAGTATTCAGTTCCTTGTGGCTGTAGGACTGAGGTCCCATTTCTTGCTGGCTCTAAACTAATAGCCATTTCAGAGGCCACCACATTCCTTGGTTCGTGGGCCCCTTACTCCACCTTCAAAGCTGGCGATGTCAGGTCCTCATGCCACATCTCTCTTACCCACTGTTCTGCCCCCCTTTTCTGTTTTGAAGAGCTCATGTGAAGGGCCCAGCTGAATAATGTAGGGTCATCTCCCTATTGTAAAGTCACTTGATTAGCAACCTAATTCCATCTGCAACTTTAATTCCTATTTGTCGTGTGATGTAAAACATCCGCAGATGCTTGGGATTTGAGTGTGGATGTCTTTGGCGGGGCACACGGAATATGAGGCATCAGAAAAAAGCCAAGGTAGTCAGGTATTGGAGAAAAGGAATGCTCTTTTTTCCTCCTTCAGGGAATTTGCCAATAAAATGTGAGAGGAAGAGAAGCCAAGCAGAAAGAGGGGTCTGGAGCTTGCGGCAGCCTCGCTGGGCTGGGGAGGCAGAGGTGGGAGCTTGGGGCCGCCAGGGCAGCTGAGAGACTGCGATCTCAAAGAGGAGCAAACTGCAGGGATGTCAGCTTATAATTCTACATGCAATTTCCCCTTGAGTATATGTCAGCTCCAGGGCTGCACATGTGTGTGAGCAGCATCTGGGAGGTTAAAGTGAGAAGACATCTCATCAATCTTGAGGGGGTAGGGGAGTCAGAGGCTAGATTTTAAGGATCACCAAGATTAAAGGGGGTTGGTGAACCCCACAGGCTCTCAGCTCAAACCCTAGGGATACTTTCCAGGAATAAGGGCAAAACAGAAATATATCCACCTTTATCCGACTGTGGCCCCATCTGTCTGCCAGAGAATTAAATCCTCTTTGGAGGACATCATCAACCACTGCTTCTATATTTTTCCATGTACAATGTCTGGCCTTCAATAAAAACTCCTAAGTACAGCAAGATACAGAACCTAGTGGCTGTAAACCAAGAATGTTTCCCCATAAAACCAGGATGTTTGTTCTCACCACTCCGATTAAACAGCGTGGCAGTGAACTCTCACTTAACCGCATCTGTAAGTTCTGTGACTTTGAGCAAACCAAGGTATACCCAAACCAACTTTACCATCGGCTAACTGATACAAACAAGATTTAAGTTCCTACAGCACCTCATCAATGTTATCCTATATAATAAAGAGGGAATATGCAAATTGACTGTCATTCTGCCACAAAGATGGCAGCACCCATAGCGGAGGCGGGGTTTCCGTAACACAATATGGCTGCACCCACAGCGGAGGCCGAGTTCCCGTAACGAGACTTAAGGAGCAATCAGCAGGGACCTGAGGCTGCGCCCCCCTCCCCCGGCCCCCATGGGGCTTGACAGGGACCCTCAGGCCGCACCCCCCACCCTGGTGCCAGGCTGAGGAACCTCAGGCCACGCTCCCCACCCAGCAGAGATTGATGGGGGACCTCAGGCCACGCCCCCCCCCCCCCCCCCCGCCTTGCCACCAGGCCAGGGGACCACAGGCCATGCCCCCACCAGTAGGGCTTGACAGGGAACCTCAGGCCACGCCCCCTGCCTGGCAGGGCTTGATGGGGGAACTCAGGCCGTGCCCCCTGCCCCAGCCCCAGCACCAGGCCAGGGGACCTGAGGCTGCGCCCCCCGCCTGGTGGGGCTTGATGGGGGACCTCAAGGTGCGCCCCCCCACCCCGGTGTTGGGCTGGGGGATCTCAGGCTGCTCCCCCCGCCACAGCGCCAGGCCAGGGGACCTCAGGCTGTGCCCCCTGCCCCAGCATTGGGCCATGGGACCTGAGGCTGCACTCTCTGCCTGGCAGGGCTTGACAGGGGACCTCAGGCCACGCCCCTCAGCCAGCGGGGCTTGACGGGGGACCTCAAGGTGTGCCCCCCCATTCCCTGGGAGGGGGACCTCAGGCTGCTCCACTTGCCCTGGGCCAGGGGACCTCAGGCCGTGCTCCCCCCAGCAGGGCTTGACAGGGGACCTGAGGCTGCGCCCCCCTCCTGGGACTGAGCTGGGGGATATGAGGCTGTGCCCCCTGCCTGGTGGGGCTTTACGGGGGACCTCAAGGCATGCCCCCCACCCAGCAGGGCTTGACGGGGACCTTAGGCCACGCTTCCCACCTGGCAGGGCTTGACAGGGGATCTCAGGCCACCTGAAGCTGTACACCCCTGCCCGGCGGGGCTTGAAAAGGGTGGGACCGTCCAGGTCTGGATCTAGCCCAATGGGGGGTGGCTGGCCAGGTCTGGGTCTCGCACGATTTTGAGGCGCACATGGGTGGGCAGGGATTTGACTCTGGGTCCTGTGGTGCACCCCAGACTCTGACAGGAGGAAGATTTTCATATATATTTTACTAATTTTCTTTCATCTCTGACACTTCTATTATAGAGAAAGGGAAAATAGCAATATTAAAATATTTCCTCTAATTAATCCCCTTTTAATGTGCATGAATTTTGTGCACCGGGCCACTAGTAATGAAATAATGCTGAACAAAATGACATTATCCGAGGACATGCTGTACTGAAAATCCTAGTCAATGTACTGGGGCAAGAAGAAATAAAAAGCATAGTCCTGGCCAGGAGGCTCAGTTGGTTGGAGTATTGTCCTGTACACCAAAACGTTGCAGGTTTGATTTCTGAGCAGGGCACACACACAGGTTGTAGATTTGATCCCTAGTCAGGGCACATACAGGAGGCAACTAATCGATGTTTCTCTCTCTGTCTCTGAAATCAATAAAAACATATCCCCAGGTGAGGATTAAAAGAATAAAAAGCATATCTACACTAATAAAAGAGAAATAGCAAATTGACCATACCTTCATGATACCCACTAGCCAATCAGGAGTGAGTATGCAAATTAACCCAACAAAGATGGTGGGTTAATTTGCATACGCAGGCACCCAGCGGCTGGGGGTGGGGTGGGACGCTTGCGTTGTTGCCATGGTGATGACACAGGTGTTCCGCACTGCCCTAGCCTCTCTGGGCCTCTGGGCAGTGTGGGAAGGTGGAAAGGTGGCTCTGGGCCGGAGCAAAGGCAGTGCTGGCAGCCAGGGGAAGGAAGGCCCATTCTTGCACAAATCTTTGTGCATCGGGCCTCTAGTAGATTAGAAAGAAAGAACACTGTCTTCATTTGAAAAACATGATCATCTGTGTAGAAAGTCTCAAAGAATATACAGAACAAAGCAATAACAACAAAAAAAGCGTGAGATTGTCAAGATTGCAGGACAAAAGTTTCCTATACAATAGATTTTTTCCCTTTATATTAGCAATGAACTGAAAATGGAAAATAATTTTAAATCTTTCTTATAGTATCAAACATAAAATATCCATGGATAAATATAACAAAATATATACTAGATTTATATTCTGAAAATGATAAAACATTGATGAGGGAGATTAGAAAATACCTGAGTAAAGAACTATGCCATTCTCCTTGGTTAGAAGGCTTACTACTGCCAAGTTCTCCCCAAATTGAGCTATTGATTCAAAACAATTCCAATCAAAATCCCAGAAAGTGTTTTGCAGAAATATGGAGAAGCAAAGAATCTAGAATAAAAAATAATTTTGCAAAAGAAAAGCTGAAGTATTCATTAGGCTGATTTCATGATTTAATAATCAAGACAGTGAGGTACTAGCATAAGAATAAACATATAGGCCAATGGAACAAAATAGAACCCAAAATAGACCCACACATATACGGTCAATTATTGGTTTCAGAAAAAGGTGTCAATTTAATGAAGAGAGGAGATAATCTTCTCAACAAATGGTGTTGGGACAATCAGAAAACCATATATAGAAAAGGAACCTCAACCCTTACTTTGCACCATATATAAAAAATAAACTCAGAATAAATCAAAGACTTAAAAGTAAAAGTTAAAATTTAAAATAACAAGAGTAAAATATTGGAGAAAGCCCTTGTGGGCTTGGGTTAGATCAATATTTTTTAGCTAAGACACAAAAAGTATGAGCCATAAAAGAATAACAATTGATAAATTGGACTTCTTCAAAATTAAAAACTTCAACTTTCCCAAAGATACTTTAAGAAAAGTCAAACCTCAGACTTAGAAAAAATATGTGAAAAACACATTTCTGTCTCTAGAATATATGAAGAACTCTTATGTTGTAATAAGAAGACAAACAACCACTTTTTAAATAAATGGACAAAAGATTCAAACAAACACTTCAACAAGGAAACAATATAGAAAATGAACACATGAAAAATGCTTACTATCATTAGTCATCAGAGGAAAGCAAAGTAAAACCACTGTGAGATCCACTATCCACCTATGGGGATTGCTAAAATTAAAACTAAACCATCCAACCAACCAAACAAAAAAATAGGTTATACCAAATGCTGTCAAAAATATGGAGCAACTAGAAATATCACATTTCTGGTGGAATATCAAATGGTACAGCAATTTTGGCAATTAAATATTCACTTACCACATGACCCAGTCCATACAAAGCTCTGTCCATCCATGTTCATAGCAGCTTTCTTCTTCTTCTTTTATTTTATTTTATTGGGCCTTTATTCTTAACTAGAGGCCCAGTGCACTAAATTCATGCACAGGGGTGGGGGGACCCCTTAGCCTGGCCTGCATCCTCTTGCAATCCGGGACCCTCGGGGGATGTCCCGCTGCAGGTTTAGGCCTGATCTCTCAGGGATCCCTGCGGGATAGGGCCTAAACTGGCAGTCTGACATCCCTCTTGCAATCCAGGACCACTGGATCCTAACCGCTCGCCTGCCTGCCTGCCTGATCACCCCTAACCACTCACCTGCCTGCCTGATGCCCCTAACTGCTCGCCTGCCTGCCTGATTGCTCCTAACCACCTCTGCCTCGGCCCCCACTGCAGTGGCTTCATCCGGAAGGACGTCCAGAAGGTCATTCCACTGTCTGGTCTAATTAGCATATTAGATAGCCAGTCATCCAATGGAAAGGTCCATTAAATACTGAATGAGTAAACACACTATGGTACATCCATACAGGGCATACTCAGCAATGAAAGGGAATAAACTACTGATTCACACAGCACCTGCCAAATCTCAGAAGTATTCTGCTAAGTGAGAGAAGTCAGACAACAAAAAATCCTTGAAATCCAAATTCATGTAGAATTATTCCTTTTTATATGCTATTTTGGAAAAGGTAAAATTATAGAGACAGAAATCAGGTCAGTGGTTGCCAGGAGTTAGTGATACCATGGAGGGGGTGAGGAGGGGTCAATGACAAAGAAACAGGAAACAACTTTTTGGTGTTCATGTACCTTCACTGTGGTGGTGGTTACACAAATGTGTTTATTTGTCTAGAGCCTTGAATTGTACTGTACGTAAACTGATATCTAAAAAAATATATATTCTATGTGTCCTATCTAAAAAACACTATGGCCTGGCCAGGTAGCTCAGTTAGCTGGAGCAACATCCTGATACACCAAAGTTTCAGGTTCAATCCCCAATCAGGGCACATACCAGAATCAACCAATGAATGCAAAAATAACTGGAACAAAAGATAGATGTTTTTCTCTCTCTCTCTCAAATTAATAATTAAAAATAAAAATACTATTGTAATATATGAAGTCATAAATAAATGCACTAAAAACATTAACCTGGAGTTGCGGTAAAAGGAAAAGTTGAAGAAGTTGTGAAATAGATATATCAAAAATTCGCCATATCATTAAAGAAAACCTCACTGAATCATAACTCGCTCTTGCTTGTGGTGGCCAAATTTCTTACTCTGTTGAAGATGCACTGTGATTTAGAAAGTACTGGATGGAAAGCCGTTTAAACAGAGTGGTGTTGAGGAACACAGTTGAAGTTCAGAGGAATTAGGGAAAGCTCCCAGCTGAGGCCGGAGGAAAACAACAGCAGCCAGGACAGAAGTGAGAAGAAATGAAAGACCAGCATCATGGGTCCTGTGTTGTGAAAAATTGCAGATTAAGGACTGATCAATCCATGAGTCACCCAGTAAAATACTGACCAAGTGCACTATGTGTCAGGCCCAGTTCCAAGTGCTGGGCATGGGGCAGTGGGCAAAATAGGCCGCATCCTTAATCTTAGGCTACGTTCTAGAAGGAAGAGACAATAAACAAAATAAATAAGTATAGGAAATGGTATGCGTTCGAGTGAACAGCAACAACAAAAAGCAGGGAAGGGAAATAAGTGTGCTAAGGCAGAGGCTGGAGTTTCAATATTTAAAAGGGTGGCTAGCGAAGACTTCACTGAGAGAGTGACAGTTGTGAAAAGACGTGAAGAAGATGAGAGAGCCATGAGGGTAGGCATTTAAAGGGGGGTGCTTCTGAACACGCAGTAATCATGGGGTGCTCGGCTAATATCATCCACTTTGTTGAGACCCACTTAGTTCCCATAATAATCACATAAAAAGATACCACTTACTGTGATAACTGGTTATGAGAGCTTATAAACGTGATTTATAGAATACTTATAATCTTGATTTCAACTGAACAAGAAACATTTGAAATCCAGCTGAAAGAAAACCACACACCTCAATTTATTTTTAACTCCGACTAACCCTCCACTCTCTAACCTGCCCCTCTTTCAATTTTCATTATGCCTGATTCTGGAAAAGCTGAATGGCACAGTTTCATGTTAATACATTGTTGAGTATTATTAGTTGGGAAAGGGGTTTAGAAAAAACAGAGAGGAAATAACCTATCCATATGAAAACAATAATCACATAATATTTATTGTCTGGGATTGAAATGTTTCAAATACGCAAAGCAATAAAATGCCAGGAAACACAAAACTTCCTAATGTTAAAAAGATCATAAATTTTTCCAAAAATAAGATGACTGAAATAAGTTCAGGTGACATGTTATGCCGAAGGAAAAACACCCTGAATGCTGAGTGAAACGGCCCCAAACCTTCAGGAGGCACAGCCCCTCGCTGCTGAAGAGCTGAGGCGACTGGCTGTTACTGTCAAGCACAGAAAGCAATGGGGCCTGTGCTCTGAGCCCGACAGTCACTTTCTTTCTTTCTTTTTTTTTTTTTAAATATACTTTCTTAATTTTTTACAGAGAGGAAGGGATAGAGATAGAGAGTTAGAAACATTAATGAGAAACATCGATCAGCTGCCTCCTGCACACTCCCCACTGGGTATGTGCCCACAATCAATGTACATGTCCTTGACCGGAATCGAACCTGGGACCCTTGAGTCCGCAGGCCAACGCTCTATCCACTGAGCCAAACTGGTTAAGGCCCAAGAGTCACTTTCAACAGAAACGCACTCACTAACCCATGCATTCAATAACTTGCATTTTTTCCACCTTGTGAATTAAAAAAATGTGTAATGTTAAAAAGCTACCAGGATTCTATGATCACTTTTAAATGAACTTATATTTTACAAATCACAATGGTGCATATGTATTTAATGTATATTATACATCATATATATTATATATATTCAAATATATATATTGAAAGGCTGTTAAATCGCGTTGACTACCCATATCTTCAGAAAAAAATCACTTCTACTGTCATGGTAAACAACCTGCTTCCCTATTTATAATGGTCTGGCCCTCTAGCAACTTCAGCGCGAAATTATAGCTAATTTGCCTACAAACGTCAGGTGGTCATAATAATCTGGCCACTCTGTGTATGTTTGAAACAGAGTGGCACCTATGTGGGCAAAACATGTGTAGTTAATCTACACATAATTTAATCTAAGTAGCCTCTTGAGCCCCTTTGAAGATTTCCGAAGTTCCCCACAGGCCCTTGACTCATTGTTTGGGAATTTATAGACTCCATAGTGATTGCTTGGCTTTCATAGGTGCTAAAGTATTTTTTTTTAAATGAAAACAATGAATGAATGAATGAATGAATGAATGAAGAGATACAGAAAACAGACATTTTTATCGCAAGCTATTCTTGCGTTATAAACTGTTGCTTCCAGTTCACAAAAATTTCATTATTTTCAGTCTGAACAGATCATCGTATTTACTTTAAGGTTGGTGGAAATGTTATTTCCATTACCTTTAAGAAAATTTTATCCTAAAATGGTTCATTGTCTTTACAGGAAACAATGGGAGAGCTAGCAAATTTTCAAAGATTGTGCTATATACAAAAGTAGCGAGTGAGTCTATAATTCTTTTTTACCGTTTGTGTAGATTATGTTTGTATAGGACAGGATGGTTCCTTAAATCTTTAGCAGGATAAGTGAGATTGAGCCCTCTCTTCCTGAGACCATTAACTTAACAATGAAAAGGATTCTGTGCTTCTGTTTAAAAGAGTTTTTCTGTTAACCAACTAACAAATGTTTATTGAATAGTGTGTGCATGTGGTGATTACAAAGATGTGTAAATTCAGGACTTGCCCTCAGGAAACT
This sequence comes from Myotis yumanensis, assembly GCF_028538775.1. NCBI lineage: Eukaryota > Metazoa > Chordata > Mammalia > Chiroptera > Vespertilionidae > Myotis > Myotis yumanensis. The sequence goes on along the minus strand of NW_027223757.1, from coordinate 83,118,472 downwards.
CTTAGTCTGGGGCAGGCTGCAAAGCCCAGGGAGAGATGATCAGGACACTCAGGAAGGATGGAGACCAACAGGGACTAGAGTTGAGAGCAAGCAGCAGGTCTGTGCACTGAAGTGGGCAGGAGGTTTACTTATGGGAAGGGGATCACCATGGAAACCTAGGAAAGAGGAAGTGGGTTGATTTTTCATCCTGTTCACAGAAACTCGCACTACACATTACAGGGAAAAGGCGCCCAGTGATGTCGCACGTCCCCACACAGGCCGCCTGGGTAAGATCCCACGGCTCTGTGATCACTCGGGGAAGTGGCAAGCCAGCCAGTCTTGGGAGGAGCTGCCTGAGGTAGTTTCTTACCTGCCTCCTGGTTTGCGGGGATGGAGGGGAGGCATGGCACAGTCCATCGCCATCTCCTTTTGGGTATGGATGCAAACTAAACACTGCTTGGCTGCCATTCAGGACGGGAGCCTCCCTGAATCACGACTCCGACTCTGTCATCGGCCCCTCCGGCTGGGCTGGCATCTTCCCGTGAACTAGGAACATGGGAGACGCCATGCGGGTCTCGCTGATGTTGCTGCGCCATGTGGAAGTGTCGCTGCCACTGCCACGCAGGGTCTGCTTGACGGATGGGTACAAACAGGTCAGGGAGGAGGGACGAGGACTGGCCACTGCACTGCTAGGTGGACTTACTTCTCCCAAGGAAAGTGGCTGGAAGAAGTCAATCAAGGCCCCTCAGAAAAGACAGCTGCAGGCCCGCAGGCCCAGGGGCCGGAGCGCTGCTAGGGGAATCTCAACAGGCAGAAATCAGAAAATGACTTGTGCTGAGACAGCACAGACCTAGGGTTTGGAGGGAAAAGGCTGCCAACCTCTGATGAGAGGAACAAGGATCACTGCTAACTCAAGCTGTGCTCCACCGCCTTCTTCTTGACCTCTGCTCACTGCGCCCCTCCAGCACCCGGGCCTCCTGGGCCTGGAGAAACGATGACGTAAGTAATGAGCAAACACCCGCAAGGGGCTGTGGCTGGAGCTCCAAGCACATGCAAACAAGGTGGGGACTCATATAACACGAGCTACATACCTGCATGAAAGAATACAACAGCAGCCTAAGTAATGAGAACTTTCTGGAGAGATCTCATCTTCGCAAGGGGAGGCTTGATACACGTGGACCTTTGAGGACATTTCGTTCATAATCTGTATAATGATGCTTAGTATGTGCATTCATCATATTTATTTATCTTATGGCTTAAGACATGATAGAGGACTTGGCATCAGTCTATATAATTATATTCTATTATACATTATATGATATTCTATTATATACACAACACTTGGCCTTAAAGAAGGAAAGTTAAAATGGAATTCTCTTGTAATCAGTTTTTTTGTGCTGAGAAGTGCTTCCAGGTTTGGGAGCAATCCTCTCTGACAAGCCCCTAGAATTCTTTATTCGCGAAAACTCCATGCTGTGTCTTAGTGGTTATGAGCGTGAGCGTTGGGGTCAGCGTGCTGGGCATGGACGCCAACTCCACCGTGGGTACCTCCGCATAAGCACTGAGCCTTCTGTTCCTCAGTTTCCCCACTACTGCCCAAAGGCGACAGGGAGAGAATGTGTGTGTATTTAGTGAGACAACCCACACAAAGTGTTTGGCGCACAGGGTGGCATAGGGTGTGCCATAATTGTGTCAAACTTATTATTAAAATACTGATACAATATATCATCATTTTCAATAGCAAGTACAGTTGGTATAAGTGAAATTATGTAAGCAATCATCTTGATTATTAATTTTTCCTATATATTTTTCTATTTCTATTTTCCTTTGGAAAATAATGAGAGTAGCGGATATTGTTGGGTGGTGATGAGCAGAAAAGAGAACACGAATATAGCGCTCCATACAGAATCACCGTGGTTTCCAACAATGAAATACTGTATGTGGGCTTCTCGTGACTTTGTAAGAATTAATTGTTTTAAAATCAGCTTCAATTGTCAAAATTCCCATGACTTATGACAGCTTAAATATTTGCTATTTTGTTCCAAAACACAAATGCCAGTTTCTTTTTCTGGTTCTCTTTTTAAGTGCTATGATATCACTGTCCTATTCACAATACGAGAGACTTGCTTGAAGAGATATGACTTTTTAATATCCGAGCTTTTAAAGGCATCTGGCCCTTATTTAGCTGTCACATTTCCCTCCGGCTCCTGCAGGCACGGTTCTGTTGCTGAAGCTCGGCTGGCTGCCTTCTGCAGAGCCCCTGCTTGATGAACACAGCTCCCCTCAAACCGCCGGACCCCGCCCCTGCCACTGCACAATCAGAGCACACAGTTTCACCATGGCTTTCAAATAAGAAGATAAAAATAAGAAAATAAATTGCTGGACACTCAGCTTTAGTGGGGCCACTGCCATGACATGTTCAGTTTGATGCCTGATATTATTTGCAGAAGTGTTTATGTACTATGAAATGTTCAGCCAGAGCATACAGGAAACTGTAAAATATTTTATGAGATGTGTACATGGTTGATGGTAAAATTTTAAACGCAACCTGGGACAGTTCTATCTAAATTCCAGGAGGGCAGATGAGGGAATAGTTTCTCTGTAGTGACTCAGTTTTACACAAGGGTTTACATGAACTGGGAAGAAATATCTGATATGGGAACTATATAAATTCTTTTTCATAAAATTAAACTTTACAATTTCTAGACAAGTAAACATATTTTCTTTTAGAACAAGAATCACCAGTTATGTTTATTTGTCTTCTACATGGTAAAAGCATTAAATGTGAATTGTTTATTATTTTATAGAAACAAAGGACAAACAGTAATAAATGAAGAATGCTCCCCACATACAGAAAGTACATACATAATTTAAAAAATATTTGTGCTTTTTTTTTAATAAAAATTCTTAGTCCTAAAATTGGAACATTATTGTTTATTGATGTACGAGAGAAAAAGAGAGTAAGATCAATTTGGTTCCACTTATTGATGCACTCATTGGTTGATTCTTGTGCCCTGACCAGGGATGGAACCCAGAACCGTGGCATATAGGAGGATGCTCTAACCAACTGAGCAACCCGGCCAGAGCTGGAACATTATTGTTGGATCTCAACTATTGCAATGTGTGAAGACAGGAAGGTTAAAGACATAGCTTTAAAATGACATGTTCAGAAAGTGGAATTTTCAAATTGAGGTGAAGGGAGAAGTATTTCTATTTCCTTTACTCTCAAATCTATGAGGCAGTGTCAATCTCCCACTAGAGAGGCTATTCACTTATTTTCTGGTTTTATTTTCAAACTTCATCTCCAAAACACAGCCTACAAAAATAGAAACTATTTTGTGTATTCACATTTGATTTAGAGGTGAGCATGATTTTTGTGTTTATTTTTTGTTTTGTTTTATAGCATGTACCTCATTAGGTCATTGTGAAGACAGAAGAAATGCCAGAGGTCTACTTCCTGACACAAAGTAGGTCTCAAAGTAGGTTAATTCCCCTCTCCCTTGCTTGCAGACTTCTTTTAAAAAAAATTGTTGTGTAATTGACAGATTATTTAATGAATACCAGTCCCTTTGAAGAAAATTTTAATGTAACACGTCTAAGGCACACATGCCATAGAAGCAACGTGTCTTGGTAACATCATCGTAGCAAGCCCAGCATGGAGCACGCCGCTAGCCTGGGAACGTCGGTTTCCCTCCCTGGGCCATGTGTTTTTATCTGTGAAACTAGTGGTTATTTCAATGATCTTTAAGAGCATCTTCTGCTCTAACATTTATGAATCTACGTAACATTTTAATCTTTAGAGAGAAGTTTATTGAAGTCACATTTTCTGAAATGTTCCTTCTTTTTTTCTATATTCACTGCTTAAGGAAATTTTATTTCACTTCTAATTTAGTGTTGTGGAAAGAGTCAGAGAAAGAACCTATGGGTAGAAAAGAAAAAAAAAGAATTAAAAATATTAATATTGAGCAATTATGGGGACATGTAGGCTGGTTCAGGACAGACATAAATGATCTTGTTTTATTCTAAATTCAGCTCACTGGCTTATGATGGAAAGTGAAAGGTTATTATATGGACTTACTGGGCAAAACCAGATTTTATAAATAATTACCTGTCAGACTGTTCAAGATAGACAAACATACGCCAGACCAACAAAAACACAGACCTGTCATATTTCTGAGAGAAATGTACGTTGAGTCTTCCTTCTCTGGGAGTATAAGGAGATCAGGTAGAATAAAATGAAGGGAAAACCCTAAACCCTATATTTTCTGCCTTGTGCATACTTTAAAATGTATAATGTGGGAAGAGAAGGAATTTTGATGTAAAAAAATAGCCCCTGAAAATTTTATACATCAATAAGCCAGGCAGATCGAAACCAAATACAATAAATGCTGTAGTTTTAAAAGTTAGGATGTTTACTGCAAGCTTATAATTTTCTATGATTAGGGACGCCAAGAAAAATAAGAATGATGATAAAAAGAAAAGTTTAATCATACATTTTAACAACACAGATGGAACATCAAAACCCTTTGGAAATTTCTGATATTATATATCTGCACTTTCTGTCCTTGACATAAAGATTTTTTCCAGAAGGACTAACATAGAGCAGGTAAGTGATAGTTGACAAACGGGAATAACGTGGCCCAATCATACTAACTGGGCTGCACAATGATTTTGGTCACCAGACGAAACCTTTCATGTTTCTCATTTCTGTTTCTATTAATTCTTTACAAAGGCTGTCTCAGTGTGAGTAAAAGCCATGATAAAAGTAAAATTACACCAACTCCTACGAATTTAAAGGAATAACTTCCTGTGTTCTTTTGCAATTCAAGTCTAATCAGGAACCGGACAATTACGTCTGCTCTATTTTGATTTGTTCCCGAGGGTGCCAGTTCCTCGCTTACTGGAGAAAGTATAGATGCCAGAGGGTAGCTCAGCTGCTACCGGCAGTTCCTGTCCACATGTGCAGCCTCAGGGTGGCGGTGCAGGGAGAGCACCTCCTCGCTCCCCTGCTAAGACTCTGACCACTCTGTTCCTGAAGGGGAGGGTGCGTGTGAGAGCGGCGGCCTGGGACGACAGGGACAGGGAAGGAGAGAGCTGATGATGGGGAGAGGGTCTGGATGCGGAAAAACACACGCCAGGCAGATATGCAGAGAGCTGGGAAGAAGGCACGAACATGACATACACTGTAAGTGGGAGCAGGGAGGGGAGGACGGGAACAGAGTTCATCAGGTCCCCTCGATCTTTGATTCCTGTGAGTTTATAAAATAGACATTTGTCTCTAAAGTCCCCGTGGATGTAGTCAACAAAGTTGGAAAGTAAAGTGCAAGGGGAAAGCTGACTGTCCTTTTAATTTTGTTTCCTTTGTCCCAAACTTGGATTACTAAATGCATCAAGTAAAACATAGACTAAACACTGAAAAAAAAAAAAAAAGACACTGCTTTTAAGATATGTGAGCTGAGGGCAGTAAATCCATTCCAAATTAAAATTTCAAAATTGTGTGATCCGCATTCTTGTCCACCTACACACTCTCCCAAACATCCTGCCATTAATTAGCCAACAGCCCATCCAGTAAACAAGACTAGGCGTTGAGGGGGCTGGGGAAGGGCTGGAGTCAGCCCCTCAACAGTCACAACAAACCAGCCCACTCCTGAGGGTGCAGAGAAGGTCAACGTGTCTTTACTTAGTCCACACGGGGGAACAGACATCACCTTCACAGAGCAGCGCCTTTCCCGCGGTCCAGGCCCAGCCACGTCAGCAGGCCAGGAAAGCCATCCCGTTCCTGCGGTAGGCACTCTGCGGAGAAGAAGAAATCTGCAATGAATTATCACAAGTCGACCAGGAAAGGAGGCACGACGCAAGGAGAGCTTCGTCCTGGGCTGTGGCCGGCCGGCCGCACTGTAACAGGGGCTTAATCTGAACAGTTCTGGTGGCAAAGCTCTAGCAGCTGCTTTGTCTATTAAAAAGTCAATGTGGTTTAACAAGTGGCTAGGGATCCTATTTTGGGGGAGTGGGAGATAGGCAAAATAAGACATCTTGTGTTGTTAATTGCCTGGACTTGGTTAGGTTAAAAACATGTTGTGTTGAATCTGTTTGTCCTTTGTAAACATGTGTTCTCTATTGGACATGCTCAAGAATCATTTCTAACTAAGTATCTTAATAGTCTATAAATTACTGGCTCATTATAGCCTTCCAAGGCCTAATTTATAGTCTCCATGCAAAGCTCTGGGAACAGGCACTAATAGAGGCCGTTCCTCCCCCTGAAAACGGTCTCTAAGGAGTTCTGTACATTACAGATGTTATAGAAAGCTCGCATCTCACATAACTTCATATACACGCATGCACATGCAGTGTAGCTGTGGATATTCATGATTGGATAAACAGTCCCATGAAAGAAAATGGGAAAGTGGATACTAATCACAATATATTTCTTCAAAGTAAAACGCATGACTTTTCATCCCAAGAGCTGCCTGCCTCCGGAGCTGGAAGAGCTGGGCTACCCAGGCCTCTGTGACTCGCCCTGAGCCTCGCAGCGAGACCGGCGTGGAGCAGAACTGAAACCCACGGCGCAGGAGTAAAATGAGCCCTTTCACCACCACAGCGCTCAATATTTACACTATGAAGTCACATTCAGACAATTCATAACCCTCAATTAGATGCCACTTTTCTATAATGTTTTCAGAAAAGTGGAAACAATTACAAAATCTGTACCAGGGACTTTCCCCTCTAAGCTAATAGCTCTGGGCTATTCTGGAATCTGGACACTTTCAGTCCAATAAATGTACCTTCAACAGCATCTTGTCGGAAATGCAGAATGAGCTTTTACGATGAAGCTAATGCCATGGACGTACTGTACAGTTTAATTCTAAAAAAATGACTGAAATCCATTTTTAACTACATTGCAAAAAAGGTAAGTGAACCCCAAGCTTTTGAAGACTTCTACCAACACGAGGTGAAACAAAAATGCTTTTTTCAATAACTTTCTGTTAATCATAAAACCAGTTCACGGCACATGCATCCCTTCCAAACTGCCGGCGTGTACGGGATTTCCTGTGGGTGTCAGGTTGGAGCGGGGCTGCAGTTCCATCAGCCGCTGCCACACAGCTCACTCCAGAGCAGCGGCTCAAGGATGAGAAAACGGGCACATCCCCCGGCCACTCCTCAGGGCTCTCCGGTGAGTTCGTTCCTGACCCCAGGCTTTTTGTGCCAGAGGACACCTCTGGGCTGGAGCAAACATCCGAACAGGAACTAGAAAGTTCCACGTCCACCCCTGAGAGCCTGCGCTGAGAGCAGTGTTAACTGCACTCCTCAGGGAGCCACAAATAACTCGCAGCGATGGATAGAGTGTCTTCCCGCAACCACAGGCGGGAGCCTCCGGCCTCTGCACAGCCCACCACCAAGGCTGCCTGAGGCCTTCCGCCCAGTAACACTTTGTTTCTGGACCTTGATATTTTAAATTTTACAACCACAGCGACAACCTTTCACATAACATAATATTTAAGCACAGGGACGGTTTACATGGAGGTAAATGGACCTGGAGTGAAGCCGGATTTCTCTCCCAGGTAAATGGCTGAGTGAGCCCTGCTTGAGAATGAAGTTTGGCGCAGAAGAATCTTGGCTGAATGTACCTACGAATTTACCGAGTTTAATCTTTCCAGGGTGGGCCGTATGAAGTGGTTCTCCCTAGGGCTGAAAAGGTCACGTTTAAGAAAATCAATTCACCTTTGCAAACAGTGAAAAGATCGCAGGCTTATAGTCACAGATCCCCAGTAGCCAAGCTGACCCAGATTTCTGGACCAAGGTCTTCCTATTCTAATTCTAAAATAGAGGAGGAACAAACATGCCTGTGTAATTAGCGAAGGGCAATTTCAGCAAACCAATCCCCCAGGGTCCCTCACCCTGAGTCACTGCTGTTCCTTTTGATGTACAAAGGATGTGTGCTGTCTGTGTAGGGTGATTATGGGAACGTCGAAAATTTGGCATCTTTTCCAGAGTAAGCAACTTTAAAGGAAGATGGATGAAGACAACTCATCTTTGTGTCAACTGTGAATTTCTCTTTATTTGTGTTGCAAATGTTGAAACTAAATTTAAACATCGCTTGGTGTGAGGGCCTTCCAGAGGCCACATTCTCACGAAACACATTGTATCCCACTTACTCTCTACTGTCAGATCCTATGACTGATTCCCAGTTCTATGTCTTCACAGACACTCTGCAGACCCTGACCGGGAATGGCCAGGACCACACCTCACTACTGAAAAGAATAAATCAATCAATAACCAAATCGGGCTTCCCCAATAAACCAGCTTCTTCCGTATGCCACTTAAGACTTATTATTGGTTTAATAGAGGTCTGCACTCGACTACTAGCTGCTCCTGTGTGAATCTGTTGAATAGCTCAGGCATTTTAGCATGTTACCAGTAAAGTAGCAAAGATAATATTTGGGTTTCTTTTTTTAAAGGACCAATTGAAGTTACTATGCCTTTTTTTAAAAAATTGAGGATCAAGTGAGCTCCCAACTTTTACATTCATTTATTCACTCAGCACCAAATTATGACCTGTTACCAGAACCTCAATATACCTGGATAAGCAGACACAGATGCTATCTATTGCATGGGCATGGGTGGGGAAATTAACTCATGACTGTGCACTTTTAAAGTATGACTTTTTTTTGCTTATTTGAATATGGATTAACTAGAGAAAACATTTAAATCTCAAATTGGTTTACTTCTGCTTTGTTGTGGGTCACCATAAATTGCACATTTTAAAGAATACACATTACTATGACAGTAAAAGATTAATATTTATCTTAAGCAAAAGAAGACATTCTATAAAACATATCCTGTTATTCCAACTTGAATATACTTGCGTGTGTTGTTTATGCCACAGTCTAAACCTGTCCTCCACCCAGTTCAGATGTACATTTTATTCTCACTACCACCTTTCCTGACTCCTTCCTACTTTCTCAAACTTGAAATAAAACAAGAGTTTCATTGTAGGGACTGACCTCAGCAAGGCAGGCTAGAGAGTCCCAAAGCTCATCTCCCACAAAAACAATAAACAAACAACTACCAACATGCAGAAACAGCTCTGGGAAAGCTCGCAACTACAACAAAGAAGCAGAACCCTGTGGAGCTGAGGAACAAGCCTGGCCACTTAGAAGTGTGGGAAGCATTTTACCTGCGTCACCCCACCCCCAGGTCAAGCAGCTCAGTGCAGAGGGACTCCCTCAGGTGAACTTTTCCCCAGGGGAAAGGAGAGCAGGAGCACCTCAGAAAGTCTCATCACTGCCATGGCCATTTGCAGCCTCGGCCACAACACTGGGCCCTGCTGCTGGAGCTGCATGGATCCTCACTGCTGTCTCCTCATGGTGGCCAGGCTGCTGCTGCTGTGAGACCTGCCCCCGGGCCCACCTGATGCTGTGCCCACTCTCTGGGTTGGGACACCACAGCACCTCACCATCTATGGATGGGGAGTTGCTGCTGCTCTCTGGCCCGGTCTCTCAGATTCTAAGTCACAGCTTTGATCCAGCACCACTGGGCAGTGCTCCTGCAGCTGCTGCTCTCTGGCTCACTCTGTGAGTCTGACGTCATGGCACTCACTTGCCATCACTGGGCAGTACTGTCGCAGCTCTATGTCCCATCCTTGGGTCCTGAGTCATGGCTTTGACCTGGCATCACTGAGGCTGAGCTGCTGCTGCTCTGCCCCCTGCCCCCGAGGGCAGAGTCGGGACTTTGACCCACCATTCCAGGGCATCTGCTGCTGTACCCTAGCCACTGCTGGGGCCCCCACCCTCGGGCCCAAATACTGTGGTGAGTCTCAGAGACTCAGACCGGGGTTCCCCAGGAGACCTGCACATGTCTGCATCTAAGACACTAGCATTACCATTGCAGCAAGTGCACCTATGCCCTAGGACCCAGGCACTGCGGTAGTTCCACATGTACCTGACCTCAGCACCCCAGCTGCTCTGAGTGCCTGAAACCAAGTGGGATAGCCTTGTCTAGCACATCCTCCCACAGGCAGAAAAGGAGACCAGGAAGACCCCAGCAGCTCTGCCACTGAGGACCCCAAGAGTCCTAGGCACCACTGCCACTTGCAGGACCTCCACAGTCTTGGCCACCAAAGACAATGCAGTCTTGAACAAAGTTGACCTTGTTGATGGATGTATGGAAACTATGCCACTGTGCTCTCCCCAGAATCAGAGATGCTGCATCCACCCAGCCAAAGCCCTCATGGCCACCTTCAGAGAAAAGTCTTTCCTAACCAATGTTAGTCTTTAAAAACAGCAGAAGAGCTGACTGCTCCCTCAAAGGCACAGGCATCAATGTAAAGCCACTAGAAACATGAAAAAGTAAGGAAACATGATACCATCAATAATTTTCCAGTACCCAACGCCAAAGAAATAGAGATCTATGAGTCAACTGAAAAAGTATTAAAAATAATTATTTTAAGGTAGTGCAGTGAGATTCAAGAGACCATAGAGAACCCAATGAGCTTAGGAACTCAATGCATGAACAAGATGAAAAGTTCAACAAAGAGAGAGAAATCACAATGAACCAAACAGAAATTCTGGAGCTGAAGGACGCAATGAATAAAATGAAAAAAATGCAATAGAGAGCTTCAAAAAAGGCTTAATCAAGCAGAAGAATTAATCTGCAAACTTGAAGACAGGTCTTTAATATTACACTCAGAGGAGAAAAATAAATAAGAATGAAAAGGAGTGAAAAAAGCCTATGTGAATTCTGGGACAACATCAAGTGAAACAATATTTGCATTATGGGAGTCCTAGAAGAGAGAGAAAGGGTCTGAAAAGTTAACCAAAGAGAGATTTTGAAAGAATTGAGTTTAAAAAGAGTCATCACATAGAAGGAAACCCAGACAACATTCTCAGCAGGTTTCTCAGAAGAAACCTTGCAGGCTAGGAGGGAGTGGGATGATATATTCAAAGTGCTCAAAGAAAAAAAATCTGCCAATCTAGAATACTTTACCCAGGAAAGTAGTTCTTAGGTAGAGATATAGATAAAAACTAAGGGAATTTATCACCCCTAGGCCACCCTTAGAAGAAAGGCGAAAAGGAGTTCTTCAAGATGAAACAAAAAGGATGCTAATTAGTAAGATGAAAACATATGAAAAATATAAAATCCATTGATAAAGGTAAATACATAGATAAATTCAAAATAATACTGCAACGGTAGTATGTAAATCACTTTGGACTCTAGTGTATAGGTTGAAAGACAAAGGTGCTAAAAATAACTATAGCTAAAATATTTTGTTAGAGCATAGGGGATATGCTCCTTGATATTGGCCTTGGCAGTGGTTTCTTAGATAAGGCACCAAGAGCAAAGGCAAAAAAAAGCTAAAATACAATATAAAAAGATGAAAATGGTGAGATTGACAACATAAAGTGTGTGTAGGGAGAGCAAATAAATGTGTAGATCTTTTTAAGGAAACTGAAGTTAAGTTGTTATCCGCTTAAAATACACATATAAGATGTATTATAAAAGCCTCATTGTAAACACAAATTAAAAACCTATAATAAGTACACATATAATAAGAGAATAGAATCAAAGCATACCATTATCAAAAAATATCACCAATTCTCAAAGAAAGACAGCAACAGTGGAAGAAAGGAATGAAAAAAGTATAAAACAATCAGAAAACAAACATTTATAAAATGACAATAGTAAGTCCTTACATATCTAATATAAATGTTTTTAATTTCCAATTAAAAGACATTGAGTGCCTGGATGGATAAAAAAGAAAAAAAGAGACCCAAGTACATGTTGCCTACAGAGACTCACTTAAGCTTTAAAGACATTCACAGGCTGAAAGTGATGGGATGGGAAAATGCTAATGGAAACAAAAGAGAATAGAGGTAGCAATAAAATAATTAGAAAAAATTTAACCAAAGATGTGAAAAACCTGCACACTAGAAACTGTAAGACATTGGTGAAATAATTTAAAGAATACATAAGTAAATAGAAAGATATCCCATAGTCTTGGATTAGAAGAACTAATGTTGTTAAGAATATCAATACTACTCAAAGCAATCTACAGATTAAATTCAACCCTATAAAAATTCTAATGGCATTTTTCACAGAAATAGAAAATATAATCCTAAAATTTGTTTGGAACCACAAAAGACCCTGAGTAGCCAAAGCAATCTTGAGAAAGAACAAAGAAGAACGCAACACACTTTCTGCTTTCAAACTATATTATAAGGTTGTAGTAATTAAAACAGTATGGTATTGGCATAAAAACAGGCATAGATCCATGGAATAGAATAGAGAGCCCAGAAATTAACCCACATATATAGTCAATTTTTGACAAAGGAGCCAAGAATATATCAGGATAATCTCTTCAATAAATGGTACTGGGAAAACTGGGTAGCCACATGCAAAAGAATTAAACGGGACCCCTATTTTATACCATATAAAGAATCAACTCAAAATGGATGAAGGACTTCAATGTAAGACCTGCAGCTGTAAAACTCCTAGAAGTAAACATAGGGGATATGCTCCTTGATACTGGCCTTGGCAGTGGTTTCTTAGATAAGGCACCAAGAGCAAAGGCAAAAAAGCTAAAATAAATTAGCAGACTATATTAAACTAGAGAGCTTTTGCATAGTAAAGTCAATAATAAATTGAAAAGGCAACTACAGAATCAGAAAAAATCTTTGCAAACCATATATCTAGTAAGGGGTTAATATCTAAAATATATAAAGAACAAATGATTCAATAGCAAAAATGCAAATAATAAAATTTTAAAATTGGCAACAAAAACCGGATAGACATTTTCCTGAAGAAGAGATGGCCAATAGGTACATAAAAAAGGTGTTCAACATCACTAATCATCAAGAAAATCCAAATCAAAACCACAATGAGATATCACCTAACACCGGTTAGGATGGGTATTGCAAAAAAGACAAGAGATAACAAATGTGGAGAAAAGGAACTCCTTATGTGCTATTGGGGGGAATGTAAATTGGTACGGCCATTATGGAAAACAGTATGGTGGTTGCTCAAAAATTAAAAATAGATCTACAGTTGGACCCAGTAGTCTGACTCCTGGGTATGTATCAGAAGGAAATGAAATACATATCTCAAAGATATATCTGTACCATGTTCACTGCAACATTATTTACAATCACCAAGATACGGTAACAACTTAAATGTCTTTGGGTGAACCCGGAGGGCTTTAGGTTAAATGAAATAAGCCAGACAGAGAAATACAAGTACTGTTTGGTATCACTTGTATGTGGATTATAAACAAAATAAAAACTAAAATCAAAGCAAAACACACACACACACACACACACACACACACAAAAAAAAACCCACAAAAACAAAACAGAGTAGAATTGTGGTTGCTAGGGGCTATAGGGACAGAGAAATGGGCAGATGTAGGTCCAAGGGTACAAACTTTTGGTTACAAGTTCTGAGGATCTAATGCACAGCCTGGTGAGTTAGAAATATAGTACTGTACTGTATACTTGAAAGTTGCTGAGAGTAGATCTTAAGTGTTCTAAAACACACAAAACAAAACAAAGCAAAACAAAACAAAAAGAGTTAACGGTGAGGTGATGGATGTGTTAGTTATCTTGATCATGGTAGACATTCCCCAATGTAAATGTGTATCAAATCATCATTACATACATTAAATACATACAATTATATTTGTCAATTACTCCTCAAAGTTGGAAATAAAAAAATAATTTCATTGTAGCAGGTCCTAAATTCACTTACAAATATTTCCTTTCTCAAAGTCCTAAGACAGAAGATTTTGGTTCCATTGCCTGAAGTGCTATACATTTGTATGATTTGATTTTAGAAAATCTGAGTTCTTACTCTATGTAAACCACTCTGCTTGGTGTCTAAGAACAAAAGCTAAGTAACACAGTCCCTGCAGTCAGTAGACTTCCAATTTATAGTAATGTCAACAGCTTACGACAAGTAAAATGCAAAGAGAGTCATTCGCAACGGTGGGAGGAGGGAGAAAACATTAAAAAACTTATCTTTATTGTTGAAAGTGTTATTACAGATGTCTCCCTTCTTCCCCCATTGACCCCCTTCACCCTACCCCTGCCCCCCCCAGGCCTTCAATGCACTATTGTCTGTGTCCATGGGTTATGCATATATGCGTATAAATTTTTTGGTTAATCTCTTCCTGCCCCCCCCCCCACTTTAATCACAATATTTAATTTCAAATAACATTTAAAAGGGCACAAGATTTGTAGATTTCTTAAGGCAACGAGAGAGGGGCAAAGATTAAAAAACACTACATGGTTTTATGGGTGATAAGTACTTTCATGCCCATATCTAATTTACCCTTACCACAACTAGTAAAAAGGGTCTTATTATTCTCTTTTTTAAAGTGACATACTCCAGTGAATGGTAGATTTAGCATTAAAAACCCAGGGCCTGTATTCTTTTCATTATACCACATTGTCTTACACTAAACAAAAGGAAAAAAACCTCTGAAATCTGGCATAATTCATTCCGCCCGGATCACTGAAGACATACACAGTCTCCTAGTCCTGACAAACTCAATTCTTGCTAACTCAACATCACTTAAAGGCGAAATGAAAATTTAACTTCAAATTTAAACTAAATCAGCCTGGTCCGATACTTCAAAGTGAGGAGGGGGACTTAAATGTAAGTCATCTTCAGTTTGGAGGCATCTCAACTAGTGCCTATTTCCCAGGCTAATTTTAAGAATAGTATTTGGTAAAAAGCACTGTGCGACCCAATCGCCGAGGGGGCTTTGAAAAATCACAGATCCTCTGGCTCTGCGGCCTCTGGAATGTTTCCAAAGCCTCCAGGTGACTGGCTGCAGCGCGGGCCGAGAATGGTGGCAGAGAGGACGAGGACACCAACAGCAGGACCAGAGACGGTTTGTCAGTAAGGGGAACCATTTCAGTATATGTGCTGCCGAAGCGAGCACAAGGGGAACCATTTCAGAATCTGTCATGATTATACAGGAAACAACATCTCTTGGTGGAAATCAATACTGGCATTTAATTGAATACAGCAGAAAGAGAAATTAAGGTTTTCAGACCATGCCTTTCTACCCAGACAGCAAGTGGGTTACCTGTGTCTCTCACATTTCTCACCTGCAGTCCATCTGTAGAGTAGTCATTGTTCTTTTTCCTTCCTAGATGCTGGGATGCCACTCTTAGGGACATAGTCCTTCAGACTGTCTCACCATATTTAATTCCATCATGAAAAAGGAATTTGGAAACTGAGCCTATTAACCCAAGCTGAACCAAGCCTTTGCATATATCAAGGAATAGAGTTTGAAATTGGAAAGTGTCTTTGTGAACTCCTCAAGCCCAATTCCAAATTTAACAGAGAAAACGAATGCCCCGAGAGAGAGACCCATCCCTGGTCACGTGGGGGGAGAACCTGGGATTCCTGACTCAGTCTAGGGCTCTTTATGGATGGTTCTCATTCTGTCCAAAGCTATGTGTTTAGCGTCCCGGACCTTAATGGGGAAAACAGATGCAAAGGGAAAATTGTTTTTCCGGATTAAGAGCCCTTGGGAGCAGAACAAAAGTGAAGGGACTGGGGAAGGGAGAGACTTAACGATGTCCAAACAGCGCAGCTGAGGAGTCAGAACAAGGCAGACGGTTATGAGCTGCTAGCTCTACTTCTGGCTCTTCTGCTGCATGATTAGCTCTTCCTTGGAGAATCACTAATTTCCCCAAGTGCCCCAAATAATAACTTAGATAAATGGACGAAATATCAAAATAATTAAGATAAACCCGTCTGGAAAGTTCTGTGGCGAAAGCACACATCTTTAGGACCTTCAAGGGGCGACACACCATGTGTTCCCATTCAAGCCTTCCTAAGGCTGTGCTCCGTGTCTGACTGAGGGCTGAACAAATAATGTGGCCTGCCTGGATATGTTTGGAGTTGGCCATTTGGATGAAATCCAGTGAGAAACGGACAATAAAAAGATTTGGAGCATATATTCTCTCTCCCAAACTACTCTTAACTCCCAATTAACTAAGTGTAGGGCAGACTTTCTGCAGAGGATGACTTGTGGGCCACAGGACCCACCCTGGTTACCAAGGGCCCGGTGGTTTCCCAAACGTTCTCCACTCCACAGAGACTCGGAGGGCACGGAGGGCACAGAGGGCACACTGGGGCTCTCCTGGGAGAAAAGGCAGGGAGGCAGCAGAGTAGACTGAAAGCAACTGCCTTTCACTAGTCCTTACCAATCTAGTTAATCTAAGTGACTTACTGGAAGGTACATACATCTCTGAATTTCATGTATAAATGCTGTTTCACAAGCTACATGAGCCCTCCTCTCTGCCCCGCCTCATATCCAAGTTTTCCAGGAAAAGCCAGTTGTTCTTGTATCTGGCCTTTCCCTCCCTCTCTTCTGGCAGCCACACTGGAGACTGCATCAAGCTGTCCCACACGCCCCAATTCAGCCTTGCCCTCTATGGAGCCACTGGATTCAGAGACCAAGGCTCCCCTAGACCTTCAATTGCCTCAGGAGGTATCTATGCCCCAGAGACATACTGCTTTGCTTTCATACTGTACATCTCTGAGGCTCTGGATCTTCATATCAAAGCTGTGCAACAGCTTTTTAAAAGATAAAATATGACACCCCCCCTCCCCCAGGCCTTTGGCTGCCCTTGTGTCTGTGTGTGGGAAGAGATTTAATTATAATGAATAAATCTGAATGGTGGTCTAAGACTCTTAAAATCAAAGTGGGAATCATGGCTGAATTTCATTAGCAAACATAAATACAAATAGGCACATCTTGTTTGCACCAAAGCCATGTGACTTTTCCCCTTTTGATAATGTTATTCTAACTCTGATATTTCAGAGAATCTAAATTGAACCATATGATGAATAGCAATGCAACACGCAAAGCTCTTCATTAAACATCTTCCCTTTGTATACTCCCCAGTGTTAGAAACATCCTGTGAAAACCTGGAGGGCAGTTCGTTGGATGGCAGGGCACTGGTTTAAGAATAGGAACAGGGAGGGAGCCCTGCCCTTTCAATAAGAGGTCTTCCAGGGCGGCAGGTGGGAAAAAGACATAGCATTAACTGTCCTTCTAGTCCAAGTAATTGGGAGCCTATATAAATTTTAAGAAGTTGTCATTTTATGCATGTTTTCCTGTATGCCTCTGTTACATTCTTATTACCAAGTTATTCCAGCATTCTGAATACAAGACTCTCTAAATTAAAATTTAGTTATTAAAAATTGCCATTTCTAATTGTTCAAGACATCTCAATCAAATTATATGAGAGATGTGTTAATTCTGTTGTTAAGCAAAATCATTAAGTAGCTGATAAAAACAACATTGTGTTTTTAGAACAAAAGTTTTTTGTGAAAGTTATTTTTAGCAATTTTATATGAGACTAAAAGTATACCATTTCTATGCATAAATTATTCTTTCCATGATATCGTATGTACTTAAACACAACTATGGTTAATAATAATTTAATGCCAATAATGTTAAACTTTTCTTCAGCTACCTTATATTAAGAACAGTCAAAACACAGATGTCTGAAATTATTCCAAGCTGCAAACACATATAACTCTATATGAAAACAGTGCTAAATTGGCAGAATTATTAACTGAAATCTCCTCCTTGGGGGGTGGGGTGGGGAGGCGGGGCTAACAATAGTTAATTTCATTTCTCCATAGCCTTCAGAAGGCAGGGACCTTACTATTTTATCTATGTGTGCCCACAGTATTGCCCAATGCAGAGAAAATAAGTAGGTGCTCAATAAATAATCATCTTGGGAATGAATGCATTTGATTAGCAAGTAGGTTAGTTTCCTCTGGGCAACAATGAGAAATGCTAACATGTGTTCTCCACCAGAGCAGGGGCTGGGATAGTCTCAGCTCTTAAAAATTAGGCTTAGACCGCACACTTATCATTTTACAAGATAACCATCAGTAGCAATTGTTAAGAAAAATAAATTAGTGACCTTAATAATTCAACCATAAACATTGCTGCAAAAAAAAGTTACTGTGATATGAGTTCTCAGTTCCCACTGGGAGCATTTCTGGGCTTCTCCTGGCTGTTATCTGCTAGGAGTAAAAAAAAAAATTGGCTCCCAAATGCCTTGTTTGCCAGAAAAAGAGAGTCCAAGTTATCTAAAACAATACTGTTAATTATATTGTTGAGTCTAAACATTTGAAGTTCAAATATACTGCTATTAAAAATTATAATTAATAACGAATTTACAGTAGATAGTATAAAATAAAAGAGTAGAAAAATGGCTTACAATCTTGGTTATATGGCAGTGATACTTAATTGTGTTTATCTTCAACAATGATACAAGATAAAAATAAACATAAGATATTGCCTCAACAGCCTGTGCTACATCAAAAAAACACAACACAAAAAAATAACAGTGTGGGTAGCAATACCTGTTTACCAATGGTCAAGACACCAATTTAGGGTAGTAAATAAGTTATGATTAAGACAAAAAATTCTAAAAACTATGATACAAAACAGTCAGGACATAGTAGTTAATAATATCAATCATGTATGGTAGCTACTTGAGAAGGTGTATTTCTGTATGAACTGTCATTCATTCAACAATACAGACTACAAGGTTCAGTGGGTACAGCAGTGATCACAGCTCCTCATTTTCTTCTCCTTTCTAAAAAAAATCCTGAGGCTATGTTTTTACTGATTTTTAAAGAGAGAGGAAGGGAAAGAGAAACATCAATGAGAGTAACATCGATCAGTTGCCTCTAATATGCATCCAAACTGGGGATGGAACCCCAAACCTGCAACCAAGTTATGTGCCCTGCCCTGGAATTGAACCCTCAATCTTTTAGTGCATGAGACGCCGCTCTAACCAAATGAGCCACCGGGCCAGGGTCTGCCTTTCATATTCAACAGTCTAATAAAGAAGACATATTGAATGAGAAATGACAAAAGTGATACAAGTTTAAAAAATGAGTATAGCATATAATGGGACCATATAAGAAGGCAGTAGAGGTGGGTATTGGTGATCAAGGCACCTTCTTAAAGAAAAAGACACTCAGCTGAGGCCTGAGTTGGGGATGAGAGAAAAATGGTGAGCAGGATAGAGAGTGTTCTAGGTAAGATCCAAAGGAGGGAGAGCTTTAGCTTGTTTCTAAATGCCAGACTATAGGCTATGTCTGTCGCCATAATATTAAATCTGAGACACCAATCCATACTACCTACCACTAAAGGGTTTATCAAAATTCAGGTAAGGCCGAAACCGGTTTGGCTCAGTGGATAGAGCGTCGGCCTGGGGACTGAAGGGTCCCAGGTTCGATTCCGGTCAAGGGCATGTACCTGGGTTGCGGGCACATCCCCAGTAGGGGGTGTGCAGAAGGCAGCTGATTGATGTTTCTCTCTCATCGATGTTTCTAACTCTCTATCCCTCTCTCTTCCTCTCTGTAAAAAATCAATAAAATATATTTAAAAAAAAAAAAGAAAAAAAAATTCAGGTAAGAGCCCAGCTAGTGTGGCTCAGTGATTGAGCATCGGCCCATGAACCAGGAAGTCATGGTTACATTCCCGGCCAGGGCACATTCTTACCATATGATCCAGCATTTGCACTACTTGGTATTTACCTAAAGGAGTTGAAAACTTATGTCCACACGAATACCTGCATAGGGGTATTTATAGCTTTATTCATACTTGTCAAAACTTGGAAGCAACCAAGATGTCCTTCAGTAAGTGAAAGGATAAATAAACTATGGTAACATTCAGACAGTGGATTATTCAGGGCTCAAAAGAAATGAGATATTAAGCCATGAAAAGACACGGGAAAAACTTAAATGCTTATTACTCAGTGAAATAAGGCAACCTGAAAAAGTTACACAATTTATGACTCCATGTTTATGACATTCTGGAAAAGGCAAAACTTTGAAGCCAGTAAATTGTGGACTTAGGGTGAAAATGATGTGTCCTTGTAAGTTCATAAACTGTAACAAAAGCATGATTCTGATGGATGATATTGATAATGGGGGAGGCTGTGCATATGTGGGGCAGGGGATATATGGGAAATTTCTGTACCTTCCACCAACTTTTGCTGTGACTCTAAAACTAGTCTAAAAAATAAAGTATATACAAATTTGAAATACCCTCTCTTGGCATTTATTTCAAAATTAAACTGCTCTGTATTGACAATGACAGGGATGCCTCCTTCATACCTTTGTGTCTCCTCCCTAATAAGGTGTATTTGAGCTCCTGCGAACATATTCTTTTACCTTGTACACATAGAAACACCTGCATTTCTATAACAGAGTTGTGTTAATGGAATTTGCCACAGACATTTACAATCTGCCTTAACCATTTTGAAAATTTACCTCCAAAATAAAATAAACAACCAGAGTATGTTCACCAGTGTGAAAGATTAATTTGAACAGAATTATCATATTAAATGGCTAAACCTCCTGAGGTTATGAAACTATCCTGTCAGATATGATGTATTATTTATATAGCAGTGACAGTGCTCACTTTATTGGGTATTATCCTGATTAACCCTAAAAGGTTGGCTATTTGGGTCATAGTAACTGGGACGCTGAAGAGGCCAGATCACCCATCACACTACTGTTCAAGTTTACTGTTTACTGTCACATTGCCTCTCAAAGACAATCAGAAGGTTTAGGCTTAACACCTTAAAAAGAAATGTTCTTTTCACTTCTACTTTCTTTTCAAAATATTTTGTTTTATTATTCACCAATTTTTTTTAAATAGATCTTTCAAAGGCCTATAAAAAAATTAGCACCAATTCTAGACTAAAGAATTATGAAAGAAGGTGGCTGTTGTGTGTTTCAGTAACTCTTACCATGACTTCTTGAGGAAGGACTGAATGGATTCTGTCTTTATGTATTCTATTCATTTAGCACTCAAGGTAAGCAGGCCTCCTAGCCTCAGGATGTATAATCTTCCTGCTGAAAATAATTCCATGAATCATTTCAACTAGCCTTCAAGAGAGCCTTTGCTAATGAATCTTTCTCTGCCTGTCCAGTCCATGTGGTGGGGTTAGTGATGGAGTAGGCTGGTCCCATCACTCTCAGGGCCCCTAGGCCCCCTGTGCATGCAGCCAGCCCCTGCTTCAGCACAGGCCTGGGAGGTGAGAGGAGGTAAGCTAATGCATGAGTAGCTGCCAGGAGAAAAGATGGGAGGAAAAAAGCTAAAGAAATATACTATTTCAATCAAAGTCAGAAATTTGTAGAAGTGGTTTTGGTCTCCATATAGTAAAAATATTTATCCAAGAAACTCCTACTCGGGTGTGAACATCCTACTTCTAGTGGGATTTTGTTTGGCAAAGGGCTGTGAAAGAGTGGAAGCTAATACAGAACATGTCTATAAACAAATTTATTTAGTTAGTACAGATTGACACATTCACTAGAGGATTTCAGCAATTACATGTGTAAAACTATTTCCTACAGTGGTTTCCTTTTGTGATTTTGCTAATTTATTCAATCTAGGCCATTTTCATGCACTGACTGTTACAAGCCATTTAGCCACCCAGGCTAAAATGAACATATGGGGACTCCACACCTTCTTTCCAATGCTTCACGTAAACATAATTATATGGCGACATTAGAGAGTCACACTTCTAATGAAAGAAAGTCAAGCAAGGTTATAATACCTTAAAACATGATGCTATGATCTAACTTTGGAGAAAAGAGCTTTGGCTATGATGTACACGAAAGTTTTTGGTAAAATGCCAAGCGCTATATAAGTATAATGTGTTTATATTTGTATTCAAGATGTATTTGTAATCTAGTTATAAGTATAACAACATATAATCAAATCATATTCTTGGGAGAATTTTAACTTTTAGCAAATGTACGTTTATTGAAATTCATATTCTCAACTCCAGAAATATTTTGATTATAATTCTCTACTGATGCATACTTCTATTTGTAAATGTTAGTATAATTTATTACATTAATTAATAGCTTCTATCTCTTGAACTCTAAGCCATTATTATAGTTTGTATAAATGTCTTACTTTAAATGCTCAATAAATATTTGGTACATGAGTAAAGACTATTCAAGTTTGAATAGTCCTCATGTAAAGAAAACCAAGCCTAGCTAGTTTGGCTCAGGGGATAGAGTGTCAGACTGAAGGGTTCCAGGTTCAATTCGGTCAAGGGCACATGCTCGAGTTGCAAGCTCAATCCCTGGTAGGGGGCATGCAAGAGGCAGCTGATCAATGATTCTCTCTCATCATTGATGTTTCTATGTCTTTCTCCCTCTCCCTTCCTCTCTGAAATCAATATATATATCTGCAAAATAATTTATTTCATAAATTAAGAATTTTAATTTCTGAAGCATATATTATCTTCAAATATATTTGCAATTAATGAAACAAAATCCAGAGTAGCTTTACTTAGATAAAGGGTTGCACAACTGCTATCAGTAGGGAGAGGGTAGGTATCCCATAAAAATATTTATGTGAAATGGGGTCTTCATACTCAAAACAGTTGGGAATCACTGGCCTTGCCCCAGACCTTAGGTGGGTGGACCATCCAGGCAGGTATGGCAGGAAATGGCAGGGTCCTGGCAGTCAAGGGCAGAAGGAACTTGAAACACCTGGTCCCTTGAGTAGGCTGAGTGACAAGCTTCTAAACCACCCCCATCGGGATTCTCGGGTCCCTAGGCCACCGGAGAGCTCTCTCCATTGAGTGCAGAAATGAGAAGATCTCAAAGACCAACCTCTACCCCAAATGAGAAAGTGGAGGGGAGGTATTCTATTACTTATTGTTCTCGAGGTAACATTGAAATTATATTTTTCAAACATTTTGAACATCCTTACCAGTAGTGGAGAGATAATAATGGGATATTTGTTTACCCCTCACTTTGATGTGTCCTGTTGAATTTCTTTTGTTTCTCTTTCTTTTTTTGGTGATTTGTTTCACCATAAAAATTAGTAAGTCCATTTTTATGGGGTTTATGCTGGGGCTAGTTTTATTTACAATTACTATCTTGTTATAATAGTAATTAAATGATGTTATGGGTTGAACATGTCTTCCATAAAGCTAAGTTGAAGTCCTGATTCCTGGAAGAAGTGACTGTGCCCTGATTTAGAAATGGGGTCTTTGCAGACAGGATCAGGTTAAGACGAGGGCATTAAGGTGGGCAGTGGTCAAATATGAGTGGTGTCCTTGCATGAGGAGATAAGAGACACACAGGACAAAGACCACCCCTAGCTGGTTTTGCTCAGTGGATAGAGCATCAGCCTGTGGACTGAAGGGTCATGATTCCAGTCAAGGGCACATGCCTTGGTTGCGGGCTGGATCCCCAGTAGTGGATGTGCAGGAGGCAGCTGATCAATGATTCTATCATCAATGTTTCTATCTCTCCCTCTCCTTTCCTCTCTGAAATCAATAAAAAAAAAATATATATTTTTAAAAGAGCAGAGACTGGAGCGATGCATCTATAACCAAGGAGCGCCAGGCATGGCTGGTCATCATCAAAAGCTGGGAGAGACATGAATCAGATGCTCCCTCTAAGCCCTCCCAGGAACCAGCCCTGCACACACACCTTGATTTCGAACTTCTAGCCTCTGGAACTGTGAGATAATAAATCTGTGTTGTTTTAGGCCACCCTGTTTGTGGCACTCTGTACAGCAGTCTTAGGAAAGTAGTACAGGTGGTAACGCACCTACTTTCACTCTTTTCTTGTATGAATCTTTTTTCACCACATAGTCTGGAAACTAAGGCAGTGCTGAAGTCCTCTAAAACCGAATCAGTCCGTAAAGTAGAAATAGCTGCTTGGCAATGGTGCAATCACGGATTTTCTGGGCTGAGAGTGTCAAATGAGATCAGTTCTGCTTCCCCCCGGGCAGGAAATGTTCCCTTTCTGGCTTTTTCAGGAGGTACAGGGATGCACAGTACCTGAAACAAGGACTGGCCCCAAAGTGTACCATTAAGTAAGGCTTTTCTAAACCTGAAAAAAACCTAGAGGGGAAAAACTTAGGGTGCATTCTCGAGACTGTGGCGCTTTCATCTCAAACACTGTGTGAAAGTATAAGAGAAAATCAAGTACATTCGGCCTCCCATGTCCACGTATTAAAAAATAAAAAGGTTATGTTGCTGCTGACGTGTAGTATGTAGTTAGGCCTAAGGTGGCTGTATCTCTACTGAACATGTACAAATTTTTCTTTGGTTATTATTCCCTAAACTGTTTACACAGCATTTTACCTAGTATTGGGTATTTTAAGTTATCTAGAGATGACTTAAACAGGAGGATGTTCATAGGTCATATGCAAACACTGCATCATTTTATGTAAGAGAAGAGCATCTCTGAATGTTGGTATCCCTGAGGGCTCTCTCCCCTCTCCCGCCCCTCTAGCCCCCATACCAAGAGATGACTGCATTGGCCTTCAAAGGAAGGAGTCTGAGATACTTTAAAAGCTAAGTTCTTGATAATGGCATTCACACCACAGTCTTTTTGCTTTAAGGCAAACCTAAGTTACTAAGTTCAAGTTACTTTATATTTGGCCTAGTAAACCCTAAAAGTAGTAATCCCCATCTTTATAATGTATAAGGGAATGTTAAAAACATACATTATGGTGAAAAAAATCTGAGGATGAGGAAATATAAAAAAATGTAAAAGTACTCACATGGGAGTTATACTTCTGGTAGCCACTGACTGAGGAAATATGTAATGATAAAAAAATCCTTCAATGACGTATCTAAATGAATTTTATTAACACAACGGTATCTACATATAGTTGAAAATATATCAAGACATATTAATTATCTTCTCTACAGACAATGCTTAATGCACCTTTGGGCCTGGCAATGACCTATTCTTACTGTAAGGCTCCTGGCTAACTCAGATTCACAGGTTTGAAAATGGCTTGCATTTGTTTCTTCACTGATTTACATGTAGTTATTGAGTGCCTATGATGTGCCATGCAGTGTTTGAAATGTGGGGAATGCATCGTGAGTACATTAAATTGAACTTTTTAGTGGGGTGACACAGCCAATAAATAAGTACACAATCTGACAGCAGTGGAAGTGCAATGAAAACAACTAAGGCAGCGTAAGGGGACAGAGAGAGATGGGGTGGGAGTCCTGCCCTCCGATAAGGTGACATTCAGAGGCCTGTGTGAATGAGGCACACACACCTCCACAGGAAAAGACAGCCTGAAAACAGTGGTGCTCCTTAGTCTGAGAAAAGACACCTAAGAAAAACCCAATTATTAATCTTAATTGTGAAAATCTGAACACTTTCCCGATAAGATCAGAAGTAAAGCAAGATGTCCACTCTCACCATTCCTAGTCACCATCAATGATGAAGAAAACAGAAATACAAATTGGAAATGCTAAAATAAAGCTGCCTCTATTCACGGAAAACACAACTATCTACATAGAAACCAAAAAAGAATCTAAAAACATTATTAGAATTGAGTTTGGCAAGGTGTCAGCATATGAGGTCAACATAAAAATGAATTTTATTTATATATCCTAGCAATGAACAAGCAGAAACAGAAATTAAGAAATTACAAAGGCATGCAAAATATAATATACTTAAGGAAAATTTTAACAAAATATGTGCAAGATCTGCACAATGAAAATGACCAGATGTTGATGAGAAAAATTTTAAAAGATCTTAAAGAGAGATATACTGTGTTTATGGATTAGAAGACAATCTTGTTAAGATATTCTCTACAAATGTATCTATAGATTCAGTGCAATTACTTTCTCATCCCACCAAGCTTTTTTGTAAAAGGTGGCAGACTGATTCTAAATGAAAATGCAGAGGACCTTGAACAGCCAAAAAATTTTGAAAAGGAATGGAGGACATAACACCACCTGATTTCAAAGGTTAGTAGAAAGCTAAAGTCATCAAGTCAGTGTGGTAACAGCACACAGATAGAGATGCAGATCGATGGAATAGAAGTGAGAGCCCCTAAAGACACCCACATGTATGTGATGTATTTATTCTCAGCAAAGGTGCCCGGATAGTTCAGTGAAGGAAAGGAGAGTCTTGATAGTCTTTTCAACAGATGAAGCTGGGACAACTGAACATCCATATACAGAAAGGAAAGGAAAAGAATCCTTATCACACACCACATGCCAATATTAGTAATGAATGATGGACCCGAACATTAGAAACTATAAGACTTCTAGAAGAACAAGTAGAAAATCTTTCTGAACTTGTGATAAACAAAGATTTCTCAGCTCACACATTTATACAAACTAAAAAGAACTGAAAAATTGAACTTCTTCAGAATCACAAACTGAAGAGAAAAAAAATATGCCTATACAAAGACTTAAATGTGAATGTTAACATATTTTAAAAAGAACTGAAAAGTTGAACTTCTTCAAAATACAAACCTAAGAGAACTAAAACATGCCTATATAAAGACTTACATTTGAATGTTAACATACTTTGATGTAAACTCTATTCATAATTGTCCCCAACTAAAAATAATGCAAAATGTATATTAGCATAGATAAAGTATGAGCTATTGATGCCTGCATGGATCAATTTCAAATGTATTATGCTAAATGAAAGAGGTCAGACTCAAAGCAGTACATATGTATGATTTCCAATCACATGACATTCTAAAGGCAAAACTGTAAGGTCAGAAAATAGATCAGTGGTTGATAAGGCTGGTAATAGAGGAAGAAGATTGATTATAAAGGGCCATGATACTTTTTTTGCAGCAATGGAAATGCTAAATTTCAATTGTGATGGTAGTTATATGACTATATACATTTATCAAAATACATCAAATTATATACTTTAAAAGCATAAATTTTATTGTATGTAAATTATAATTCAGTATATCAAAACAAAAAACAATTATGCTTTTCTGGGGGTGGTCAGGATTTGTATATCACAGGCAGGAAGAATATCTGAATTGAACAATGCTAGGAAATGAAAAATAACACTTAGCAAGTTTCCAAGTTGTTGGTCTTCATTAGAAAGGTCTAGTTGAATACAAAAATTATATGGCTAGAATTATTTTGTTAAAACCAAAGTTAAAAGTGTACATATCTATAAAATCAATTTACTTTGGCACACATTTATTGAATGCCCTCTCAGTACCAGGCACTGGACTAGGCACCATGTGAGAGGAAAACAGATATATGAGACATAAAACAGTGTCTTCAGGGACTCACAATGTGGTAGATAGGGGCTATCCATTCATTCGCTATTACTGGAAGTGATCAGCAATCAATAAAAAGCTTTAAAATGGCATTTCTCGCAAAAAAGAAAATACAAATAAAAAATAAAATGGCATTTTTCTGTGGAGGGCCTGGAACAGAATTCTGCAGCACTGCCCTTTGATAAGGTGCATGAAGTAGCAGGCTTTGAAAAACTGTTCTGAGGCCATCTCTGACCCTTGGTGCCTTTCATCACTTTGCTTTTCCACTTGCTCCTTTTCTGCACTATAACTGTAGACCTGACAATCATGATATAAGCAGTTGGGTTCACTGATCTCTTCAAGAGCTAAACTTCTACCAATCTCAACAAGCTAACCACAGAGATAGCGACAAGTGGTTCCAGACTAGTAAAGACACCAGGAAGCCGTTGGGAGGAACTTCAGAGCCCTTTGATGAACCCTGTGAAGCAGACAACAAAACAAAGGGAACTTTGCGAAGGGAACAGTGGGAAAAGGAGCAGGGCTGAGACTGACATGTATGTTGCTGGGAAATGGACAAGGGTCTTTGGAGAGAACATGGGAGGCCTGACCTTTCTGAACATTTTTGTCTTTTCCAAATTGAAAATATTTCTGAAGAGTAAAGAATAACTTTCCACACCGGAAATAAAGTTTTTAGGATTACAGTTTCTTCAACTTTCTTGGCTCTTTCTGGGTTTAAAAACAGAACTTGAAACACACGTAAATGGCACTTTTTCTTGGTTTCTGACACTAGGATCCGATTGAACTCCTGTGCTTAAGCCAGAACAATGCTCTGGACCCTGTGCACGTGATGAAAGGCGAATACTTTGTTTCTTGCATTGGGACTGTGCTAACTACCATATACTTTTCCAATTGCTGATACAGTTATTTTGCTAAGCATAAAATGCCACTTTCTTTCTTACAGAAAGATTTTTTTTTTGGTATTTCTGTAAATGACCTGAGACTACAAGTCTAGTCACAATCAAAGTGTCTGCACATTAAAGGGAACCAGCCATGATTAGTTATAACAACTCAGATTAGCCATTATACAAATATTTACTACAGGGAACAAGAATTGTGAAAATAACACTTAATGCTCATGTTTACGTACACCTATTGCCACTCCACTCACTCTGTAGCTATCATATTACTGGCTGGAAACTCATTTTCAAATGGAAACTGTAACAGTTATGGAAAGCTTTCTATAACTGTCTTTTCCTCTGCTCTATTTTCTTTTACCTGGTGAGATGTTAGCCTAAGCTACTATATATAAGAGGCCTGCGGGTCCCACTAATTTTCTCTATCATTCATTAGACACATATATTCCTCCACTGTTGACAGTTATCTCTTTGTGTCCATAAATTCTATCGTTATGACTAGACTTCTGGAGGTCTTTCTGTGATTTCTAGCACAGTGATTTTTCTCAACACCGGCTGACTGTACATTAGAACCACCTGGGAATCTTAAAATACCTTGAGGCCAGACGGCACCCCCAGACCAATTAATTTCTGCAAGTGGGGCCCAGGCATCCATTCTAATGTTCAGTCAGAATGGAGAGCCACTCATATAGAAAAAAAATCCAACCTTCATTTGTCTCTCAGGTTCATTCTGAGTTTTAATTCCCTGTAGCCTTCATCCCTTGTGATGAGAAAAATGTTACAGTTATATTCTGTGTACATATGCTGTGTGGATCATTGCGACTGGCCTTTTCTAATCAGGATTTTTTTGTCGGCTTGCTTATACATTTACCTTTTCTATTAGACACTGATTGATATTACAGAAGTCCAAACTGCTTGCTCTTGATACATTGTCCTTGATTTGCCTTCATCATTTCCTTTCAGCTGGCATCAATAACAACATGTTGTATGTTTGCACGGTGGTTTATGGTTGACAATGTACTTCTGAAAGTATTATCTCATATGAATCTCATTACAATTCTGGACAGCAGGCAGGATTACTATGCCCATTTTAGATGAAAAACTGGTGCAGAGAGGTTAAATGACTTATCTAAATCTCAGAGTTCAGTGACAGAGGCAGGACTAGGAGCCAGGACATCTAACTATTTCAGCACACTTTCCACAATTGCACTCCGTCTGACTTCCCTTTATAGAAGAACAGAGAGGTGAGTGAAAGATGACTTCCTTGTTAACTTGTGAGTAATTTCAGTTCAAATGTGATATTAGAGACTACCTTATAGCTGAAGCTCTGGGTACCTTATCTGGAATCAGTTCAACACAATTTACTGAGGTGCCTGGAATATATAGTATATGATCATCAAATATCTGTTGAATGAATAAGTGTACATAACCCTATTTATTTGTGGCAACATATGTAGCCCTTCTATAGAGGATGATATAGAGAAAAGCACGCCAAATGAATCCCAATTTTCATCTTGGTCTGACCTGCCCATAATCGTAACAACCTGGAGTCCAGCAAAGTACTTCAGCATTTAGGCTGAACCAGTCTGGGAGGAAGAACGAAGCAGACTGATGGACAATAGGACTCACAAACACAGTCCTCTATTCTTCCTGTCTGGAAGAACAGTCTCAGAAAGTAACTAAATAGTGCAGGATAAAATATTAACTGACAATAGCTTATAAGACCTACACATTAAATGAAAATCTCTGTGCAGGAAGAATAAAGGTTAGCTATTCCAGTAGGTCAACCAGATGGATGCCCAGAAGTACAGCTATCGAGGTTGCATAGCTGTACATTTATAGAAGCTAATTCGCAGGTTTGGTGATGTATTTAGCTGGAGAGAAGACAGTTATTACGTTTTCGTAACAATGCTTCCCAACACCCCTGGCCCGAGGACCACCCCTGGTTGACATGGGAGTAATGCACAGACACCACTTCCTCCTTAGACGCTCAAGTCTGAGAAGCTGCAAGGTGGATGAAGCCAAGAATTGGTCAGAGATGATGACCAAACACTGAAAAACAAAATGCGGGCAACAATCAACACTTCTTAAAAATCACTAAAGTAAGAATGTATTAATAATGTTCAGATTAGATTTTAACAAAACAAAAGGTTTACAGAGGCCTAAGGGATAATCTCATTGCTGAAAAATAAAAACTTAAATAAAATTAGCAGAAAATCGTTTGACTCATAGTCTCTCCACTTCTCCTTGCTCTTTTTCCCCCCTTCTGTTCAGTCTCTTAGAAAGTCCCTAGTGGGGCTTTGAAGGGACACACACTTCTTGACATATATTAGGCAGGTCAAATCCAGATGTATGTTTTTTGAATTAAGATAGCTTATTTAAAGCAATAAGAAGCTGCCACAGAATAGCCAAAATTATAGATATTAGGAATGGAAAAGACCTATTAGATCATCAAGTCTGTCCCTCAGGGCCAGTGCCGGAGAAGCAATTGAACAAAAATGATCCACTCGCTCCAACTGTTCTCTGTGGTTAGCAAGACAAAACACTCAAACAGAAACAAGTCTTGGAAATTTATGACCGAAATACTGAACTCTTTCTTTCTCTCCAATTATTTCGCTCTTTGTCAAGAGTCTTGGGAAGCTGGGTTTATTTTGCTATTATTTTTACCCACCCACCCATCCATCCATCCATCCATCCATCCATCCATCCACTCACCCACCCACCCACACAGCCACCCACTCACACATCCACCCACCCACCCATCCATCCAAATCTATCTGTATTTGTGTGTATGTTCAAAATACATATTGTGCTGTGAAGCCACCACTATGGCTTTCAGTTACTTCCTGCACAGCCACATTTATCTTCTTAATCAACTACTGATTCAGCTAGCGGTACAGATTCAGATTATGTTCCAGATTTGCTAGTGTATGAATCGTGCCCACAGACTACATCTCCTCTTTTTTGGGAGTTTAATCTAATGAGGAGTCTGTGACCACTGACAGATGGTGGACATGGACAATGAATTTAGTTCAGGAGATGGAATTCTAGATGTAAGCTTCAAGGACTTGAGGATTTTTCCATATGCAGAGACCATAAGAAGGGAATAGGAGCTTTTAGCTTTCCTCATTGGAATGGTTTCAATAATTTTGAATAATACCTTCCATTAGACTGGTTAGATATATTTTGAAGTGTTCGTATATAAAATTTGCCTACGTACAGGAGTAGAATAAGGCCACATCAGTATATAAAGAACAAAAAGAGTTTTCCAAACTGGCTGGGATGGGTAGAATGTGGAGATACAAGGGCCTCTTTCCCAGGGAAACAGCAGTCTTGGAGGGACACAGGTGGGACTCAGTGACGAGCAAGCTTGTGCTTGGTGTCCATCTCAGTTAGGGCTGGCAGCACACCTTATAAGGCAGTTATGAGGGAATGAACCCAAACTCAAATTGATCAACCAAAACACTCATTCTCTAAAACTTGTGCTGGCTCTTAGTAAAATTAGCAATGAGGAAAAAGTGTGATTTCTTTCTTTATCAAAGAGTCATCATTGAATGGCCATACATTTCCTTGAAGAAACTTATTAAAATATTCCCCAAAGAGCCTTTTACATTTCCATACTAATATAGACAGGTTGTCGCCTTCTAGTTTCCTTAAAATAAAAATGTAATAGAAAAAATTTTTAAAAAAGATTCCATATGGTTTCTTATGCCCTGACAGTAAAAATACATAAAAGTCTTAACTTGTGAAATACTAGAGTGCCTTCTTTAATTGATTTAGTTGATGAAATCTTGGTGTCTGGAGTTATTTCTATAAAAAGCTGGGCATCAAGCCCTTGGTCAAGAATATAAACCCCTACTGAGAACTGTTTCTATGGGAAAACTGAAAACTGATTCACACCATTTTGACTTGTCAGGCCTTTTCCAGGAACTTAACCTGCCAAAGGGATGAAGATTGACTCCTTGTTTAAAAAAGAGGGACCCCTAAGGCATTTCCTATACATTTGGGTGCCAAAGGGAATGGAAAATCCATCATCCTTAGACATTTGAAGACCCGTTCATGGTAATGATACCAATATCTTCTATTTTCCAGCCTTGGGGAAATTCAAAAGACTTTGCTTCTAATTTTTACTGTATTCTAGTGAGGAAGGAAGAGCTTAGAATCAACTATTTTAAAAGTATTTAAGCCAGAATTAGGCAAATGGGCACCAGAGGGAAAGTGATTATTGGTGACACCAGACAAGCTCCCGACGGTAGTTACCTTTTCCCTTTGGCTTTCTTTACCTCTCAACTAATCCCACTCCTCCATGTTCCCCTAATTACACACTCTGCTTGGCTGTGACATGCTTGGACCTTGCTCGGCTTCATTAACTACGCCATCGAGCTGTGAACATATGATATGGCACCCACCTCGAGAGGTCAAATTTCAGCAAGGCTTCAAGTTTACATTTTTACTTAACATCTGATTGCAAGGCTGTTGAAGGACGTACTCCTCTGAAAACCCGAATGGAGCAGGAACCCTCTCATCTCCCATGCCTCTGCCTACTTTCCCTGCCCTCCCCTCAAACCCTCACACGAGAAACGGTGTTCATGAACATTAGAAGAAAATGAAAACATTAAAAATATTTCTGCTATATTTATCCACTCTCCTAATTTGGAGATTATTTTTTTTTTTAATAGAAAAACAGCTATGTTAAATTCTCTGTACTGTTTACCTTTTAGTGTTTTACGAATAAAATAGACTATCAACTCACACATACTCTTGTTCTCCCCAAAACTATAAGTTAATTTGCATAAAATGATGCTACTTCTTACATATTTGTCTTTGTGAGCTAACCTTGGGCAAGGCATAAGGAAGGTGTGTTCAGGCATAATCTCACTGGGCAACAATTTGATTTCACATTTCGTCTTTAGGAGGTTCTTCAGTGTAATTCAAAACAATTCTACTCTCCCTTCAAACCCCCTGAGAGTTTTAAATTGATATCTAAGATTTCTAAATAATATCCTAGCAGCTGTAGAAAGCATTTTACTTAATGCTGCCTTCCTTTTCTGGAGATGAAAGAGAAATAAGCTTTTGTTTCTTTATGACCATCACAGAGGCTCGCACACCACGACTACCCTGGGCCAGGCACTGTGCTAAGCACTGTACTTGCAGTGACACATCTACTTCTTGTAACAATTCTGTGAGGTGGGCGCTGTTAGAAAGGCTACGTAACTCCCAAGGTCACACTTCTAAGTGGTAGAGGCATGCTGTGAACCTAGCCGGTTGCTCCAGAGCCTACGTTCTCAAGCTCTGCATCAGACTGGCCTTGGACTCACTGATACCCTCAGGAAGTTCAAAGTCACCACAGAAAAACACACACTCAACGAACGGGTGCATTAATGAATACATGCTGCGTGTCTACGCTGTACCCAACCTTGGGCTGTGCACTGAGATGGAAGAATGAACAAGACACAGACATCACTGGCATGGCATGCAGTCATTTAAGCAAATGAATGGTTATACTGTGCTCGGGGCTTAGAAATAAAGGCACAGAAAGCAGAATTACAAAAGTGAAAACAGAGGTGGCCCCCAACAGGGGAATAAAAAGGAATGCAGGAATGGTGATAACAGGCAAAAAAGAACTGGTTGAAATCAACTTTCCCGAAGCAAAATACATTGTACGATCATCCCTCTGTGACCTCTTGTAATAACTGTCGTCTAACTGGCCTCCCAGCTTCTCCACCTGCCTATAGGACACTCTCGTCGATGCCGAGTGATCCTTTACTATCTACTTGGGAAAGAAGCAGTCAATCAATTGGGAAAAACTAATACCGAACAGTAGCTACTGTAAGTCATTCTGTTCCTCTGTTGAGCTCGGTTCTGGAGTGGGATAGCTTAGTGGGGTCAATGTCACTGAACAGCCTCCCTGTCCTGCGGCTCCTTTCCGTCCCCATTTGCTGCCTCCCCTGTCCAGTCTTTTTCCTTCTTCTTTTTTTTTTAAAAAAATCCTCACCAAGGGTATTTTTTCCATTGATTTTTAGGAAGAGTGGAAGAAAGAAGGAAAGACAGAGAGAAACATCGATGTGAGAAAAACACATCGACAGGTTGCCTCCTGCATGAGCCCCGACTAGGGCCCAGGCTGGGGAGGAACCTGCACCAAGGTACATGGCCTTGACTGGAATCGAACCTGGGACCGCCAACGCTCTATTCACTGAGCCAAACCGGCTAGGGCCTCTTTTCTTTTCTTTAAGCCTCTTGTAGACTCAGCTCCAATCAGCTTCCACTAGCCTCAGTCCCTGCTCAGCACCAGGAACACACTACAGTGACATGCAAGCATTCTAATATATCTAAAGTGTGATTAAAAAACATTATTCATATAAAAAATAAACAGAAACTTATTTACTATTTAGATAATTCTCTTTTCCTTTAAAGATTTTCTAACAGGATCTGGACACAGAATAGCTATATTCAAATACCTGAAGTCTCTCTTATGAAACAGGATTAGCTCTACCCCTTAAGTTCCAAGAAAACCCCCAGAGATAAAACACAGTATTTCCTTATCTAAAAGATAAAAATGAAAAGGAGGAAGCACAGAATGTGTTCTTGATGAGGTACGTATTAAAATGAAAACAACCACTGAGTTCATTTCTTTCCATTCAGTTCTGCAACTTGAACTTCTTGGGTTATCAAAGAACAGTCAGATCTGAATGAAGAACTTACATTTTCTGATTTGAAAGCTTAGGTTTTTCCCATCACAAGGAACTGTGTATAAACATGTTGCACTCTCTAAAGAGGGTCATGTAACACAGTGTGCTTAACTCTGCCCCTCCACCCGGGTCTCTCTGCCATGGAGGAGGGAGGTGCTCATGGGCTGGAGCCCCACTTCTGGGGCTGGCCAGTTTTGATTGGCAGATGCTTCTACTGAGGCAGCAGTTTTTCATCTCCCAGGCTTTATGGCCCACACTGTAACAGATAAGGGGTAGCAGACATCCTGTCTCTAGTGCACTCAGAAACGAATGCAAACTAATGCAAAACAGAATCAGAAGGCACAGTTTTCCCTACTTTGCTCTCCTAATGAAACTGTCATCTTTATTTGTAGAATGGTTTCTTCATATCTCTCCACTCCTCCTACTGTGCACCCACAGGTATCGACCTGAAATGTGTTGTATTTGACCCTTGATCAATGCCAGTTTTTCAAATATTGCAGGGAATCAAAAGTTAATATACAGCAAAGACTACTCTGACAGAGATGACATGAGCATGTATGTACAATGTAGATAAGTATCAGATACATTCTTGCATTATACACACTCATTATATGTGTGTTCACATTCTTTTTTCTATTTTGGTTCAAGGACAGCCTTTAATTTTTCCCCACTTCCTCTGATCAGGAACAGTTTTTGACTGTCTAGAAGGCAGCCAAGCATTTACACTCCCATTACTCTTATTTAATAACAAGAATGAAAAGCTTCGTAACTGCCTGCCACTGTGCCTATATAAGCTGATTGTCTTTTAATAGCTTCAGTGAAAGTTGGGCAGGAAAATAATATTCTTCAATCTCGGGTCTCCCGGGAAGAATATGGCCATTCCCAGAGGTGAGCGAGCCTTTGCTGAATCTGCTTCTTTGACTGAAACAGGAAGGTCAGTCCTCTTTTATTGTACCCTTTTCATTTTTGAAAAGCTGCCCAAATAGTTCCAAGTAGAGTCGAAGCAAAGTTATTAATGTCAAGAAGCCAAGATCTTTCTCCTTGGTTTGCTGAATGAGGAAGGAAGAAAACTGTTTGTACTCTGCTGTCCTTTGCTTCTTCTACTTGAGCCAAAGAAGCAGGAGGAGAGGGGATGAATAAGTGAAAGAGATGGTGTTTACCCTTTAACAAAATCACAACGTTCTGCAGCACTCAGCGCTGGCAGTCAAATGTGGTCATTGCACCTTTAAGACAGATAGTCTCTTCTCTGGGAGGCGACACACTAATTACAGTGCTCCTGCCAGAGGGAACTCACACATGCAAAGCATTATGTAAAATATAATTTCTTTTCCTCTAAGAATACTCAAGATCATTAGACATGGTTCCTTCAATGCTGGAAAGTCAGGCCCCAAATGAAAACAGTTTCAAGTATTTGCAATGTTGCATTTACGGAAATAGAGTAAAGTGCTCTAAAACATAGTTTGACATTTCATGCGACACTGTGCTTCTATTTTTCCAATTCTAACATGTGTCCTCTTATCCTGTATCACTGTAGTTCCCCTGTATTTCAAATATTCACACAGCAACAGCCACAGCTATTATCAAATAGCTGGGCTTTGAGGGAGCTAATGAATAACAGGACGAAGTCCAGAAGCTTGTTGTAAATTAAACAAACTCCTTATAAATTAAACATGGTAACATCTGAACACAAATGTAGGGCATGGCAACATGACATAACTTTTAAAAACAGCAATTAAATGTATAGCATTGCTTTCCCTAATGATGTGCTATGCTAATTTAAAGCTAAGGTGATGATTCCGTTGATTTAACAGTTTAACATGGAACTCATAAATGAGAATAAAATCTGTAATAAAGAAATCATGGGGATTTTAGCATTTATAAGCATAGAATTATAGGTATGTTATTAGATGGGTGAAAGATATACATTTCAATTCAATCAATTTTCTAAATCATAAACTAACCCAAACTTAGGCTGAAGAGTTAGCAATCTTTTTAGATTCAAAGAAATACACCCATTTATTAAATAGTCAGATTCTCAAAGGAATATTAATTGGTAAATTATTGTCTTCATTTTTGTTGTCTAGGTTTTGCTTCTTTTTTTCACACTGTTTACAGTTTTAATCTTTTTTTGGCAGATAATCTGAAAATAGAAATGTAAGGCATCACTTATAACACTTTTATCAAACATAAAGTAGCGTAATGGACATGTGAGTTCCATGTAAGAAGACAAAGGAGAAGAGCAAAACATATCTTCTGAACACATATGGGCTTGATGGAGCACGGGACGTTCTGTTTGGGGGGCAGCTTCCCTGGAAGGGCCTGACTGTTGCAGTCTTTCACGCTCACTTGTTTACTCTGCTTTAGAGAAAAAAAGATCCAGATCAATTAGGCAGATAGTTAATGTCTATGTTTAGCTCAATGTTAACTGGCTTTGCTTTTTAAAAAATGGACTTTTTTTCAGAGAAACAGGTAATTTAGCTTCTACAATCATATTACTGTTGCTATTATGGGGTGCTGTGAATAGATTTGTTTAAAAATACTTTTTTATTCTGGAGGCCAGATTGTTTTAGTCCATTTTTCCCATCTAGGACCTTTGCTATACAGAGATACCTGTATAGAAGAGCCACTTCCATATAGACAAAAAGCATTATGGTTAGTAAGCAACTCTCAAGCTATCCAAACTGGCAACTGGCAATAAGTTCATCACATCGGTAGAAATCACACACACTTCTGCTGTTGTGGCAGGCGAACTGCTGATTTATGGCGCAACAAATGCAAAGCAGGAGGAAAGTAGTGACTCCACTTTTGGTTCCCTGCTCCTGCCACATTCAACTACTTGCAGATCTCAGAACAAACCTATCACGCTCCCTCCTCCTCAGGCCTCTATACTCATGCTGATGAGACTGATCTTTCTGGTTCATTTGCTTAACTAACTTCCAGTCCTTTAGGTTTCAGTTTAGATGATACTTCCTGCAAGAAGCCTTCCCTGACTGTTACGACAAAGTTAGGCTTTACCTGTGTTTGTCCAGAGCACCTGTTGACCTAACAGTAGCATTTACTACATATTAGCTGCTATACACCTGCTTGTGCACTCCGTAGGGCAGGGAATACAGCCTGCTCAGAAATTTGGTCCCAGTGCCTGATACTCAGCCTACCATGTAGTCAGATGCCAATAAATATTTGTTGAACAAACAAGTAAAGGTGCTGACAATGATTACAATGCCAATAATGGCCCGATTTATTGAGTGCTTATTATGTGCCAAGCAATATGCTAAGACCTTCACATTTAATCTTCACAATAATCCTACAAGGCAGGTACCATTTTTATAGATGGAGAAACTGAGGCCCAGAGAACCTTCTGTATCTTTCTGAGTTGCTTTGTTTTGGAAAATGGCTTGCTAACTTAGGTGGATTTAATTTATGCAGGGAGCAAAGGTGAACTGAAGGGTCACTGGTAACTGATAACAGATAAAAATAATTACTAGATTGAATTATATGAAACAGTTGACATTCATTTGGTTTTGACTTACAATTATGGCAATTTCATATGGTTCAACCTCATAGAGTGAGTTCAGATATAGCTTAGTCTTAATCCATGTGCCCTACCTCACTTACCCCCAGCTGGAAAAACGCCACACTCCTACATATTGTTATGCCAGGCAGTGAGAGGTACATGCATAGGGACCAGAGAGAGCATTTATGTATTATGAATTCTTTTTAACTGTGTCAACAGAGCCTTGTTTCTATGGTTACCTGAGCCTGAAGGATCTCTCTGCATGTGTGACCCCTTTGTATACAGTGATGTTGGCTGCAATATATTCTGTCTATGTAGAGCAAGTCAAGGGTTCCAATGAGGCAAAATCAGTGATTACTTATTTTTCCATAGTTTTAACTCATATATGATGACATAAAGCCAAAGGTAAAAGAAAAAAAGAATTTGGAACTGAAAATGATTTAAATTTGCCAGTTCCCAGCACTTTCGGAATACTGTTGGGTTAATTTGGATCGGGCCTTTCAGAGTCTTCATCGCACTAACCTGATGTAGCCTAAAAAACAGACTTGATAGAAAGAGGTAAAAAAAGTGCACCTAACGCAACACAAGATAGTCTGTCCTCAAGTTTCCCTGAGCCAGAATGTTTTGTTTGCTTCACTCCAGAAGAGGGGGATGCTGTGTCTCTCCGTGAAAGGTATTTGTGATGAAAATAACTTATAGGCTCATCCAAAGCTATGCAAGGCAAATGCTCACAGGAGGGAATAGGGCCTGTTTTTAAGGTGGAAACATTTTTAGAGTTCACTGCAGATTTTTATTTCGAAATCTCCAAATTCAACAATTCTTTAGCCTCTGTAAACTTTCAAATGGAAAGCTCCAATATTTAGAGTAAATAATGTCCAAGCTTCCCCTTCATAGCAAGTTTTCTTTTTCTCCCCTGTCATAAGAGTGTTATATCCTGGCAAATGGAATACAGAACCCCTTTGTAGTACAGCTATCATACTATACTACTCAGAATGTGTTGCTAATGAGGTTATTGCTTAATAGAACCATAGAAGAACTTTGAAAAAAGAAAATACCCTGACAAATGTGTTGACCAAAGGATGCCAACAACTCTCCTAGGGTCCTGTCCGAAATTCAAGGATTTTCAAAAAAATAAAAATGAACTTTAGTGTATGTGAAAAATCATAACATTGAAACATAAGTCCATTTATCTTTTAAGTATTTTTCTAGTTCTCTTCCAAAATTTTACTGGTTATTAAAACACTGCTGTGTAAATAAAAATGTTCTGCTTTATAACTTACCCCCTATTTCTTGTCCTTACAATATAATAATGTCGTTGTTTATTATATCACACTTATTCTTAAAGTAATAGGCTAGATGCGAAGGACTTTCAACAGTACACTGAAGCAGGGCTTCTGCAGAAAAATATGGAATGGGGAGTTCAGAAAAGGACTCTGGACTTCTATGACTCTGAGGGCCCTTAAAGAGTTTATATAGCACAATGTTCACTGAGCTGAGCAGAGCTCTTCAGAAGCATCCTCCTACCTGCTAAGTGGGCTGTCCAAGGCTGGGCTGTACTGACGAGATTATGGGGAATGTATTACCCGAACTGCATTACCCAAAGCTACTCAAATGCCCAGATTGGAAATATAGTTGCAAATAAAGTCACACACTGCATCAGCACATATCTTTTGCACTGATGAGTAAATGAATAAACAACGACTTCTCTTTGCAGATATTCACAATTTACTGCTTCATGTACCCAACTATCTTGAATCATTAGGACCACCAAAAATGAGAGCTTATGACAGTCCATAAAATGTCAACACTTTCAAAGATAAAACACAACACATACTGTAACTAGAGTCTCAGCCTGGAGGAGCTGGAATGGACCTTTGAGGTAATTTAATTCAACCTTCTCACTGCACAGCTGAGCCTGAGTGACTTTTCCAAATGTTATTCAGCCAGTTAATGGCTGGCCTGGGAGTAGAACCAGGTCTCCTGACTCTTATTCTACTGCTTTAGCCATTAGAGCAGGTTTCAGCCAGGATATACTATTCAGACGAGGTCAGGCACTATCAAGACTTAATGGGAAGGTGTCCCATTGACAAGAGATCCTAACAGAAAACTCCCTATATCTAGTTCCTGTACATTTACATTGAGGAATAACTTGGCATTTTCTCAACATAAAAAAGCCAAGGGAACTGTATGAACTAGGACACAATTCTAAAAGAATCTAGTATATGTAAAAAACTGCATAATCTATAATAATAAAAGCATAACATGCTAATTAGACCAGACATCCTTCCTTCTGGACAAAGCCACAGCGGGGGGTGTGGGGGGGGGAGTGGGGGTGAGGGGGCACGGCAGAGGCACTGGCAACAGAGGCCCCCAGCCTTATCGGTGGCAGGCTGGGGTCGGGGCCAAGGCCCTTGCACGAATTTTGTGTATCAGGCCTCCAGTGATTAATAAACATGTACTACAGGCAGAATATTTACTCTAACTTGAACAAATTTTATCTCGTATGTTGCACCTGTGCAACAGGAGCAAGGAATTTCTATTGTATGAAATAGTAAATTTTTCTCCAATGACAGCATTTTAGACTAAGAAAAAGGGCACTAAATTAGGAACCAAGAGACTGGTTCTATTCTGGGCTCTTTCATTAATTCATTGAGACACTCTAACTTTCTGAGTCATAGTTTTCTAGTATAAATGGAAAGGGTTGTTGTTTAAAGTGTGTGCAGAGAAGCCCTGGAGGTTCTGGAAGGTGTCCTAAGAGTTGACAAAAGTGGCCAGGAGAAGAGTGATGGGGAGGCCAAGCTAGGATGTTCTGAGTTTTCCAGCCCAATCTCAACTGGGCAGCTCTGCTTTGATCTAATTTTGATATTAAGCTAATATGTAAGATTTTGTTTGAAGAACAAGTTATGTGGTAAAGTTTCAAAACCACTGAGAAGTTGAAAGCACTACAATATTCCTTCTAATTCTGATGTTTGCTTCCCAGCTTTAAGGCCCTCGAAAGACACCCACCAAGGATTAAGGCCAAGCTCCCAACTATGGCATCTCCGTGCCTGAACCCCCACCCTTTTCTTCTCATCTCCAGCCATTCCCCACCATGTACTTTATGCTTTAATAATTTTAAATTGTTGGTAGTTTCCCAACCATGCAATGCTGTTTCACACCTCCTGGGAACTCTACTTTTACTTAGGTTCCCTCTACAGCTCCTCCCCCTCTGCTTGGCTAAACTCTTCTTGTCCTTCAAAATGCAGCTCCGGCAACTCTTCCTCCATGAAGCCTTCTCTGAGCCCTAGAATGAAGTGAAGTACCCTGTACTTGCTTTCATGTCATCCTGTGAAGGATTATCACAGTAAATAAGTATTATAATAAAACTAGAGGCCCGGTGTACAAAATTCGTGCATGGTAGGGTCCCCAGGCCTGGAAGGTGATCAGGGCCGATCAGGGCCTTCCGGCTGCCAGCAGGGGCCTTCCTTCATTCTGCGCCACCCCATGGTGGTCAGCATATGTCATAGCAAGCAATGGAACTCCCAGTCTCCGGGTCGAACTCCCGTGGGGACAATTTGCATATTAGGCTTTTATGTATATACAGATAACACTATACTGTCTCTTTCAAGTGGGCTGTAAAGACTTATTGGAAGATGAAATTAAAAAAAAAGAAAATCTCAGACTTGACCAAATATTTTAATTAAAAAAATTCTGCCAACAAAACAAAAAGGCAACCAACTGAATGGTAGATGATATTTGCAAACAACAGGTCTGACAAGGGGATAATATCTAAAATATATAAAGAACTCAGACAACTTAACACCAACCAACCAACCAAACATCCAATTAAAAATGGGCAGAGGACCTGAACAGACACCTACCCCAAGAAGACATACAAATGGCCAACAGATATATGAAAAGATGCTCAACTTCACTACCTATTAGGGAACTTCAAATCAAAACTATAATGAGATACCACCTCACCCCTGTTTGAATGGCTATTACCAATAAGACAAGTAATAACAAGTGTTGGAGAAGTTATGGAGAAAAGGGAACCCTCATTCACTGCTGGTGGTAACAGCCACTGTGGAAAACAGTCTACCCCAAAAAACTCAAAAACATTTATTTGAAAAGGTATATATACCTCTATGTTCACTGAAGCATTATTCATGGTGGCTAAGATGTGTTCTGTGATAGAGGACTGGGTAAAGAAGATACAATGGAATACTACTCAGCCATAAGAAAAGATGAAATATTATCATTTGTGACAACATGGATGGACCTTGAGAATATTATGCTAAGCAAAATAAGTCAGCCAGAAAAAGCTAAGAACCATATGATTTCACTCATATGTAGGATATAAAACTGAAATTCATAGACACAGACACAGTACGATGGTTACCAGAGTAAAGGGGTGAGGGAACTAGTAACGGGTAAAGGGGGCCAAATATATGGTGATGGAAGATTTGACTTTGGGTGGTGAACACACAATACTATATACAGATGATTTATCATAGAATTGTACACTTGAAACTTATATGACCTTATTAACCACTATCATGCCAATAAATTTAATAAAAAAATTAAAAATTCTGAAAAAGCCCTTGACAATGCACAGCTTACCTCTTTGCAGGCTTATTTTCTTATTGTGAAAATCGTAA
The DNA here is from genome assembly GCF_028538775.1 of Myotis yumanensis. NCBI lineage: Eukaryota > Metazoa > Chordata > Mammalia > Chiroptera > Vespertilionidae > Myotis > Myotis yumanensis. The sequence goes on along the minus strand of NW_027223757.1, from coordinate 83,075,663 downwards.
CTCCAAGCTAAATGAAGAAATTAGTCTCAACAAGGATTTGACGGTATGAATTGGAGATAAAAATAATTCAGAAAGCCTTCATTAGACTTGGTATCTGTTTGCTATAAAGAAGTAAAAGGGTATAGCCAGAGAGAGCAGCACTCAGTTAAAAAAACTTTTAACAACTTCCTTCAAAGAGAAATCATTAATTAAACAAACAAACAAACAAACACCCAAGTTAACCAGAGAAAGGGTCAGTACATATTTTTAGGATATTTCTGTATATCTATACTATATCTTTCATGCAACCATTCATTAGTTATTTATCAAGTATCCAGTGCTTTTAATAGTCACTCTTCTAGATGCTGAGGATGCATCTGTGAGCAAAACAGGCAAAGTCCATACCCTCATGCGACATATTATAGTGGGAGACATATACGACAAACATACAAAGAAATATATAGCATGGTCGGGGTACACGTGCTGTGGGAAAAAGTTAGGCTGGGAAAAGCAATGGGGACCCAGCAGACGGGGTGGAGAGACTGTTAGAGTAAAGGTTCAGGAAGGCCTGTCAGCTGAGGTAACATCTGATCAGAGGCCTACGGGAACTGAGGGGTAAGCCATCCAGACTTATGCAAAAGAGCAAGTCAGGTACCAGAACTGCAAGTGGCCGGGCTTTGAGGCAAGAGCCTAAAGGAGTAGGTGAGGCTTAGGAGAGAGGCCAGAGTGGCTGCAGCAGAATGAGCAAGAGGATGAGGAGTGGGAGATGAGTTAGGAGAGGTTGTCAAAGTCAAGATCATGCAGGGCATTAGAGGTAAAGACTTGGAGTACATCACTTGTACGAGGTAGAATGTTCTCCAACCTTCTGAGGACTCTGATGTAAAAGGGCAGTTAGAGTAATTGTGAACTGAACTGTCAATGACAGGACTCAAGATGGCAAGACCTGAATCTGCTCATAGAGAGAGGAGGCAAGGAGCAGAGTGAGAGCTTGGGGTGAAAAAGTAAAGTTCAGGCACCTCGCTTGACAAAACAATGAGTACTTCCTCCTCAGAAACAGGTCTAAGAGAGGTCACTGTAATGACTGAATTGGGCCACACATAATTCAATCTTCAAAGGAGTTTTTGGATAGTTGCTTCTAAAGGAAGATGCAGCTTGCATTAATGATGTTTTTGTCACAACAAAGGGCTACTGGTCAATCTTCAATTCAGAATAATTGAAATTAAGTATCTTCTACTACAAGTAAGATTCACTAACATCTAAGGCAGGTTCAGCTAGTCAGAATTCCAACCTCCCTTGCTGACCTCTTCTAGCGGGTTCTTGATTGTTATTTTTTGTTTGTTTTTAGAAAGCAGTAATAAGCAATCCCATCCTCAATGCAGACTTACAGCCTGTATGTGCAAGCCCGTAACAAATGTGTATGACACATGGTAGAATCTCATTGATTCACACCCCTGCAAAAACCACAACCCCCCAACTTTCAATAAAGCGAAGGCCTCCTTACCTAAGTGCACATTAGCTGCTGGCTTCAGCAGGCTGTGACATGGCTGCCTCCCCAGCGGGCAGGCGCACCACAGCAAGGCACTCATTAAGCTATTGGGTTTCATTCCAGTAACCGTTCAAATACATTCTTCATTGTACCAGAAAGTATGTTTGTTTGATGCTGGAACTTTGATTTCCCTCTCCCACTCTCCCTCCATTCCTCTCATCCCCTCACCCGTTTTGGTATTTGTTCTCATGCTAAACATCCTCACAAATATTCAGTAATTCTCAATGGGTCTCTTGGTCATTAGTGCAAATTAGTGAGGTTTTACTGAGTATGGTCAGATTTGATTTGCCAAGTTCTTTTCCCTTAAGCCCATGTGTATTTCAAGGGAAATCTAATTTGTAGGTTTCAGATTCATTTACACTCAGCTCACAAGCCTGGTTCTGTGAGCGCCTCCATAGCTGGTGCACAAGAAGCCACAGGGGCTGGTTTCCCTTCCTTTTAACAAGTTCTTGGTGGAATGTTTGCTTTGAAGTAGGTATTTAGACCATGCTGGAAGCAAATATAACTTAAACCCCAGAAAAATGTAAAGTAAAATTTGAAAACCAAGTTCAAAACAGTTTTTCTTGCCCCAATAATTATACTTTTTAAAGAAAAAACTCTAAGCATGGAACCATCCATTTCAGCCTTTTAAAGATGATGTCACCACCCGCCTGCCTAGTTGAGGCTGCGTCTCACAATGCTTCTGCCTTGTAGAGTGTAAAACCACCTGTGAGTAGGTGGCTTTCTCTGCTGCGACCCTGCCCAGTCTACTTTGTCATTTCATTTCACTGACTCATTAACTGCCACCCCTCCCTCCTTCCCACTAGGACTCTGCTGCTGGGATTCCTTTCCCTTCAGGTGCCATTTCTGTCCATGGGCCCATCCCTACTGACTCTGGCCCGGCTCACCTTCTCTGAGCTCCTCAGTGCTTGTTGCCTGTTTCTTGTACTCCACCATAGCCATTGCTTCCTAAATTTCCTGATGTTTGCTCCAACCTCCTCCCAGGATGGACTGCCTCCTCATCACAAGTCATAGGTTTCAATGCTACTCTGTGGCTGGGGTCCACAACTGCAGATGACCGTTGCAATGCAATCGTAGCCCCTATGCTTTGCCTTCAGGCTGGGCTTCTGTGATCAAGACTTGCTTGGTATCTATCCTGCCCCAGATAGAAGACCTGCTGCTGATTCTGGCTCCTCTCTGTCACTGCATCGCTCTGAATAAATGGGCCAGGTCTCACTGATGAGTCCATCTATTGCCCGTTTCCATGGGGGACATCAGCAGTGGGACAGGAGACCACGTGACCTTGCAGATGGCATGCGCAGTGCTTAACAAGGCAGACCATCTGCAGCAGTACCAACCCTTGTCCAAACATCAAAAGCAAGTCACTCTCAATCTTGAGAATATGTTGGTTTGCCTTTCCCCGCCCCCCTTCAAGAGCGCCTGCTTGGAAAGACAAATAGCATATCACACCCCAAGGATGGGGCCAATACCAAAAAATATCCTTCTTGACCAACTGTCCCCTGCACAAACAATTCCTTCCAATGCTGGGAGCGCCCTGTAAGTGACTTTGGAGAAAAACAGCCATGGACACTGCTAAATGCTGGGATAACTGACTAGGACAGTGGTGACAGAAGAAAAAGCTGAGACATAAACCACAAAGAGCAACTACGGCTTCAGTGGATTCAGACAGACTTTAACTTGTACATTTTTGAGAAATTTACAACAAATTCAGAGACTGGCAAAAGAAGCTCAGTGACAAATATTCCAAGTAAGCTCAGATAACGTTGGTGTGTCTGTATATGTAAATACAAATGTGTATATGGCTCTAGTTCTATGTATTATATACGTATACATATGCAAAGACATCTAAATGGACTTTGCATTCCTATAAGTGAGAAAGGCCCGTCGTAAACTGCCTGGTATTTCTCCTTCTAACACTCTGGAGAGCACAGTGCTCCATCCATGGAGGATCTGTCAGAACAGTCTCCTAACCACCAATTACGGAGCCCCAGAGAGGACCCTCTGACTGCTGGAGTGGTCATTCATTTAAACCAGTGGTTCCCAAACTTATTTGGCCTACCGCCCCCTTTCCAGAAAAAATATTACTCAGCCCCTGGAAATTAATTTTTTAAAAATTTTAATAGCAGTTACTCATCGCCCCCAAATGCACCTGTGGCCATCACCGCCCCCCTGGATCGCTGCAGCGCCCACCGGGGGGCGGTAGCGCCCACTTTGGGAATCACTGATTTAAACTCATTCACTAACTAAACCATCCATTCTTAACAACCATGTGTCAGGAACCACCAGAGATTCTCTCCCTTTAGTGGAGAAAGAATTTCTAGGGATGAGAGCAGAGAGGAGAAACAGCATGTCTTTTTTTTTTTTTTTTCCCATTTCCCTGACCTTGAATTTACAAAGCAAAACAAAGGTAGAAAGCAAATTACTTATATATGTATGTATGAAGTATCCAGAGGCCTCTAACCACCTGTCAATTTGCCCTTAAAAAAAAAAAAAGAATTTTGAAAATTTTCTTCATGCTCCCACTTCGGAGCTCTGTCCTTTTAGCGATTTAAATAGTGGTGGTTTCAACAACTAGCATAAACTATAAATAGCTTCTACCCATGGAACAGAATTCCTTTTTTCACAACATAACTCTTTCAACTAACGTGTTAGAACATGGCAAGATTTAAAATGGTGATCTGAAAGAATTTCATCAGAATGATACACTTAAGATTTGTGCATTTCATTGTATAAAACTTTTATCTTAAAAGAAAAAAAATTTTAGTTAATATGCATGCTTAAGCATTGGTGTCTGCAACTTACTTTGAAATAGATTTTTAAAAAGATGGTTGATGGATGAATGGAGGATGAGTAGACAAAACAAGAATAAAATACTACTTGTGGATACAGGTGGTAGGTATATGGGTGTTCACTATAAACTTCTATCAGCTTTTCTGTAAGCCTTTGTGTTTTAGGTGACAAAGTTTCAATAATAAAGTGCTGAAGAAAAGTTTCATCAAAATGCCATTTCTACTTCTACTTCTTTCACACATTTGTTCGTAGTATATTTATTATTTCTCTAATTTTGGAAGCTCATGAAATTTTAGCTTTTTTCTTTTTATCTTAAAAAGGAGGATAATGAGTATGAGCCATCTGGAGTAAAAAGAGTGAAATATAAAGGGGAACTGCTGCAGCATATATTGTGTTTCCCCCACATTCATATGTCGAAGCCCTAACATCCAATGCGACTGTATTTGGAGGTAAAGCTTTAAGGAGATAATTAAGGTTAAATGAGGTCATAAAGGTGGGGTCCTAATCTGATAGGATTGCTGGCTTTATAAAAGGGAGAGAGAGATCTTTCTCTCTCTGCATTCTCACTGAGGAAAGACTGTAGTAGGAGACAGCAAGAAAGTGCCATTCGTGATCCAGGAAGAGAGCTCTCACCAGAAACCAAATTGACCAGCACCCAGATCTTGGACTCCCAGCCTCCAGAACTGTGAGAAAATAAAGTTTTGGTGTTTTGTTATGGAGCCTGAGCTGACTAATACAAATTCTCAAAATTAAATACCTGTGGATATTCAGGTAGTCTGCATGCGAGTAATACAGAGGAAAAAGACCTGAACCAGTACATTCAGAATTGGAATGACAGAATGTGAATGCTGGAAGGTGTTTTAGCAACCAAGTCATCCAAAGTCCTCATTGTGATGAGGAAGCCCACAGAGGTCAAGCAATCTGTCTTGGCCCTTCACAGAGATTACTGGTAGTGGCAGAGCCAGGGACTTTTAAGTCTAAGCCTCTTGACTTCTGCTCTTTTCACTGCACATTGTGGCCTCACTGAATCAAACCCCCTGAGTCAAGTGTCAGCAGCCAAAAATCTAATTCCTTTCCTTCCACTGCAATCTCTTTCAAGAATTCAACTCCATTTTTCTGACTCTGTACCCTTCACTCTCCTTTTATTTATTTTTATCACAAATCAATGTACCCATACAGGGTAAAAGCTAAAGAGAAGTCTTCTGAACAAAAACAAATGTGTATAAGTATACAAAAGAATGAGTACAAACACAAAAACTAACATTTAAATTTGGACAAATGTAGAATAAATTATGCATTTACAGAAGAGGCCTGTGTGCCCAAAGATAGCATATGTGCACATAGAAGGCATCTTACTTCCTAATAGTTGCCCATTATAACATATAAAGATATTCTAGAAAAAGAATAAAAATGTATTTGTTTTCAAATTAATAATTTATAGTCTAATTTAGCACAGTATTGCATCTTTATAACATTTAAAATATCCATTTTGATAAAACATTCCTATAAGTAGACCAAGAAAACCAGGTTAATAAGCTTGTGTGTTTTATAGGGCAATAAAATAATGTATTTATAATATTTAAAAATAATATAAAATATAAAAATTAAACTATATAATAACTAAACATTATTTTGTTTAAAAAGGTTCTTGTAGAACTTTTTATTTAACTTTTCCACTAGGTAAACTTAGAGTATATGAAGATAAATACTTTTTAAAAAATATGTTTTTATTGATTTAGAGGGAGAGAAACATCAATGAGAAACATTGATGAGCTGCCTCCTGTGCGCCCCCTACTGGGGAATCAAGCCTGAAACCTGGGCATATGCCCTTACCAGGAATCAAACAGGTGACCTCTCAGTGCATGGGACTACACCCAACTAACTGAGCCACACCAGCCAGGGCTGATGATAAATACTCTTAATGTTGGTGATACAATGTAAATGTGCCCAATGACATCCAGAAATGATAATTATCCATTATTACCAATCAATACTTAAATTTTTTCCTTTAACATTTCTTTAATTTTCTGCATTTAGTTTCATTATACATAGCCACTGAATTGAGCCACTACACACATTCTATAATTTTTCTTTTTATATTTATATCAGTAGTAGTTTGAATCTACAACTATCTGGTGTGTTAATAAAATAATGTGATTGATTTGTCACCCCTGAGTCTTCTCTAGAGAATGTGTTACAAGCTCTGAAGATAATTTCTAGAGAGTAAGTTCAAAAATATTTTGAAAAAAGGCAGCACTGTTTGAAATTGCAGAGCTATTCAAGGACATTTTGTTTTGAAAAAAACTCTGAGAAATAATGGTCTGGTTATATTTGAAAATAAAACGAACAACAAGAACAAAAAAAACTAGTAAAATTACTTTCTAGTCCCATCTGTCTTTTTAAAATGGCTACAATGGCGTTTGCATTGTCTGGGGCCATGGGCCACCCTGATGCAATAACTACATTGGAGACCATGAGATTTCACTTTTTGTGCATTCACCCAAAGCAGAATCACAATTAGTGGCAAAGATTGGAGAATTGGAGAGCAAAAATCCGTTTTAAAATCAAAGCATTAATTATTGCTATAGATTATAAAATAAAATTCATTTTCTTTATCCAAGTAAATGAGAAATGTGGAGACATAACTAAGGTAGGGTAAATAAATGATTATAGGCAGTGCCAGCAGAACTGAGACAGAGTCATTGGGAATGAGGTGGAGTTCTTTTCCACCTCCTTAGGTGGTGAGGACTTGGTGGGATTTCTAAGTTTTGAAGGAAGCATTCACCTGTGTCCCACAGATATCCAGAATCCTGAGAACAAACAATGCCACATCTTCTCATTTTGTATGTTTTCCTGTAAAATGACCTTGGCAGAGGGTGATTGGGGGGTCTAGCTGTTTTGATGCTGTGATAATCAATCAGATATTTCAAAAATAGATAAATAATAAAGTTTGAAAATATATCTATCTATCTATACATATATATATAAAAGCCAAGCGACCAGAATGACCAGAACAACTGGAATGACCGGTCATTATGACGTGCACTGTGGCTGGCCAACCAGCCGTCCAACCTCCCGCAGCCGCTCCCCCAGCCAGCCCCTCCCCCGATCAGCAAACCTCCTGCATCCCCTCCCCCCAGCTGGCTGGCCCTGATCGGCTCTGATCAGGGTGGGCCAGCCAGACCCCACCCATGCATGAATTCATGCACTGAGCCTCTAGTGTGCAAATAATGTGGATATTAGACCTGCATTCAAGTTCCAGCTCTACTACTATGTGACCTCAGGAAAAAAATAATTAACTTTCATGAATTTCAGCTTCCTCATCTGAAAAATCATCATTATGGTCACCGAGAACACTTAGAGCATGCTTACTACATTTCAGGCACTGTTCTAAGGGTTTCAGATATATTAATTAATTTAACCCTTAGAAAGCCCATGAAAAGGCATTATTACTAGTCTCATTTTCTACATGAAGAAACTGAGTTACAGAGAGGTTAAGTAACTTGCCCAAAGATAACATTCCATTGGGTTGTTGTGAGAAAAATACAAAATCAATGAGATGATTAGTGATAGAAGGAATCTTTAAGATCATCTAGTCTTAAACTATAGCTGTAAATGTGAGGCATCTAAGGTTCACAAAAGAGCTGGTTACTGAAGACAATGAATCTCTTTGAGATCTTACTCTAGTGGCCTTTTAAAAGAACCTCTTTCCTATTTTCTTTTCTCTAAGTAATTTTCATATGTTCTTCCACTTATATGTATAAAATTCTTCTAGGCTGTCTTTCCCATTTTTTAAAAATTATACTTCAAGGTTAGTGTGTAGTACAGCTAGACAGAAGGTCAAGGTCAACTGCATGACTGATGATGAAGATGATGAGATTAGGATGGCTGTGATGCCATCTCATTTATTGCATCCTGATTCTCTTTACAGCACTGTGCCAAAGAATCTTATATACATTACTAGAGGCCCGGTGCATGACATTCGTGCACTGGGGGTTCGTCCCTCAGCCTGGCCTGTGCCGTCTTGCAGTCCAGGACCCCTTGGAGTCCTTAGTGCTACCGAGGAAGTGGGAGAGGCTTCCTTCACCACCACTGCGCTCGCCAGCTGTGAGCCTGGCTTCTGGCTGAGGGGCCCTACCCCTGTGGGAGTGCACTGATTACCAGGAGGCAGCTCCTGTGTTGAGCATCTGCCTCCTGCTGGTCAGTGTGCGTCATAGCAACCTGTCGTTCCATGTTTGGTCGATTTGCATATTGGGTTTTATTACATAGGATCTCATCTAATGCTAAATCTACTTCTGAGCATATAACTTAAAATGTTACTAGTTTTAAAATCAGAGAATGGCTAAACCTGAGGTTTAAAAATGCAGACTTTCTGGAGTCCAGATTCCAAATCCCAGTTGTGTTGACTTAGCCTGAGGTCCTACTAAAGAGGATAAACTGAAGGCCAGGCTGATTAGTTAGTGTGAGTTTGGGCTAGAAATGGAGAATGGAAGCCTTCTCTTCACAGGGAGGACACACACAGGCCCCTCAGTACCTTTTTGAAAGAGTGGGCGTGAACCTCAACTCTTTCAGCAGAATCTCAGGTTTATTTGCCAAAATGGATTTTTAAAAACAATGGCTGAATTATCCTACAGTCCATTAGTCATCCTACAGAAATCTAATGTTAGATACATGTTCACTTAGGAGTTAGTGGGGGAAAAATCTGAAGTATGTTCAGCAGTTCTTGACTGTGGTCCCTTATTCAATAGAAATTTCCTCCTTTAAAATCATCAGTTATTGAATGTAATATAACTTAATCTTCAGTATTTGTGCTTATGGAGAAGAGATGAAGCTCTTGACTTTGCCCGCCCCCACCCCCTTTTCCTAAATTGCTCTTTTTCTAAAAACTAGATCCTGCTTTAGCTGCTATGGTAGCCAGCTTCCAAGCAGGTTCTCAATAATCCTTGCCTCCTGGTATCCACACCCTTGTCTAGTCCCTCCCACACTGAATCAGGGTTGGTGACAACAGCATGTGACCTTTGGGGCTAGGTCACAGAAGGCACTGAGGGTCCCACCTTGCTCTGGGATAAGCCAGCTGCCATGAAATATGAACACTAAGGAGTCCCATGGAGAACTGAGGTCCCTAGAGGCCAGAGCTAATCTCGTTAGTCATGTAGTGAGCCATTTAGAAGGGCATCATCTCGCCAAAATGAAGCCCTGGTTGACTTTCGACTGCAACTTCATGGAGAACCATAGCCAGATCTGCTAAAAAATTCCTAGCCTATAAAAATAATGATTACTGTTGTCTTAAGACACTAAGTCCTGAGGTTATTTGTTACAGATATAATAGATATGAAACAATAGACAATGAATACTGCTACTAACACTGAGAGCATGCAACAGCTTTCTGGAATCTCTTATAATTCCTAAACCACCTTCATTCCATCAGCTATTACAGACTATGTTGTTATTAATGATCATAGTGGGCTAAAGGCCAACAGTTATATTATATTCTGATTTATCTCTGATTGGTATAGGCATCATTGCTTTGGGGGGGGGCAATTTTTTAAGAATAATCATACAGTATTTATGACATGGCTGTTTCCACCGTGTGAGATGCTGACTTCATAGGCTTGCAAAATTCCTGATTTGATAAAATTATTGGTAATATATTTATCTTTTCTTCAATGTTACATTTAAAAAAGATAAAACTTGCTTAGTTTACTTTTTGAAGATAAGTTTTGATGTCGTGTCTCTGACTGTGGTGGAGTGATAAACTGTGGAGGATCAAAACAACAGGGAGGATTTGAAAGAGCAGCAAGAAACAAATCTCTCTGCTGAAATCAATCAAAGTGACTTTCCAACTGCAGGAAATTTTAACAACTCCTAATGTGTCCAAAGGAATTCATTTCAACCAGTGCAAAAATGTAGCCAGATTTCAGAAAGATAATTTTAAAAAATCGAGGCACTGGGCATTGGACCACAATTCTAAATAGAAAAGAAATGCTACACATGAATTCTTAAAACTTGCCTGGCTGCCAAAAGTATGATATTTCACACTGGAACTATGGGGAAAGTATTTAGGAGGACTGCCAACTATGCAATCCTGCTTCCTAAATTAGACCCATTCCATAGTAAAGGAAAGTTACCTGCACGCTCCAGAAAGTCTTTACTATAAGCCTACTCTGTGTCCAGGACTATCTAAAGAAGTGCAGAAAGGCAGGTTTATACAAATCCTGATATATTAGATACCAGGACACTAAAATAACGGAATGAAAAGTTAAAAAAAATAATTGACATACTTGGTTTGTAGAACTTCCTACTGGCCCTGCTTTAAAATGAGCTAATATTTTCTTTAAACAATTTTAAAATAGGTAATATTTAAAATTGGTTTAAGAGCTCCAAAATATAGCAAAGGGTAATATTAAATAGTAAGCCTCCCTCTCATCTCTAAACTCACTGACTGATAATTACTTTTACCAGTTTCATGTGTCCTTGGAGGTAATTCTTTGCATATAAAATACAAGCATAACATAAATGTGTGTTTAGACATGGATTATATGTATAGATAGGTGTTTTCCCCGATTATCCTCATAATGTAAATAATAACATAATATGCCTTTCTGTTACTATATATCATATTTTTTAAATTTTTTAAAATTTATTTATTTTTATTTTTTTTCTTCTTTTTTTTTATTGCTAAAAGTATTACAAAGGGTATTACATATGTGTCCTTCTTTTTCCCCCCCGCCCTTGACAATCCCCTGGCCTCCCTTACCCCCCAGTGTCTTATGTCCATTGGTTATGCTTATATGCATGCATACAAGTCCTTCGGTTGATCTCTTACCCCCCCCTCCCTCCTGCCCCCCCCCCACCCTCCCTGGCCTTCCCGCTGCAGTTTGACATTCAGTTTGAGGCAGCTCTGCCTCTGTATCTATTATTGTTCAAAAGTTTGTAATGGTCTTTATTATCCATGAATGAGTGAGATCATGTGGTATTTTTCCTTCATTGACTGGCTTATTTCACTTAGCATAATGCTCTCCAGTTCCATCCATGCTGTTGCAAATGGTAAGAGTTCCTTCTTTTTCACAGCAGCATAGTATTCCATCGTGTAGATGTACCACAGTTTTCTAATCCATTCATCTACGATGGGCACTTAGGCTGTTTCCAGATCTTAGCTATGGTGAATTGTGCTGCTATGAACATATGGGTGCACATATCCTTTCTGATTGGTGTTTCTGGTTTCTTGGGATATATTCCTAGAAGTGGGATCACAGGGTCAAATGGGAGTCCATTTCCAGTTTTTTGAGGCAACTCCATACTGTCTTCCATAGTGGCTGCACCAGTCTGCATTCCCACCAGCAGTGCACAAGTGTTCCTTTTTCTCCACATCCTCTCCAGCACTTGTCGTTTGTTGATGATAGCCAGTCTGACAGGTGTGAGATGGTACCTCATTGTTGTTTTGATTTGCATCTCTCGGATGATTAGTGACTTTGAGCATGTTTTCATATGTCTCTTGGCTTTCTGAATGTCCTCTTTTGAAAGGTGTCTATTTAGATCCTTTGCCCATTTTTTGGTTGGATTGTTTATCTTCTTTTTGTTAAGTTGTAAGAGTTCCCTATAAATTTTGGAGATTAGGCCCTTATCAGATATGACGTTGGCAAATATGTTTTCCCACACAGTGGGTTTTCTTGTTGTTTTGTTGATGGTTTCTTTTGCTGTGCAGAAGCTTTTTATTTTGATGTAGTGCCATTTGTTCATTTTCTCTTTAGTTTCAAGTGCCCTAGGAGCTGTATCAGTGAAGAAATTGCTTTGGCATATGTCTGAGATTTTGTTGCCTTTGTATTCTTCTAGAATTTTTATGGTTTCCTGTCGTACATTTAAGTCCTTTATCCATTTTGAGTTTATTCTTGTGTATGGTGTAAGTTGGTGGTCTAGTTTCATTTTCTTGCATATATCTGTCCAATTTTCCCAACACCATTTATTGAAGAGACTATCTTGGCTCCATTGTATGTTCTTGCCTCCTTTGTCAAATATTAATTGAGCATATTAGTTCGGGCTAATTTCTGGACTCTCTATTCTATTCCATTGATCTATATATCTGTTCTTGTGCCAGTACCAGGCAGTTTTGAGAACAGTGGCTTTGTAATACAGCTTGATATCTGGCATTGAGATCCCACCTACTTTGTTCTTTCTCAGGATCGCTGCAGCTATTCGGGGTCTTTTTTTATTCCAGATGAATTTTTGGAGAGTTCGTTCTAGATCTGTGAAGTAGGCCGTTGGTATTTTAATGGGAAGTGCGTTGAATTTATAGATTGCTTTGGATAGTATGGACATTTTAATGATGTTGATTCTACCAATCCAAGAACATGGTATGTTCTTCCATCTGTTTATGTCTTCCTCTATCTCTTTTTTCAATGTCCTGTAGTTTTCTGAGTAGAGGTCTTTTACCTCTTTAGTTAAGTTTATTCCTAGGTAGCTTAATTTTTTTGGTGCGATGGTAAATGGGATTGTTTTTATAATCTCTCTTTCTGAAAGTTCACTATTGGTGTATAGAAATGCCTCAGATTTTTTGGGGTTAATTTTGTATCCTGCTACATTGCCAAATTCATGTAGTAAGTCTAGTAGTTTTTTGATGGAGTCTCTAGGGTTTTGTATGTATAATATCATGTCCTCTGCAAATAAGGACAGTTTTACTTCCTCTTTTCCAATTTGGATGCCTTTTATTTCTTCTTCTTGTCTAATTGCAATGGCTAATACTTCCAGGACTATGTTGAACAGGAGTGGTGAGAGTGGGCATCCTTGTCTTGTTCCTGTTGTTAGGGGAAATGGTGTTAGTTTTTGTCCATTGAGTATGATGTTGGCTGTGGGCCTGTCATATATGGCTTTTATTATGTTGAGGTATGATCCTTCTATTCCCACCTTGCTGAGAGTTTTTATCAAAAATGGGTGTTGGATTTTGTCGAATGCTTTTTCTGCGTCAATTGATATGACCATGTGGTTTTTTTCTTTCAATCTGTTTATGTGATGTATCACGTTTATTGATTTACAGATATTGTACCATCCTTGCATCCCTGGGATAAATCCTACTTGGTCATGGTGTATGATCTTTCTGATGTACTGCTGGATCCGATTTGTAATGTAAATAATAACGTAATATGCCTTTCTGTTACTATATATCATATTTTTTTTATTTTTTGTTTTGTTTTGTTTTTTTGGTTACCAACATATTTTAGAGACTATTTTTATATCTTTGTTATATTTGAGTATATTTCTGGCCTTTCTTGGCTGCTCAATTATTCTATGTATCTAGAATTTTACTATTTATGAATGTTCACTTTTATCACCTCCTTTAATCTTCTTAACCACTCTGGGACTATGCTGGACATATATTGTGACTCTACCTTATAGAGGGAGAGAAGCTCATGGACTTGTCCTTAGGACTGGGAGGTAAGGGCTTCTCCCACCACATCAAAGGCAGAGAGCACTGGCAGTCTCCAAGGAACATTTTAAAAACAGGGATGGTTTTAGTTTTATTGCAACGCTATATTTTAGAAATGCTGGCAGACTATCAAATTATTAAAGTTCTAATGAAGTTTAAAACTTACAATACTATAGGCATGTACTCAGTGAAGTCTGAACTTCCACAGACTGTTGGTGGGAGAGTAAAGTGGCACAGCCCTGTGGAAAGTACTAGTATTTGGGCAACACACACCAAAGGGTTTTAGAGCAGGAAGAAAGCTGCTTCCAGGATTTCTGGGCTGCAGCCTCCAGTGCCCTCCACTCTGAACTCATAGCCTTTGCTCCAATGTCGTCCTGCAGTGCCTGTGATCATGCTCATCTTCCTGCCTGTCTGCAGATTGCTATTTCCCTTCCTTTCTCCTTCTTTCCCCTCCCTCTAAACCAGCGGTTCTCAACCTGTGGGTCGAGACCCCTTTGGCGGTTGAACCACCTTTTCACAGGGGTCACCTAAGACCATCCTGCATATCAGATATATACATGACGATTCATAACAGTAGCAACATTACAGTTATGAAGTAGCAACGAAAATAATTTTATGATTGGGTCACAATATGAGGAACTGTATTTAAAGGGCCAGAAGGTTGAGAACCACTGCTCTAAACCCTGAACCTTAGGGCTGACAAGGCCACACTGAAACCCTACCTCTCTTGATTCTCAACTTCTCCCATTAGCTTCTAATTCTTACTCCTCCCTTCCCAGTCTGAGATGTCCTCCTAAGTTTCTCTCTTCCACATAATCTGATGGAGCCAACTATTTATTTCATACTAGAGGCCTGAAGCACGAAATTCATGCAAGGGGTTTGGCCCTCGCAGCCGCGGTGGCTTTCCTCGGCCCTCGCAGCCCCAGCTTTGTATGGAAGATTGTATGGCTGTCCAGTTTAATAAGCATATTACACTTTTATTATTATAGATCATTTATATTTCATAATTAATTTTGTTCTCATTTTCCAAATTAAAATTAAATGATAAAGTAGAAACTTTTTCAAACAATGCATATCCCCTCACTCATCCCACAGCATTTAAGTAACTTTTCCAAAAATAACAACAAAACAAATAAATTAAGAGATTCATTGAAATGGTTTTCTTAGAATAATACACCTTAATCAGAACACATTCTCTATAGAAATTACCTTTAAGATTATTTGTTTGTGAAATTTCCCCTTCACAATTAAAAAATAGGCAAATGTTTTCATTTTCTTGTTCAAATTTTCCTGATTTAGAAAAACTATTTTCCCTTAAATTAAAAAAATGATAATTCCTTTTATAAGTGAAATAACCAAACTTATATTTGTATGCTTTTGCTAACACCATTTGTAACAAGCAATAGTTTATATCAAATAACTGGATAGCACAATTTAAAATTGATTTCATTTCCCTCCAAAGACTTTGGTTTATTCTTCATTTGAGAAATTTCTGTGGTTCTAATTTTTCTTTTGGTTCATCTTGTATCTTTTCAAAATTAAATATAATCACTTTAACTGTTTTCAGTCAGCAGCATTCCCAAGGTCAAATTTGATATCTATTCATCAAGATGATCTCCCTTAGGGCTGATGCAGAAAATAACATAAATAACCTTCAAATTGTTCCAAAGAATGTCATCGTTATTGGCAGAGCTGTGACCACAGCTTCTAGTAACAATTTCAAAAGAGTATGCATTGCTCAAAGCACAAAAAATACTTCTGGAATTTTGGCCAAAATTCTGGCAGGTATACCTTTTCCTCTGCCAGCACTGTTAACACCATTATGATGGTCTTGCCCTTAAGATGCTTTACAATTACTAAAAAGCTAAAATTTTTATTTTTTGAAAATTTAATGAAATTCTTAAATATTTATTAAAGTGTAATTGCAATTCTAATGCCCACGTAGTTGCCAACGTAAAGAATGACTATCCTACATCACATACTTTACATCCAGACCTACATATACACACATTTCAAAGGAAAATGAGTCGTCACTGGTTGTCAGCCTCCATGTGCAACTTTTGTAGGTATTGTGTCAACTCATGAGTAGATTAGAACATAGAGGATCTGATGAGGTAATTTGTCGTTTCTTTTATTTACAAGCTTCTGCAGCCCAATCCTCCCCTTACCCTCACTCCAGCAGTGTCCCTTCAGACTCTGGGGCAGCATAAGCCACAGACTTTCATAGGATCTGGCAGTGGTTGCCTTTATGGGGGTGGGCTGGGGAGAGTGTAAAAATATATATAACATAAAATTTGCCATTTTAACCATTATGGCATTAATGACATTCACAATATTGTGCAACTATCACCAGTATGTATTTCCAAAAATTTTTCATGACTCCAAACAAAAACTCTGTACCCATTAAGCAATAATTCCACCTTCCCCCCACCTGTGGATATTTCAAATATACTTTCTGTCTCTATAAATTTAACCATTTTAGATCTTTCACATCAAGAATTCCTAAAGCACCTGCAATCAATGAAGAAGAGTTTAACAATTACCTACAAAGTGAGCTGCTATCGCCGCCGCCACAATTAAATGTCAAGCTCCCTTTCTGTTCCCAGGTTTTGGTGCTGGTGGTTAATAGGGATGAACAGGAACACTGGCTGTGTGTGCCAATTGCTGTGATAGCCATGGAGCTCCACAGATGGTCACTACTACTTCCCCAGTGTCTATCATATACTAATCACATTACCGATTAACTGATTGGAAAATGAATTCTTCCTAACAAAATACGTGACTTACTCAAGACCTTTACTTTTCCTTGCCCATTAGGGGAACTAACTTCCCTGGTCAGTGAGAAGAAGTAAACCAATTATACACTCAGGGAAGGAGAACTGGGTTTCCTGATTGTACATGGGAGGTGATCTCTTCTCCTCTCCTTCCCAAGTCTTATCTCTGCCTGTGGAGCAGAATCACCATCCTGCCATCAGGACATACCCCATTGCACTATTTTCTCTTTGTTACAATCCTGAGAATTCTTCTATTTTCCGCCAAGGAAAGTAGAATCACAGCATCCCTGTAGATATCTGCTTTTCTTTGGCATAAAAAGAAAGATGAATTCTATAGCAAGGAAAGCCCCATCTTCAAACTGAAGCTGTCCAATGATTTTATTGGGCTATATAACACAGATATTATATGCTGGGAACTGATTTCTTAATGGAGCGAGAGAAAAGCTTCTCAGTCTGTGTGGGAGCCTGACATTTCACAGCAGCATGTGAGGTTGTTATAAAAAAAACAGTAGTTCTTCCAAATCTGAAAACAAGATGTCTAGACTCTTGTCCTAATTGATGGCCCTGCATAAAAATGTATCATAAAAATGTGTCTGAAACTATACAGGAGTATAGCACTAACAAAGGCACTTCTTTCAGAAAAACTGGAATACATAATCATCTAACAAAAAGATGTCCCATAATAGCCAAATAATTCTGTTATTTTGGGTTTTTCAAATCTTGTTTTCCCAATGGTTACTTCTGGTGCCTATTATTTTACAGACAAAAGCTTACTGAATGGATAGTGATGATTTGGTGCTATTTCTAGTCCTATATTTATAATTGTTGTCATTTTTAAAACAATTGCTTGTTAACTATCAACTTTAGTCCTCATTAAATGTTTTCAGTTCAATAGCTCATAAAATCATACTTCATCAAGTACCATCCTATCTAATAATAGACAAACATGGTAATTGACCTTACCTTTGCTATGCCGCCCATTGGCTAATCAGCGTGATATGCAAATTAACCAACAAAGACAGTGGTTAATTTGCATATACCAGCTGGGAGGGAAGCAAACCAGGCGGCCGAAAACAAGCCGGGCAGCGGAGGCGGGAGCAAAACAAGCCGGGCGGTGGAGGGAGGTGGGGGTGAAACAAGCCAGGTGGCAGAGACGGGAGTGAAACCTGCCTCAACGGGTTTCGCTCCCTTCTCTGCTTCGCTCCAGCTGTAGGAAGCCCTATTCTTGCAGGAATCTTCCTGCAACGGGCCTCTAGTCCTATCTAATAATACACAAACATGGTAATTGACCATACCTTCGCTACGCCTCCCATTGGCTAATCAGCGAGATATGCAAATTAATCAACAAAGATGGCGGTTAATTTGCATATATAGGCGCGAAGCGGCTGAGCGAAGACTGAAGGCGCCTCCGGCCGGAGCAGGGAAGGCTTGAAGGCGGCTCTGGCCGGAGCGAAGGCCTGGGTCCTGGGTGCTGGAGGAAAACTGGTGCCGGCAGCCAGGAGAAGGGAAGGCCTATTGCACGAATCTTTTCATGCAATAGGCCTCTAGTTATAAATAATACTTTTCTATAACAAGGCTAGTTCCAGAGTCCAATAGTTGGACATTGCTCTCCGGGATATGTGTGTGTGTGTGTGTGTGTGTGTGTGTGTATGTAACTTGTTATCAAGAGCAGTCTATATATATAAAAGGCTAAGTGACCAGCCATATGTCCATCCGACTGTCTGACTGGCTGGTACATATGACATGCACTGGCAATTTAAAAATAAACAGTGACTCACACTTGCGTGATACATATAAAGCTCACACTGGCGCCAAATGCATGTGACGCCAGAATGTATCTGAAGACCAACTATTGGCACAATGTACCAGGCTTTTTAATATGAAGCTGTATGCTCTTTTAAATGATATATATAAATTTGATTTATTTGGCAAACTAATAGCTAAAATTCATATCATCGAATTTCAGAAACGCTGACTGCCTCATGCATACATATTATTGATATTAGACAGTGAATCCAAATTATGAATGGAAGATGACATTGACCATATAGTTAAGGCAGAAATTCTGGATGAAGACCAGTGTCCTCAACTTTTTCAAATTGTAAAATCAAATATGGTACATGGACCATGTAGAATACAAAATCCAAATAGTTCATGTATGGAACATGGAAAATGTTCAAAGGGATTTTCACACCTATTTGAGTGATGATCCCATTGATTCAACGGATGATGCCGAAAAGGAAAATTTTCCCATCGAATTTCTTAATAGTGTTACTCCTTCGGGAATGCCGTGTCATAAATTAAAATTGAAAGTAGGTACGATCATCATGATACTGAGAAATCTTAATAGTAAATGGGGTCTTTGTAATGGTACTAGATTATCAAAAGATTGTGACCTAACATAATCGAAGCTGAAGTGTTAACAGGATCTGTGGAAGGAGAGGTTGTCCTGATTCTAAGAATTGATTTGTCCCTGTCTGACACTGGCCTCCCATTTAAATTAATTCGAAGACAGTTTCCCATGATGCCAGCATTTGCAATGACTATTAATAAATCACAAGGACAAACTCTAGACAGAGTAGGAATATTCCTACCTGAACCCATTTTTGGACATTGTCAGTTAAAGGTTGCTTTCTCTCGAGTTTGAAAAGCGTGTGACGTTAAAGTTAAAGTTGTAAATACTTCATCACAAGGGAAGTTAGTCAAGCACTCTGAAAGTGTTTTTACTCTTACTGTGTTGTACAGGTAGATTTTAAAATATGTTTAATCAATTTATCAGTCACTGTTTTTATCATTGTTGTTTTTATATCACATTTTTGTTGTTTTTATATCATGTTGTTATTGTTTATTTATTAATCAATTTATATGTTATTTTCATATACATTTTACTAATTTTCTTTCATTTCTGACACTTCTATTATAGAGAAAGGGTGAATAGCGATATTAAGATATTTTATATTTTATGACACTATATTATGTATACTATTTTGACATGTAATTTTTTGCAGTAATGTAATTACCACATGAATCTTTCTTCCAATTAATTTTCTTTCAATGTGCACAACTCCGTGCTTTGGCCACTAGTTATATAAATAAGATTGGTTTCTGTAATACAAATAACAGCTGTGAGGACTGGCTGTTTTATACACATGATCAAATTTGCTAAATACCACTGCAAAATAATTGAAGAGTGATGTAAAAATACTTGAAGCCTTATAACTGATAGCGAAGTTCCTTCTTATTGGTTGAGAATGTGAACCTTTGTTCCTCAGTACCTACTGGGGTGCTGAGTTCCAAGGTCAATCAATCAAACATATATATGTCAGCTCCAATTATGGTTCCAGCATGATGCTACAAGGTGAGCTTCATACTTTTCCCAATATGCTAAGGATTCAATATGGCAGATTTTCTAGAGGAATCAATGATTAATATTAGATAGTAAAAATGAAGCAACCATATCAATCTTTTTGCTGCCCTGCAGTGACACATAAACTAATCATAGGTAGGGAAGAGTCAATTTATATAGGGCATACTAAGTTCAGGAGGCCTAAAACTGATCAAGGAGATTGAACTTTGTCCACTGGAAGGTTGTTCTCTCTTTAGACCATCATTCCACCCATCTGTCCATCCATTCATCCATGGGCTTATTTGGAGCCCATCTTTTGTGTTGGGCTCCAAATAAACAAAGATCATTATATTTTGCTGAGGGGAACACTAAGAAAATTAAAGATGGTCCCTTGGTCTACCTGAGGATACATCCTTATTAGGTTTGGATCAGACCAGGAAGCACAAAGCATCTTGGAGGAAGTGGGTCAAAGTTTAGGACTTGGTTCAAAAGGAGAGAAAAATCAAAAGTAAGTCTGGGAAATAAGAGGTGGGATCTGGACTCCTCCATGCCTTCTATTACCAGGAACTTCCTGGGCTTAGATCTATCCAGTTTAATAAGGATTCTTTCTCTAGACCCTGACCTCTAAGAGAAGTGTAGTATTCAGAAGCTGTCTTGAGATTAAAATGGAGACACTGACAAAATTTTCCCAAGCAAGTATCTGAGAAATACTGTTACCAAAATTAGGAAGAGCCTTGGAGAGTTTGTTCATATAACATTATAGTATTTTTCTTTCCATTGAGGAGAAATAAAGAAAAAATTCAATTTAGGTTGGAAGAAAAGTGTGTAACTATTGGATACTGAAATAACTTGGGAATAGAGATTTCACAGTTAAATTCTTAGGAGATTTTTTGAAACACTATAAATTCTCATTTGTCTTGAATAACAAGTAAAATTCTGCTGAAATTGACCAAAGATCATACTAGTCACCAACTTAAATATCATCACCCAACAATCTTGTTGAATTATGGATCCTCTCATCTAGATATTTGAAACACTGAATTTTCATAAATATACTTAAGAGAGGACGATAACTCTCCACTAGTAGAAGTTTAGGAATCAGTGAAAGCAGGAGTAAAAATCTTTTCTGAGTAAGGGTCCTTCCCTGATCCTCAAGTTGGAAACTTATAATTAAAGCCAGTTTGCAATGGAGTACATGTTTCATTCTTTCCTTTTAATCTAAGGCTTCCAACTTCTCTAAGCTCTCATTCCTGGAAAAGCTTTTGGCAGTCAGTTGTTGTAACCCACAATCTCTGTAGCTTTTCATCTTTTTACCATACTCTTTCTGCATCTAAGCCTCACTTCCCATATGTGGTCAGTAATGCCACCACCACCGGAAGTAAACTGGTCCTCAGCATGGGCCTGTTTGCCCACACATGGGCAGAATGAGGGGCAGGAAAGGAGTCCAGTGTTCATGGATCTCAAGGTATCTGAAGCTATAAAGAACACATTATCACATTATTACTCATTTTATACACATGAAAACGGACACAGAAACATTAGGGAATTCTCTGAAGGTACAAAGCCCATCAGTGGGTCTGGGTTTCCATCCCACACTCAGACGTCACGCTGGGTTTCCCTGTGCAGTTCTCAGAAGGGCGCTGCTGGCCAACTAGCACTGTCATCTCTACTTTTGAACTCTATTAGGATGATGAGGATTTTAAAATAAAACATTCCACTTGCATTTTTTGAGCATGCTCTATATTTTAGGAACTCTGCTAGAAGCTTCCAAGTGATAGTACTAAATATTTACTAAAAATTGCTAATTTTTATAAGTGATTAAACTGGGGCTTAGGCCAGTCAGCTGATTCAGAAGGGCATTTTTGGCCAACTAGCTTTTTCATCTCTGCTTGTGAATTCTATTAGGATGCTAATGATTATATGTAACAGTATCAGTGAAATTTTGGTTTATAAGACAATCTTCCTTCCGTCCCTCCCTCCCTCCCTCCCTCCTTCCCTCCCTCCCTCCCTTCCTTCCTTCCTTCCTTCCTGATACTCATAATCATACTACTTTTTAGGTTGTTGTAGTAATTACATGATATCCTACTTTTAAAACCCTTAGAAGACAATCTTTTAAAATGAGACTATATACATATATGTATGTGTATGTGTGTAGTCACACACACACAATTATACCTCTCTAAAAGGTTATATGTACATGCATAGTTATTACCTTTAAATAAAAGTGACATCTCAATGGAAATACAGTGCTCACACCTCTGGTGCTGATTTTCTAACAACAGCAGTCCTCCACATGATGCTTTTCTGAAAAGCACTTCAGTACCATGACTGACTAAACCATGCAAATATGACTGCCACACTCCTGAGACATCTTTCACCTTGATAGAACACAGGGAGTTGCACATAAAAATTTTAAGAGTATAAATGAAGCCTCCTGAGTCTTTTGGAATAAATACCTCCAGGCGTAATGGGACCACAGCCAAGCAGCCTAGAAGTTGTATCCTTTGCTTCCAATAGTCTGTGAACTATGATACCAAGATCTGTGTAATCCAAGTATTTTAAATGCTTCCACACCATTTCAAGTACAATCATGAAACTTAAAAATACTCCTCTACCATTATATGGAACAGAAAAAGAGCAGTGCTTTGCAAAGCTCAAGTGAGATAATTTGAAACCTACTTTAAAATTACATCATTAATGCCATGATCTATCAGCACACTATTGGCTCTCTCATTAGCCAATTCACATGAAGTATGAAGGTTACCACCAGTGGTGAAAGCTGGTCACCTACAACATCGAGTTAAATGGCATACTTGATGGCAAATGAACTCCTAGAGAACCAGTTCAAACTGATGCATCATTTTGTCAGAATTAGCTCTTTAAGATCTCTCTTTAGAAATTAGAAACCACTATCACAACTAGCCAACATCTATATATATATAAGGCTAATATGCAAAGTGTCCCCTTGGGAGTTTGGGAGTTCGATTACTCGCTATGATGTGTGCGCAGAATGAAGGAAGGCCCCGTCTGGCAGCCAGCAGCCGGGGAAGGGAGGCCATGGCTGTCAGCCGGAAGAAAGGCCCTGGCTGGCAGCCAGAAGACCCCGATCGGCCCTGATCGCTGGCAGGCCTAGGGACCCTACCTGTGCATGAATTTCATGCACTGGGCCTCTAGTTTTAAATAACTGTTAACCCACCTGCTTTTCCCTAGGAAACATCAGAAAACTCACAAGTTAGTAAAGTTCTGTAAAGCCTACAAAGTCTCCATCTTTCTGATGAAATTTACTTATGTTGTTTGAGATACTTTATTCCCCCCTTTCTGAGAAATATAAAGTTCCCACATCAGATTCAGTTCAAGGGACAGGCTTATTTAAAAGAAGATCTAACAGAAGTGGGTGCCAGAGAACACTTCTCTGTCACTTTAGTTTTGACTTGGCATAGAGTTTCAGATGGTATTCATTTGGAATAAGGAGATCGATGACATAACATGGCCAATCTTCCTCTCTAACTGGCTCCACTAGAAGCGGGTAAGGGCAGAAAAATATAAATTCATCTGTCTATAGGCAACCAAAAACATACCAACTCATCTTGGAGCAATTTAACCAATAAGATGATTTAGAGGACAGTTCAGTGGCACCATTTTTGGAAGGTAAAAGCTTAGCAGAAGGAATATAAATCAAAGGTGACTGGCAGGTAAAGGATATATGCAGCAATCAGCCAAACCATGTGCACACTGGCACAAATTCAATGAGATCATTTATAAAATTTTTAAGGCAGGAGTACACAAAAGGGGGTCTGGTGCTAACTAAATCCACAGATAGCTTACATGCCACTGAAATAAACACTTCCAGATGCGGGTGTACAAAAACCTTTCACAGAAAGAAATGCTTTCTTTCATAAATCTGAAGGAGGGACTCTTAGCAGGGAAGGGCAAAAACTCTGAAACAGAGTTTCAGAGTTTCGAGTAGGCTGGAAGTGCTTGCTGAGGTGGAATAACTGTGCGGGAGCTGATGGACGGCATACGGAGTGTCTCCACTAGAAGCATCTCTACAACCAGGAAGAGTTCATTCCCCTTAGACCAGGGGAACATACTAACAACGTCTCAATACATCAGTCCTGGAAATGCGATGTCTGAGTCAGGGTTGCTCTCATTACTTTCCTTAGAGTTCCTGTTCCTGCAGGTTTATGTGGTGGCAGAGACAATGGATTCACACAGAGATGAAAGCCTCTACTCAAAGTTTAGGAAACTGATGCTTTGGAACTTACACTAGCACAAAGCTGTTGCAGGCGTGGCTTTTATGATGCAAACATTTTTAAAAATCTGGTTAGATTATAGTCATCTTTCAGGAATGCATGGCCAAGTTCATTAATGCTTTCGAAAGTCAATTTGTTCATCAACACAGCCTAATAATACCTGGGACTTTCTGGCCACAAATATAAACTCTCCCAGAAGTTCAAACAGAAAGCTAGAATGTCTTTTTTTTTTTTTTAAGTTCAGGTGATCTATCCATTGAGGTTCCTCCACCCCTACCCCCATCCCCTGGGAGATCCTTGAAAGTAGTTTCCTTGATGAATCTTTCAACTGCATGCAAATTCTTTGTAAGCATCTGAGCACTAAATTTATTCTTGAGACTATTTTTAATTGTTTCTTTTATGTACTGACCCAAATTATAAACTTGTCATCTTTTATTCTTCTTTCATTCAAGGTCTTATTTTATTTACTATTTATGCCAAATAGCTTTTGAATACATTCCATCTTCTCTATCCTCAATGCCATTGCTTTAGCAGAGGCTTTTCCGGCCTCTTGCCTGCAATATTGTGGTAGCCACCTAATTGGTCTCTCTGTCTATTATATGTCCTAACTCCAGTTTCTCCTCTACACCATCACTGAAATTATTTTTCTACAATACAGATCTGTTCATGTCAACTCCTTGTTCAAACACTCTAAAATAGCTCCTTGATGACCGTACTAGTTGCCTAAAAAGAAAATTTCCGAACAAAATCTTACCCAAACCCCAATATATATCAGAGAAAAAAATTTATCTGTATTATTTGCAGAACACCTGTAAAATACCTAAGGGGTTCTGAAGAGCAGTTAGATAACTGCAGGTCTACACCATAAAGTCTAGGTAAGCTGGCTTGGCATTCAAAGCCTTCTCCAAACACCATCACTCCACCTTTGATGCTTTCTTCATCTCCCTTCAATGTACTCTGGACTCAGTTCCTCACCTTGGCCTAACAGCCACAGTGCTTTCAGACATTTACCGCCCCCCCCCCCCATTTTATTCCAGCTTTTCTTTCTGCCTAAATTGTCTTTTAGAATTCCTATTCATTTCCCTCACCTCTGCCTCATAAACTCAGTTCCATGTTAATGACCTCCCAAAGCTTCTCTGATCCCGCTCCTTCTTCAGTGACAGCACCAATCACAGGGCACTGCTTACAGGTGCATCTCTTTTGTTACCTTGGAACATGCTGCTACTTATCTCCCCCACAGGCCATCCCCCCACTTCAACATATTTCTAACACATTGTTTGGAAAATGCTTATTGAATTAATAAATGGAGATATCAGAGCCATAAGGACCCTAGGACATGTTAGGGATGTTATTACTGGTCCTTCCACTTCTAAATCATGTGTAGTTCAATTGTACAAATATGGGTTCTGCCAAATGGACTGTTATTACCTAGTCCAAACTTGGAAAGCCAGTGCTGTCCTATGTCTGTGAAGTGTGCTTTCATCCTACCAGGAAGGCATGTGCTTTGAATTGTTTTTCCAGCAGTGGTGGGTGATAGATTGACTGTAGCAGTACAGTTTTGCCTGGCTTTCTTCTTCATTTTTTGTTTTAACCGTTTGTGAGCTGATTGTGTGGGTTAAAGATATTGCTTGCCACCTAAAACTGAAGTGAAGTTAGTTTACCCACATGAGGACCAACTCTAATATTGTCTTCTTTAGATAGTAGAAGAAACGCACAGTGCAGAGCCCAGCCTGGTTTTCTTTCCCTTCTCCTCTCTCCTCTCCCTTCTCCTCCCCAGCTCTGCCCTTTCTCCTCCACTCCCCTCCCTTGCTCTCCTTTCCTTTCCTCTCCCCTCTCTCTTTTTAAAAAATACCAACAGCTTGCTTGGATGAGGAATGCTTGTCAACTATAACTTATTTACTTATTAGGCGCTTACCTAATTAGTCTAGAATCCGGGAATGGGTGTTTTAGGTTAAATCAGGAATGTAGAATTAAATCAGAGCCAGAAATGTAGTCTCTAACTTCTCCACTGGAAACTATAAAATCTGCACAAGTGTTTAAATTGGAATTGACAGGGACTTGTAGGCCAGGCTGCAAACTTCTGGAGCCAGAGAGTCAACTCAAATACCCCCTCCCTGGTATTTCCACCAGGGGTGCAGCTGCCCAACTGTCACCTTGAATGCACCTGGGCAAATTCAGAGCCTGACATTGGGCTCTGCCCTCATGACCTTTGCCAACTAATCAACCAAAATATATCGAGATCTGGAGCGCCTACTCCACAATTTGGGTATATGCCCAGAACTGCAAGTGTACTCCAATCAGGTGGGAGAGCCTATCCAGGTGCCAGGGCAAGAATCACCATCTGACTGACATATGGGCTATGAATTCTCTTCTCACAGCGTGGGGTCACACACAGGCGCTGTGTAGGGGTGGAATATTTGATCTGTGCATACATAGGCAGGGGGTTTGGTTTAAATCAAATCATGACTAAAACACCAGGCAGGAAAACAATGCATAATAATTTTTTCCTGCATATTTTCCCCACCTTGAATATAGCCTTAAATATATAATAAGAGTAAGGTATCAGTTTCATTTTGGGAAGGTATAAATTTTCCACTTAAAACAATCCACTTATTATGTGGGGGGATTAACTTTGCAACTATATCAGTAAATTAAATGACAGTTCAATGATATTTGTGCAACTAAAGTACATAACACTATTTAAGAAATCATTAAAAAGTAAATCCTCACCAGTGTAAAAGGTTCTCGTCATGGTTGAGAAGGGATTTTTGTCACACTACCAATTAAAAAGTACGCAAATGTTTAACTTAAACCATGATTACAATGCTAGGTGTTTCTGGCAATGGTAAATAAAAACTCTATCTTAATAAAATTAATGAATTCTTTTCTAATATTTACGTAGTTTAGATATAAAATCTTAACAGAAAAATGTAAATAGTATGTTTGCTAGGTGAACATAAGCAATTTAATATATTGACTGAGTTATATGTCTAATTCAGTGATTTTCAACCTTTTTATCTCATGGCACACATAAACTAATTACTAAAATTCTGTGGCACACCAAAAAATATATATTTTGATGATCTGACAAAAAATAGGTATAATTTTGATTCATCCACACCAGACGGCTATTGTCATTTTTTAATTTGACAATCTAAGGGAAAAGAGGTAGTGCCCCTGACTAAATAGTCATGTACTGCATGTTTTAAAATTTCTTTCGGCACAACAGTTGAAAATTGTTAGTCTAATTCTGATACCATTGTAATTAGCTAGTTATTAATAACAGGAAAGGAGCAAATGGGAGGCTAGACATGATAAGCATGGCCATTTGAGCAGCTTCACCAGGGAGCTGCAACTTTGCACTCCCCAGGGAACCACTGGACCATTCCCTGTAGATCACTGAGGGCAAGGGTCCCACAAAGGGGAGATGGATGCACGCACAGTGAAGTTGGGATGACAGAGGGAAGGTACTTGTCTGTCAATCTAACCTGGGGAACCATGGATTGGCTAGAATGGGCATGGTCAATGCAAGTCAGAAAATTTGGGAATACATAACTTCCTAAACAAAGGAATTCTTCCTTGGCTCTTGGGGCTCTCTTGGCCCCGTTTCCTTGCATTTGCCCGATGGCCATGCAGCCCCTACAGGAAACGGACTGATGGATTACAGCAGGAAACATAAGCTAAGTGAGCCTGATGATGTACTGGACTGCTCCAACATGGAACTGTAACTCTGGTCACTGGCTTTTATTCTAGCCCTATTCAAGCCCCTACACTTCTTCCATGGCAGGAAGGAGGGAAAGAGGATCTTGGGAACTCAGGGGTTTGATTCCTGGGAAATAAAGCTTTCTACAACATTTCCTCCCCCCATGTGAATCTCAGAAAATTCTTTTTCTTGGGATATTATAAGAAACCCATTACCACAACAACAGTTGCAGACATGAACCTCTCCCCACTGGTAACAATTCAATACTTAAAATCTTCTTGTTTATTCATAGACTTTAAAAGGTTCCTTCCCATTTTTTGAGAACAATACTTAAATTTTGAGACATCTCAGGTTAGTGTAGTTCTCACAATTAATCCTTTTGCTGATTTCATGAATTTATGAGTTAAAAGAATCCTGTGATTTTTTTTTAAAGAAAAACTAATTTCATCTTGGGAGTCACTTAAAATATTTTCTATTCTGTCCCAATTCCTTCAGAAGATTGCAAAAACCTAGAAACTATAGTAACACTTTCAAATCTCAAGATTTGGATCTTTTAGAATAGTCTGCTAAAAAAGTTTGTCTTTGTTGCTAATTACTCCTCTTTCCTTGCTCTCATGTTCAAATTCTTCCTCCACTCTCCAAGATATCTAGCCTGCCTTTCACAATGAATGTTCACTAACTTATTGAACTACTTCAAATTTAAAAAGACTTTAAAGGATTCAAGCTTGGAGAGAATACACAGGGCTAATTAGGGTATCACCTTTCATTTCTATTCTGACTATCCTCCCATTAGAAAAGACTGCTTTTCTCCTTTTCAAAACATGTACCTGAAAATTCTAGGATTCTTTGCAGGATTTCTAGGGGCCTAAGAGATCTTTGCTTTGAAAGTCCATTTACAGTTTTTTTGCTACTCAACATAAAAGTTCTGTCATTTCATGTTTTACATTTAAACTTCTTGTAAAAGTTTTGCTGATTAGAAAGTTATGTTTTGGAATTTTGGGTTATTAATTTTTTTTACATAATTTAAGCAGTCCAAATAAAAGCTCTACATGACACTGTGCAGTGAGCACATCATCTTTGTATTAGACCCCACGCTGAACTAAACGTGAGGCCTTTACTACTGATATAAAAGTGAAAGCAGAGAACAGCAAAATATATTTGACTACTTACTGTGTACTGTAGAAACAAACCGCTTGTTAACAGTACCAGAATTTTTCAAAATGGAGCTGGATAATTCCTTATAAATAGTTCAATGATTGTGCCATTTTAAGGTATTGCTTCAGAGAATTCAAATGAGAGATCTCTCTTCACTTCTCCCCAACTCTGCCTGATAACTAAAAACAGTTTAACAATGAACTTAGGGGTGCTTTCAAATTAGTGCTTTCATTTTCTTTGCACAAACACCCAGAATCGTTGCTGAGTTATAAGGCATATCTACCTTGAGTAGTCTCCACACAGTTTTCTATAGGAGGTGCACCAGATTACAGTCCAACCAACAGTGCCCAAGGGTTCCCTTTTCTTCACATCCTTGACAACACATGTCAGTGGTAGACTTTTTTGGTAACAGTCATTCTGACTGGTATGAGGTGGTATCTCCTTGTGGTGTTGATGTGCAGCACCCTAGGTGCCCAATGATAGGTGAGTGAATAAATAAGATGTGGGGTGTGTGTGTGTGAGACAACATAAATGAATCTAAAGCAGTGGTTCTCAACCTTCCTAATGCTACGACCCTTTAATACAGTTCCTCATGTTGTGATGACCCCCAACCATAAAATTATTTTCGTTGCTACTTCATAACTGTAATTTTGCTATTGTTATGAATCATAATGTAAATATCTGATATGCAGGATGTATTTAGGCGACCCCTGTGAAAGGGTTGTTCGACCCCCAAAGGGGTCGCGACCTACAGGTTGAGAACCGCTGATCTAGGGGTATTCTGCTAAGTGAAATAAGTCAGAAGAAAGACAAATGTTGTATGATTTCACTTACATGTGAAATCTAACAAAACAAAAACAGACTCATTGAAACAGAGACCAATGGGACAGTTACCAGAAGGGAGGGGGTGGGTAGATGGACAGAAAGGGAAAGGGGAATATAGTCAATATTATTGTGATAAATTTACACAGTGACAGATGATTACTAGAATTAATGGGGTGATCACACCGTAAGGTATAAAAATGTTGAATCACTATATTGTATGCTTAAAACTAATATGACCAATATAAGATATATTTAAATAAAATAAATTTAAAAACTTAAAACATTTTGTAATATAACACGATTGTGCCATACAGACTCAAGATGCTATGCATACAATAGCAGTATCATAATGATGTTTACTAAATTTGGATTCCACAGGTAAAGGAAAATAAATTTAACCCAGAAACTTTAAGCAAGTATTTGTCACAGAAAAGTCTGCCGGAAACTGAGATTTTCTTTCTGACATCTTTGAGTAGCTTATAATGCTTCAAGGTACCTTAAAAATATTTTCCAGAAAACCATGAAGAGTTATCCTAGGTAAGGAATCCTATATTGATTTCCTATAAACATTCCCAGTTTTAAAATGTGAACATTTGTTAGATATTGTTAGTGAAACAACTTTTAAGCAAAAAATTTCTCTTTTGAGCCATGGGCATTGCGGCTTGGTTAGAACATTATTAAATACTGCTATATTTGTGACACAAAACTTCTCAATGCTGTGTAGGTAAAATAAAACATGGAAATAAAGTAGACACTGTGATGGTTATATTACAACTGTTCCCATAACTTTGTGAAACACTTTCACTTTCCTGCTGAATGACATTTTAAGAGATCTAGATATAACATCTAGATAGTCTGAAATATTTGATAAGGAAACCTTTCCTGGTAGAACATCTTTTAATACCTCTTGCGATACTTGTCTTCTATACAATGTAGTTTGGGAAATGCCACCTCACATTACAGGACAACACCACGCAAAGAGTTAAAAACAGGTCAGTCTGTAAAGAGGAAGTTTAATGAGTAAGTTAGTGAGAATTCACTGAAGCCCTAGTCCCAGGGAATCAGAGTATTTAGCTCCTGTTCACAGAAAGAGCTCTGGTTCTTACTAGGCAACCTTAAGCTAGTTACTTAACTTTCCTGTAAATCTTAGTTTTCTTATCTATAAAAAAGTGGGGATGATACCCGTTTTGCTGTGTTGTGAGAATAGATAATATAATGCAGGGGGAAAGTTTCTTTTAAAGTATTATATAAGTTATTATTGTCTCAGACTCTAATGATTTTCTCTCCCAAGCTCTTCCAACTTCTTTATTTTCACATTTCAAACATTCTCTCCCTAACTAATCCTAAACGGAACACTGTGTTAAGAAGACTCATGTAAAATTTCTGATATTCAACTGTTTTTGACCCATAGAAACTGTAATTTCATATAATATGACATTATAAATTGGTTCTCTCTTTTTTAAATATATTTTTATTGATTTCAGAGAGGAAGGGAGAGGGAGAGAAAGATAGAAAATTAATGATGAGAGAGGATCATTGATTGGATGCCTCCTGTATGACCTCCACTGGGGATGAGCCTGCAGCCCTTGACCGGAACCTGGGACTCAGTTTGCAGGCTAATGCTCTATCTACTGAGCCAAATAGGCTAGGTCTGACATTGTAAATTTTGTAACTGCAACCCTCCACCCTATATTATTTATTTTTTGTTAATCCTCACCGGAGGATATTTTTCCATTGATTTTTTAGAGAGAGTGGAAGGTAGGGGAAGAGACAGAGAGAAACTTCGATGTGAAAGAGACACATTGATTGGTTGCCTTCTGCAGACTCCCTGAACAGGGCCAGGGATCAAGCCTGCAACTGAGGTATATGCCCTTGACCGGAATCAAACCCTGGACCCTTCAGTCAGAGGGCTAATGCTCTATCCACTGAGCCAAACCGGCCAGCTCCCCCCCCGCCCCCCAACACACACACACACAATTTTAAAATTAAAAACAGCTAAATTAAAAGTTTCACATTTTTTTTCTAGAGAACACTCACTTTTAGGTTATTCTTATAAGTATGCTACATATTATTTTTTTTCCTGAGAATCAATAGCCCCAAACTATAAAAAGGTACTTGGCTCCAATCTATAATGATAGATTTATTACTTACAAAAAATTTGCTGAGAAAATTTTTATTCCCAGTAAAAACACAAATATTTAAGAATTCTTACCCTATTTCTAGTTGGTATTTACATTTGAAAAGTATTCTAATATTTTGTGACATTATATTTTCCAGGTTGAACACATAAGACACAAATGGTAATGTGCTCATGACATAAGAATTATTCATGAATGTGAAATTCTAAATCAAAACAGTCAAAGAAATCTGCTATGCCATTTTTGTTTTAACAGTTTAATGTGAGAGATTCTTAAGGAAACTTCCTATCTTTGATCTTATTTGTCTCTTGTGAGTACCTGAAGAACTGATGATCTAAGAGTATCCCTATGTAATAGATGTATACACATCAGTGAATGGCCGCAGTGGAAGAACAGTAACTGCGAGTCCGGACTAGGGTGCCCTGTCATCCCCTACAAGGTGCCTCTTGGTACAGTGCAAAGCTTCTCAGAAACCAAGACTAATTAGCTTCTTCAGGTCTTAGCCAGCTCCAAATACTAAGAATTTTAGATAGCTTAGTGGATATTGACCAACTCAGCTCGAGGGATGCACATAAGGTATTTAGGTTACTGACCATGCTTAAGTGAGCAATTTTATTCTCTTACTATTCCAGTTCAGTAGAAAGCACCTGATAATATGCAAGTTCATGGGGTTAACATATTTTTCTACTCTATCACTCAAGAGAAACAAAAATAGATGTAGGCATTACACATAGGGTTATGTCACTCAGTGAACACAGTTTCCTTTCTCTGGCTTTCAAAATTATAGACCTGGTTTAAATCAGCCATTCACAGCACTTCCCACTGAGAGCTGGGATTGAGCTTCGGAGTAGGTAACCATGGGCACCACCCACTGCTTGTAAATAGCAAGGATCTAGATAAAACATATGTCTCACCACCTTCCATCATGATAGACAACAAATATGGTGGGTTGCTCTGCAGGTATTTTCTCTAAGAGAAAAAACAAAATGCTCTAAACTATAAAAATCCACTTTATTCACAAAATTTTAAAATGCTTTTTACATCTATGAGAATACTATTTTTTAAAAGATTTCTTAAAAATAGATTTTTAGAAAGAAAAGAAAGGAGAGGGAGCAAGAGAGAGAAACATTGATGTGAAAGTGAAACATAGATTGGCTGCCTTCTGCACTCCCCGTACTGAGGACTGAGCCCTCAAGCCAGGCATGTGCCCTGATTGGGAATTGAACAGGCAAACTTTCAGTGCATGGGCCAATGTCCAACCAACTGAGCCACACTGGCCAGGGCTCTAGAATATTATTTTTAAAAGACAATTAGCAAAAGCACTTGAATTTTTAGGCTGCAAAAAGAAAATACTTTTCAAACAATTAAATATCAATTAATTTTCTAATAGAACAATTCACTTAAAGCTTTGGCCACACCTTGTTTTGAGTCCTGATGTTTTTCTTAATGTAAGTTTTTTGCCTTTACTTCTCCATATTTTATTAATTTTCTAGCATACTAACACTACTTTCATAAATAGTAAAATGAAGAAATTTTAAAAACTGAGGAAATTTTTATTTTTTTAAAAATTATTACCAACTTTGATTTAGTCATTGGTCTCTGAAAACCTTTTAAATTAACTTATATAAGTTATGAACAGATGAAAATGGAATTTTGATGAAGCTTCATAAATTTGAGACCATGCCATTTGTCCTTTAGATTTCTGCTGCATAAGAGCTAGTATACAAAATCTAGCTATGCAAAAATCTATTGGTAACTATATGCATTTAGTTACTGAGACCTCATTTTTTAAGGTGATAATCGTGATACAAAAATCATTAATGTTCTTCAACCATTATTAATCCCCAAAGTAAAAATGAATATTTATTCTCAGGAACAATAATCTTTAAATGGTATTTAAACTTTACTGGTATAAACGATTAGTCTGTAAGAAAAATCACATTATTATTCAGGTATTTTTCTATGACTACAAAGTGAGGCGTGTGTGTGTGTGTGTGTGTGTGTGTGTCTATGTGGTTGGGTGGTGGGAAGAACCGCTTCTACTTTCATCTGTATATTTATCTGATCCCTTTTAGAAAATATACTACAGCCACTAATGCTACTTCTACCACACATCAAGTTCATAGTACTCCTGAAACTCTATCATGAGGAATATTCTATTATTATACCCATTTTATAGATGGGGAAACTGAGACATAAAGAGGTTAAGAATCTTCCTTAAGGCTTCTTAACTAGTAGGTGGCAGAGCTAGTATATAAACCCTTGTCATTTATCTCTAGGATCAAATCAATCATCACACAATCTAAGCTCACCTAATATCAACTACTATGAGTAAAAGGACTATATAAGATGTCAAGCATCAAAATAACTTAGGACAATCTAGATCACATAAGTCCTCTGAAATAACTACTGTAAATTACAAACCCTGAAGTGATTTTCAGAATTACTAATCGCTTGCAATGTTCTTCAGCATGTGCATCCAGAATATCAGGCACATAGGGGTGAGGATAGCTGCAAAGATTTGTGTTTTAGGAGCAAGTTTTTGAAGCTAGGAGTTGGAAGCCTGAATTTTAGCTTTGATTCCATCACTTAATCTAATCAATAGCTTAACCTCAGGAAAATTACTTAAATCTTCTAGGTATGATACTTTCTTTGATCTTCTGCACAGAATTGAAAATAAATGGGAATAGTGCATGAGTGTTTCCTTTTCTCCGCATCCTCTCCAGCACTTGTCGTTTGTTGATTTGTTGATGATAGCCATTGTGACAGGTGTGAGATGGTACCTCATTGTTGTTTTGATTTGCATCTCTCAGATGATTAGTGACTTTGAGCATGTTTTCATATGTCTCTTGGCTTTCTGAATGTCCTCCTTTGAAAAGTGTCTATTTAGGTCCTTTGCCCATTTTTTGATTGGATCGTTTATCTTCCTTTTGTTAAGTTGTATAAGTTCCCTATAAATGTTGGAGATTAAACCCTTATCGGTGATAACATTGGCAAATGCAGACTGGTGCAGCCACAATGGAAGACAGTATGGAGTTTCCTCAAAAAGTTAAAAATGGAACTCCCATTTGACCCTGTGATCCCACTTCTAGGACTATATCCCAAGAAACCAGAAACACCAATCAGAAAGGATATATGCATCCCTATGTTCATAGCAGCACAATTTACCATAGCTAAGATTTGGAAACAGCCTAAGTGCCCATCAGTAGATGAATGGATTAGAAAACTGTGGTACATCTACACAATGGAATACTATGCTGCTGTAAAAAAGAAGGAATTCTTACCACTTGCAACAGCATGGATGGAACTGGAGAGCATTATGCTAAGTGAAATCAGCCAGTCAATGAAAGAAAAATATCACATGATCTCACTCATTTATGGATAATAAAGACCATTATAAACTGATGAACAAAAATAGATACAGAGGCAGAGCAGCATCGAATAGACTGTCAAACTACAGCGGGAAGGCCGGGGCGGGTTGGGGGGGTGGGGGCGGGTAAGAGATCAACCAAAGGACTTATATGCATGCATATAAGCATAACCAATGGACACAAGACACTGGGGGGTAGGGGAGGCCAGGGGAAGGTCAAGGGGGGGGGGGGGAAAGAGACATATGTAATACTCTTTGTAATACTTTAAGCAATAAACAAAATTAAAAAATAAATAAATGGGAATACAGGAAAGAAAGAACTA
Source organism: Myotis yumanensis (assembly GCF_028538775.1). NCBI lineage: Eukaryota > Metazoa > Chordata > Mammalia > Chiroptera > Vespertilionidae > Myotis > Myotis yumanensis. Next base: position 83,040,040 of record NW_027223757.1, on the reverse strand, counting down.
ATCAATAAAAACCAATATGCCAAAAACAGTACAGGCATTCCTTGGAGCTATTTTGGGTTTGGTTCTAGACCACCACAGGAGAGCGAGTATCACCAAAAGTCAGTTGTAATTTTGCTGGTGGAGGGTCTTGCCTTCAATATGTACAAAACACATCTATGGAGTCCTTCAATATATAAAAAACACATCTATAAAGTACAATAAAGTAAGGGCAAGAAAATGAGGTATGCCTGTACTGTTACAATTGGTTGGGTAGGGATAGTTTACAAGGGTCTCTACTGTACTCACATGAGGGGCAGGCAACTGATGTTCACATTCCGCCCCTCCTTCTCTGCTCTAGCAGCTACACAGTGCAAAGCATTATTGCTACTTTCTCCTTTCCTCCAATTAACATGACTTTAATCATTGTTTCTTCTATCATTTCAACTAATTCCCAAGGTGAAGAACTCACAATTCTTTATACAATGAGTGGTATTCCCAAAGCAAATCATGTTGTGATTTTGTAGAGAATTATTTCCGAAGTCATACAGAGTACAGAATGATGCCTCACTAAAAGCATTTCATCAGTTTACTGATTAATGCTGGAGTTAAGTTTCTGTGTAACCTACTGTTATTTTACTTCTTCAAATCAATTTCAAATTATTGGCTTCATACGAGTCAAGTTATAGATACTCTACGTTAGATTATCACATTTATATGTACATCAGACAAGCATTCTAGATTCAGAATGACATGTTGCAAAGTCAAGATCTCTATGTTTTATAAATATAAACTAGTTGTTCATGGGCACTTTAGTTTACAAACGGAATTTTACATTGGAGGTAAGTTAGCTTAGCTATTCTGTATGAATATTTAGGTCTCACTCAATGTCTACTGTAGAGGCAGCTCATATGCCTCCTTTCCTCTTAGGAGCTGCAGCTTGCAGCCTAGGTAGCAGAATGTTCCTAGTGCTGTATAAAGTATCACCTCAGGAAGTGGCCTCAGGGACTGAGAATCAGCACTCCAACATCAGGGACTGAGCATCAGCACCCCCAACATCAGGGACTGAGCACCAGCACCCCAACATCAGGAGCACCTCCATTTGGTAGTGAAGGTATGTGAAAGCCAGGGCAGGGTGGCCACACTGTCAGCATAAATGGTCTGCAAAGCTATCCCACTTTAAAGAGAATTTTTAACTTAAAAAGGCAGATATATAGAAACTGTGTCTAAAATGGAATAGGCATACTTATTCTCTAAGGCCGGGAAAATTCTTATAGCTCTAGCCAACCTTTCAAGGTAGGTCCTTCCTGAGGAGTAATAACACTGGGTGCCCCTTCCTGGTGGAGTTCTTTACCCCGGGCTGTTGATTTAAGCCATCTGCTCTGGCAGTGGCCAAGTAAACCTTGTAGGTCATGGCTTATTTGTTCTGTTTTCCAGATCTATTTAAATTAAGCATTTACAAATGGTATCATTAGTTTTAAAAGCATATTGGTTATATATTTATTAAGTAAAAATTAGCTTAAACTCTATATATTATACTTATGTGTGTATGTATAATATTATACATAGATATTCTGCTTTAGTGTAATAAAGCAGAAGTACATAAAAAAAGGAAACGGTAAATTCTACTATTCCTCAGTCACAAATCAAACCTCACTTTCTGAAAATCAAATCGATTCCTTATAATAAGAGGATTTGGAGATAGTTCTATTAACATGAATAAAGATTTTTTTTTTAAAAAAAGGGCCACAAGATGAGCATTTAATTAACACACACACACACACACACACACACACACACACACACACACACACACACTTTAGGCTATTGAAATATAGTCTTTAATTCTCTATTTAAAAACAAACACAACACACACTGATTACAAGCTTTAAAACCATTTGAAGATGTGAAAGACTGTCTGCATTTCAGCCTACTTCAAAGCCAGTAAAGAAATCATTTCTTCTTCTTCCAACTCAAAGTATGTTTAGGAGCAGGAGGACATCTGATAGAAGTGGTATTGCCAATCTAACCAATTTTAAAATATAAAGTGCTTCTAGCAATATTTGGATACATATAATTTGACAAAAATGTTTTATAAACCTAAGCTTTGAAAAATAGAAAATATAAGCTCCAACAAAAAAGCATAATTTGTGATTGAAAGAAAATAATATTTTGTAGAAAAAAATTGTCCTTCCAAAAAGAGACAAAAATGACTAACTTTTATTTCCCAAGAGAATTATGCCACTTTTATACAACAAAATTACAGTCACCACAAATTGCTTTCAACAATTCCATTGCTTCTTCATTTGACCACTTGAAAATCAAAATTCTTTCAGATTATAAATATAACTTTTTATAACTCTGTTATTACGTACTGTGAATGGGGAAAGGGGGCCAATCTTGTGGCCGTAGCGCCGAATGGCCTCTCTGATGTGGCAGGGCTGGATGGCATCGCTGTGAGCCTCAACACCACAGGCCGCAGTGCTCTGCAACAGAAAAACACATAAATTGTTACTAAATCAAAAACACACAACAGAACTACAGTGTATAAAATATGAAAATAAACTTTTATAAAAATGGACATTTTTTTCCCTTAGGATGCACATCACTGCTGCCATACACTACATCTAAAAAAATTCCATGAACAAGTCAAAGATGACTTGCACATGACCCCTTCTGAGCAGACCTACCAAATGCAATAGCTATGCTCACGATATTTCGCCTAGGCCCACGTCAAGGTACAGGAGAATGCAGCCACTTGCGCGCACGTGGAGTCTCAGCGGCTTGCTGAAAGAACCACAGGAAGCTATTTTTTTTTTTTAACATTCAAACATATAAATGTTTCTCTGGAACTTGTGCATATTTCTGAAATAACTTAAAGTTCATCAATTTTAAAATGAAAAAATTGCTACATATTTATTTCTAATATGAGGACTGTCATAAAAGATCATTTCAACTTGGTGCTAATTTCTAGGTGTTCCTCGGGGCAAAAGCAAAATAAAATAAAAATATTCTATTTTAGTCTGTCTCAACTGTAAAAAATAGTACAAAAAGACGAGAGAAAGACTATTTGCAATGAGAATATGGATACCAAGTCAAGAAATGTATATAATATGATTAAAAAAATTTAAATGCACAATAGGGACATGATAGTCTCACGGTTCAGTCGCAGGCTCCAGCTTCCCAACCAGTTGGGTCTGTATCCTGTCAGTTACCAACTCTGTCAAGTTATGTAATATCTCTGCACTTCAGTTTCCTTGTTGCAAAACTGGGATAATTACTATAATTGTTTTATAGTATATTGGATACCAGATGTCATCAACATTAAAGAATCAAGAGAAGGAAGCGGTAGCTTGTATATTACTATAAATATGGTCTAGAAATCATTTGTAGTCACATAATGAAGAGTATTTGTTTTTCTGATAATTACTACAATTACCACTCTCATAACTCCTCGTAAGGATATAACTAATACCACCTCCATGTACAGTAATTTGGCAAAATCTTATCAGCCTGACCAGTGTGGCTCAATGGTTGAGCATCAAACCATGAACCAGGGGGTCATAGTTCGATTTCTGGTCAGGGTACATGCCCAGGTTGCAGGTTCGATCCCCAGTAGTGGGGGTGTAGGAGGCAGTGGATTGATGATTTTCTCCCATCACTGATGTTTCTATCTCTCTCTCCCTCTAAAATCAATTAAAACATATTCTTAAAAAAACCTTACCAAAATGAAAAAGCACAACTATTTTTGATCCAGTAATTTCACATATAAGAATTTATCCAACAGATATATCACACCAGTATAAAATAATATACATATGGTATAAGGATCTTCACTGGATTGATGAACTAAATCTTTATTAATGAGGAAACACTGAAATAAATTATATGTTTTCAATGAAACAGAAACCACCAAAAAGAATGAGGCAGTTGCAGACAGTTTCCTACAGAGCTCTGTACATATTCTATCTCTAAGATTTATTGTGTGAAACAATGCAACATATACAACTAGGTGGTACCATGTTACCAATTGTTTAAAAAAAAAAGCAAAACAGGGCTAAACATGATATAGTCATAAAAGCATAGAGCATTTCTGCAAGGGTACACCAAAACTCAGTAATAGCGCTTGACTCTTGGAGGGTAAATGTGTGGCTCGAGAACAGGGGTTAGAGGAGAAACTTTTCAGTGTATATCCTTCTGTACTTCAAAAACACACTTTCTGTACCTTGTGCATGCTTTTCCTATTACAAACTAGTAAAATAATTTAAAAATTCCTACAAAACGAGAGCATCTGCTAATTATCCAAGCTGAATCTGAAATAAGACTTAAAATTTCAAACAAAATACATCTTGATTATTTTTACTATTTTCACAAGATTTGAAATAAGCCAAATAGAAATTTACTCTAGGGTACCTTTCTCAATTTCAATCCAACAATATCCTAAATAACATATCTGCTATGCCCACAATAACATGGATTAAGTTATATAACAACACAGGTTAAACCCTCACTTTGGCACTGATATAGAAGTGCACAGGGTTTTTATTGAGTGCTTTCTCAATTCTTATTCCAAATACTTTGTTTCAGTTGGACTATATTAGAATAATGCAATTATCAGGTGCCTGACTAAAATAAAGACACTTTTGAGAGTTCATTTGGCTCCAAAATGTGAACAAGACTAATATTCAGAGGTGGAAAAAAGTAGATTTACAGTTGTAATTTAAATAAATAACACAATAATCACATCTAAGAAAAGACAAAAAGGGTAATTAACCGTACTTCCGATACGCTTCCCATTGGCTAATCAGGGCGATATGCAAATTAACTGCCAACAAAGATGGTGGCCAGCAGCCACACAGCTGAAGCAAACATGAGGCTTGCTTGCTCCAGTGATGGAGGAAGCCAAGGTTCCCCGCCTGCCATGGCCCGGCTCTGAGCTCCAGAAGCAACAATGTTTCAATTATAGAAGCTAAACAAACCCCAGATACCTGCTTTCAGCAGGCCGTGGCCTCAGAGTTGGGAGTGCCAGTGACGGCAACAATGTTTCAATTATAGAAGGTAAATAAATCCCAGAATAAAAAGAGAAAGAAAAAAAGGAGAGGCTGGGAGCTTCAGTCGCCCGCCAGCCTGAAAACGGCCCTCAGCCCCTCACCCAGACTGGCTAGGCACCCCAGTGGGGACCTGCACCCTAAAGGGGTTGTGGCCAGCCTGAAAACAGCCATTAGCCCCTCATCCAGGCTGGCCAGGTACCCCAGTGGGGACACCCACCCTGAAGGGGGTGTGACCAGCTGCAAACAGCCATCAGCCCCTCACCCAGGCTGGCCAGGCACCCAAGCGGGAGCCCCACCCTGATCCAGGACACCCTTCAAGGCAAACCAGCCGGCCCCAACTTTTGCACCAGGCCTCTATCCTATATAGTAAAAGGGTAATATGAAAACTGACCCTAACAGCAGAAAGACTGGGAATGACTGGTCACTATGACACACACTGACCACCACGGGGCAGACGCTCAATGCAGAAGCTGCCCTCTGGTGGTCAGTGCGCTCCCACATGGGGGAGCTCTGCTCAGCCACAAGCCAGGCTGATGGCTGCCAGTACATCGGGTGGTGGTGGGAGCCTCTCCTGCCTCCTCAGCAGCGCTAAGGATGTCTGACTGCAGCTTAGGTCTGCTCTCCACTGGCAAGTGGACATCCCCTGAGGGCTGCCGGGCTGCCAGAGGGATGTCTGACTGCCAGCTTAGGCCCAATCCCTTGGGGAGCAGGCCTAAGCCAGCAAGTGGTCATCCCCCGAGGGGTCCCAGACTGCAAGGGGGCACAGGCTGTGCACTGGGCTTCTAGTCCTATATAATAAAAACCTAATATGCAAATTGACTGAATGGTGGAATGACCAGTTGAGACATGAAAAGTGCCAACATCCTGCACATGAAGTGGGGTGGGAAGTCCTTCCTGTGCGTTCCTGTATGGCTTCTCCATTCTCCCTGCAAAGTGAATTTATTTTTCATTTCTTTTTTCCCGGGTCCATGGAGAGTTTACTCTTTCTATACTTTCCAAAACAAGTTTGGTTTTGGTATAGAGCACTTAGTCAAAATCTCTCAGAACCTCCGCATGGCAATCAGATAGAATTTGCGAAAAATGAAGTAGGAAGCATAATTAGAAACTACCTGTGACTCCTACATGTATGATATGAAGACAGTTATGTCAGCCTGGTTGAGTCATGTCATCTATGCTAAAAAGATGAAGTTGACTTATATAAAAATAAAAATACTGAGTTTTGTGAAAAATGTCTTTAGATTTCCATTTTGCCAATTTCAGGTTTACCTACTATACATCAGAAACTGCAAACATTAGCATAAAGTTACCATGTACACTTCTACATTATACTGACTTGCCCACTGGACTCTTTGGAAGGAAATCTTTAAATCACAAATGTTTATTCCCAGTATTGTTTCCACTTCAACACATATCTTTACATTTTCTGTCAACATCCAGTCTCTCACCAAGGTACTTATAACTGTTCAAATTCCAAATTCATACCAAGTTTAGAATTTTTAATTTAGAAGTGATTCTAGCACTTTTGCAATGTTCTTCAAAATGTTTTCAGAAGAACTAGCATTACATTTATATATTTATAAATAAATATTTTTAAAATCTTATATATGCTGAAAACACATATAAAGAGTATTAAATTTTTGCATCATGTTTTCTATTCAGATTGTGCCCATATTGTAGAATATTCTTTACATTTTCAAAACTGAACCCCTGTGTTTGACAAAATACTGATTGCCATAATCTCTGTGGGGACTAACTCTTTATTTCTTTGCGTAAAGTACAAGCTACTGGTAAAGTTCTTCATTAAGTCAGGTCCTCTTCCTCTTGGCTGCATTCCTAGTCTATTCTTGTATTCCTCTATTGCATTTCTATTTATGTCTCTTCATCCAGAAATTGATGCTGGGTAATGGAGGCTGAAGTCCTATATATTTCCTGGATTTTTTTTTTTTTTTTTAACAATAACCCACAACCGTCGGACCAACTATTTTCCTGGATTTGAGTATTGTCCTTTTACTGGTCCTTTCTGTCTTGCATCAAATAAAATCTCTTGCTGTTTGAACGCTCATTTGTGGTACAAGAAGTTATATTGAAATTTCTGTTGCCCCTGAATCTCTTTTAATGTCTATACCTGTCCTGACTCTTCTTTTCCAACTTAAAAGTTGTTGGCAAGGAAAAATATCCTATATATCCTATCCTTGTTCAGTCTTCCCCTTGCCAGAGTAATCCAATGTTTAAGAAGGACCTGGAATCTCAGATAATTGCCTCTTAGTCTTTCCCCACCCAAATGGTGGCTAGATCTTTTGTTACACTTGAAATATTAAGTCTTACAAGGGAGTAACACATATCTCAGATGAGAGCAAATGAAAGGTTAGTACTACTATTAATAATACTTCTGTCACTCACTGACCACAGAGGTTGACATATAATCTGACTGGCCAGGCGAGTCTTTCTCCTCAGATCTCTGTGCTTAGAGGGGATTTCTTTTCAGAGGAAAGTGGGCCATTCTTTGCTCAAAGGTTACAGTATATAATGTAGTTAATTTATTCTGTTCAACTGATTTTGGGTGGTGGGCACATGGTGAAATATAGAGATCTTATAACATAAAAACCCACACCTGAAACCTATATGATCATGTTGACCAATGTCACACCAATAAATTTATTATAAAATATAATAAGTTTAATTGAGATGTTAATTTTTTAAACTGCAGTTCTATATAACTAGGAAAAACTTTTCTTTAACAAAAGAAATTAAAAGAAGTAATGGGGAAGAGAAGAGAGCATCACTGAATTCGAGGATTTATACATTATTAAATCCGGAAGGAACACAAAATATCATCTATTCTAAACTTTCCCAACTTTTATCCCCTTTTATAGATGAGAGAGTGAAGATAAGGAATGTGCTCAAGATTATAATGATAGCCCTAGACGGTTGGCTCAGTGGATAGAGCGTCGGCCTGTGGACTGGAGGGTGCCAGGTTCGATTCCGGGCAAAGGCACATGCCTGGGTTGCAGACTTGATCCCCAGTAGGGGACAAGCAGGAGGCAGCCAATCAATGATTCTCATCATTGATGTTTCTATCTTTCTATCCCTCTCCCTTCCTCTCTAAAATCAATAAAAATATATATTAAAAAAAAGATTATAATGATAGAATCAGAATACAGCTATACATAAAATCTCTTGGCTTCTAGTACACAAAGTTGATATATAACAGAGGCTTTATTATTTTATGTACAATAAATTTTACCATGTTACCACCATAGCTGAAGTTTAGAGTGAGTTAAAATATAGCAACACTGTATACATGTAGAAAGATGTGAATGAGTAAATAGAGAAATAAAGAATAGCTTTGAAGTGAGACATTATTCATTTTGATGCCAGTAATTTTGAATTTAGGGAAATTTAGACATGCACTTGTCTAATACTTCATTCAGGAAACCTTTGCTGTAAAATAGCTCCAATTCAATAACTTGCAACAAGATTTGGAGTGAAATGTTTAAATATTTAAGAGAAAAAAAATTTCAAAAATATTCATACTTATAAAGAATTATTTTTTGTATATGTAATTACCAGGTTAATTACAACTTCTTACATACTTTTTAAAGTAAGTCAATGAAAGCGCCGAATCCTAGCCACTAGACCACCAGGAACTCTAAAGTAAGTCAATGAAAGAAGTTTTTTAGGGAACATTTTTTCAGATTTCCCCTTAATAAATAAGCAGTGAGCTGTGTCATTTTGCAAATGAAAGTGGAAACTGGATGAGGTGGAAATTTAAATTTACTTATTATCAATTATGAAATTACTAGAGGCCCGATGCACAAAATTCATGCACAGGTAGGGTCCCCAGGCGTGGCCAGCAATCAGGGCTGATCTGTGGGGTGACCGGGGGCAATTGGGGCTCCCTGCTGTCACCTGCCTTGGCCAGACTGGTGCCGCCACTTGCCGGCCCCGCCCCCCACCACTGCTGCCCCACTGCTGCTGGTTGGATCCCTCTGTGGGGCAACTGGCAGTGTGATCAGGGCCCCCCGCCTCACACCCACCTTGGCTGACCTGGGGCCTGTGGGCTGGGGGCAGCTCCTGCATTGAGCGTCGCCCCCTGGTGGTCAATGTGCGTCATAGCGACCAGTTGTTCCGCCTTTCGGTGGATTTGCATATTAGGCTTTTATTATATAGCATATTTTGGCCTGGTTCCACTACTTGCATTGGCAAATGGCTCTTATTGTACCAACCTAGTTGTAGATGAGAGTATAAACTTTGGACAAATTATAAAAAAACAAATACCTGAAAGTAATAGAGATTGATCAAAATTAGGTGGAAAGTGGAAAGGGTGTGTAAGAAGAATGAAATGGCAATGAGATGAGTTTTCTGTTTTTAATGTTTTAGCCTAAGGGCAGACTCCAGTCAGTATAGTGAGGCACACAAACTTAGCAGCTCAATACCTATAAAGTGAATAAGGAAATCCCAAAAAGGACAGAATCAAGAATCAGTGTATAAACTACCCAACTCTTCGACTAATCCCTAAACCATTCCTGTATGATACCGAATCCAAGAAACCCTGCTAAAGCTAAATGAAGAGAGATTCTAGCTGTTGCCATGGAAGAGGAATTTGAAGTTTAAGGAGCTGAATCTAGTAAATTGCCTGCTTAACACCCAGCAAGGAGAACTTTCTTCTTAGGAATATAACAGAATCTGAAATCTCTACAATGTTTTACTCATAATGTCCAGGATATAATTCAAAATTATTAAACATGCAACAATCTAAGAAAGTGTGACTTATTCACTGAAGACTAAAAGAATTCATATATTTAATTTATCATATAAGAATTTTAAAGCAGTTAATATAACTTCATTCAAGGATATAAAATAAAATAAACCTGTAACAAATGACAAATAAAACATAAGGCTAGATAAACAGAAACTATAAAAAACTCAAATGGAAAATATAAAACTATCAGAAATAAAACATTACTGGATGGATGTAACATCAGATTGGAGCTGACAGAAGAGTCAGGACATAAAGCAAGAACAATAGAATTTATCCAACTTAAAGAATAGAGAGAAAAGATTGAAAGAAAAATTAAACAGTCTCAGGTACCTGTGGAACAGTATCAAAGTAACAAATATGTACTTGGAGTCTCAAAAGTGAAGAATAGAAAGAATAAGGCAGAAAAAATATCTGAAGAAACAAATGCTGAAAATTCCCCTAAATTGGTTAAAGACATAAATCAATATTGAAGAAGCTCAGTGAACTCTAAGCAGGACAAATTCAAAGCAAACCATGTATATGTATATCACGGTCAAACTGCTAGAAACCAAATTTATAGATAAAATCCTGAAAGCATCCAAAGAAAAATAACACCTTACATACACAGAAGCACAGTACAAAATCTACAGGCATATAATTACACATAATAAATGCCAGAAAATAGTGGAATTATAGCATTAAAGGCCTCAAAATAAAACTGCCAATCCAGAATTCTATATCCAGTGAAAACATCTTCCAGGAATAAAAGAGAAGTAAAGATATTTCCAGAAAGATGAAAACTAAGAGAAACCATTACCAGCCAACCTGCACTATTAGAAATGCTAAATAAAATCTAGTAGAACAACAACAACAAAATGATATCAGAAGAAAATTCTGATAATAAAAAAGAAATGAAAAACAGTGGAAATGGTCGATGTTAAGGTCTCTTTTTCCTCTTAGTTTTACTGAAATACATTTGATTATTTAAGGCAAAAAATAGTATTATGGCTTATAACATATGTAGATGTAAGTTGTTTGACAATTATAGCTTAAAGAGCAAGAGTAAAGTAATGGACCTATACAAATAGTCTTATATTATACATGAGTAAAGTAGCACAATAACAATTCCAAGTACATGGAAAACTTAAGAATGTATACTAGAAAAAATGATGTAAGGAGACATCACTAAGACATCAGTAGATAAGTTCAAAAAATTTTTAAAAGAAGACACAATGAACCCAAAAGAAGATAGGAAAGGAAAACAGAGAAACAGAAACAGGGAGAACAAGCAGAAAAAAAAAGAGAAAAATAGTTGATCTCTATCCAACCATTTCAATAAATACATTAAATATCATGGAATTAAAGACTATAATTAAAAGATACACAAAGGAAAAATAAGAAAAAGCAAGACTCAATTATTTATTGTCTACAAGAGATGTATTTTAAATATTAAAGATAAAGCTATAATGAAAGGAAATGGATAGAAAAACATATCTATGTATATAAAAGGCTAAGCGACCATCTGACCAGCTGGTAGGTATGATGCACACTGACCACCTGGGGGCAGATGCTCAACGCAGGAGCTGCTGAGCTGTGGTGACTTGGCAGCGGTAGTTCTCAGGTGACATACCCCAGAGCCAGAGAGGAGGGAGCCCGATTCCTCACAGGGCTGTGCTATTCCACCTTCAGCCATGGGTTATGTTGTTGCTGGGGCACTGTTGGCCCCAAATCTGGTTTACTGCCAAGCTGCGGTGACCATAGACACCCTTTGAGCTGCAGTGCTGCCCCAGATGCGCTGGCCAGGTAGGGACCACAGGAGGTTGGCTCCAGGGTGTGTCCAGCCCATCTCACCCAGTCCCACCCCGCCAGCCACCTTCTAATTAATTTCCTTTCAATATGCACAAATGCATGCACTGGGCCACTAGTCTATATATATAAAAGGTTAATATGGAAAGTGTTCCTGTGGGAGTTCGACTGGGAGACCGGGAGTTCTATCGCTCGCTATGACGTGCGCTGACCACCAGGGGGTGGAGCGGAATGGAGGCCCCGATTGGCCCTGATCGCCAGCCAGGCCTAGGGACTCTACCCGTGCACGAATTTTGTGCACCCGGCCTCTAGTATCATATAAATAGCATAATAAGGCTGTAATGGCCAAAAACTGGAAACAGACTAAATGTTTACCAAAATAGAGTTCAGAATGAATAGTATTTATAAAAGAGAGATTTTATAAATATAAATAAGTGGGGAGATATGCCATGTTCATGGATTATAATACATACTTGGTATTGTTAAGACATTCAGATCCCCAAATTGAGTAAGCATTCAATCTAATCCCTTTCAATTATTTCATATTATATTTTATTTTTTTCTATCACCATTTATCCCTTCTATGCTCTCTCCCCCCTACATCTATTTGCCTCCCCTTTGCAAATACCACATTGTTGTCAATGTTCAGAGTTCTCTCTCCTTTTCTGCTCAATTCCTCTACCCCCCAACACCACCTCACAGCCTGCCACTGCCAACACCAGAGCTGTCTGCCTGCTCTCTATCCCTTTCAAAATCCCACTAGGCCTTTCTTTCTCTTTTCCCTTCCTGCCTTTGTCTCTCTCCCTCCCTTTCTCTCTCTCTCATTCTTTTTGATAGAAACTAACAAGTTGATTCTAAATTTACATTCATGCAAAGGGCACAGAAAATCAATATTAAACCTGAAAAACAAAGTTTGAGAACTTACACTACCAAACTTTAAGTCTTATTAAACAGCTATAGGAATCAAGAAAGATGATACTGACAAAAGGATTGACAAATCAATGAAACAAAACTGAAATTCTAGAAATAAATCCACATAGATAGGTAGTCATGGATTATCAACAAAGCTACCAAAGCAATCCAATGGGAGAGAAGTGTCTTCAACAAATGGTTCTGCAATAACTAGATATCCATATGTGAAAAAGCTAACTTGGCCTCAATTCATACAATATGCAAAAGTTAATCTGACTTGATTAATAGAACTAAATATAAAAATTAAGCTATAAAATTTCCAGAAGAAAACATAAGAGAACATCATCATGGTTTGGGAGTAGCTAAAGATTTCTTAGGACACAGAAAGCAATAAAAATAAAATAAAGAATTGGATAAATTAAACTTCATCAGAAGTTCAAAACTTCCGCTCATCAATATACACAAAGTCTTGTTACATAGGATACATAAAGAACTTCTACCAGTTGGTAATAAAAGATAACTCATCCTCAAAAATACTGTGTAAAGGATTTGAAGAGACTCTTCCCTGAGGAATGTGTATGAATGGCCAATCAGCACATGAAAAAAATGCTCACCATCATTACTCACTTGGGAAATGCAAATTCAAATTATAATGACATACTATTAAGTATCCATTAGAAAGGTTAAAAGTAAAAACAATGACAATGCCAAATGTTGATGAGCACATGGAGCAACTGGAACTCTCAGATATTGCTGGTAGAGGTAAAAATGATAGAACTATTTTGGAAAAAAAAGTCTTTCTTAAAAATTGAACATAAACCTACTCTGTGACCCAGTAATTTCATTCTTAGCTACTTACATAAGAGGAAAAAAAGCATTTTTCCATGAGGACTTGCACAATGTTCATTACAGGTTTATTCATAATACCTTAAAAACTGGAAACAGACTAAATGTTTACCAAAATGAGAATGAGTAGACTGATATATTCATACAAGGGGACATTACTCAACAATAAAGAGAAATACATTATACTTCTACTGAAAAATATAAATTTCAAAAATATCCTGAGTGAAAGAAATTTCACACAAAAGGTATACACACTATCTGAAGTTTAGAACAGAAAAAAATTCATCTGTGATGGAAAAAATCAATCAGACCAGTCATTCCCTTTTCGAGAAAGATGGCAAACACTGACTGGCAGGAGGCATGAAAAAATTTTCTGAACTGGTGGTACTGTTTTATACTGTTGAAAGGGCCTAGAAAACAACAGTCTTATATATTTGTCAAAATTCATCAAGTGGCATATTTAAGAACTAAGTGGTTCACTGTGTATATGTTTTACCTTTAAAAAAGAACCATAAACAAATTATACATAATGAAGTATTTAGGCATGAAGCGTATTGATGTCTGCAGCTGTCTTTGCAATGCATCAAAAAAATCGAACTGACGGATAGATAAAGGAACAATCAGATGCATAGATATAGTAATTGTAAATATATAGTTAACATAGTAAATATAGTAAAATATTAATTGTAGAATCTAGATGGCAGATATATGGTATTCATTCTACAAGTCTTTCAACTTTTGTATGTTTGAAAATTTTAAAATAAAATGTTAAAATTTCCAGTATCTTGCTTTATCCAGAAGAAAGCTGTTCAAGTTTGAGTAGAAGTCATTAAGTATGATTAAGTATAAATTGGCTGCTTCTGAAAATTTGAATTATGAGACAAACAGCACATTTTCCCTATCTCTGAAAAGACTCAACAAGGCTTTTCTCTCAAAAATAGAAAGAGAGAAAAAAATCACTGACCTTTTTTCTTTTTCTTTGCTTGGTTTTTGCTGAGTCTTGTCCAGCACTCCCATTCCCGAGGGATCCTGCTGTGGCTTTCCCTGCATGCTGTGGTCCAGAGGATGGAGCTGTTGGTGTAGGAGGAGGTGTATTCTCAGGGGAGTCTGGATAGGACTTCATGCAAGATCCCTGCCCAAAGAGATGTGGCTGTGAAATCAAGTGACCAGGACTTCTCCTAACATTTGATTTTGTTTAGTATCTCATGAATTTAACACTAGTTGAAGCTTACAAATATACAAACACAACTTACTATCACCAAGTTCACAGGAATGGTGCCTCCATCTTGCCCCTAAAGGGTCTAAATATCTTCATGTATAATTTGTCTAATCATTTAGATATAATCAGGAGTCCTCAGATACAGCTTCTAAACTTCCTGTGGACTTTGTCAGATATAGACATTTCTACCTGGAAGTTTTGTTAGCGTTTAAAACTTACATGTTTCAAAAGGAACCTCTAAACTTTCCCCCCAAAACTGGGCACCTTTCAGACATTTTTTTGTATCAGTGTTGACCAGCCCTGTCCCAGTGTCTCAGGGTCACTGTAGAGACCTCGCTGGTTCCTCCCACATCTAATTCCTTCCTTCTCTCAGAAACCCCTCATCTATCTGGTTTCATTGGCTATGACTGTAAGTCTATTCTCTCTGCTATGTAGAAGTACTTCAAACATTTAAAAATCATTATACTTCACAGCCTTTTCTACAGGTCAAACACCTCTGGTTCCTTCAACCACTGGCACATGTTTTCAGGTTCCTTCACTCCCTGTTCACTCTCCTTAGACATCCTCCACTGTGTGTCAACCTCCACCCTATAAGATGGTGCCTAAACACTAAATCCAAACAAAGCAAGCTTCCTTACTGTAACATCATAATATCGGCTCCTAAGAAATTTATAGGCAAATAAGAGTCTCTTTTTTACATATGGTATTAATAACCTGTCATTCTATCAACCATACATACTAACCATACTATCTACTCGCTACACTTCTCTATAATTTAAAAAAAATTACGCTAAACTTTGTAAAATGTTTTGCTGAAATTCAGATATTGGTTTCTTTGATCTGCATGCCTAGGAACATTACCAAACAGGAAGGATAAAGCTAATCTGGCATAAGGTGTCCTTAGGAAAAACAAGATAGCTCCTAAAAATCATTGCTTCCTGTGCATAAGCCATATGCTAGAAAAAAAATCTAGAAAATTAACTTGAATTACTATTAAACTTGCTAATTTAATATGAGAAACCCAAACTGAAATAGCTCAGTTCTTTATAACACTTAATGCTTAAGAAATGATAATCATTAAGATAGAATGCATTTTGTATTAACTTCATGCCTTAAGTTTCCAATTCCAATTCACTGTACATAGCACCTCCACTTGGATTTTCTTCAGACACCTATTTGAGCCAACAAATCTTCAACATTTCCTTCCTTAATAGCTAAGTGTCTAAGGCCTTAATTTTCTAATCTGACTTTCTACTACCCCTCCCCAGTGAGTCCTTTCCTTGAATATTTTAATCAGAGATTTTTCTTTCTTTGTACAATTATACTGATGCTGCCTCTGAGGCCGAGTATTCTCTCCACTTTTACTGTCTCATCAAAGTCCTATCTCTCCTTCAACACCCAGCTTCCTCTTTGAAGTCTTCTTTGATTATAATTAGGAAGTGATTTTTACCTTCACTCTGTCTATGCCACGCATTTGGAAATTAGTATATGCCATCTTGAACTGTGTGTGCTTGCTCATTTCTTTCCTTGTTTGTTTACCTCCCTGAATAGAGATCATATCAGTCTCCAGAGTTCCCGTTTGCATCCAAAGAGGTTAAGTCCTTAAAGCTGGCCCTGATATTGGTTGCTGATTTGTAATGGTGATGAGTAAGACTCTGACTTTGGAGTGGCCATTCTCTTTGCGTTTAGTGAGGTGACCAGCGCTCTGAATACTCCCAGTCCCCCTGAATGTTCATTTTGACTACCAGTCACCTAGGAGGATGGGTGTCTGATGGGCAAGAGGAAAGTTTGGGGTTTGTACTAACATATGTAGTCAGGATGCTTTCTGAAACTCCTGATTGCACCTCCCAGAGAGCCCAGGAGCCCAGCACACATAGACCATTTTTCTAACTGCTGGTAGCTGGGAACAGCGGCTGTGGTTGCTGAGCAGCTGCCCAGGGCTGCTCGGCCACCCTGGAGAACCAAGAAAGGGAAGAAATAGAGAACTTTCCTAGCCATGCAAGCAATCCTTGAATGTTAAGAGAAAACTAGGCTTGTTATGTTCACTGTACATTTCTTCAATTAGAAATGTTACAACAAATTTGTGTGATGTTAATGAAAAGCATACTTATATGCATATTCATAAAGGGAACATGTACCAAAGACCTTTTAAAGGGTGTTCTTTGACATCATAATTTGGGCTTGTAACATAAACAAATAGTGTTTAATCAACCGGGTAATCTTTAGGGACTTTAAAAGTATGTTGACTGATAATGATGTATGAACTTTCCCAAGAAAAAAAGGATTTTTAATAGGTGTAAACATTTTAATTTCTACTTGGATTCCAAGCCAATATGATTCTTTAAGGAGCATAAAAAGATGTCAAATTTTTGGCCTGTAATAATATGCTGTATAGACATATATAGTCATGGGCTTACTAAGTAACCTAGAGCAGGGTTACTTAAAGTTGGAGTCCCTAGGGTTCACAGATCCCTTAGATCCATAGAATGGTTTCAGAGGGTCTTTGAACACCCTGAAGTTGTATACAAAATCTGCAAATGTGTTTATGAGGAAAGGGTTTATAGTTTTCATCAAATTATCAAAGGGGCTTATCCATTTTTAGGTTATATGTTTCACCCAACTTAATCTACAGCTTACTTCACAATTATACTTGTAGATGTTAACCTAACTTCTGTGCTGCCTTCTCTATGGTTCTTAGATTGAATTATATGAAACTGCTAGTAGAAAAGGTCAAATATTAGTAAATTCATTCAATGGATGATACTACATTTCTGGTTTTTAGGCACAGGCTGCTTTACAGAGAATATTTTTTATACTGAAGTTATACAAAGCCTTAAAGTGGGCACGAAGACTGCAGTCCCCATAGGTGGGGATCTCAGCAAGAGAAACTGGGTCAGAAGAGATGTGATCCTCACAGGATAGGGCCAATCTACACCAAAGGATAAATGGAGCTGTGCTTCTATAAACCATGTTTAGAGATGGTTCAATAACTAGAATGTAAAATCATCAATAAATGTCAGGAACTAATATTATATGACTAATAATCCTCTCACCCGTGAGGCACAAAGAGATAGATAACTTTTTTCAATGGTATTCAATTACCAAAACCAGTGGTTCATCTCCCATGGAAATGAGAAATGCCCTGTAACAATCTCTCTTTAATTGAAGGGCTAGGAAAGTGAAATAAGACAAGGAAAAAGTTCATAGTATTAAGTGGATGTTAGGATCAGGCACATAGCAGGTTCTCAATAAATATTTGTTTGAATGTTGACTGAATTCAGATTCTTTGAGTAAAGGCCATAAATGCCAACATAACCTTTTCCAAAGAACTATTTGTATAAATATTGGAAATGAGGAAAAAATCCATAAAAGTGCCAGACAGATTTTTCGATACTTACCTCGGCAGAGCTGTGATACTGAATGAAGGCGGCCGAAATGGCGTGGCCGAACGGGTCTCCTGCCTTGGTTCCCATGTCCTGCCTCACAAGTAGAGCCAGATCCACTAACTAGGAGATCGGAGCAATGGAAACAAAGTCAGGTAACTGGGAACAATAACCTGTCACTGAAGTGGCAAACAAAACGCAGTCCATTCCAAATGTCATTGAGAATACTGTCTGCCTAAAAGTCTGTACTGTGGACATGAACGCATGCTTTCATTGACTGGTATACGGACTTCCCATGGACAGAAATGATATATGCTGACCTCCAGTGGAGTGGTTCACAAACTTTATTTCATAATCACTAGACCAGTGGTTCCCAAACTTGTTTGACCTACCGCCCCCTTTCCAGAAAAAATATTACTCAGCCCCTGGAAATTAATTTTTTTTAAAATTTTAATAGCAGTTACTCATCGCCCCAAATGCACCTGTGGCCATCACCGCCCCCCTGGATCACTGCAGCGCCCACTGGGGGGCAGTAGCGCCCACTTTGGGAATCACTGCACTAGACAATCATTTTAAAATAAAGATTTCTGGGCTTTAGGCATATGCTGCTTTACAGAGAATATTTTTACTACTGAAATTATACAAAGCCCTCATACTCTAATTCAGTAGGTCTGCTCTGGGGTGTCACCTAGGAAATTACATTTTAAACAAGAACCAAGGAGATTCTAATGCTTGTGGTCTAAAGACCATGTTAGAGAATGGAGTCTAGACTCAGATTTTTGCACCCATTCCAGTAGATTGAACATATTTAGAAAAGTATTTGGAGATCGAAAATAATCTCTAAACATGGCAGATGTGTGCTTGGAATTCAATATTGAGAAATACTATGTAGGGTTTTATTTCTGGTTAGAATAAAGTTGCAAGAAATAGTTACTTTTACCCTAACCACCAATAGAGCTGAGGAAACAAAGAAACACAATTGAACTAAATCTCCGAAAATGGTAAGATTGTCATAGCAGAACTCCTGGGTGTTCTCATCCCTGGTGGAGCAGCAGGTGGAGTCATGGACAGGGCTAAGGAGAAAGCAGCCATGTAAGGGCTGATATGACAGATTAGAATTCTTACCTGTGCCACAGTTTCATACGCTAAATATGCCAAAATTTCCATAGCGATAACATTGGGTTTTATCTCCATACTGCTACAGTCCAACCAATCTCGAAATTTGGAGGCTTTTTTGGCTAGTTAGTAAAAACAACAACAACAAAAATAAGTATAGAAAATTTAATTTTTGAAGTGCTTTTTTTTGTTTTGTTTTGTTAATCCTCACCCAAGAATATTTTTCTATTGACTTTTTAGAGAGAGTGAAAGAGAGAGGGAAAGACAGAAAGAAACATCGATGTGAGAGAAACACATTGATTGGTTGCCTCCTGCATGACCCGCTCCCCCCAGGGCTGGGGAGGAGCCTGCAACAAAGGTTTGTGCCCTTGATCAGAATCGAACCCAGGACCCTTTGGTCCTCAGGCCAATGCAATGTCCACTGTGCCAAACCAGCTAGGGCTTTAACTGTTTTAATACTGCAAATTACTATCACAAAGTGAAAAATGTCTCTTCAAAATTGCATATGAAAGATAATGCATACAATATACAATGTTTTTGAAGTTTTATTAATCTAGATATTCTAGCCCCAAGAAATTTCTTATGCATTGGGTCCTTTATTTTATATTCATGATACATAACATAGTATACAAAGCCACTTAATGTTTAGCACTTTTCCCAATATGTCAGAAAGTTTTCAGTTAACAGTGACCATAGCTTATGTTACAACAATAATCAAAAGAGTTACTTTCTTGCCAAAACTTTAATTTATTATTGTGGGGGGAAACCCTGCAAGAAAAAAAAAAACCTGTGATGAAAAAAGGAATGTACAGAAATTGTACTTATAATACCTTTCAACATGTGTCTCTTATTAGAATAGGCTTAAGGTAGCGAATTTAGAATTAAATAGAATAAACTGATACCTGGCCCGATCTAATACTGTGGTTACATTTTCCTTGTTACAAAGATGTCCAAATTCTTAAACCTGACTCTCAAAACCATTTGGACTAATCCAACCTGCCTTTATATTATTCCCTATGAAAATGTCACCTGGCCTTGAGTATAATCTTCTCTCTGTGTTCAACCCTGTTTCTTTCCCTCCATGGATTGCCCTCCTATCACTCTTTATTCATATGAATCCTGCCCATACTGACCAAAGATATAGTTCCCCACTCTACTGAAAACTTATCAGCTATCCTTTCCTGTCTGCTTATAGTTTCTCAAACCGTATTATAAGTTCTCTGTGGGCAAACACCATGGGTCTGTCTCTCAGTATATCTAACAATAAAGGGAATCTTCCATAAAATCTCTCTGAAGTGCCACAGTGCTAAGCAGAGTCTAACTAGATACAGAGCCTTCATTAGTTATTACTAATTTAACTATTAACCTAGAGGGAAAAGATTGATAATGAAGATTTTATCATGTCTGTAACATAATCGTCTTTAAAAAACCCCAACAATTACTCTTTTGATTAATCTGGTCCCACAGGTCTATAAAACACTTAACAGTAACTCAAAGCATGATGTTTTGATCCTCACAGATATAGTCTTCATGGATTCCACATACAGAAGAGTTTTTTCCTAAATAAATCACAGAAGACCTTCAGTCCTGCTATCGAAGCACATATCCAAAGTTGTCAACTGTGGCAGAATTATGGTAATCCCCCTTAAAGCTATCTCCCTAAAGTAACCAATCTTCCAAATGCTCTCTGACATGCAACATTCCATCTAACTAGTAAGCTGCAATAGCTCACAAACACTTGTTTAACATATGTGGAATACTTCTGAAGTTAACGTTAACAGGCAGCAATTTGGCAAGATCAATAAAATGTACCTTATTCATTTCTCCCTCTGACAGAC
Organism: Myotis yumanensis; assembly: GCF_028538775.1. NCBI lineage: Eukaryota > Metazoa > Chordata > Mammalia > Chiroptera > Vespertilionidae > Myotis > Myotis yumanensis. Next base: position 83,019,152 of record NW_027223757.1, on the reverse strand, counting down.
TGTTCAAAACACAGAGACAGATATCTTGTGACTATGCTCTAAAAAATTTATTTTAAAAGTGAGAGAAAGAATAGTTCTTAGTATTCCATCAGACCTGTTCACCTAAGCAAGAGCATTAGAACTTTCTCTCTAGATTTTAAGCACTGAGAATACAGGGACAAGAATCATGTGTCCACCATTATATCCCAGCACCCAGAACAGTGCCTGGCATTAGCAGACTCACAGTAAATATTTCTAGGATAAATTAATTAAAGAATAAACAAACAAACAAATGAAAGATATTTTTCAATAGAAGGGTAGGCTGCAAACCTTTTTATACATCTAAAAAAGCCACAGGGGTCCCATACACCCACTTGGGTAACTGCTATTCCAGCAGGAGGTGAAGATGCTCTGAGCTAATTCCCTCCCTGTCACCCAGAGCAAAACTGCTCAGAGATGGACCCTCTCAGGGTATTGTTGGTTCTAGAAAAGGAGGCACAGATGCTCTGAGTCATGATAGTTTGTTTCCATCAAGAAGTGAGGGGGCATCAGAATGGACGAGTTCCTTCTCCTTCACCCCTCTTCTCAATATCTGAGGAGAAAGGGCAACCCTGGACACTGATCAACAATTTAAATAGAATCCTGAAAGGTTGAAAGTTCTTAGGATTATTAGCTTTCTCATACTACCTGGGTTTTCAGCCCATGCTGGACAACCATATATAATAATTTCACATAAAAATTTTAGTTACTTGAGAACAGTCTTCCTTAGAGGGCATGGTTTTCCCTAGGATCTTTTATAGTAGAAGTTCTTTCTTTCTTTCCTTCTATAAATATTCATTGGTCAGCTTCGGATTGCCAGCCTTTACATTTCCCCATATACCAGAGGGCCTGGAGGTCATATATCTTCATTCTCTTAGTTTCTCCGACAGGGAAAATATAGAACAAGTAGATAGAATTCTTACCAATAATACAGGCTACAAGACAATGGAATCATGTTTTAACAAATAACTACTAGTCTACAATTTTCTACCCAACTAAACTATCATTTTAATATGAGGAAAAGTTCAGCTGGTGTGGCTCAGTGTCTGACTATCAACCTATGAACCAAGAGATCACCAATTTGATTCCCAGTCAGGGCACATGCCCAGGTTGCAGGCTCGATCCCCAGAAAGAGGCGTGCAGGAGTCAGCTGATAGATGTTTTTCTCTCATCGATGTTTCTGTCTCTCTATCCCTCTTCCTTCCTCTCTCTCAAAAAAATTAAGAAAAATCAATAAATATGAAGGGAAAATAAAGCCATTTTAAGACAAAAATGAGTGCTTTAACAAGGCTGAGAAGGCAAGTTTACATACTTATCAACTTTAAAAAATTTATCTCAGGGATGTATATTAAAATATTAAAGGTGACAACTAAAATAATCAAATAGGATACATAATATCCAAATTGGTTAAGGAAAATGGAATGAAGAAAACTCAATTGGTCCAATAGAACAAAGAAAAGGAAGAAAAGTAAATTAAAAAAACACAGTAAATTTAAAAGAGAAAACAAGACAGCATATATAAACCCAGATTATAATTACATCTAAATTAAATTCATCAATTAAAATACAAAGAGACCCTTAGACTGACTAAAAAGAAAGCCTAGATATTTGTTTACAAAACCCACAAATTAAACAAAAGATTGAAAGGAAGGGATTGGAAAAAGATTTATAAAATTATAACTGAATTAAAGTTTTTTAATTAAAATTAATATCAGACTTTAAAACACTTTAAGGGAAACAACTATTGACATATAAATATAAAACAAAAGACTAGTGAATTTGACCAGTATCCCAATTCTACAACTTAACCTCATCCTATAAAGTTCTAGATTTGTTACCTTAAAATGCATCAGTAGCCCTGGCCGGTGTGGCTCAGTTGGCTGCAGCACTGTCCTGTACACCAGAATGTGGCAGGTTTGATTCCCGGTCAGGGCTCATACCCGTGTTGCGGGTAGCAGGCAACAGATCTATGTTTCTCTCTCACATCTCTCTCTCTCTCTCTCTCTCTCTCTCTCTCTCTCTCTTTCTCTCTCTCTCTCTCTCTCTCCCTCTCTCCCTTTCCCTCCTTGCCCTTTTTTCCCTTCCTCTCTCTAACATCAACTACAATTTTTTTAAAGAGAGAGAAAAAAAGATAAAACACACCAGTAGTCCCAATTCATGAATGCTATGACCAACTACTTCAGAGGACATATCTATCACAGTTCCTATATCCCAGTAGTTTATCAGAAGGGGAGGAAGGAAGAGAGCTCAACAGTCTGACCAGTGTGGGTATCAGCTCTGAATCTGCTGGCCCCCTTGGATTCAGCATTCCCAACCACAGCACTTTGGCATATAAAACAGATTCTCCCACTAAGGTTTCATAATGAAGCACCCATGGGTAACATATAAAGAAACATTTTTAAAGGCTCTAGTCTCTCTTCTCTAAATTAAAAAAAAATTAAGCATAATATACTGTTTATACTATAATTATTTTGTAAAGAAAGGAAAAATATTAACTTTTAACCCGATACAGTTTATTATTGAGTTACAAACAAGAAAATGGAGTTATTAAAACTCTAATTATCAAATAAAAGATGTATTAGAACACTTCAATGACTATATGTTTTAATGTGAAAATAGCACTTCTGTTCCTTTAAGTGAATTAAATTTAAAATATGATTTTAAAAAATAGTTCAATAGCACTAAATGTTACTTTATAAACTGGAAATTTATACTTATAAAAGACTTGAATGCCATTTTTAAACCTAAAAATTACAATACAAAAACCTTTCATTTGCTGAAATTGCCATGATCTGAAGTGTCATTTACTTAATGCTTCACAGATGTATGATGCCAAATTGTTAGTCAGACTGCAAAGTATATTTAGTTAGGAAAAAAATCTTCCAAAACATGTTTTCCTATATTTTACTGACATTTACATGCGGCACTATTTGAAATGTGTCATTTATTTGCACTTTATGATCTATAAATGAAGCTCTCATTTTCTTTTTCCAAATCAAACACGTTGTTATTGTGACCACATAACAGCTCTTTGTTTAAAGACACCATTGTGTGTATAATCCCTCAAACCAGGGTCATGTGCTACTTTGTCAGATTTTCAACTGGACTTCTCATCACACTTACTCTTTGACCTTTACCCCAAGAGTCTTAGTCATCACCGAACGGTTGCTGGGAGGATGTTTTGCTACACAATTGAGCCCCCTATTTATCACGAGCCTTAATGTGCTTGTAGTAAGCCTGGGTGCATTGTCGGGACAGCACTAATTTACCACCAGGTCAGTATTACAAGAGCACGAATAAAGAATTTGGCTAACAGTTCTTTGGTCTGCCTGTGGCAATATGAGTATGTGTAAATAAATGGAAAATTTGGTATCTATTAATATGTATAAAGGGCTTTTAAATGTCATGACTGTACCAAGAGAGTCCATTATGGATCAAGTACAATCAGCAATACTAGAGTAAATATGACTAAGAAACTGAAATGAAAATGGGAATATTAAGACAAAGGAATTTTTCTGACTAAAATCTATGTGAATAATTAACATAGCTCTCTGTGTATTACTCAGACCCTTTAAAATCTCTTACTACATTAATTGCAAAACAGTAGAGTGGGGTAAAACCTTTTATAGGCTCCCCAACAATGCAGAGGCTGTTTCTGTAGCAGTTATAACTATGCATATATTAAATTCACCAATTTCCAAGGAACAGATTGTGTCATACTTTGCTATATCTGTAACACACACTCTCTTAAACATATAATGAAGTAAAGTTAAAGGCTTACTTACAGAAACTCAATTGTCGACTTTCACAGAATTCTGCATATTGGGCTGAATCCATAATTCGAGTTTGTCTTTCTGCTCTCTAATAGACAAAAATAAAAAAAGCACAAAAACACTTTGAAAGCAACTAGACTATTGTATATGTTTTCACAGCTAAAACTTAGAACTGAAGTTCCATGTTCCTTGCCTTACTCTTGGCGAATAGATTAGCACTACCCAAAATACCATGACACATAAAATTAAAAGTAACCGTTTTGAAGCTTGTTTCTTTTGGAAATAAAGTTTAAAATACCATTTTCCACTCCTCTGTTATTGTCATTATAGTGGAAGAAGAAACCAAAGGACCTCACTTCTCAGATTGTGCGCTTCTAACTTTTCTAAACTGTACCATCCTTTAATTTAAAAAAAAAAGAAAAGAAAGAAAACTGTGAGAAGACAATAACCAGTCACATAGGAAAATTGTTATTAATGATTATGGTCCATCTGCCCTAAAGCTGGGATTTTTAAATATTAAATAGGAGTCAACAAATGGGATCCATAGATTTCCCTTCAGTTAGAACATGGAGCCAGAGCTAACAAATCCATATTTTAAATTGCAAAGAAAATAAAGAAAAAGGTAAACACAACACAAATCCTTTCATCTGAGTCCAGGTATGACTCACAGTTTGGTATAGCTTCACTCGTGGGTTTCTGATTCAGTAGAGCAGATGTTTGCTGCTTCATTGTCCCACACGAGGTAGGATAATTATAATTCACCCACAGTTTGGTGGGAAAGAATACGACCGCTTCCGCTTCCTTGGCAAGGGAAGCATTTTGAAATGAGACAGGCTGGTACTTCTTGGAATGAATTTCTGGCCAGTAAAGGAAAAAAATTCCCTGAGATTTTAATTTTTTTCTGCTTTGGAAGGACTTTCAGCAAGTTTTCTTTATCATAATTGTTGGACTACATAAGTACCACTTACAATGTCTGTGGATATTTTTATATTTTTTAAACTAAAATTATTCTGTTTTTCATTTCATTTGATTGGGGGGAGTGATCAACTTAACTCCAATGATATATCAGGTGATGGGATGAGCAATGGTACACTAGTTTCAGCCCAATACGGAAAAGATATAGACGGGGTGGTGGGAGGCAAGTTAACATTTACTAACTACTGTGGTTCCTTCTAAGACCACTGAGTACATTTTCCCTTCTTTCTCTTCCTTCCCTCCCTCCGTCTCTTTTTTTTCCTTTCTAATCTCCCACACACATACAAACACATATATGCACTGACACAAACCAAGACTTTTGTTTATTTACTCTATAGTTCAAGTATCCTTTCTGAGCACATGCATGTAAATATTACACACGTGTGTGTGTGTGTGTGTGTGTATGCATCCTTGTGTGTGGATACGAAACATCATGGTCCTTAAGGGTACGATACTTTGTGAATTTTATGTACTTAGAAGTATTTTTTGATATGTGAATGCATGACTTAGTTTTGTCCTTTTTAAACGTAACTGAAACAATTTTTTGCTACTGGGGAATAGGAAATAAGGATGGGATAATTTTTGTGTTTTGAACATAAATCAATTACTATTGTGCTTATTAAAACTTCTAAGACTGATAATACTCTATCATGTCTGTCTGTCTGAGTTTGACTATAGCAGGAACTTCTCAGGTTTGAATTTCTAGAAAATATCTGACATGGTAAATAAACAAACATTCACGAATGAACAAGTGCTACCATTTTAGTCTGAATCAGGGAAAATGGCTATCACCATAACGCGGCCAGTCTTTTAAATAGTGATTGTCTAGCATTACTATTTGTCTTCTTTGCTACTTTTCAGCGAGGCAGCCTCATCCACCCAACACATGCTGGACAGAAAGGGCTTAGATAAGCACGAAAAAGACAAAGTTCCGAACGGGATTCTTAAGATGAACTTTTCTTCTACCAAGTTGAATAATCAAGATTTGACTTATACATCTATGCTTAGGTCACTGATGTCCCAACAGTAAGCATTTCTAGAAATGGGAGTTGGGAGTACTTATCCTAAGAGGTTAAGGCTGCCAGGCTTCCAGCTATAATTGAGGTGTGTAGCTAGCTGGAAGATTCTGAGCCACGAAGCCTATCATCTGATTACATTTAAGAGACACTAAAAGCCTTTCAACGATTACAGCTAGCTTCATTCCTTCTCGACACTGTCTTCAGTGTCTGTTCTCTTTTCTTCATTCAGCATCTTAGTTTGATTTCAATTCCTCTGTCACCTAAGCAGTAACCTTAGATCTCGGGAGTGCCATGAAGCTGGCCCTTGGGCATGCATGGAACCATTCACTAAATGCCTAGCACACAGCAAACAGTGCAAAGCAGTTGACTCAACAGCAAAGATTTATAGGCATACAAAATGATGGCATGTTAGAGCTAGAGGGTGGCTTAACCTTCACCTCGTTCCATCCTCTCATTTTAAGGATAAGGAAATTGAGGTCCAGGGAGAATTCAGAAGTCTAGGCCTACTGATTCCTGAGCCACCTAGTTTCATTATAAAAAGCTGTCTCCAACCTGTAGTACTTTATACCTCCAATAATTTTCTTTGGAATTCTGTAAACTCTATACATTGTGTTACTAAAACATGTCCTGTAGCCCCTATAATTAACATGCCCAAACTATTCATGAGAAAATAAAATTAGTGGGGCCCTGGTTCAGCAAAGAAGGCACAGCCCAGGGAGTGCCGAGGGCACAGGTTGTGATGAACCTGACAGTGTACTGGATGCTGCAAAGGTGCCACAGGTGTGTGGAGTCACTGTTTCTCTTCCACCTTCTGGAAGCCACAAAAGGCGGGGGTGCAGGACCCCAGAGGTGGTATCTGGCTAAAAGTTGCCTTGTCCATTGACCTTGGTGGGGCATGAAAATATTACCATTTTCTATGTGAGCCGTGGCCTGGAAAAGCATGCACACTGCTCGGAGCATGGTGCAGTGAGCTCAACGTGAAATCAGACATAGCCGGGGAGGTGAGGATGATGAGGGCGACGCCTCTCTCTTCCCCATGAATTGTTTCAAATAACCAAAAAAGAGAGACCAATGTGCCTTATAAAACAATTACCGCCATTCAGCATCTGCTTATACTACCTCCTGTCCTTACACTATCACCTTAAGTCCTGGAGAAGAAAGGAAATACCTAACCTTCATGGACTCTGTGTTCTTTAAAAACAGTAACTATGTTTTGCTTCTATAATCAAGTATTGGCCAATGTTTAGCTTGGATTTACTGGGCCTCGGTAAATGTTTGCTGGCTCGCTGAATGACTGGGCAGATGGATTGACGGACTGAGGCAAAAGAAATGCATATAAATTCTTGCTGATCTAAAATCAGAAACTGTAATATCAGTAATCAAACTGTATGAATTCCAGAGAGGGTAGGTAGTCTTTTTAACCAAAGACCCATAAAAAATCAAGACACTGGCCAACGATTAAATAAGTTTGGCTTTTATTTTCTGTGTTGTCCTATTTCCACTTTCCCTCTGCTCTATGCAGATGACCTGTTCTAATCCCCACGGAAGCACACACTGGCCGTCCTGTTTTACTCCTGCCACAGTAAAAACATCTCTGGAAAAGATGCAAGAGGTAAAAATCACACACCTAGTAAAGCAGCAGGATCAGAATAACAATGCCTACTCTTTACATACAGTGACATCATAACCTTTAAGATAAACAGTTAATTTAAAGCATACAGTTCATAAAGTAAAACTTGGGTCCTAAATGACCTAGTCTGTGGTATATCACTGAATCATCAGAGTAGGTTTATCATAGTGTTTATTCATACTGAACATTCTCAAATTACTCAATGTTCTTCTGATCTCAGACTGCCACATGAATGTAAGGTCACTGCTGGGTTAGTCAGCTCTCGTATCTGCGAGACCAGTTGTCATCTGTCAGCTCCACCCACTCCGTGACTTCTTTAAGCATCAGCAGTGCTCTTTTTCTTTCTTTCTTTTTTAAAAAAATTAAATTTATTGGGGTGACACTGGTCAACATCAACATATAGGTTTCAGGTGTGCGTTTCTATGTTATAAGATCTGTATATTGTGCCGTGTGCCCACCACCCAAAGTAGCAGTGCTCGTGAACACTCAAAAATGTGCTACACGCTCAGAGGTTTTTCTGAAATGGAACTTCACTAGTGTTACCATACGGCAAAGGATTACCATATAGGGGCAGACATAGAAAAATTACTTTTGAAAGAATTACTCCTAAAATTTTCTAAACACTCAACAATATTTTTAACATGAATTGGAATGGCTCTTAAAAATATAAACCAGAATAAGTTATGTTGTTAATTGTTCACTCATCTCACTACCAAGAAGTTACAGCCTTTTCTGGTTATTGTAAAACAAACTGAGAAGGCGAATGCCATGCCAGATGAACTCGTCTCGGGGTCCTACCGAAATGAAAACAGGGAAGCAAATAGCTCTACGATGCAGTACCTACTACAATTTGTGTGTTTGTTTAATCTTGAACACAGCAGATGCTTAGTATGTATTTGTTAATTTAAATTTTTGGTTTAAAGTTTTTATTTCAATTAATGTGAAAGTGGTTGTGTCTTTGAATAAGCCTTTCAGCATGACAGGCAGCGTCTGCCCTGCCAGCACCAGTTTGTGTCCTCGCGTCTCAGGCTGGCGGACTTGCGCAGCACGCAGTTCACTTCCATCCTCCACAGGCTTTCAGTGAAGCGTATGAAAGGTTATAGAAGCTCTGTGCTGGCACATCTCTTGGCAGCTTTTCAAGACACATGACATTTATCTTTCCTCAGCAATACTGAATCAGAGAACATAACTTTAAACTGAGATGAAAGTTTCTCTGCTCTCACTTCCATCTCAGATTTTTTAAAAAATCTTATTTTGGTTACTCTTAGAAGTCTTACATTGGAAATGCAAAGTCTTTTCTGCACAAAAAAGGCAAAATGCCAATGTAACCTACCAGCTTCTTCATGTTAGACAGAAACTGGTTGCTGGACTTGAAAACTTCGGATGGAGTGGTGGGCAGCGGCAGCCAGCAACCTGGCAACATGAGAATTACGGCATGGCATGCGTGTTCATGTACGTTGTGGTCTATTGGCAGCAGATCAGTGAACATCACAGAACACTGAACAAACTGAGAAACCATATCCCCAACTCACAGTAAAGAAGAGAACTGAGGTGCAGGAAGGTTAAAGCGTTTACCTAGATTGTTGCAGAGGCAACCCAGTGCCCAGGAGGGTACTGGTCCTGCTGCTGGGTCAGTTCGTAACGGAAGATTCCCTTACTCAAGAGTCAAGTGAGTCTCCCTTGAAATATTCGGTGAACTTTCATTGCCGTTATGCCGATGCCCAGCTCATCATTTGGGCCTGGAGTGCTGCAACAGGTTCCTAGCTGGTTCTTTCCACATTTTTAAGCTCCCAGCCCACCTGGGCACAACAATGTTAAATAGAAACAGAGAAAAGGCCTCGGCACACAGCAGGCCCTCCCCCCCCACCCCCCGCTCCATCCCACACCATTCTCACTTTCTGCATCATAAACTGAAACAAATGGCTCTCACCATCAAATTCAAGTTCAAATGCTTGGTCTACAAATGCAGACATAATCTGACCCATTCTAGATAGGCAGACATTATTCTCACTAAAAGGTGACATTTTCTTTGCTTTCTCTCTGTCAAGCTTTGCCATATCCCTCATTACTGCCCCCTGCTCCTCCTTCATGACTGTGCTGGCCATTTCCTCTCCCACCCACATGGCAATTTAATGCCTTCCCTTCCAGGATAGGTACCACCTCCTCTAGACAGTTTTTCCTGAAGGTCCCAGGTGACATGATTTCTCTCTTCTGAAACATATTTGTTCTTCTAGATAGCATTATATGGACTTTTCATGTGTGCTACTTTTGTCTCTCCTAAAAAATTATACCTATAAGAATGTATTAATGGAAAAAGCAAGTTAATTAGAATGTAGGCACCTAGATCCAGTTTATGTTTAAATACACACCGACACACCACACACGAGTGTGCAAATGTTTAGAAGCATATACATTATACTTTTAATAGTATTTATCTCTGGGGGTAGTTCCAAGAAATTTACTTTTGCAGTTACACATTTCAGTACTGTTTTAATTTTTTTTCTTAAGTGAATTACAATCAGAAAATAACTTTAAATAAAGAATCTTTCCCCTTGAGTTAATTTTGCTTGACTTACAGAGGTCATTAAATAAATGTCCACACACAAAAATAATCAAGAGGCAGAAAATCACAGAGAAAAGCACATGCTTGGGTAGATGTTCAGAGAGACAATATGAATATGTTACTGCGATATTGAGTGAGTCAGCTAAGAATCCTGACTGATGTCATCTTCAAATCAAATGTTTAAGTTTGTCCCAGAATTTTCTCTGAATTATATAATTGAATAAACATATTTTGTAGTCTAAACAGTAAAAGTTTCCATTGGTGCTAATTTGTTCTCCCAGTGATTGTTATAATTTACCAATTTTGTGTGTCTAAGGCCGTGGTCAGCAAACTGCGGCTCGCGAGCCACATGCGGCTCTTTGGCACCTTGAGTGGCTCTTCCTAAGCCTTAGGAGTACCCTAATTAAGTTAATAACAATGTACCTACCTATATAGTTTAAGTTTAAAAAATTTGGCTCTCAAAGGAATTTCAATAATTGTACTGTTGATATTTGGCTCTACTGACTAATGACTTTGCCTACCTCTGGTCTAAGGTATTAAGAATGTATTAGAGTACTCATATGAAGTTTCCTAAAGAAATAACTGTGGAGTCTAGGAGGACATTGAAAGGATTTAAAAGGAATTTCATGCTAAAAATAAGTGAGTAATTCTCAGCAAGTACAAAGCATCAGTGATTAAGAAACACACAAAGGGATATTTGTGAAATTAGTTCATAACTGAGTTGTTTCAAAATATTGGATTTTGGGGTCTATATTAATCAATGTAACTATAAGAGTTTTTTCTTTTGTCTATATTTTAAACTATCAAGAGTGAGGATAAATTGGTTGCATAAGGAAAATACAGTTTTTATTAAAATAAAAATACATTTAAAATTGGCATAATGTCTGTTTAAAAATTTTAAATATGGATTTATTAAACTAGTAGAGGGGGAAATTATACGCAATAAAATATTTCCTGTCCTGGGATAGAATGTGTGCTAAGAAAAGTGTTGTTTTTTTTCAATAATCTAGTACCATACAACCCAATACCGAGTTTAGCTGTCAATCTTCATGTGGTGTTAGTACTAATTTTTACTAATGTTCTCCTAAAACTGTAAACATGCTCTATAATAACTAAGCTGGCAAATAATATGAAAAGCTATATGCATTTCTGCCCAAACTAGTTCTCAACGTAATAGAAGACTGACATCTTTTTTTATTTTCCTAATTGAGGACACTGTAACCCGTTCTTGTGGTTTTTACTTGGCTGTATCTCTAAAAGTGAACATGCTAGGTTAATATGTGTAAGCTCTTGAGGTATTCTGAACGACGTTCCTAAAAATCCTCATTGTTTATGTCATATCCGGATGAGCTGAGATGGCTTTAGAGTCTAGCAAATATACAAGGGTACAGTTAAATATTTTGGTCATTAGGGTAAAGCTTCACAACACTGCCTGAAAAATATGTATAGGAAGCTACTATTACACAAAATTCAGTTCATACTTTCTCTTTATTCTTGAGTTAGACTATAGACCGTTGCATTTTGATGTAGCCAAGATCACATTCTCAAGCCGTCTAAGACGCATACCGAGCGGAGGTTGTCTTCACTTAGGCACAGGGAAGGTCTGGCTCCTTTAAAATAAAATGCTGCTGAGGGGAAGCCTGTCAGTGCAGCCTGGAGGGCTCTCACCATCCTCCCCAGGGAGGCATGGAGCTCTGCACACAGCAAGAGAGGGCCCTGCTGAGTTTTTCCATAAGGATTTTTTTCCTTTGAAAATAAAGTTTCATCTTATATTACTTCATCAATTTAATTCCCTCTAAGCAAGTCCAACCAGCTGTACCTTTAAAATATATCTGGAATAAACCAAGTCATCTCCTTCCACCTTCACTGACTCTGCTCTGGTCCAGGCCATCACTGTCCTCTCTCCCCTGGATAACTGAATAATCTTCCAATGGACCCTCCTGCCTCCACTTGTCCTCTTCTGCTACCCAACACTGCACAACAGCCAGAGTAATCTTTTAAGAAATGAAAACTGGACCATACCATTTATGATATAAACTTCAATAGTTTCTCCTCGAACGTAGAATAAAACCCATCATCCTCAGAATGGCCTATGAAGTCTTATAGAATTTGGTGCCCAGTTTTCAATCTGATGTCATCTTCGTTCACTCTCTCATTCCATTCCAGCCACACTGGCCTATCCTGCTGTTTCATGAAAATGCTAAACACTTTCCTATCCTAAGACCTTTGCATTCCTCTCTCTGTTCAGAATCTTAATCCCACATCACTGTCTGTCTTGCTCCCTCACTTCCTTCAGGGCTCTGTTCAAAGATCACTTTTTCAGAGAAGCTTTATGGCCACTTTATATAAAATAGCAGCCCCCCCCCCCCCCCCCCAAGTCACTCTCTATCCATTCTCTGGGTTGTGAAAACCAGAATTGTCTTCAAACATTGCCAAATGTTCCCTGGGGGCAAAAATCACGCCCAATGAGAACCATGAGTCTAAGGGGCAGGGGACTAACACTGGGCAACTCTACCCTATGTGCCAGATGCCATGCATGGTCCGTTACATGACCTCTTCTAATTCTTCCAGATAGGACTGAATTGCAGGGAAATACTGCAGATATGATTCCTATTTTTATTTATTTTTTTATTTTATTATTATTTTTTAATTTCTTTATAGATTAAGGTATTACATATGTGTCCTTAACTCCCCACTGCCTCCCCCCCCCCCCCCACTCATGCCCTCACCCCCTTGTTGTCTGTGTCCATTGGTTGGGCTTATATGCATGCATACACGTCCTTTGGTTGATCTCTCCCTCTTACCCCCACCCTCCCCTACCTTCCCTCTGAGGTTTGACGGTCTGATCGATGCTTCTCTGACTCTGGATCTGTTTCTGTTCATCAGTTTATGTTGTTCATTATATTCCATAAATGAGTGAGATCATGTGATACTTATCTTTCTCTGACTGGCTTATTTCACTTAGCATAATGCTCTCCAGGTCCATCCATGTTGTTGTGAATGGTAATGATTCCTATTTTTAAAGTGAAGAAACTATGGCTCAGATATATTAGGTAACTTGGCTAAGGTTGCTAAGCAGGTAAGGTGTGCTGCAACTTGAAACCAGGTCTGTTTTACTCTAAAGTCTATGCTCTTTGTTCTGTGTGAACCTCATAAGTGAAAATGTCCAAAGCAGAGATACTCTGACAGAGGTGAGGGAAGGGGATTAGAGTCCTCCAATTTTCTTTCTCCTCTGACAGGTATTTCTCAATGAAACACCCAAAACTGTAGAACAGCATGAAAACCACTGGCGTCCTATGCTGCCTGCCCTTCAAGGAACCAGCACTGCCTGCCTCCCTGTATATCTGGTTTCAAAACAGAGGCCATTTCACAGGGGGGACGCACAGCATGAGATACTGAAGGAACAACTAATACCCACGCCTTAGAGTGATCTTTAAAATGTAATCATGCCCTATCATTTCTATCAACTCCCTCCTTGCTTCTGATATCATGGCCTGTTGCAACAATGACAGGCTTATCTGTGGAGCACGTACGAAGGAGTGCTCCTGACACATAGACCCGGACAAATGCTGCTACTTTCAACCTTCCTGAGCCAATATAGTAAGATGTGCCCTTACCTCTAATCATAATCCTGCCCCTGTGTGAAAGCTGCAATAGCGCTGCCAGAAATGTTTAGGGCTGTAGAGATAACTGGCTCAAGGAAGGATTACAATGACCAGTTATAGTCTTCATTACCTATAATGCATGTTGATAGTTTCACTCTCTCAGTTTATAAAATATTTTAAAAACTGGCTCTTCAGATATTGAACCTTAAGTATTCTAACTAAGAAGGTATTCATTTAGAAACTTTCCATTGCAGGAAAATACAGCTGTAAACAAACTCTAAAAGATGAAGATGTCAAAAAATGTTTAACAGTAAATCTGAATCACACATGTTTTAAAAAATTCAACAAGAAGAAAGATGACACTATGAAAAGATGAACAATGAAGTCCATTACATTACGCACCAGTGAAGAAATGAAGTCACCAGTCTAGAAAAATCCTCAAGGGAAGATATTATGAAGGAAAAATAGGCTTTTACAACTGGACACCATGTGAGTTAAGATTAGAAACCAAAGAAACCAAATGAAATTGTTTGTTCCCCCAAAGAGAATGTTCTTAATCATTTTAAAGCTGAAGTTTTTTTCTCATGATTAGCTGAGTTGTTTTCATGAGTCAGAAATGAGCAAGTTCATCAATAGAAATCTGCTACAGAGACTGATCTAGCTGAAAGCACGAGTTATCACAAAACAAAAGAACACGATTTCCTGAGTATGCCAAAGTTTAATCGCTGAACAACACACACAACAGAAACAGACTTGACCAAATATGACTATAGTGAGACTACAATAGAGAATAATGAGATACAACTGCTATTCTAATTGTGTTGCTTCAAATGTAATAAATGCAAATTCCTCAATACTTAACAGGAAGTAGCAGAAATGTCTACACATTCAGAAAATTAATGTCTACTTTCAATTCTTATCTTTAAAAGTCTACCTAATTAAAAATAAACAAAAACAGAAATCATCTTGAAAATAATTGTGGGTTCAAAATCCTTGAAAGATAAAGACCTGGGGAAACTTATCTCGCAGAGAAACCCTGGCTGCTCCTCAACTGGGTCTTTCAAAGTAGCCTGAATACTGGGGCAGCCTCTGGGGCTTCAAAGAATGCAGAATAGCAAAATCCCCTGGAATCACAAATGCAAAACCTGTAATTATGGTTATTTAACAAAATGGTTTCTGTTAAGATATTTGATGATGAAATTCCCTTCCTCAGATGTCAGTGCCCAAATGTTAATCAGCCTTTACTCATGAGTAAATGTATTCTAACTGTTATTTGATTAAATGTCAGTAGCCATTAGGCCCAGTTCTTAAGTAAGAAGGCTTAATGAAGGCATGACACAGAGGGTGTGGAGTGGATTACAAAGAAAGATGAAGAAAGGAGAATTGTTTCAGTAACTCGGTGCTGTGAGGCAGTGCTTCACCTTAAATAAAGTAACCACACAAACTTTAAAGAAGCAGAGGACAACTTTGGCAGCGAGAAGAAGGGAAGGTCAGAGGTGGTAAAAAGGGTGAAGTCAAGTGAGGAAGAATCACAGCACAGAAGTTTTGAGTTTGATGTATGTTGCCTTGTTGATCTTCTCAACAACTGTGTGTGGTAGAAAGAGCAGCTGTTATTATCTCAATTCCTCAGATGAAGAAACTGAAGCTCACTGACTCTTTGTGGTTTTTAAAAACTTATTTTAATTTATAGAAAATTTGTAAAAGCAGTATAGAGAGTTCCTGTGTACTCTTCACCCAGCCTCAGTACCCCAAACACTCCTCATCCTTCTGATCTCAGAGGCCAAGCAGGGTCAGGTGTGTTTAGTACAGGTGTGGCTTTGCATCAGGGTAAGATGTATTACTAGAAAGATTTAAGATTACTACTCCCAAACCACTGTATCACGGACTCCTGTAACAAAACTCCTTACTCAAATATAAAAATTTCTATGTGGATACAGATAGAATAACCCAAGTAAATTTTACCCAAATAGAACTAACTACCCAAAGAGTTCATTCAGGGGTGGGGAATGTCTGGCTTGCGGGTCTTATAAGGCCCAAGAAATCACTTGGTCTGGCCCTGCCATGGCATCAGGGGTGAGTTAATTAAATGCTTGACCAAATATAGCAGGCTCAGTTCTAACTTGATAATTTTGTATGGACTGTCAATTATCTTATAAATATCCAATTGGCCCTTGGCAGAAAAACGGTTCCTCAGCCTTGAATAATTTACTAGACATTGATACTTCATGTTACAGCTCTAGAGATCTATAAGACTGGCAATAATTCAAAAAATTCTACCTGTAGAAGATAAGAAACAGGCTTAGTTTTTACAGAACTCAAAATCCTAAAACTTTGAGCTTATATGCAGATTTAATAAGATTTAGAAATGTATTCTAATATGATTAAGTTATTTAATAAGATATAAGTGGACAAATGTTACAGAATTATCTTAAATAGTACCTTCTGAAGATACATACTACATTTTCTGAGCCTTTTTTTTAAAATTAGGGGATAGCAGTCAATGTTAGACAGATATTCCAATAACTTGATCTCTCATATATGCTATAATTTCTTTGACTAGCTCTGAGTGTATCTAAACTAAATTCCATTTGTATGTATATCTATTGGAATTCAGCCATACTGTACATTTAATAAAGAGTAGTTTTTCAAAGATAGCTACTATTTCTTAAAGACAAGTGTTGGCCATTGAGCTAGGTACATAACATATGTCATCACAAATCCTTCCCAACAGTTCTAAGATACTGATCCAATTAAGGAATCTGAGATTCAAAAACATGAAGTAACTTGTCTAAGGTAACAAGGATACTGTGAACAAGAAGAGGGATAGAACTGTGATTTTAGGTGTGCCAGTCTAATCCCAAATGATGCTCTGGTCATAATATCATGCAGTCTAAAGAGAATATCAGACAGAAGACAGGCACATCGAGCTTGGTAGAAGATAAAAAAAAAAAAATCATCATGCTATAATGAAGACTTGATACTCTTTTGTGATGAGTGACATTGATGATTAAGAAAATGATGCTAAGGGAACATATACATTGGCTAAACACTTTGAGAATATGTACAATGTGTGTTTGTTGTTAGTCTGTAGCTTTTACATGAGAGCACATTAGTGTGACATGAACATGCTCTCATATGTCTGGGAAGGCCATCTTCTTCCAAAGATGGTCATTGGGAGGAGCTGGTGAGGGTGAAAGTGGGAAGAGCAGAGTTTAGTTAGCCAGCCAGCCCAGTCCAATAACCCCGATGGTCACTGGGGCAACAGGTTTCACAACCAGATTCCTCCAATATTGCTGGTGAATTAAAAAAGAAAACATAAGCAACACTGAAATGAATGATAAAAGCCCACATGCCAGTAATGAAAATTTGACCTTGCCAAAATAATGAATCAAGATTCTGCATTGCACAAAAATAATCCTCCTGGAATTCTTTTATATTGATGCTCTCCTGGTACATTCATGACATAATGAAATAAACTATCATTTTATACAACTTTGAGCATACTACTGTACCACACCAGGTATTCCCTAAGTATAGCTAAAGGAAGCATGCCCTGATACTTTGCATACCCTCTTTGCATAGTGTTCTTCAGAGGAGGTGGAAAAACACACAACCCAGATGGTACTTATTTTCTATAGCACAGTATTTTAATTTCTTAAGTAGCAGGATGGATATTTTGATTAACAAAAAAAAAAAAATCAAATCCTTTCTTCTATTTTCCTCTGGACTTTAAGAGACAGGAAACATACTAATAAAAGCTGAATGATTTCTTTAACCTCCTGATGTTTATACATTTTGATAAACAAAACTCTTTAAATTAATATGAGACTTAGGCTGAAATACATTAAGACATTAACACTTGTCCTTTGGCTATGATAGTCCTTTGAAAATCATAGGCTGCGTGACAAAATTTTCCTTCAATATTTAAAAACCTTAATTTATCAATTATCTGGGAAAGAATTAACAAGGGGGGAGGGCGGGAATCAATGTTCTATGTTAAAGGGCTTATCCCTGTCCCAAGTGGAGCCTTGGAATGGACAGTGAGTCCACACAGAGCGTGTTAGAGAGCTAGGACAAGCCATCCCACAGCTTCCCTAACCTGTTAAACACGGTGAGTTCACATGACAGCTCAGAATGATCAACTCCACGATGCAGCACAAACAAAGTCTGTTTCATAACTTATGAGTTCATTGTAGTGGCATAAACTAAAAACAGACTGTATGTGAGCACCTAGATTTCTACCAGCACCAGGCAAAACAGACTCCAATCCCTGCAAATAGATTGGGACTATCAAATGTCTTCCACTTGTGACTGTTAACTAAAACAATTTTTACATCAGACTAGGTATACTCTAAGATACTAATTACTCTCTAGAAGTACATAGTGCCCACCCCCCACCCCCAGTGCATATACACTTTAATAGCTGATAGCTCAATTTTGAAAATGAAATCTATTTTAATAAACACTGCCTTTATAATTATTCAAAGTGTGTGTATATACTTTTTGTGTCACCCTATATTTTATCGACCTAGGAGGCTCATTTACAGGTTTTACTAATTAAAATATTTTGGTTACATACAATATGGCCCCAAATTACAGTTGCTTAAGCAAAACAGAAGTTTATTTTTCCTCATATAAATTAAGTCTGGGGACAAGTTATTTAGGCTTGACATAACCACTTGCTGAAGTCACGAGGGCCTCAGTCTCCTCCAGCACCTGCTCTGATATTTCTAGGCTGTTGCTTCCCTGCCTCCACTATTTTTAAAAGTTATTTAATTATTTCATGCGCCCCCCCCCCTTTAT
This sequence comes from Myotis yumanensis, assembly GCF_028538775.1. NCBI lineage: Eukaryota > Metazoa > Chordata > Mammalia > Chiroptera > Vespertilionidae > Myotis > Myotis yumanensis. The sequence goes on along the minus strand of NW_027223757.1, from coordinate 83,000,766 downwards.
TGAGATATGACATATAACATTGTGTGACCTTTGTCTTGTCTTCATAATTCAGAATGGCTTTTAAAGCTCCACATCTGCATAAAGCAATCAAATGTAAGAAACTAGATGGCCCCAGCCAGTATGGCTCATGGATAGACTGAAGGGTCCTGGATTCGATTTCAATCAAGGCACATACCTAGGTTGCAGGCTCGATCCCCAGCCCCTGGGTGCGTGTGGGAGACAACCAATCAATGTATCTCTTTCACATCAATGTTTCTGTCTCTCTCCGTCCCTTCCACTCTTTCTAAAAATCAATGAAAAAATATCCTCGGGTGTGGATTAACAAACAAACAAACAAAAAGAAAGAAAGAAAATAGATGTACCCTTCTATTTTAAGAAAAATAATAGGAAGTTCAATTTAATATTTAGGCATTCATTTCACTGGCCACAACTCAGTCATATGATCAAACCTAGCTGCAAAATAAGAAGAGGAATGTGGCATTTTCTCTGGATGGCAATATTTCCAGTTAAATATCTGAGTTTTGTGACCAAGGAAGGAGAGGATGGATATTGTGTGGCAAGTAGCTGTTTCTATCAGTTGGTATATGGTTGAAGTAAAAAGTTGTTACATTTATGGGACCTATCACATTGATTTCCAGACCTGACTTTTATCTGTCATTACCTGGAATGTAATTAGAGTGAGAATTCTCTGCCATCACACTCACCAGCATTTTAAAAAATGCAATTTATATCTTTTACCTTCATGGAGTTATTTCAGGGGATAAGAGGACAACATTAAGTCAAATACTAGTAAATAACCAATAATATTATCCTAACTCCAATAAGACTGAGATAGCTGCATTTAATTTACTCATGTATTAGCTTAGCATAACCACAACTCAAGGAAGGTGAGTGTTATGAAAAAGGCTTGACAAATGATTCACTCCAATGTGTGCTTAAATCTATGCTTTTGCATAAATACTGGCTGGCAGGATGGGTACAGTGCCTTTGACATGTTTTAACCCTTTACTGGAATCCTAGATATACCCAATGAAAAGCCATCAATCCCAAACTTCATCAAAGACAGAAAAGATGATTGAAGCTGGCCGGGGGTGGTGAGGGCTGAAGTGATCCCTAGAACATTTAGGCACTACTTTATCTTGAAGAGAAAAATATAAACAAAAAGCACATAAGGTGGCATTCAAGATACATTTGAAGAGGAATGGATAGGGTACATTATAGGGTTCATACCATTCCAACCAATCATATATTCTAAATTAACAGTGTTGAACAGTAATAACCGTTTTCATCATAAGCTCTGAAATATTCTTATACCATTCTGAGAGACATTCTATGCTATCAGAAAAAGACTGGAGTGACTGGTGAAGAGATTGCTGACCGGGAATCAGATGATCTGCACATTAGGTCTTGTTTTGCCTTAAACACAGACGGGAACTCTAGATTAAGTTGCTTCAGCTCACTGTGACTGAGTTCTCTCTTCTTTAATACAGCATCATGTGCTGTGTTCTGCATATTACTGTATCTTAGGGAAGTCCTGAAATCTTTAGAAAGGTTTCAGTCATGGGAACTAAGATTTAAGAGATTAGACAACCTATTCAAGTTCACACTGGAAAATAGTCTTAGTCCATTTATGATTATTATATAGAAGAAATATCACTGGGAGATGCTATCAGTTCCTAACTTCTGGGAAACAGACATTTCAAAACTATAAAAGTGTGTGTGAGCCACCTCACCTGTAGCAGTGATACCGCTATTTAATCAACTGCATCTACTTTCTCTATGTCTCCCAAGCCTCACACCGAAGGGCACAGGAGCTAGGAAATCAGGAGGCCTTGTGATACTGGTAAAGAAAGAGAGACTGTGGCATTCATAAGAATCCGCAACTTCCATAATAGATGGAGAAAGAAAAAGAATTTCAGGTACTAATTTTCAGGGAAGTTAAAGGTCAGAAGATCACTGCCACTGTGACCTCAACTACCTCCTCCTCATGCTGTTCTTTCCTGCAGTAAACCAGGGCCAGCACCAGACACCTAAGTGCTACTGAACTTTACAAAAAGTATGAACCACTATGCAATTCCCATGAATGCTAAATATGAAATCCGTCTTTTAAAAATAAATGAGATATACTCTAAAAGCTATTAGCAGTTTTCTTTAGAGAAATATATCTAAGGGACTGTAATAGTCAAAGGCATGTAAATGTTCTTTAAAAGCAAGAACCTGAAATGGGTATTAGAGTCACAAAGACACAGACAAGCAGTAGAAAAGGGAAACCTCATAAACAAATAATGGCAGTTATTTGTAAATCACCATACCCTAGTGCTTTTTCATTGTCCTGGTCTATACAGAGTCACTGTTGGGTAGAACCAGATATTCTACAGTACACGAAAAGTCTCGGTATCCTGGTTTTAAGAAAATAATAGCAAGGCTTCAAAAATGTAGGTGCCATTTAGTGGACATGTTTTAAACCTCCTTCAAGAAAGTTAGTGTCTATTTTCCAATAGCTAACGAATGTAGTAGGCACCTTCGGTAGCTAGGGATTGTGAACATGCCTTTGCTTATTCCTTAAGAGAAGCACATCCTATACCATTAACTGGAGGAAAGAAAAAACCTGAGTATGTCCCTAATAAAAAGAAATCAGGTTTGGTATGCGTGTGACACTTCAAAGAGCACACTATGTGGAAAAACAAAATAAACATACAACCTGGCAAATGAAAATGGACCTGGCGCTTCAACATATTTGGCAGATGGGGAGAATTAAATTCAAGTCATGTATGCAGAGGGACTAATACAGTGTATAAATATTTGCTTAAGTGATATAGTATTTAAAATAACATATTTGGAGAAATGTTTTACAGTTTTAGTGAGGATATTTTTTAAGAGAAAAGGCTTCACTAAAGAGTATTTTACTTTCTTGGTTGTTCTGTGAACTTTATTGGGATATTTTGTATTTACTCTTTCATTAGCCATTCTCCTTTAAGTCTAAGATAACTGTATAGTATCCCATGTATCTTTTAAAAGGAAGTTAGTTTTAGATTATGAGATCATTTTTGGAGTAGAATGTTTTGAAGAAGATAGTCTCACAGTCAACTCCAGTACTGGATGGGTGGTCCCCTAGGACAGGCGGCTAATGGCTGTATCCCTCCTAGTGCTGCTCCCATCCCTGCAGCCACCCTCAAGTCGCCTCATTAGAGTGATACAGCGTGGCTCTGCCTTTTAGCCACACTGCCAGCTCCAGTCCTGGATGCCTGGTATGAACTGGGCCAATCAGAGGCCACTTTCTGAGATTTAAGGTTATAATGCAGAGCATTGGGTCTGCCTCCCTCCAGGTGATGGAGCACCTGCTGGTGGCACGTTATCTATTCATCAAGTAAGAAATGTAGCTTAATAGTAAGCCTATGTAGAGAGAGACACATAGATCAGAAACAGTGAACCAAAAATTGATTTCATTGGTGCCTGAGCTATAGTTCCATTCTTGAGCTCCTTAAAAGATAAACATACTTACATGAGGAATTTTTCAATATGTAAAGTATTTTTTAAATGACATATCTAACGGAGTATAGTGAATTTATAAATTTATCATGTTTGTCATGCCTAGTCTCTAAATGCATCCATGATCTTTATATGATCTGTGCACCAATCACAGAAAGAACAATGGGAACTCCCACTGAAATACAGCTCCTCTGAGAATTCTGTGTCATCATCCTGAAAAAAACGTGACCTCTTTCCCATATGGAAGCAACACTTCTTTTATTTAATATACATCTTTAATTTACCATCAGGATACTGTCAGTAGCTGGACATAAATTATATAAAAGCCTAAACAAAATCATTAAGTTCTTTACTCAGTAGGAAATATGTTCATCCTAAATAACCCTACAAGAAACCAGGCGAAGGTGTGGAATTTTTATTGAATACTGATCTCTAATACCAGTAGTTGTTTGTTTCCAGAGAAAATCAGCTTGATAAGAGTTTCTAGAGATGACAAACAGTTCTGCCTCACTTAAAATTTGTATAACTTGTAAAAAATTCACATTTAAAACTAAAATACAGAATCCTCCAACTTACAAATATACTATTATCCTAAAAATTTGTTTTAAATCCAGAATGCACCTTTTCATAGAAATAGTCTTAAATGGTGGTTAGGTTCCCAAGTATTCTGCAAAACCCTCTTTAACCCACTTGCAGCTGGATTATGCTCAGTTTATTTAGAGATCAGAAGGGGCATAATTAATTAAGAGAATTCTGTCCTCTTTCCACATGGACAAAACTATGCAAAATCAAGAAAACACAGTTGGTGTTTGACATCTCTCACTGAAATCTCAACTTCCTAGTACCTCTCTCTTGAGTTTTCTCTTTCTCACAAGCACATAATAGAGCACATCACTTAATGTTCTCCACTCTTCAAATTTCTCTAAGGTTTAAAATTACTTCACCTCTATTCCTTGCTGATCGAAATTCTTTAAACAAAGTTCCTTTTGGCTAATACTTAAAAGGTAAGCAATCTGATTCACCTCAATATGTAAATAACTGAGTGTCCTTGGCCCTTCAAGTGTTTTGTAAAAATTTTGAAAGCTACAGGAATCTCTTATCAAGGATGGTTTTGAAAATTGTGGATTTACGATAATGAGACTTCACATTTGTAAAACAAATATGATAAAGCTGTTATTATTTTAAATGTGTGATTCAATTCACAAAGGACGTGAAATGGCCAAAGAAAAGCAAAATATTTTTATCAGCTTTGAAGTAAGGGGCTCTGCTTTATTACTATTATGTCTATTTTTCTGGTATATTACACATTCTGTGGAGGAGAGAACTACTGCGAACACTACTCCGTGTTCCCGGATCTAGTACAGTAGCTGGCATCCAGTGGATGGTCAAAGCATATTTATCAAATGGGAAAAAACAAACAAACACTAATTCATTTTTAAAGTTGACAAATTGAGACATAGAGATTTAAGTTTCCTCAGAATTTGAAAATAACCACTGAAAGATTTAAATGCAGGTAGACACTGAGAAGCATAAAAAAACACACAGAAGAATAAGTAAGATAAAATATATGTGCTAGGTCAATAAAGGTAAATAGGGTAACCTCAGAATTTGAAAAACATTAAAGAAAAAGTATTAATATTTGGGGCAAAACACAAAACTCCATTGTATATGGTGTTAGCAATAGTTACATCTAAACCAACTAGCTCAGAAAGAGTAAAAGTAAATACAGGCAAAACTGTAAACAATAAATAAACATATAAAAGATTGATGTTAAATACTACGAACAAAAGATAGTAGAGTAAGTGAACAGAGAAGGATTGGGTAGGAGAGGTACTCCTTTTGTCTTAGTCTATTCAGGCTGTCCTAACAAGATACCACAGACTGGGTGGTTTAACAACAGAAATTAATTTCTCACAGTTCCAGAGGCTATAACTAGCAAGGTCAGGTTCTGGTGAGGGCTCTCTTCCCTGCTCACAGCCAGCCAGCTGCCTTCTATTGTGTTCTCACATGGCAAAAGTGCTCTGGTGTCTCTTCCTCTTCTCAGTCAAGACTACTCAGCTTGACTGTGTTTGTCTCTAGTCATGTTCTGTTACTGGGGGATAGACATTATGTAGCTATGAAATAAGCAACAAATTGGATTTAATCAGGATAAAGATTTTGCTAGGGCAGGTGTAAGTAGGAGCTCCCAAATTTTAATAATAAGGATCTGTAATTAAAAAAAGGATAGATTCATGATAACAAGGAAGTGAATACTATTAATAATCATGAGCTAATCTATATATATAAAGAGGTAATACGCTAATTGGTCCTAACGTTGTCACAGTCACACCCGCTAAGGAGGCTGCCTGTGAATGTGCGGTGGGGCGTTGCTACCAGAGACGGAGTGGAAGCGGGGGAGGCGCCCAGAGGAGGCCCATGCCTGGTGGGGTGGGGGTGAGAACCCGTAGCATCCCCCTCACCAGTCCTTTGCCACCCACTGCTCGCACTCAGAGCGCCCTGTCGCTCACCTGCCTGGGGAAGGAGCACAGCACAGCAGGCGGGAGGTTTCCACGCTCTCCTCCACCACCATGATGGGGTGAAGTTGCCACATTGCTCTGGAGATGGGGCAGAAGCAGGGACCAGCCAGAGGTGACTCAAGAAACTGAGGGCGGGGCTTGAAGCGGCCAGAGAAGGCCAGAGGGGTCAGGGGGCTGGGCCAGGCACCCTGGAGCTCTGCATGGAGAGGTTAGGGCAGGGGTGGGCAAACTTTTTGACTCGAGGGCCACAATGCGTTCTTAAACTGGACTGGAGGGCCGGAACAAAAGCATGGATGGAGTGTTTTTGTGAACTAATATAAATTCAAAGTAAACATCATTACATAACAGGGTACGGACTTTTTTTTTTTTTTAGTTTTATTCATTTCAAATGGGCCAGATCCTGCCCACAGGCCGTAGTTTGCCCACGGCTGGGTTAGGGTGTCAAGGCAGGGCGGCGGGTGGGTGGGCGGGCCGCGTGATTTTGCACACTGGGCTCCTAGTATATACATAAAAATCTCCCAACCCTGTTCATGAATAATTTATGAAAAGTCATCACATATTAGATCACTAAGTAAATTTTAATAAATTCCTAGCACTAAAAATAATATCTAACAATCTGACTACTATGCAATAAAGCAACTAAAACATCTAATAGAGGCAGAAACAAATGAAACATCCAGACACTGGGAAAACATATATGTATATACTAGAGGCCCGGTGCAAAAAAATTTGTGCACTCGGGGCGGGGGGTGGTGTCCTTCAGCCCGGCCTGTGCCCTCTCGCAGTCTGGGACCCCTCGGGGGATGACCACCTGCTGGCTTAGGCCTGCTCCCCAGGGGATTGGGCCTAAGCTGGCAGTCAGACATCACTCTGGCAGCCTGGGAGCCCTCAGGGGATGTCCAGTTGCCAGCGGGGAGCAGGCCTAAGCTGCAGTTGGACATCCTTAGTGCTGCTGAAGAGGCAGGAGAGACTCCCACCACCACCGCTGTACTGGCAGCCATCAGCCTGGCTTGTGGCTGAGCAGAGCTCCCCCATATGGGAGCGCACTGACCACCAGAGGGCAGCTCCTGCATTGAGCGTCTGCCCCTGGTGGTCAGTGTGTGTCATAGTGACCAGTCATTCCCAGTCTTTCTGCTGTTAGGGTCAGTTTTCATATTACCCTTTTACTATATAGAATAGAGGCCTGGTGCACAGGTGGGGGCCGGCTGGTTTGCCTTGAAGGGTGTCCTGGATCAGGGTGGGGCTCCCGCTTGGGTGCCTGGCCAGCCTGGGTGAGGGGCTGATGGCTGTTTGCTGCTGGCCACACCCCCTTCAGGGTGGGTGTCCCCACTGGGGTGCCTGGCCAGCCTGGATGAGGGGTTGATGGATGTTTTCAGGCTGGCCACACCCCCTTTAGGGTTGAGGTCTCCACTGGGGTGCCTAGCCAGTCTGGGTAAGGGGCTGAGGGCCGTTTTCAGGCTTGCCGGCGACTGAAGCTCCCAGCCTCTCCTTTTATTCCTTTTTTTTTTTTAATTCTGGGATTTATTTACCTTCTATAATTGAAACTTTGTTACCATCCTGCTCGCTCCAGCTCTGAGGCCACGGCCGGCTGAAAGCAGGTATCTGGGGTTTGTTTAGCTTCTATAATTGAAACTTTGTTGCTTTCGGAGCTCAGAGCCGGGCCGCGGCAGGCCGGGAACGTTGGCTTCCTCCATCACTGGAGCAAGCAAGCCTCCTGCTCGCTTCAGTTGCGTGGCTGTCGGCTGCCATCTTGGTTGGCAGTTAATTTGCATATCGCCCTGATTAGCCAATGGGAAGCGTAGCAAAGGTATGGTCAATTACCCTTTTTGTCTTTTATTAGATAGGATTTTAAATATTCTCCTACATAAATTAGGCCAAAGGGAAATTCAAACTTGCAATTAAAGAATATTTACAAAATAATTTTTAAATAATAGAAGTGTATCATATTTTAAAAACCCGTGTGCTATACCAAATCAAGGCTAAGAAGAAACTTTTCAATTTGAATATTTCCATTGTTTAAATAAAAATTTTCCTATTAAATATGAATACTTTTAATTTTTTAAAAAGTCACTGTTTAATTATTTCCTTAGGATAGTATCTAAAAATGCAATTTCTATCAAAGAACATAAAGTTTTTTTTCTTTTAAAAGAGATTGTAGATCTTGCTATACTTCTCTCCAGAAAGCTGTAACAACTTAAATTTCCACTAATACATGGCATAGTCTACTTCTCCACACCCAAGTAAACACTGAATAATTCTTGGTTAAATTTAAACAAAATACATTTTCTAGCTTAAATAAAATTATATTTTATTCCCGAGCATGGTTTGGTTTGGTTTCTGGGGGTAAATGGGATGGGGTAGGGATTGAGATTCAATATTATTAAAATGTATTATAAATGGTTTATAAATTTTCTTATAGTTGTGTTTTGAATCAGAGAATCTACAAGTTGTTGAATGACTCAAGCTGGACTGCAATCATTAAACTGTATGAAAGTACCCAGATCCCACAAAATTGGAATGGTTTAAAATAATGCCATGAGACACTAATAGAAGAATTTTTAGAAGAATTGATGAGTTTGAGATAGCAGATATCCCTAAGAAATAATATCCAGGCCACCAAGATAACTTATTATGCTTTGGTTACAATAAATTAAAAACAAAACCTTCATAATGACTTGCTGTGACTCAGGAAAAGTTTAAACAATACTTGAAAAAGTCTGCAAGTGGCAATGTGCATTATTTATTTTAAAAATAATGTACTACATTTTCTACTTAAAAATATGGTTCATTATCAATAAGAACTGCTTGAGATGATGGAAAATATTCCCCAAATTCCACTTGAAGCGTTTTGTTTTTTTCAAAAATGGAGAACGGTAACTGTCTTATTAGGCTATTATATTTTATTCTATTACTTGTACTGAACTCATTGTCAGGCCACACAAAAAAATTCTTCCAAGATTCTAATATCCCCCCTACCAAACCACTGGAAAACAGGAATTTTACACAGAGCTATTGTCTAGGGAAAAGGGTTTCAATCTTTCTCTGCCTTTCTCTTTTTTCCCCACTTTTCCCTCCCTCCTCTACTCTTCTCCTTCTAGTCCCCCCGACCCCCTCACTTAGAAAATATCTTCAGATTTAGTAAAGAATACAGTAGTATTTTTGGAGATATTTGTGTATGAACTGAATTTTGGTAAATAAAGCTTAATTTTAAATTATTTAAATGCTCTGGTACGACTTTTATATAATAAGACATTTAAAAAAATAAAAACAATTACCCCAATGATTTTGAATTTTTCTATAATGTGTTGTCTACAAATTTGGGATATTGCAAGTTAATTCTGAAGCACTGTGGTCAGAGGACTTCTATAGCTAGAACTGTGGAAAAGCCGTGACTATAATTTGAACAGGAAGTTATTCAAGCAACGAAAACCGTTAGCAAGTGGCAAGCACCTCTAAAAGATTTGTTGAAGAACTCCTAATACATACATTCATAAAGTACATAACCAAGTGCAATATCTCTTAGCATTTCTATGTGAGTCAGAAGAAATGACTGAAAATTCAAATCATCCAAAGGATAGATGAATAAATTCACATATAACAGCTATAAAATTATACCTATTTTATTCACCTTATTTGGACAAATATTTGATGAAAGTTTATACTGTTCAAGGAACTGTGCTAGGAACAGAAGATATAAAAGTAAATAAAATAATTCCAGGCTCTCAGGAGCTTATTTAGTAAGTTAAACTAAGCAAACACAACTAGTTATAAATTATCACATGCTAAAATATTTCAACTGAAATGTTGCCAAATGGTTCAGGGGAAAGGAAGAAAAGTGAATGCCTATTTAGGAAACTACAAATATATGATGGTTACTTAAGTAGTGTGCGTGTGTGTGTGTGTCTGTGTGTGTGTGTGTCTGTGTGTGTGTCCCGCATGGTTGGTGTTTTTGAAGGAAATATGGGAGAAGACGGAGAACAGGAATGGAGGAAGATGAGGATAAAAAGCCTGCTTGGGACCAGATTACAAAAGATGTATTACTGCCATGCTAAGGAGTTGAGACTCTTCTGTAAAAAATGGAGTCATGAAAAGCAGAAGCTTAGACTAACGCTTATGAAAAAGATAGTTCCCAACAAATATACAAACAATGGATTACATTGATCTCTAAGTATTATAGCTTAATCTAGAATTCTTATTTCTACATGAGAAATACAATGACCTAGAAATGAGCCTCACTGAATTACATAGCTTGCTTGCATGACTTACCATTAAGTGGTAGCAACAATAAGAACTGAACTAAAGGTAGCTCCTTAGCATGGATGAAACAAAGGAATAAAGGGACGTTATCTATACCAAACAAGCAATGATCTGTTAATAAACTAGAGCATTACAAAGACAAAAGTCTTGTCACAGAATACATTTACTTTCATATTTAGAAGTACTAACTTATTGCGATCAAACCAATTAAGATAAATAAAATTCAGACTATGTAACAACAATCTGCCCACCTACTGTGGGAAATGTGGGTGAAGGAGAAAGAATAGGGAAATATAATCCACAAAATATTCAGGGCAAAAATATTTTGGTTATTACAACAACCACAATTTGAGAACTATAAACATTAAATGTAAATTAGTGGTAAATCTTGTGGTGTTCTTAAATTCGATGATATTTTAAAACACTTCCCTGCCAAGGTGTTTTATAAACAAGTTAGTATACTGATCTCTAAGAAAACCTCTGAAATGTATCTTTTAAAAGAGAAAGATTTCATTTTAAAAAGAACAAATTAAAATTATTTGAGCAAGAAAATATTGGTTCTATAAAAAACTTAATTGAACAGTATAATCAGATGTGTTAGTCAAACATCCATTTATGCAAGACTAAACACTGCAGCCCAGGAAGGCCTGCAAGCATGCATTCCCGCTGGTAGTCACAAATGTTTAGTTAACTTACTTTCCATGTCATTAATTGAGAAATGTCTTTTCCAGAAGACACCTTTCCTAAGTTTAGACAAGTTTTTACAACAATGAAAATATACATGTTCACCACTACGTAATCGGAAGACAGCTACAGGTGTGGAGAAAAAGTAATTTGGTAGAGTGTATCCAGTCACAATGGAAATCAGGTTCAGAACTACACATTACTCCTACCTTTGGGTTCTCTGAAAGTCAGGTAATACTCCCTGTTCTGCAATTTCTAGGCCAAAAAGAACATATACTAAGTTACTTTAATTCTGCTTTGTATAGCTAAAAATGCACGGGTTTTTCCCTGAAGAATGATTTTAGAGTACTTTTAAATTATCCAAACAAAATTTACCCCCAAAAGAATAAAACAACAACATAGTAATGTTTTCTCCTGATGAAGCTCTTTCAGAAACTAACCCGGACACATTACACTGTTTCATGTTTTAAAATATACATTAATTCTGTTCTATTTTACATTGTATCCTCTTTAGCAAACCACACTGAAACTAATTATATGCCCCTATCTAAAGTTAATCCTAAAAAATTCTTTAAAAAGAACAAACTTTATTTCAAATAAGATAGCAAGTGAACTAGAAAATTTGTGGCTTCATCACACAACCAATAAACTACTAAGGAGATTCAAAATCAAGATAAAATATAATAATAAGAATAGCAATTATTTACTGAGCCTGCAGTTCCCTTACCAGAGTAATTAGTTATCTTTTGATTTGCCAGTTATGTCTATAGATTGTGAGGGCAGAAACCATATTTTTTGTGTCTTTTTATAGTCCTAACCTCAGGACCTAGTACACTGACTGCTTTACAAACAACTCTGATAAGTAAATGCTGAGTGAATTCAAGAGTAGAAAAGGCTGGTGGATGGATGACTGCTTGAATCCAAAGAAAATGATTTCCACTCATTCTACCATGCTGTCTCTTTGGGAAAACCTCCTAGAGCTCTGAGCAGAGTCAGTTATAATGCACCACTTTATTAACTCTCATGTCATAATGTGGAGGGCCTTGCACGTAAGGACCTTCATGGCTGACTTTCCAGCATCCACTCCTTCTTCCTAAGTAAGGCTCCAGGGATCCATGGTTCTGGGAGAGCATGCTGACTCCAGCCCTCAGCTTTAAGGATGGAGCATATGATTTAGGCTAAGACAATCAGAACACCTCATTTTACTAGCTACTGTGAGTGGGGGCTTCAGGAGATCCTGTTACCTAAGCATTTTCAGAGTAAAATCTTGGGACAAAGGCATTCTCCCTGTTTGGACCTGGAACTTTTATAGCATGAGTTCTCCTAGGAGGTTATTCAGTCTAAAGATTAGGCCAATAAAACAGAAAAGGGCAGGAAAAAAGAGAATTATAGGGAAATGAAGCTACAAATCCAATGAACCTCAATATCAAACCCTGTTTAAAGCTAAATCCACTTTTGGTTGTGTACCTGAACTTATACATTTCTCTGTTTAATTTAATTTCAAGAGGGCTCTTAGGTCATCGCAATAAAAAACGTCATATAAAATGCTCTTTTAAAGTTCTTACATCATTGTAAGAGCTCTGAATAGAGTCTGTTGACACTGTGCAAAGTTATACTCCTCTATTCCTTAATTGCATAACCCGAGTCTATTGAATTTGCTTCATAAAGCCTATCCTGCAGTGGTACATATAAACTAAATGCTTTGGGCAGGAAAAAAAAATGCAAAGGAAAACTACTGACTTTCAAACTAATAATATATTGTGTGTCAACTGTAATTGTAAAATAAATTAACCTTTAAAAATTAAAATAAGTAGGACAAACTAAAAAATAAACTTGAATAATGGAAATCAATTGAGAATTAAGAGAAATATAACATAAACAATAAATATGTAAAATCAAAACACCATTAATTTACATATTTAATTTACTTGTAATCTCATCATCTAATGACAACCACTGTTATTTAATAAGTTGGTATATTCTCCCTCAGTCTAAATTTCTATGTGTGAGGGAATATATACATTCCCTGACTATTGGGTAAACAGGGTTCTCTAGTCCCATTCCCACTATTATAAATAACACTGTGATGAAGAGTCTTGTGCACATGAATGAGCGTGTGAACAAAATTTCTGACTATATTCTTAAAGAAAAAATTACCAAATGTGGGTTGATTTGGTTGAAGTATATAAATACTTTAATGCTTCTATTTATACTTTAAGATAGTATGGTTTCTGCTTTTTATCAATCTTTATTTCTACAAACAGTTAAAGTGCATCCAATCCCACCTTACTCTTGACCATTTTATAAACAGAAATGGCAGTGGTTCATTACAGGTAAGCAGATATTTACTCTCTCCCCCCAAACTGGGCTCTGAGTATCCTTTCAGACATTTTAATAGATTCAATTTCCTCTCTTGAAAAAGTCACAATACACATTTACATACAAAAGCCTCTCAAGAAACCTCTTAAATTTCTTAATTCAGGATTTCACAAATCTATTTGAAAATAGATCACTGCTGCTCCCCCCTCCCTCCCCACCCTACAGTGCGCTATTAACATCTTGCTAGTATTTCTTGAAAAGCTTGTCTAGAAAGGAAAGCCTAGAAAAACTTTCCACATCCCCACATGGATTATTTACCTGTGTTTGTTTCTGTTTTATAAACGGTATTACTTTTTATACCTAATTCTTTCATCTATCTAGAATTTATTTTTATGCAAGTATAAGGTTAGAAGCAATCTTTATTTTTTTCTTTCCAAATAGTTATCTCACTATTTAGCATCTTTCTCTCACTGATCTATAATTCTACCTTTATTGTGACTAAATTATTCTTCACACTTAATTATGTTATTTATTTTCTTCATTGGGATGCTTGTTGGGTTTTACAGCAGTACTACACTATTTTTATGTTAGTAGTTTTATGGAATGCTATAACTGGTAGGATAAATTGAATGTTGCCCTCCACTCTTTATTAATAAAAATTTCTTGGTTATCCTTATCTTTTTATAATTTCAAATAAATTCTAACATCATTTTATAAATTTTTAAATTCTGCTGACATTTTTGTTAAAATTACATTAAACTAATATATTATTTTGGAAACTGAGACATTTACAATACTGTCTGTGTCCAGGAAAATAATGTTTCTTCACTTATACACTCTTCACATCTCAGTACATTATTAAATATTATTTCCATATTTCGCTTACATTTCTTAATATGTTTACCTCCAAATAATTTTTCTTTATTAATTTACTGAATTCTTTCTCCTTTTTATTTACTATTACTGAAATATGAGGAATACTATTGTTCTTTTAAGTATTTTATATGATTTAAGACTTTAATTGGTTCTAATAGTTTTTAGATTGATTCTCAATAATTACCTAATAAAAATACATTATCTGTATATAATGATAATTTTTGTCTCCTAACAATTGCTTCGCCTTTTATTTTACTGGCCAGTGCAACTTGAACTCTGGCAAATAAAGGTGATAACAGTAGGAATTTTAGAATTTAATGAAACTTAATATTTTTAAAACTACAATGATGTCTGTTCATTTGCATGAGATATTCTTTATCGAAATATGAGATACTTTTCTATTTCTAGTTTATTGAAAATTCTAAAAACAATAGGAAGTGAATTTTGTCCAATGCATTTTAATCATCTACTAACACACTCATAGCTATTCTCCTCTGACCTATTTATTATCTGGTATATAACAGTAATCTATTTTCTAATATTGCAGCATACTTAAACTCATGAAAAAAGTCTTGTTTGGTCTTGGTACATCACTCATTATATATGCAACCAAATGAAAATTGCTAATATTTAAAAATGTCTGCATCTATATTCATAAGCAAGATTATATTACATTACTTTGTAAAAATTAATGAGTTTTCCTTTTCTTCTGTGCTCTAAGATGGTTTACATAGCACAATATTTAACTGTTTTATAAATATTTAGAAGAGCGCTCCCATACCCTGGCTTGGATTCAGAAATTTTTGAAGAAACAATACTTCAAAAACATTTACCATTTCTTCCAAGGTTATTGATGTATCCAGGTTTTCTACTTCCCATTGAGTAAAACCAATCATTTATATTTTCTTTGAAAAAAAAACCCACAAACGCATTCCATCAAGATTTACAATATACTATTAGATAATTATATAAGAATTGATTTCTTAGTCTATGGCTATATTCTTACTCATTACTAATTTTTAGCAGCTACCTTTGTTGGCTTTTCTTACTTAGACTTGTCATAAATTCAAAGGATTTATTAAATTGGTAAGTTCAATAATTTGTTTTTTAACTCAATTTTCTTTTATTTTTATCTTTTTCCTTTTTATTTGGATGTAATATTTCTAATTTTAGTTGACTATTTTTTTTCATTTTCTCAATTTAATAATGAACAGCTTAAAAGCTAAAACGTTGCCTCTTTTAAATAAAGCTTTGTTCATACTTCTTAAATTTTATATGTATATTTTTATTACTATTATCATCTAAATAGTCTGTGGTAGTACTTTTTAATTTATTTGTTATTGGTCCATTAGTTGCTTATATGATGTTTGTTTTTCTTTGTAAATTTTCAATTTATTAGAATCCTGTTTTTTTTACCTCTGTTATTACTTTCTGGGTTTTTTGCTCTGGTAATATGCTCTATGAATTTGTACTTTTCTGGAATTTGTGTTTGTGTGAGAAATACTCCTCTTGGGCAGTTAAATAATGGTGTTTTGCAATGATTTTTAGTTAAAAAATAATGAAACCTTTCTTTATTGATGATATACAGATTCATTATATAAAATCAAAGTTCTTCTGGTTGAAGATGTAGGGGGAGGATAGAGGCTAGAGTCCTACCAAACCTCTCCTCACCTTCCCCGAAGAGCACCATGAAATCTTTGGAGTTACCTGGGTAAGATTTTAAAACTGCTGCTGCCCTGGCCAGAATTGCGCAGTGGTTGGAGCATTGGCCTGAGCACTGATGAGCCTCTGATTGAATTCCTGTTCAAGGGTATGTACCAGGGATGCAGGTTCCATACACAGGGGTGTGTGCGTGAGGCAACTGACCTTTCACATCTATGTTTCTCTGTCTCTCTGTCTCTCTCTCTCTCTAGCTATCTTTTTCTCTTTCTAAAAATCAATGAAAAAACTATCCTTGGGTGAGGATTAACAAAAAACAAAAGAAAAAAAAACTGCTGCTCATTTCTAAAATGTTTTATATGCATCTATTAGAAAAACATAAATCTTTATTATATTTTTCCCCAAGTCAATCTGTTAAATACTGAGAATGTGGTGTTCCAGTCTGTATAAACAAATGCATTTCTCTGACCTCTCCTGCATCAATCAAAGCTTTCTTTTGATTGGAATGTTTCAATTCTTGGAATTTGATGATTAACATTTTGTATTTACTATCTTCATTATAGGCAGCATCTCTTAGTAACATAAATTATCAACTTTGTTCCATTTTAAAGCTTTTCCCTTTTAATTCTTTTTTTCTGTAAACTAAATTACTACCACTAGTATTTGTGTTTGATATCCTTTGATTGCTCTTTTACTTTTACATTTAAAAAAATCTAGTAAAATCATATTTCTGTTCTTATAGATATAGGTCACATGCATATATAGGCAAAGTATGTGTATGTAAATGTATATGCATATTTGTGTATATAATGTATGTATCTTAAACTATAGTTTTCTAGTATATAAATTCTGTATATTTTAATCCTATATTCATTAAATTTAAACTTTTTAAGAACCTTTAAGTTTTTAACTCAAGCTTTTCAATTTCTTGGTAACTGAAGATTTATCTGACTGGGATTAGGCCTTTTTATGATAAATTTTATCTAAATAATACTTTTGAATTCTTACTCTTAAGGGAATATTATTTTACTTTACTTTATAATTTTAAAAGGTATCATTCTAGGCAGAAAAAAGGAATAGGAGAAATAACACACTTCAAAAACCGGGGATGTAGAACCTCTACGCAAGCATGTCAAACTCGTGGCCGGCAACCATTCACCTCTCTGGCTTCTTCAACTAGTTTTCCAATCTCTTTAGGTCCAAAAATTATAACAATGGGACTCAGAAACACCGGGGATCATCATAACCTCATTATATTGGGGCATAACTGAATGATATACCTCATTTCTCTGGTTATTCAACCTTTATGAGAAACTCTGTGTTTTTAAATCTATGGCCAGTCACTTCAGGTTAAATTCAGACGGCCACCTGGGATTTTATTCCATTTAAAAAAATTTTAAGCTGCCTTACATTTTACATATTTTATTCTGCTTTTTCTCTAGACTCCATACTAGGCCTCTGACTTGGAAACACAAGATGAACAGTCACTGGGGATTTTGGCACCACAATCTGTGTAAAGGCTGCTCTCTCTGGTGAGCTCCAATCTTGGTTCTCTTGTTTACTTTTACCGATGAAGGTTAGTCAGAAGGTAAGAGTTCACCCAAAATTTTAGGCATTTATTTTTATGTCCCCTTCACAAACCTAACGGTTTGTTAGACCAGATATTTAACTTGGTGAGTAATAAACTTGAGCTCCTGAGGTTCTTTAGCAGAAGAGCAGCTGGGTCTTAGGCAAAGCTCCTCTGTGAGTGACCACGGTTCCTCCGTTAAGAAAATCCAAATGCGGCTTTTAGCGATCCTTTCTTGGCCTCTGGTTGACACCGCTGATGTCAGTGGATCAGATCTCAAAATTTAGAATGTGAGAAACAGTAAACACACTTGTGTCATTCTGAGGTGGGTTTAAGTGAGGATGAGAGGTGGTTGGAGGGGAGTGTCTTTATATGTATTATTATGCCCACCATTTCCCTGCTTCTCTTTCCCAGTCTCTCAAATACTCTAAAGCAATTATGAATGCTATTTAACCTTTATTTGATAATTTAGAAGGATCTTCAGAGATCACGGATCATAGCTCTCTAGTAGACTTACACCCAAGTATTAAAAATTTGGTGCTGGAGAGAAAGAAAAAGTGTAAGAGTTAACTATCATGATATTGGACTAGCAAGTAATGGATATAAAAATTTAGACATTTTTATATTTAAAATCACATAATACTTAATATTAATGACATAAATTCTGAGTGGAATACAGAGCCAGATTAACACAGAAATCAGCTGAAAAAAAAAATAGAAAAGAACTTTGCTTTTTTGTATGCTTGCTCAATGTTTTAAGAAAAAGCTAGGGTCCCAAGTGAGTTTTTATGTATGTCTGTAAAATTTTTCTCTTTAAAATTACACTTAAGTGAAAATAAAAAGAAGAAAGAAAGAAAAACAATAATAAGCTTTGCTGGTAGGTCTCTACCATTTTCATACATCCTAGAAGAGAAGGTAGTAAACAAAGTTTCTGCAACCGTAAGTGATGCTTAGAGGAAAATTAAATCACTGAGTGATGCCAGGACTGATTATTCTACTGCACTTTAAAAGCAAGAGATTGCAGTCTGTGAGTCCAAAGTGGTTTCATATGGACTGCCACAGTTGTGGTTTACGCTTGAAACTATAACCTGTCAAATTAGAAGCAGGCAAGGCCTGTGCTCTTAACAGTTCCACTTTCTACTGTCTACAGTTATGTCTACAAGTTCAGCACTTTTATTCAGTACGACTGTGTTATTTGGAAGAGTAGAATCTCGAAACTGCTCTTTTTAAAAAACCTTGGTTAGAGAAGATTTCAGTTAGGATATAAAGCTTAGAGAAACTACCAATCTAATTTTTATTATATAGATAAAGCTGACTTTCATTGCAACTATTTTTATCAACTATTGATATTTTATTATCCTGGTTAATTCTAAGTAATGTATAATGCAACTACAGGTATGTAAACTGCATAAGTTCCCAAGTTTATTCAACCCAGCATTGACAGAAACGTTACTGACTCTAACTTGTGCCTTAATGACTCATCATCTTTCCGGGCCTACAGTAGCCTGCTATGATGCTCAGTGTTTCAACACGCTCCACTTCTCTTCTCCTTGATTGGGGAATGCCCTTCCAGGCAATGGGCTTAGTTCACAGAGATTTTCCCATCAAGAGTGAAAAGCTACTTGTTCAATTTTACTAATGTTTTATGTAGCATTCTTCCTTAATGAATCTTCCTTCATGCTCATTTGTATAATGTAAAAATGTTTTTAAAATAAAGCATAAACAATATTTGCTCTCTGTCATAAGTGAAACCATGCCACTAAACAATCATATCCTGTTTAGGCCATAATGACATCAGAAATATATGTTTATCATCTGCATGGGACAACTGAGCATGTTTTTGGCCCAAGGCAGAGTTGAACTAAAACCATTTGCAGTTGCCCCAAACCAAGATAACCACACATTTCTAAGGTAATTGATACCTAAGAAGAACACTGCTTTTAGATCACAGTTCCTGATCTAAGCATACTAATTCTTTAAAGAAGGCTGTTAAAGTTTATAAACCATGTATGTCTATTGGACTTCCTCCAAAATTTAACATGAAATAATTATATTCTTAGCATGCATAGAGACTATGATAAAGTGGGTACTTAGCGCGATCTTTTGGAGTTCTGAAATTACCTCTCTTGCCCAATTTAAAGAGAAAAGGGAAAATGGAAATTTTTTTTTTAACATGTAAAAGTATAATAATAATAAGTATCATAAGAATAATGCCTTGTATTTTGGATGGCATTCAAATGAAATCAATCATTACTTTTATTTTCCCAAAGTATTTAAGGAAACAATTTTATGAATAGATAAGCTGAGGTAAATAGAAGGCATACAATTTTCATATTCATTGTTAAAGCATATCCAGGGAATCCAAACACATGTCACTAACTTTGTGTTAGAGTGACATATAGCATGTAATTGCCCTGGATACTACCTTAGCTGGTGAGTCCAACCATAGCCTGGAACTACAGCCTGAAATGCTATATGCCAACACAAATGCAGTTAAGGATTACCTTTGCTCACAAAGCTAACTGGATATTTGGAACAAAAATAAATAAATATTTAATCATGAATTAGCTTTTAAAGAATAAAATATTATCAGTAAAACTAAACCCCCCGCCCCAAAAAAAGGAAGCTGAGGGAAATCTATCTATACTCAAAGAAGGAAACAGAGAAACAGGAAACTGAAGTCCTCTTTCCACATCAATTCTGAAAGCAGAGTCTGACATCCTCTCCAGGCTGCTCCACTGCACAATGCTGTCTTCAGACATGAAACCACTGATTGAGGCATTTCAGACGACACGTAAAGAACATAATAACAGAACCAAATAGCATAGGTAGGCACTGCGAACTGCAATGTTATTCTTTAATGTAAAAAGAGAAGAATGAACTATACCTCCATTCTTTCTTGTTTAACTTCATCAATTTCATCATCTTCAAACATCGCCAAGAGTTCTCCCGTTTGGTCAATAGAGTTGAGAAAGTCCTGTGCGGTTTTCTGTCTTTTGTTTGCATTATTACTGCCACTCAATTTGTCTTCATGGAGATAAAGGAAAGAAAAAAAATGTTTAAAAGGTTACATCAGTATTGAATACTGAATATGAAATTACATGTATTGAATACTGAATATGAAACTCAGAATTAAAATTCTCTCAAAATAATTTTTAAAAGAATCCTTGAAATAATTTATTCATCTCATGAGATTGAGAGAATAAAACCAAATTATCAATTACCACAATAAGTGTTAATGGATTGATTAAAATTCCACACCCCTCTCCCCCCAAAAGGGGGAAAGGCTCTCAGATTTGGAAAAAGAATCCTGTTATAGCAGGCCCTAGTTAAAAACAAAGACATTAAAAAACCCCATCTGAATTGAGACATTAAATTAAAAGAAGAGATTATTATACCCATTGCTGTGGCAAATATTTGAAACCGAAAGGGATGAGATTTTATTATTTTTCTTTTCAGAGATAAAAACTATCATACTTATTTAAAAGCAAAACATAAGTCTGAGAAAGTTATTACAATATTGCAATAGGTAATTAATAAAGTTTAATGCATTAAAGTATCAGTCTGAATTAGTGAGTAAATTAGTGAGAATGAACTAGATTATTTTTTAATGTGATAAAATATCTCTATTCCAAATAAAGATAACCCAACATCTTAGAATGAAAGCATCCATTTTTTTCACTGTTAATGATGATGTGAGCTGTGAGTTTTTCATAGATGGCTATATTGGTCACTTTGGCTGCTATAGTAAATATAGTATAGACTGGATGGCTAGAAAACAAATATTTATTTCTCATAGTTCTGAAGGCTGGGAAGGCCAAGACCAGGTGCTGGTAGATCTGGTGTCTGAGGAAGGCCTGCTACCTGGTTTGCAGGGGGCAGTCTTCTCATGTCCTCCCATGGCGGATTACCCAGACCCAAAAGTCTCTCATGAGAGGAACACCCAACAATCTAGGAAGAGAAGGGAACTTTCTCAACCTGACAGAGGTCATTGTTGTGAACTGAGTGTCCCCCCCTAAAATGCATATGTTGAAACCTAATCCCCAGTGTGATGGCATTTTGAGGTAAACACTTTCAAAGGTAATTAAGTCATGAGGGAGGAGCCTTCATGAATGGAATTAGTGCCTGTCTAAGAAGATACACAAGAGAGCTTTGAAAAAGGTGAAGGGATTGAGAAGTGCAGATCAGTAGTTACAAAATAGTCATGGGGATGTAAAGTACAGCATAGGAAATATAGTCAGTAATATTGTAATAACTATGTATAGAGCCAGTTGGGTACTGGAAATATCAGGGGGAACACTGGGTAAAGTATATGATTGTCTAACCACTATGCTGTACACCTGAAACTAACACAAAATAATATTAAATGTAAACTATAATTTAAAACATTTAAAAATTTGAAAAAAAGTAAAAAATTAAAACAAAGAAACCAAGACTCTTGGATTTTTTTCAAGTGATTTTTCCATATTTATTAAGATGATCATGTGATTTTTGACCTTTATGTTATTAATATGATGAATTACACAAATTGTTTTTTAAGTTTAAATCAATCTTCCATTTGTGAGATAAATCCCACTTGGTAATGGTGTATAACACTTTTTAGATGTTGCTGGATATGATTTACCAGTATTCTGTTGAGAATTCTTGCATCTATATTAAAAAAGACATTAGTCTGTAGTTTTTTTTTCCCCTTGTGATGTCTTTGCATGGATATCATATAAGGTAATACTGACCTTGTAGAGTGAGAAAGTATTGATATTATTGTTCTTTAAACATTTGTTGAAATTCATCAGTGAAATCATCTGGGCATGGGTTTTTCTTTGGAGGAAGTTTTTAAATGACTAATTCAAACTATTTATCATAGGTCTACTCAGATTTTATATTTCTTCTAGATGCAGTTTCAGTCTTTATAGGAAAGAAAGTAAATATATATTTATTAACCAAGTCTGTTTCTTTTTTTAAAATATATATTTTATTGATTTTTTACAGAGAAGGAAGAGGGATAGAGAGTCAGAAACATCGATGAGAGAGAAACATCGATCAGCTGCCTCTTGCACGCCCCACACTGGGGATACACCCGCAACCAAGGTACATGCCCTTGACTGGAATTGAAACCGGGACCCTTCAGTCCGCAGGCCGACGCTTTATCCACTGATCCAAACCGGTTAGGGCCCAAGCCTATTTCTTTTCACTTCTTGTTGCAATTTGAACAACCACCTTGTGTCATTCCTGACTCCAATATAGCTCTGTTACCACCCACTTCATTTATGTTAATATTAAATATGCTAGAGGCCCAGTACACAAATTCTTGCACAGGTGGAATCCGGCCTCCCGTCCCCAATCGGTGGATCGGGGCTGGACCTGTCAGGAGGAGGAGACTGCAGGAGGTTGGCCAGCCAGCCTGCCCTAATCGGGCTGATCAGGGTCAGGCTGGTTAGGGAGAGGGGCTGTGGGTGATTGGCTGGTTGGCCCCACCCCTGATTGTGGTGGGGGGCTGATGGGGGCGGGGCTGGCTGTGGGGAGGGGCTTTGGGTGGTGGGCCAGCTGGCCCCGCCCCAGAATGGGGTGGGGGGCCAATTGGGGGCCAGTGGCCTGGGGGAGGGGCCATGAGTGGTTGGTCAGATCAGAATGCAGGGGCTGAGCTGGCTGGGGGGAGGGGCCGCAGGCTGATCAGGAGAGGGGCTGCAGGAGGTTGGCTGCCAGCCCCACCCCTGTATCGAGGTGGGAGAGGCCAATCAGGGGTGGGGAAGCTGGTGGGAGGGGCCTTGGGAGGTTGGACAGCCGGTCCCACCCCCCGATCTGGTGGTTTGCTGACTGCAGTGGGTGTCATAGCGACCGGTCATTCCAGTCATTACAACATACCAGTCGCTGGCTTTTTATATATATAGATTACATACCTACATGTTACAGACCCAACATTATAAATATTGATATTGCTTTATATAATTGTTTTTAAATCAATTGAGAAGAAAAATAAATATGCAATTATATCTTCTCACATTTACCTACATAGTTATCTTTATTTTCTTGTGTATGGGTGTGTGGATTCAAATTGTCATCTGGTACAACTTGCTTTCAGCCTGAAGAACTTCCTTTAACAGTCTTCATATGAGTCCACTATCAAGAAATTCCTCCAGTTTTTGTTTATCTGGACATAGCTTTATTGTGCCTTCATTTTTGAAAGGTTTTGCTGAACATGTTTCTTGATTGACATTTTCTTTCAGTTCTTGAATATGAAACTCTACTATTATCTGACCTATCTATATATATATATAAAAAACCAGTGACCAGAATGCCGTAATGACCAGAACGACCATCGCTATGACACCCACTGTGGCCAGTGAACCGGCCCGATTGGGGGGGTGGGACCAGCCGGCCAACGCCCCCCTGCAGCCCATCCCCCCTGGCCCCACCCCCGATGAGCCCCCACCCCCCCAATCAGCCAGTGGCCTCTCCCCCAAGCCAGCTCCACCGCCGATCAGCCCCCCCCCCCCGACTCCAATAAGGAGCAGGGCCTGCTGGCCAACGACCTATGGCCCCTCCCCCAGGCTACTGGCCCCCGATCAGCCCCCCCCCCATTCAGGAGCAGGGTCAGCCGGCCCACCGCCCACAGGCCCTCCCCATGGCCGGTGCCACCCCCAGTCATCCTCCACCTTGGCCCACGGCCCCTTCCCCCAGCCAGCTCAACCCCTAACCGCCCCCCTCCACACCAATCAGGAGTGGGGCTGGCCGGCCAACCTCCTACGGCCCCTCCCCTGGCACCATTTGGGGGTGGGGTTGGCCAGCCCACTGTCCACAGCCCCTCCCCACGGCCAGCTCTGTTCCCAATCGGCCTCCCCACCCCAATTGAGGGTGGAGCCAGCCGCAATCACCTGCGGCCCCTCCCCGCAGCTGACCCAGCCTTGATCAGGCTCTGATCAGGACGGGTCTGCCAGTCAACCTCCTGCTGTCTTCTCCTCCTGACAGGCCTGACCCCGATCCGCTGATTGGGATTAGGCTGCCCAGACCCCACCGTGCAGGAATTCTTGCACTGGGCCTCTAGTATCTATACTAATAAAAGGGTAATATGCTAATTAGACTGGATGTCTTCTTGACTTCCTTCCGGACAAAGCCACAGTGGTGGTGGCCAAGGCAGAGGCGGTTAGGGGAGATCTGACCGACAAGGTAGAGCTGTTAGGGGTAATCAGGCTGGCAGGGGAGAGCAGTTAGGGGTGATCAGGCAGGTATGTAGAGTGGTTAGGGGTGATCAGGCAGGCAGGTGAGCGGTTAGGAGCCAGCAGTCCAAGATTGTGAGAGGGATGTCTGACTGCCGGTTTAGGCCCAATCCCACCGAGGGGTCCTGGATTGGAGAAGGTGCAGGCTGGGCTGAGGGACTCCCCCCCCCCTACCATGCACGAATTTCGTGCACCGGGCCACTCGTTGTCAATAAGAAGTCAGCTGTTAATAATATTGTTAGGGTTCTGTTGTATGATGAGGTGCTTTTTTCTTGTGGCTTTCATGATTTTCTCTTTGCCTTTTCTTTCAACACTTCTACTAAAATGTGTCTAAGTGTGGATTGCTATGTGTTTTTCCTACCTGGATATTGTTGAGATGTTTGGATGTATACATTAACAGTTTTCATCAAAGTTGGAAGCTTTTCCATCATTATTTCTTTGATTATTTTTTCCTGCTCTTTTTCTCTTTCTTTACCTTCTGATAGTCTTATTATGTATATGTTGGCTCACTTAATGGAGTCTCATAATTCTCTGAAGCTCTTTTGATTTTCTTTCATTCTTTTTTCTCTTGGTACTTCAGACTGCATAATCTTTAACAATCTGTTGTAGTTCACTGATTATTTTTCTTCAAATATTTTTCATTCAAAGTTACTGTGAGCCACTCTACTGAATTTTTCATTTGGGTTTTATACTTTTCAACTCCAGAATTTCCATTAGCTTCTTTTTAAAATTTCTAACTTTTAATTGATATTCTCTATTTTATAAAACACTGCAATCACACTTTCTTCTGTTCTTGAAACATGGTCTCCTTCAGTTCTTTGAACATAATTATAATATGTATTTTGAAGTGTTTGTCTCCAAGTCCAACATCTGGGCCTTTAGTGTTGTCTGCTCCCCCACCCCTTTCAGGGATCACACATACCTATTTCTTTGCATATCTAGTATTTTGTTATTACGGCTGTTGAAAATGGAGGAGTATACTACATTAAGGTAGTATATTGCAGCAACTTAGATAATAATTCCCTTCCCTGCCTGGGGCTTGTTGTCATCATTGGTTTGTTTATTTGCTCAGTGATGGCTGAACTAGTTCAATAGAACCTCTTTCCCTCCTAGTGTGCCGCCTCACAAGTTGCTCGTCAGAGGCACAGACTTGAGCATGCAAACAGTCTTCTCATTTACCAGGGATGACTGCTTTTAGTCAGTTTCTCTTTGGCATTCGCTTCTCCTGATCTCTCCACTAAGTTACTGACTAGTCCAGTGATGGCGAACCTATGACACGCGTGTCAGAGGTGACACGCGAACTCATTTTTTTGGTTGATTTTTCTTTGTTAAATGGCATTTAAATATATAAAATAAATATCAAAAATATAAATCTTTGTTTTACTATGGTTGCAAATATAAAAAAATTTCTATATGTGACACGGTACCAGAGTTAAGCTAGGGTTTTTCAAAATGCTGACACGCCGAGCTCAGAAGGTTCGCCATCACTGGACTAGACTGACTCTATTGGTTGATACCACATACAGCTGTTACTTCCACTAATTCCTGGCTGACTGCTCTATTGCTTTTGTTAATACTCTTGAGCATGGATTGCTCCACAGAATGATCTACATAATGCTGGGCCTCTTTGCAGAGTTAAGGTATCGTCAGCTTTTAAGTTTAGCTCTGACCCCAGGAGGTCACTTCTTATCTGTCTCTTTCCTATGTTTCCTCTGTTAA
Source organism: Myotis yumanensis (assembly GCF_028538775.1). Lineage (NCBI taxonomy): Eukaryota > Metazoa > Chordata > Mammalia > Chiroptera > Vespertilionidae > Myotis > Myotis yumanensis. Next base: position 82,974,466 of record NW_027223757.1, on the reverse strand, counting down.
ACTTTTAGCTTATGCACTGTTTATGCTTGTTGCAACTAGTATCAAGAAATTACCAGCTTCCTCTTAATTGCTCACCACAAGGATCTCCACTGTTTTTTACCTGCTCTGTTCCAAAAAGTCAGTCCCTTAGGGAGGGCTACAAAGCTATCCAGTTATTGTCCTGCCTTTCCCTCTGGGCAGAATCTTTAACCACTATACTGGAGCTGGGGGTGGAAACAGCCATCAGTGTGTCCTGGCAAAACTATCTTGGATTCAAGAATCGGGAGTTGAGGAATAACCAAGATGGCGGCATAGGTAAACACCGGAGACTGCTGCCGCAAACAACCACTTCAAAAATACAACTAAAAGACAGAACAGACATCACCCAGAACCACAGGAAAGCTGGCTGAGGAGAGACTCTTCAACTAGAAGGAAAGAGAACAGCATACTGAAGCTCAGAAGAGGAGCAGTGTGGAAAATATAAAGGTACTGAGGTGCGCGCGCAAAGCGGGCTGGTGGCTGAGGGCGCGGTTGTCGTTTTCAATCAGGAGGGAGTCTCAGACTCTGGGCTCCAGATCCGGGCAAGTCTCTAGGGACTCAGACTCAGACGGGAGAAGCGGAATTGTCCGGCATCAGTTGGAATCTGAGGGCAGCCTTCTCTCCAAGGTTTGCAGTGGCGGCCAGGGTTCTGCGAAGCAGAGCCTCTAGGACCGGGACTGAGAGCAGCCATAACTGCTCCCTCCACCCGCCCTGTTGATCCCGCCCCACCCAAGCCCTGCGCAGAGCCATTTGCTGGATCGCCTCAGGCAAAGGCTAGATTAGCACCTCCCCAGAGGACAGAAGTTTTCCACACAGCTGTTCTCACAGCCGGTCAGCCTGGTGGTCAAATCCCTCTAGTATTAACTACAACAATCAGGGCTTAACTACAACAAGACTGCGCACAAAGACTACTAGGTCTATATATATATATAAAAAACCAGTGACCAGAATGCCGTAATGACCAGAACGACCATCGCTATGACACCCACTGTGGCCAGTGAACCGGCCCGATTGGGGGGGTGGGACCAGCCGGCCAACGCCCCCCTGCAGCCCATCCCCCCTGGCCCCACCCCCGATGAGCCCCCACCCCCCCAATCAGCCAGTGGCCTCTCCCCCAAGCCAGCTCCACCGCCGATCAGCCCCCCCCGACTCCTTGGTACTAGGGGGTGTACCAAGAAAGCGTAAAAAATGCGGAGACAAAGAAACAGGACAAAACTATCAAGGGAGGATATTGAGTTCAGAACCACACTTTTGAGGTCTCTCAAGAGGCTTCTAGAGTCTGTCGATAAACTTGATGAGATGTACAGGAAATCTAATGAGACCCTCGATGGTGTGATAAAGGACCATCTAGAAAGTAAGCATACACTGACTGAAATAAAGAATATTATACAGACTCCCAACAGCAGACCAGAGGAGGGCAAGAATCAAGTCAAAGATTTGAAATGCGAAGAAGCAAAAAACACCCAACCAGAAAAGCAAAATGAAAAAAGAACCCAAAAATACGAAGATAGTGTAAGGAGCCTCTGGGACAGCTTCAAGCGTACAAATATCAGAATTATGGGGGTACCAGAAGATGAGAGACAGCAAGATATTGAAAACCTATTTGAAGAAATAATGACAGAAAACTTCCCCCACCTGGTGAAAGAAATAGACTTACAGGTCCTGGAAGCGCAGAGAACCCCAAACAAAAGGAATCCAAAGAGGACCACACCAAGACGCATCATAATTAAAATGCCAAGAGCAAAAGACAAAGAGAGAATCTTAAAAGCAGCAAGAGAAAGAAACTCAGTTACCTACAAGGGAATACTCATACGACTGTCAGCTGATTTCTCAACAGAAACTTTGCAGGCCAGAAGGGAGTGGCAAGAAATATTCAAAGTGATGAATAGCAAGAACCTACAACCAAGATTACTTTATCCAGCAAAGCTATCATTCAGAATTGAAGGTCAGATAAAGAACTTCACAGATAAGGAAAAGCTAAAGGAGTTCATCACCACTAAACCAGTATTATACGAAATGCTGAAAGGTATCCTTTAAGAAGAGGAAGAAGAAAAAGGTAAAGATACAAATAGTGAACAACAAACATGCATCTATCAACAAGTGAATCTAAGAATCAAGTGAATAAATAATCTGATGTACAGAATGAACTGGTGATTATAATGAATCAGGGACATAGAAAGGGAATGGACAGACTATTCTTGGGGGGGAAAGGGGAATGGGAGATGTGGGAAGAGACTGGACAAAAATCGTGCACCTATGGATGAGGACAGTGGGTGGGGAGTGAGGGCGGAGGGTGGGGCGGGAACTGGGAGGAGGGGAGTTATGGGGGGGAAAAAAAGAGGAACAAATGTAATCTGAACAATAAAGATTTAAAAAATAAAATAAAATAAAGTAAAAAAAAAATTAAAAAAAAAAAAAAAAAGAATCGGGAGTTGGTCAAAGATGGGAATTCTGTCTTTTAGGCTTATCCCTTCAGACATGGATCTTTACTCCCTATGAGAAAGCTAAGGTGGGGGCGATCAGGGCCCAGTATTCTCAGCCTGCTCTGTCTGGGGTGGAACTTCCCTATGAATAGAGGATGAGAAGCAGCTCCAGTCCATGTTATGCCTGCCTAGAATAGAGCTTCTGAACGTGGAGCCAGAGGAGATGAGCGATGCTGACCTCCTGCCCCTCCTGGGGTGAAACTGTTACCCTAGACTGGGAGCTGGAAAAGCAGGTGTCCCGTGTTCTTGGCCACACTTGCCCAGAGTAAAGCTTCTATCATACTGAGATGGGGTGGCAGGGTAGGCTGGGAGGAGAGGAATGTTGGGAGTAGGTCATGGCTCAAAAGCAACAGACTCACTGGTCTTAATGAGATTTAGTAGATTTTCTTGAACATGTGTTTCTTCATTTGCTGTATGCTCTTAGGACAATTTCTAAAAAAAAAACCCAACTTAAACTATAATTAAAAAAATTTTCACTAGGTAAATGTCTTTCACTAGGGAAGAGAACCACACTCTTCACATGGCCATTACACAAATCCCACCTCAGTAGATGTGTTTTACTTGAGTAAATAGTTTATTATATACATTATATCAACTTTTTAAAAATTTTATATAAGACACACAAAATTAGAAAATTTAAATGAGTATAAAGAGGAGATATTTGAAATTAATAAGAGAGGACAGAGAACTGATATGACGATGCTAGTGCAACTGATACTAGTCTTACCATTCTGAGCATCGTGGTGTTCAAAGCACCATATTGACAGCTATCATTTATTCAAAGCATGGTATTGACAGCTATCATTTATTCAGTGGCAGAAATGTATCAGGAGCTTTTCATACATTCGGTTGAAATTTCATAATAATTACACATGGTAATTGGTATAATTTCTGACTTATAAATAAGAAAACTGACCATAAGTGTCTTACAGAGAGAAAGCAGAGAACTGGGATTAATTGAAATTCAAATCTACTTTACTTCAAGTCTGTACTCTTTATGCTCTTCATAAAAGGGAGCATTTAATTTAATCTGGAGAACTATTTTCCAGGAATTAAATTCTATGAGAATTTCAGGAATATTAAATAGACAACACTGACTAAACATTTGATGAGAATATTTTTTTGCACGGCTATTACAATTGCTGATTTGTTGAGGTAAATGAAAGTAGTTTCTTTCAAAGTCTGTTAACTCTTCAGTTGGTTTTGAGTAGTTTTCTGGAATTCTTAATCCAGTAGAGTTTGTTTAGATACTTTATCAATATATACACTGAGTGGCCAGATTATTATGACCACCTGACGTTTGTAGGCAAATTAGCCGTACACTGCATCATATGGGATATGGAAGTCGAAGACCTGTTCGAACACCTTTGCTGTCTGCAGTTACCAAGATAAAATGTCTCCAATTCGCACAGGAACACAAGGATTGGACATTTGAGCATTTGAAAAAAGTCATGTGGTCTGATGAATCACATTTCCAGTTGCATCATGCAGATGGCAGAGTGAGAATTTGGCGGAAACAGCATGAAAGCATGCACCCCACATGCATGAGTACAACCCTTCCAGCTGGTGGGGGCAGTGTTATGGATTGGGGCATGTTTTCCTGACATGATTTGGGCCCTTTAATTCGTGTGGAATAACGTCTGAATAGCACAACATACCTAAGTATCGTTGCTGATCAAGTTCATCCTATCATGTTGATGGCGTATCCCAATGGAGATGGCTTCTTCCAACAAGACAATGCACCATGCCACAGTGCTCGTATTGTGCAGGAGTGGTTTCAAGAACATGAGGGAAACTTTACCTTGCTTAGGTGGCCCCCACAATCACCAGATCTCAATCCAATTGAGCATTTGTGGGACGAAGTTAAAAGAGCCATCAGGCAGCTGGTTCCACAACCATCAAATCTCACAGACTGGAGAGTATTATTCATCAGGCATGGTGTCAGATTCCTTGCATCACCTTTCAACATCTTATGGAGTCAACGTCAAGAAGAATCGCCGCAGTATTGAAGGCAAAAGGTGGCCCAACGAAGTACTGATGGGGTGGTCATAATAATCTGGCCACTCAGTGTATAATGTAGTGTATATATGCAGTGTATACATGCAGTGTTAAATCTCGTTGTTTACCCATATCTTCAGAAAAAAATCACTTCTACTGTCATGGTAAACAACCTGCTTCCCTATTTATAATGGTCTGGCCCTCTAGCAACTTCAGCGCAAAATTATAGCTAATTTGCCTACAAACGTCAGGTGATCATAATCATCTGGCCACTCAGTGTATATGTCGGCAATAAATACCACTATGCAGTCACTGTGTTAAATTCAAAATATATGTTATTTCTAAAAACATAATATACGTTGAACCTTGAACAATGTAAAGTTTAGATGTGCCAAACACAGTTCAGTCAAAAACTCACCTGTAACTTTTGACTCCCCCAGCACTTAACGATTAATAGCCTACTGTTTACTGGAAGCTATACTGATAACATACATTGTCATTAACACATATTTTTTATATTATATATATTATATACTTCATTCTTACAATAAAATAAACTAAAGAAAATGTTAAGAAAATCATACGAGAAAGTATTTATATTATTTATCAAAAAAATCTGCATATAAATGGACCCACAATTCAAATCCATGTTGTTCAAGGGTCAACTGTATTTATTTTAATTCAACAACATTGTTTAGTAATTATCTATTTTGGCTTAGCATTTTTAGATTCTGCAACATTAATACTTTTTCTAAATATTCCAGAATAGGGAATTGAATTGGAAAATCAGATAAGGAAATTTTTCTACTCTGCATTAGGTTTTTTTTTTTTTTTTTAGTGGATTTCAAACAGCATAGAAATACACACCAAAACAAGGTGATTTTATATCATAAGACATACTTTCTATAATAAATTAAGAAAAACCCATATGTATCAATTTCAAAGACATAATAGATCTGTCTGGTTCTCTACATCTATAAGAGAAAAATTATGCTTGCTAAAACAATGTTTTAAATCAACACAATTTTCTTAGTTTCATGATATTCTGATGTAAAGCAGGTTATACTATTAAAAGAAAGAATTTAAATACCAGATTACTATTAAGTCATATAAGTAGAAAATGATAAGAATTAGCTGTCAACTAAATAAAATTATTGTTAATTTCTAAACTACATTATTTAACAGAAGTACATATATTCTACTCTGACTGGAATATCTTCATTGACAGTGCATAAATGTGAGGTCCAGCATACCTGTGTCATTGTTCTTAGTTTAGTATTTTGTTTAGATTACCTTCAAGAAGATCATCCTCGTCTATGCCTTTGACAATCTTTGATTTGTAGTCTCGGAAAAACATGTATTTTAACAGTCTTCTAAGTTTTTTCTATTAAAAATATGAAATCAGTAAATAAGAAACCTTATACATATATTCACTTTACTGAGTAAAGACTATAATAACTAAATTTAATAAAGTAGTACCCTAGAATCACTGGGGGAAATACGCCAATTCTCAGCATAATATTATGTAATAAAAAGAAATGTAGTCACAAATTAAACATAAAAGTTGAAACACAAGTATTTTTAAAAGCACTTTTCATTTACAAGTATCCAGATGCTCCAGAATCACAATAATTACCTTTATATTTTGGTCTTATAAAGAGCCTTAAATTCTTTCTGAAGACTGTGAGAAATATCACACTCTCCATACTAAGCTATTTTATTTTTTTAAATGATTTATAAACAATCCAGACAACTGCTTTAAAAAGGCATGCACTCTCCTTTTATTGTTTTTTGTTCTCTGATACTTTTATTTTATTTAGAAGAGCTGGTTTATATTTCTGGAAAACATTCAGTAATATGAGAAACATATTTTTATGAAACTCAAAGCTGATTAATGATAGTTGGGTCTTAATGATGGCTTTCCTTAGGTTTATTAGAAAACCATAATACTGCTTAGCTTTAAAAGTAACTTATAAATACTTTGTAATTTGTTGTATCCTTACACTTGGAATGTATTATTACTGGTTCTTGACCTTTAAGTTTAAGATACCATATCAGCTGAAAACTATTGCATTTTACAAAGCTTTTTTACATGCATTTTATTTGATATTTTCAGTAGCCCTGAGATATAGACAACTATAATCATCTCCTCTTTATACATAGGGAAACTGAGGTTAAAATTAGTCTTGCAACTAGACCTTAGCAGGGTCACACGTAAAAGATAACCTCTGAACCTTAGTTTCTTTATTTACAAAGTAAGTAAAGTACCTACATTACAGGATTATTGTGAGGAATAAATAAACTGCCTAGAGCAATACGTAAAACATAGACAGTCAATAAATACAGCTTTATATAATCTGAAATTATGACAAGAAAAAAAACAGGTCTTTTGCTATCCTCTTCTCTTTGCTGATTCTGTTCAGTACTTTAGATTGTATTTTTGTCTTATATCACTCCTATGTAAACTACTTTAAACCCTGTTTAGAAAATATCATCATATAAAGAAAAGTATTATTTTGAGGAGAAAGATGATAACAATGGCAACTATAATATTATAGGTATGTTATCAGGTGCTAAAATGATTCTGATTAAGAGTCCCACTGGACAGTAAAGGGCATTGTCAATTAGTGTATGCTCCTGAAGTTTCAATAGGATTTTAAATTTTACTTTCCCCAAAGGCAGGAAAACGTACCAATATGGACTTTGTGTGTGTATGCTAGCCTCTTCACCTCTGTCAGTGAAAAGGAAAACTTGACTAGATACATTCCGCTAACTCCCTCTTCCCAGATGCCTTCATAGGGAATCTTAGCTCCAGGTCCTCATTTCTGCCAACAGCACCTTTCGGCTCCTTCCTCCCAGGACCACTGCTATGTAAGCCCATTTTTCCTTAGTCCTCCAAGTTTAATGGTCACCAAATCCTGCCTATTTTGACTCTTCACGATTTCTTTGAATTCTTCCTTCCTATCCAGTTCCAGAGCCATCACAATAATCAGATTTTGTCTAGATTACTCAACCAGAATCCTGGTGAGTTCTTCTGTGTTTGGTTCGGTTCTAGCTATACTTGCATGAGTCTTACCCCAGGCAGAAACCTCCACTGCAAAAAAATCCTACAGCTTCTACATCTAATCATATAATCTTAAAATTCTGTGAGTCTTTTTTTTTTTTAATTTTCTTTTTAAATATGTTTTTATTGATTTTTTACAGAGAGGAAGAGAGAGAGATAGAAAGTTAGAAACATCGATGAGAGAGAAACATCGACCAGCTGCCTCCTGCACACCTCCTACTGGGGATGTGCCCGCAACCCAGGTACATGCCCTTGACCGGAATCGAACCTGGGACCTTTCAGTCCTCTGGCCAACGCTCAATCCACTGAGCCAAACCGGTTCCGGCTTCTGTGAGTCTTAAAAATGCTTCTTTCAACTAAATCATACTGGTTTCCCAAATTAAAGTATATCTTCTTGAAAGTGAAGATATTTCTTTCTTTTCCTTTATATTCCTCAGACTACCGAAGAGGTAATGAGCCAAAAGTTTATCCAAAAGGTCAAATGGGAAGGCTTTTGATAAAAAATAGAGCCACAAGCATACAGAAATGGTGGCAGAGGAGTGGGTGAGTATAATAAAAGGCCAGGAAAAATCAGTGGAGAAATGAAAGATGGGACTGACATTGGGAACTAGGCATTGCTTGCTCATTTACAATAGTATCTGTCACAACACACTGTGATTATTTTTTACATGTAACTTTTACATGCAACTTATTAAAACATGTAAAATTTTATAAAATATTTTCAACTAGCTACTCATGGAAGAGAGTTATGACAAAATTAGACATGTAAATACCCGCTTAGATATTTTTATAACAGTGTTCAAAGAATAATAAAAGTAGATCTTTAAGTATAAAAAACCCTAGACATTATGGTATATATTTATCCTAATGGAACATACATTTTGATTGATTTTCTATTTCCTATAAACTAGTGTCACAGAATAAACTTTGTATTTCAAGGTAAAAAATTACTCTCTGAAAGCCTGTAATACTGTATAAAATTAGAAGAAAAGTAAATATGCTACTCACTTATCAGAACACTAAATATTTAATGACTATTATGTAGCAATGAACATGTCAAAATAGGTGTGTACAGATATGTGAGAATTAGTTGTCAACATAGTTTTACATACATGCCTTTGCCCATGTTAAAAAAAATAAATTATCTTATAGTAAGCCATTCTGTCATGCAAATTATGAAGACTAAAATATCAACTCAATAGTCATGATACCAATTTGAAAGCTTTGTGAAAAGGGTATTTAGTTTCTTCATATAAGTATAGTTAAGCACCAAATATGGCATTTTAATTCAGTAGAAAATTTTAGATTACCTTATCTTTGCGCATCAAAAACAGAAGATCTTCAGGAGATATTACCCTTGCTCCCCGGAGCTGAGAAACTTCAGCAGCTTGGTGTAACTGACAACAACAAAATTTAGGAATTTTTCTCAATATAAATTAAAGACATGACAGTCATGATGTCTCAAGAAAGAAAAATACATTAAATTAAACATTTTGGGGAACAATTCAGCCATCACATTACTATTTTTAAAAGTAAAATGTCTTATGTTTTAAGGCATAAAAAATGCAATTAAATTAACTTATAAGCCGATCTGTAACTGATACAATAAACAGAAATCCTTGATTTCTTTCATGCAAAAGAAAAATCATGTGCGGCTTCCAGAAATGCATTAATGCACCTGAAAATAATTTTATGAAATTGTATCCTCATATCCATGTGAGCAATGGTTTCACTCAGTATCACTAGTTGAATAAGTATATTATTAATCTGAGCTCCCATGCTGGTATGATTTGAAATAGGCCCATTCAGACCTTTAAAAGATCAACAAAAACAGTAGCTGTTTCTAATATCCAAAGGAAAAAAAATAGTTTTAGTTTTGGCAAGTCTTCAGTGGGCAAAGGATTCAGTCCATAAATCATAATACGGGACTGCATTAATTTCTTTCCACACTAATCACATGCACACAAAAAGTTAACTGTATCTGGAATGCACAACACAAAACACACTGCATGAAAAGTTAGAGTCCCCCTGAAATGTTCATCTGGGCCCTTATATCTACAAAGTCGGGAGTTTTCTGGAATTCAGAAGTCCTAGAAACACAATCTTACTTGAAAATGACCTGGAAAAGAAAAGAATGTGAAAAATGATAGTCCTATTTTTTGGCACAGGCAATCACTTTCTTATTTTGATTAGTTAGAAGGAACATAAAATACATCCAGCTGAAAAAAATAAAGATGCTGCAGAAAACTCTACAAAAATGTGCCTGTAACTTCTTTCAAACTTGATTAAACCATAGTGATTGCACCAAACCAACTTTATCCAATATTACAAAAATATTTACATATAAAAGCTATTTCTGAATGCACCGTTCTTTGAAAGGAATAAATCTAACACATATTACTGAGAACTAATCTTTATAAAGTGACACACTGTTATCTTAACAATTATAAGAAATCAAATAGAGCATTTGTACTAAAGAAATTCTGCTTGAATGTTTAAGCGATTTTGCTAGGTAAGCTTCAAACCTTGTTTAAATACACAGACTACAAAATAGACTACAAACTCCCTATGTGTCAACCTTACCACTGAACTTCCTGGATACTGGTGGTTGGTATATAAACATAATTCTACCTAAATATAGAAATTTAAATTTAACTGTGAACCATTTAAAAAGAAATCTTGGGGGAAGGTTTTTTAAAAAGATGATGTATTTATTCAGAAAGAATCTAAATGTTTTCAGCAGGAAAAATTTAAACATTTTTTCTAAAAACTGGAAAAGTACCAGGGAAATAGGTATACACATGTGTGTGTTTTCCAAATAAAAACATTTCTATCAGAGTCTAAAATACATGCAATCGGTGTGAAGAAGAATATGGACTCAATATCCATTCATCTGTACACATACAGAGAACAGGAGGCAGTGCTGTCAAGTACTACACAAATATTAGTAACTTAACTATGTTAAGAAAGGGTCAGGATAAGTATATATCCCTAAACAGCTTCCCATTAGTCAGTTATTTATCCACACTACATCTATATAATTTGTATTTATAACACTCTCAAAAACATTCATTTACAAACAGATTATGTGGGAAAAATGAGAAAATAAAGACGAAGAGTTAGACATTTAATTTTTTTATTTTTTAAATATATTTGTATTGATTTCAGAGGGGGAGAGGGAGAGAGATAAAAATATCATTGATGAAAGTGAATCATTGACCAGCTGCCTGCTGCACGCCCCACATTGGGGATGGAACCCACAACTCGGGAATATGCCCTGACTGGGAATTGAACTGTGACCTCCTGGTTCATGGGTCAATGTTCAACCACTGAGCCACACTGCTGGGCGAGTTAAACATTTTAAAACATCTTTTCAAAACCAGTACATAACTAGTGTAGGGATCAGAAATTTATGTCTTGGTTAATTAGCAGGAAATCTTTACCTTTAGTTTTCATTCACCCCATTTGCTAATTTCCCTCACCTAAGTAGAATCCTTACTAGCACTAGTACGCTAATTCTCACTAATATGCCTTGAACTCCTGTGAAGTGAATCCTCTGGACTGAAAGCTACCATTGTGTTACTCACCAAGCCTATCTGGCCCTCATGTGACCCTTGTCTCAAATTTACCTCTCCCAAACTCTTATTTTTTACTAAGTGAAGAGAGCAATTTAATTAGCTAATTACAGTGATCACACTAAAGTGTGTATTACCCATTAGCTTACTTCTAGAAATATTTCTCTACATCTACCAGAAAGAATAAAGAAACACCTCTTCAACAACACAAGCTTAAAACATGGGTGAGCAGCTTTGGAAATACCAAAACCAGAAAACCCAAAATAAAAAAAAACCCTCTTAATATCTTCAAGCGCTTAAAACAAAAGGTTGATTCTATATTCTAAAAAAAATCCCTCAAATTCTTAATCCTTGAAAATAAATAGAAGTTATACTTCCTTATTCACTGTAACAAGTCAGTCATTAAAATATGAAATAGTACATTCATACTTTTTATTATAATAAAAAATATACAATTAATTATAAAATATGCAAGAAATGATAGCGTACAGAAATACTTTAAGACCAATCTAACTTCAATGTGGTCTTTAAAGCATGACTGACTCACAGATTTCCCTATATGCCTTCATTCTCATTATGTTTTTTGTTTATCTCTTATTTTTCTACATTTAAGCTCCAGTAGTTTCAGTTTTATCTTTATGCCTTTGTGTGCTTGTGGTGGTTACTTCTGTCAACCAGACATTTAGTCAAACGTTATTCTGGGTGTTATTTTTGAGGGTATTTCTGGATAAGGTTATATTTGAATCAGTAGGATGGGTAAAGCATATTGCCCTCCCTAATGTAGCTGGGCCTCAACCAATCAGTTGAAGAACTGCATACAGTCATGCACTACTTAATGGCAGAGACATGTTCTAAAAAATGTATTGCTAGTAAATTTTGTTTTTGTGCAGATATTGAGTGCACTTACACAAACCTAGATGGTTTAGCCTAATACACACCTAGGCTATATGGTATAGCCTATTGCTCTTTGGCTACAAGTCTGTATAGCATATTACTGTACAGAACAACACAAGATTAAATCACCACGAGAGAAAATGATGCGACCAAGAGATTCAGTTAACACAAGATGTATGAGGCTGCTAGCTGGTTAATATGACTTGCTGTTTTACAGCAAAACTTTTAAAAATATATATATATATATATTTATTGATTTCAGAGAGGAAGGGAGAGGGAGAGACCGATGGAAACATCACTGATGAGAGAGAATCATTGCTCAGCTGTCTCCTGAATGCCCCCCTACTGGGCACCGAGCCTGCAACCCAGGCATGTGCCCTGACAGGGGATCAAACCATGCCCTCCAGGTTCTTAGGTTGATGCTCAACCACTGAGCTACACCGGCTGGACAGCAAAGCTTCTTCTTTTTTTTATTTTAAATAAGTAGAAAGAGTACACTTTAAAATAATGACAAAAAGGATAGTACAGTAAACACATAAACCAGTAACACAGTCATTCATTATCACCATCAAGTGTTTTGCACTGTATAATTGTATGCACTATGCTTCTGCACATCTGGCACCACAGCTTTATTTCCCCCAGCATCACCACAAACACATAATGTGTTATACTATGACATTAGAATGTCACTAGGTGATAGGAATTTTTCAGCTCCACTGTAATCTTACGGGACCACTATCATTGGTGGTCTGTCATTGACCAAAATGTCATTAGAACAAAAAGGCTAAAGAAGAGAGAACTTCCTTCTGCCTGTCTTGAAGTAGGGCATGGGTATTTTCCAGGCTTCTGACTTAAAATGAAACATCTCATTGTTCTCAGACCTTTGGACTGGATCTGGCACTAAACCTTGCCTCTCCTGGGTCTTCAGCTTGTCAACTACAGAACTTGGAACTTCTCAGCCTCCATAATTATATGAACTAATCCCATCTAGCTATCTAAATGTCTGTCCATCTATCATCTATCTATCTATCGATCGATCGATCTATCTATCTATCTATCCACACACATATAACCTATTGGTTTTGTTTTTCTGGAGCGTCTTAACTAATAAAGTAATTACTAAATAAATTATGAGAAATTCTTGATTCTTTCTTCTTTAAAATACAGGCTTCAAAATAGTTTTCTCAAAGAAAAAACATCTATAATTATCTTCATACAAAATAGTGTTTATGACCTAACTTAGGCATGGCAATCAGTTTACAATATCTTAACTGTAGTTGTCAATAAGTTTTTATCTTCCTCAACCAGTTACCTAACATTCTCACTTCCAAACTTCCTTTTGAATAATATCTCTAGGTCCAAGACCACCATTCCCAAAAGGCAGTTTATAAATCTTAAATGTTGACATTCTATTTCCCCTCGATGATTTTCAGTTTTACCAGCTATAATAAAAATGAATTGAGCTACGTGAAGTCAATAACCCCTGCATTTGGCTGTGGCCCACATAAATTCAGCAGGAAGATTTCTCTAAAGTTTCAAAAGGTTTTAAAAGTACAACAAAATAAAAAGAGAAAGAACTCATGGACATGAATAATAGTGTGGCGGTTGTGAGGTGGGAAGAAGTGGAAGAGGATATAGGGGAAGATAAATGGTGATGGAAAGAAGTAAAATAAAGAGAAAATAAGTAAATAAAAGTACAACAAAATTAATTTGATGATTTAATAATCATTAACAGCCTGAAAGTATTCCTTTTTAAACACGTTAAGTTGCACTTTCCCCCTGTGGTTTCTGGCTAGCTTCTTGGATCTTTCCTTTTTGAGGATAAATAATACATACATACATTCATACATACTAAGAGGCAGGAGTTGTTGAAAGTTGTGTCACAAAGTGGCAAAATCTTAGACTAGGTAGTCACTTGGCCTAAGATTTATTTGTTTGTCTTTCTACCCATTTGTCTATCACCCACTACTTACAAGACCAGATTCTAGGTTGGACTACGAAAGCACAGCTCTGTTTGCAACCCTACTTGACTATAGATAACCTCAAAGATCCTCTCTGAATCTTTCTTGTTGAGCCTGAAGCAACTTGTAGTTCAGAAATCTGGACTACAGTTCTAGCTCTACCACTAAGCAAGTGTATAACTTTAGATATACTAAATAACTTTTCTAGATTTATATGTTTCTTTTCCATTTGAAATGGATAACCAATGTTTTTACTGACTAGCAGAAGAGTTAATAATCTTAGTAGTAATAATAGCTATCATTTATTGAATATCTAAATTGTACCAGGCACTCTGCTATGTATGTTACAAATACGTAACTCTAATTTTAAAAAATTTTCTCTCAGAATGTATGCAAAGTGTTTACTTTCTTTAAATAACCAGCTCTGTAATAATTCTTTATGTTTCTAGAAGTCTGTGTAGGTTTCTCACGGTTCTGGGGTTTTCTTGTTTTTAGGGTGGTAAAGTTTCTTCTTTTATTTTTTTCTTCCCTAAAATCAATGCAGGTGAAAGAGTGGGTGGGGTCAGGGCTGTTGTTTTTATCTAGCATGTTAGATATACTCAGGTGGGTGGGAGGATTGTTAAGTTTTTGTTTGTTTGTTTGTTTTTAATGAATCTTGTTTAATACTGCCCATTAGCTGTCATGCCCGGTCAGCAAATGCTTTAAGTGTAGAACACATTACTCAGTTGAGTTTGAAGTTGTTTTTCTTTTGTGAGAAAGGTAAATGCAGAATTGGAGAAATTAACATGGGCATGTTGCTTGATATTAGACTAAGTATACTTTTTTTGTTTCCCCAAGGCAGACATGCGTAGGTAAGGAATATGCAACCCCAGCATATCTGTCCGGGCCACAGAAACTAACTCCAAGCCCATCATGGGGTGCTGTCTGCCTCTGGACATTTTTCAATGGGCGTCCCAGCAGTGGTGCAGATCCCATCAATGACTAGTAAGTGGAGAAGGGGGAACAAAAGTTTTCCCTCAAACCTTTCAAGTGGGTGTTTGCTTAGGGTGGGTGTTTTTGTTGCTTTGTTTTGATCCCCCCCCCCCCCCGCCCGACCCCCCGTGGATTTTAACTTTAAATCTTAAATGTTATACTGCAGACCCCAGGCATGACAGGCAATGAGCAGGTGAAGAACCAATAGATACGGGTTCAAAAACTCCTGTGTTGCCTAACGGGCTTCTGAATGTATTGCTGTGGTCCACAGAGAAGGCTGGAGAAGGTAGCAAGGAGATGCTGTATCAGCTGCTACAGCCTTAAAACAAAGTTGGTGTCTCTTTGGACTTTAAAATTGTTCCTATGCAGCTTATTTTATTTTTGTTTAATCAAATAAACAAGAGGGGTTTTTTTTCCCCATGGGAAAAATAAAACGTATGTGACATTAAAAATCAAATAATACTTTTATAATGATAGACCTTGACACATTTCTTTCTAATCTATAATTCTTCTTCCAGAGGCAACTCCTTTCAATTTTTTTTCAGCTTGTTCTTCTGTTATTTTCATCCATATTTGAATATGCTTATGACACTTGTTTTCTTTATTTTTCAGCTTTAAATCTAGCAGTTGACTTCTTACTGAATGAAAATTTAGTCTCATATACCTCATATTTAACCATTTCCTTCCTCCCTTTTGATCTTATTTATAAATTTCATTTTTTTTTTTGTTAAATTAGCATCCAGTTTACATTATTGTGACTGGTAAACACTCTTACAGTTTGGCCACTATGATCAAACTTCTTTTTACAAATAAAAAATTTTTTCCAGTAATAATTTCCTTGGTTTGATTTTTGCCTAATTTTATGTGAAAACTATTTGCATCCAAAACTCTATTTCATTGTTTTTGTTTTCCTTCAGAGACATCTCAATTGGAGCCCTCCAACTCTTCAACAATTACATTTTGGAGTCTTTATTTCTTGATTTCATTTCTTATCCCTTTTTACTTTACTTACTAATGTTGGTAAATCACATTCTGGAGAAGTTTCCTTTTTCATTCTTAAGCATAGTTATAACAGCTGCTTTAAGAATCCCTGCTGCTAATTTCAACAGCCTTGTTATCTTGGAGTAACTTCCATTTTGCACTTTCTCTTGAGTATTGGTCAAGTTTGCCTGTTCATCTTTTTAGGAATCTGGGATTTTTATCTGAGATATTGTGGATGATACATTGTAAGGACTCTGGATTCTGTTATATTCCTCTAAAGAATACTGATTTTTTGTTTTTAATAGGCTGTTTACTAAACTCCATCTCTATCCCCCAGTGGTAGGTTACAGCTAAAAATACCTCTGATAATTTTCTGAGAAATGGTGCCTGGGAAATAAATTTTTAAAGATCCTGTATGACTGAATATTCATTTTTGCTACTCTCTTATTCAAAGATAATCTGGTTAGGTATAGAATACGATTTTAAAATCATTTTCCCTCAAAATTTTAAAGGCATTCCTCCATTGTCTTCTAGCCTCGAATATTGCTATTAAGATGTCAGTTTTTGATTGTGGTTGCTGTTTTTATTCCTAAGCCTCTGTGAGACTCCTGCCCGCCCCCCCCCCCCCCCCCACATGAGGGACTGTTACTATTGCTCTCTTACTGGTATAAATGAAATTCTGAAATTTTATGGTAGTGTGCCTTGATGAGGGTTTTTCTTAATATATTTTCCTGATAGTTACAGAGATACTGTAACCTATATATTCTGTCCTTTACATCTGGGAAATTTTCTTAGCTTACTACAAAAATTTCAATCATGAGGAATGAGGAAAACTGATTTCTAATTTTATAGGTTCTCTCTAGAAAGTCTTTTAATTGAATATTGGTGGTCATTTTACCTGGGATCTTTAATAGCAGAGTCCCTTTTATTCAACCTTTCCACAGTATAAACTTATATACTATTTTGCCAGAATAGCCAAGGGGTAAGCTGGCTGCTTATATGGTTTTGATAGAGTACTGGGATGAAATTGCTCCTTTGCTTCTTACCAATCCTCCTATTTCTCATCCACCCAAAGACTTCTTTCTTTAGAGGAACTTTTAATTCTGATATTCAGGTTCCAATGCTTCATTTCTCTCAGATCTGTGAAACCTTTACCATTTCTATCCACTTTTAAGCTTCCATAATTTTTTTATATCTCTCATCTGATATTTTATCCTCTCTCACTTTGTCTTTGTAGGTTTATACCTTGTAAAATTATGTTGTCATTTAGTAGGGGTTTAAGAGAGTCTCAAGGTAAGGACATATCACTCATATTTAAACAGCAGCTGATACTCCTTTCATGCTAACATTTGTTGAATGTACTGTCCTATGCTTCATGATTTCTACATATTATCTCATTTAACCCTCACAGCAAACTATGAGAGATGTTTAGGTACAGAAACTGGAACTGAATAATAAATGCCTAAAACCAAGCCATTCGTCTTTCTCCCCAAGATTAATTTCTCATTCAGAATAGAGGAAAGTAAGATCACTAAATCAAGCATTACATCCCATAGAAAAGTCTAACCACAAAAACATTTATTTGCCTTTCAAAACATTTTCATTGCTGGCAAATAAATGGTTGCCAAAAAAGAAGGTTTGGATCAAAACAGTCAAGCCAATTGCTTCATGCAGATCCAGCTTAAGGACTGAGAACTAAACAAATGTTTGATGACGGGTCTTCTACTGTCTTAGACATTTGAAACATAAACAAGTATATAAATTGATAAAAGATGTGCCTAACTTTTTAGAGTTTCATTTTAACTCTTCTTTTTCAGAATAGTAAGTCAAACACAGTTAGGTCAAGTTTTAAAAAAATATGATAAGGCTATAATTATCAGTATCTCATGGCTCAAGAATCCATATGTATATAGAAAAGAATTACCAAGCCACAATCAATATAAGCCTGCGAAGCTTAAAAACTTCCAATAAACAATGACTGCATTTATTGTATGAGAACAACAACCTTGACAAGGAACTAATTCTTTGGTTACTCTTATTTAAATGTGAAATTAGTTGAACAGCAACCATTTGAAAGTTTTCTTTTAAAGTATTCTGCATATAAGTTATTCATAAGCAACTTTCAAATCCAAACACATCAAATTTTGAAAGCAAGCAAAAGGATAATTTGGAAAATTTTTAAAGTAATTTACTACATTATAGTTTAAATGACATACCTTAAATTATTTACTATACTAAACTATATTATAGTTTAAATACTGTTTAAATAAATTTAACTATTTACTATTTAACTATTAAAACTAAAATACTACTAACTATTTAAGCTAAAATATAATTAAAATTATAGAAAGATGGCAGCATATCTTGAATTTGTTCAACATTATATATAGCTACCTTTCTGTTACGTGTAACTAAAAATAATAGTTTGGAAGCCCAAGGATGTACATTTAAGGTGCATTTCTTAAAATTTTAGAAGCATAATTTTTTTTTCTTTTGAAGCATAACATTTTTAAGTAGCCTACAAAATGTGTACTTTCCTTGTCCATATTTAATAATACCTCTTTTTCCTCCTCTTATTTTTTGGCATCTTTGTGCCTCTAACCATGTTCTCTTCTGTTCACATTCTGTGAGAGTTGCAGCCATTACTTATTTCTCCACAGGACTAAAATCTAACAGGTAAAAGACTGAGCTGATTACTGTTCTTTGGAAGGCTGCCTAATTTTTCATATGATATTCTGACTTCATTTCATCCTAAAATGTTTAGGAATAAACATAGGTCTTACACTGCATTTTCATGGTTACATGAGGATATCAAAAGCGCTGAATTACACCAGATCACACACAGACCAATGTAATGATTAAAAAAATATCAAATACAAAGAATAGTAATTCTAAAGAATAATCATGAAGAATGAGGAAAACTGATTTCTAATTTTATCTCTATTACTATCACTCTTGTTTTGGCAAAAGCATTTTTATAAATTTTTTGTTTAGAAAATAGATGGAGAAAGTACCAACTTTAGAATTTTAGAATGGCAGCTTCCGATGCTGGGTCTTAGAGCTTGACCCACGCACAAGGAGGGCACGGGTCTGCTGTGACCTGCAGTTACGGGTCGTTTCTCCTATTAGTACTATGTATCCTGAGGTGTGTTCCAGAGCATTTAGATTACCTCCTCTTTATGGTAGAACTAACTCAGCAAATTATCTTCACATATAGCACTATACAAATTGATTTCATGAGTAGTTTAATAAAAAAGCTTTAAATGATCATTATTTGAAAAAGTTTCCAAAACCATCTTA
Source organism: Myotis yumanensis (assembly GCF_028538775.1). Taxonomy (NCBI): domain Eukaryota; kingdom Metazoa; phylum Chordata; class Mammalia; order Chiroptera; family Vespertilionidae; genus Myotis; species Myotis yumanensis. The sequence goes on along the minus strand of NW_027223757.1, from coordinate 82,955,220 downwards.
ACTTTTTTCCTCTCATAAACATTTTAAAAATGCCTATATATAGGGTGTCTCAAAAAATATAGACACACACTTTGAATAATTATAAAGGCATTGCTTGTTAAAATACATTTCATTTTCAAAATTGAGCTATCAGCTGTTAAAGTGAGTAAACATTTTTGGGGAACACCCTGTATATCTGTATTTATATATACACTCATACACGTGTATATATCACTAGAATCACTTCCTTACAAGTTTTAAGAAAGTTAGTGCTCACCTAAAATTAAAGGAAAAAGTATATGAGCTTCTTTTGATAAAGAACTAATAGCTTCTCTTATCATTTCTCATGTAGAATCACCTAAACATAAAGTATAACGCATGGCTTAGTGTGAATATATTTTTGAAGATATAGTTTTAAACAGAATAGTTTAGCTGGTATTTCTGGTCCTCAGTTTCTTTAAGTGGGAACTAAAGAAAGGTGGACATCAAATGAGCTCCAAAGGTCCTTTCGGAGCTTACATTCTGATTCCAGTATTTAACCCTAGAAATAGTTTACTTTAGGCTCCAAAATTAATCACTTACATCTATGAGAGAAGAAATAAAAAAGAAGAATCACAAGAAAAAATAGTACAACTTAGTGAGATGCAGATGGGAGTCAATTTTCAAAGGAAAATCTACTTAGCTATACCAGTGACAACAGCCATATGTTATTATACCCCAATGTTTACCATGGTACACAAGTCAGCAGGTGATGTAGTTATTTATTCCAGTATCCTACCAAACAGTTCCAGTTACATTTGAAAGCCAAAGATAGTTGCAAAATGGGATTAAAGTAATGCAATTACTAATGCACAGAAGAGATTGGTGCTTATCCATTTCCAATTTTCCCTATGCTTTTATCATCTGATGAACAGAGATAATTTGTATATACTTCCCCCTCAGTTGTCAGAGAAAGTTGCCCTTATTCAAATTTTGTATCCAAATCAATGCTCTATATAGTATTTGTCAAATTAGATGTAGTATATGTAAAGCTAAATGAAAAATCAGGTTTCCAAGGCTCACATGTCAGTCCTATATTCCATTTAAGAATTTAAAAGGTTACTAAACGGGTTCAAAAGGTGATACAAATCTGGTTACACTCACAGGTCTCTGTGAAGATCAAATGAAATAATGTGGTGCAGGCAGCTGGAAAATTAGAAAACACTGTAAAAGCACAAGGTATTGCTAGGGATGACTGACTCATTCTTGGTTAGAAATAGAATAAAATAGCAATCTATCCAAGAAAAGGGGCCCTGCCAGTGTGGCTCAGTGGTTGAGCGTCGACCTGTGAGCCAGGAGGTCACGGTTCGATTCCAGGTTAGGGCACATGCCCCAGTTGCAGGCTTGATCCCCAGTGTGGGGTGTGCAGGAGGCAGCCGATAAATGATTCTCTCTCATCATTGATGTTTCTATTTCTCTCTCCCTGTCCTTCCTTCTCTCTGAAATAAATAAAAACATATTTTAAGAAATTTAAAAAAAAGAAAAGGGGGAAAGAGTTTACTGATAATTTAGTAAACAGAGGAAATGTTTTAGATTTGTTACTAATGTCAAGACCAGGATATTCTTGAGATTCATTCACACCAGGATAAAATGGTACAACCATCCAACAACACTGACAGTCTCATTCTGAGAAAGAAGACAGATCCAATATCCTTCAAGAGTGCATCTGAGGTGCCATACTTCCCTGGGGTCTCCTCTAAATTAAGCTCAGACCAAATATCACCTCCTTTCCAAGTGTTTCCTGGGGACCTTGTATATAACTTCAGCCAGCTTACCACTTACCACCCTCTTTTGTTGTGCTTTTTAAAAATATATTTTTATTGATTTTAGAGAGGAAGGGAGAGGGAGGGAGAGAGAGAAAATCATTGGTTGGTTGCCTCCTGCACGCCCCCAACTGGGGATTGAGCCTGTAACCCGAGCATGTGCCCTTGACTGGAATCGAACCTGGGACCATTCAGTCCACAGGCTGATGCTCTATTTACTGAGCCAAATCAGCTAGGGCTTACCACCCCATTTAGTAAATATATCTTTACAATAAGGCTTCCATTCTAGAATGCAAACTCTCAATGTGTGCCAGAAAGAAGTGAAATGGTAGCTAAGCCATTTGGCAGGAGCCATGTAAGACAAGAAGCTGTATGACTGGTACATGGAAACAGGCCCAGAGACTAGAGGAGAAGGCTGAGGATTATTGGAGCCTAGTACGGGCTCTGTGTGAATGTGGCCAGTAACTAAACATACAGAGAAAGAAAGAAATACAGGAATTATAGCAGCTGTCTTGCAGGGATATAAAAGAAGAACTGAGGAAGAAAAAGTAAACAGAAAAGATGATGCCTAAAACATAATATCTGCCCAACAATATTGGTTTTTTTACTTCTTTGTGTGGATTTTCAGGGCAGTGATTTTGCTAAAAGGGAAGCTACATATGGCAAATCTTCAAATGACAGTCTTATAGGTGAGGCTAGAATGAAGCAAGCAAGCATGGTGGCTAAAAAATTACTATTTTTAATTGAACACTAGGCCCTGGTTTGTTCAATATATATTTATTGAGCACCTAGTAGAGATGAATCACTGGGCTTAATCTAGAAATTATGCTAATCAGAAGCAAAGCAAAGCAAGCAAAAAAGAGGAAGAAAATGAAAACAATTCCTAATCTCACAGAGTTTATACATTGTGCTTATTTTTTAGTTAAGATGTGCAATACATCAGTAGGTGTTATGATTATTATAAAAATTTTATTTTAATAAGTTAAACACATTTATGCTGAAAATCAAAGAAGTAAGGTTTATACTGAAATAGAAATAAATAGGAAATAAGCACTATAATTTATATTCTATGATGAAGAATATACTAAGCTAACACCTTTGCAAATGCTCCACAAGGAAGCCACAAACTACCTTACGGTTACTACCTGAAAAGGACCTCATAGACATTACTACAGATTATCTAAAATGCTTAATTAAAAGTATGCTGACTCATCTCATGCTAGTTCAATTGTATTTTAGCCATGATGAATTTCCAGCCTAAAGGTAAATCAAATTGTGCCTTCTAGTCTCTAATCAGGATTTAGGAAAAAACCCTCAATTTTTAGAATTTATCTGGTTGAATCTCAGCTGATATATGTATGTCTGGGGATGACCCAAACAGGATCACTGATATTTATTTAAATATGTATTTATCAGTCAGTGTCTTAGAAGGAAAAAATAGCATAGTTAAACTGGGTAATTAGAGAAGAGTTTACACATAAACTATTTACAAAGATGTAATGAGGGTTTAGGGATAGTGTGGTACCCTCCCTGATCTAACAACAAGAAAAAAACTATTAAAAAAAAAAAAAAAAAAAAGAATGACAACAGCCAACACAACAAAAGCCATCTGGTGTTAAGGCCCTGTAGAATCTTAAATATATAGGTCCTATCATAGAGCTGCATTTTATTGGTCAAGTCATATAATAAGGTTGCATCTGATTGGCTAATTCTTGGTACTAGAAATCCTCATATACTGCAGAATTTTAGTAACTAGATCATGTGTGCCATGAGATGAAAAAGGTTGAATATCACTGGCGTAGAGAGTTAAGGGGAAGGCAGCTGACCCCTGAACCTGAAAGCTGGAGAAGCCAACCTGGGCCTTTCATTTATCCCCTGCTCAGCTCTCCTGCTGGCACCTTGCACAAACTCAACACAAGTCAGAGGGCAAGAGAGATGCTGGAGATGAGCCTCCCAGGATACAGAAAAAGAGGAAGGTGAAAAGTGGATCTGGAGGTACAAACATTGCATATCCATTAACATAAGAGTCTAGAGACTTATCAAGGATAAGTTAACCAGGGCCACTTTTCCCCTAAACACCTAAAGTAGAATGTTTTTTATTCCCTTTTAAAACTATTTTTGTTTAGATAATTTAAAATAGAAATGGGTGAGAAGTGTCCTCCTCCAAGTAAATAATATGAGCCAGTGGTGGAACTTGTCATTCTAGATGCCAAAACTGAATTTACTAGTAAGAAAGGGTAACACAAATAATAAGAGTAACAAGAACATAAACTAGCATTTACTGAATACACTACAAGATATCTGAAATATTTTACATATTTTAAAAACTGTTAGTTTTTCTAATCTTGATAAAACTTCTATGGGTTAAGATATATTACTATTTTATAGATGTTTTTATAGATAAGGAAACAGCTGCTCAGAACATTTAAATGACTGAGATGGGATTTGAACAAGTCGGTCAGACAATAACTCCCTGTTTCCACTGTATCCCACATCCAGTAGAAAGCTAACTTCTCCATTTTCCTCACGTAAACTAATATTTAATAGTTTCCTCATATAAACTAATACTTAAATATGTAAAATTCAGTAACTTGACCAATAAACAGAAGTAGCAGTTTAATATAGTTTTATGGGGTTTTAACAGTCTGATAAATTTCTGTAAATATCCTTATGTAAGCGAGTTTTATTTTTTGAAGCAGGGGAAGAATTTTTCATATGGTCCATAACAGATCTACTCTTATACACATAGCAATTATTTTAGAAGTCTTAACATGCTATTAAGACTTTAATTAAATTCAAAGTTATCAGTTGATGTTTCAGATCTAACACTGGCTGTGTGAGCTTGTGCTAATTAATGCATCTTTGCTTCAACCCATTTTAACATGGATAAAATGACACTTGTATTTTAGAATTATGTAACAACCATATTAAATTACATGTACAAAGTGTCTGGCACAGTTTTTGATATCAGATTATTAAGAAAAATTAATTCCTGTCATACCCTTACCATTTTCTGTCGAAAAGGATGTATGTAGGAGTTAGTGAGAAAGGTATTAGCACAGAGCCTTACTAGAATCAGTGCTCTCACCTCCTTATAGGTAAGGGTACAGGTAGGAAAAGAAATTTGCACCAACTACCTGGATTCAGGTGTCATATATTTACGGATTCTGGTGTTTCTCCTGCCCCCCATAAATATTTATGCCATGTATTTGTTCAAATAATTTGTTTAGTTATGTATTGTCATTGGCATAGCTATGAATTAAAAGCAAAGAACTATGAAAAACAATGTACTTTTTTGGTACTGACAATCCTATATAATAAAGAGGTAATATGCAAATTGACCCTCACTCTTGCACACCGTCACAAGATGACTGTGCCCACAGCGGAGGCAGGGTTCCCATAACACAGTGGTTCTCAACCTTCCTAATGCCGTGACCCTTTAATACAGTTCCTCATGTTGTGGTGACCCCCAATTTCATTGTTACAAATTGAACATAATTAAAGCATAGTGATTAATCACAAAAACAATATGTAATTATATATGTGTTTTCCAATGGTCGTAGGCGACCCCTGTGAAAGGGTCATTCGACCCCAAAGGGGTCGTGACCCACAGGTTGAGAACCGCTGCCATAACACAAGATGGCTGCGCCCACAGCGGAGGCGGCGTTCCTGTAACGAGCCGTAACAAGCGATCAGCATGGACCTGAGGCTGCATGGCGCAGGACCGAGGCGGGGGACCTGAGGCTGAAACCCCCCCCTCCCCTCCCCTCCGCGGCGGGGCTTGATGAGGATGGGGCTGGCTGGGTCTGGATCTCACCCAATGGGGATAGGGCCGGTTGGTTCTGGGTCTCGCGCAATTTTGAGGTGCACGCGGGTGGGTGGGGACTTGACTCTGGGTCCCGTGCCCCAGACTCTGACAGGAGGAAGATTTTCATATACATTTTACTAATTTTCTTTCATCTCTGACACTTCTATTATAGAGAAAGGGCAAATAGCAATATTAAAATATTTCCTCTAATTCCCTTTTAATGTGCATGCATTTTTATGCACTAGGCCACTAGTTTGCAAATAAATGTCAATAATTACTACAGATTCACAAGAAACTATAGGTTGAGAATTTCACATTTTTATTTCTCCAAAGCACTTAAACCTAGTATATAGTATAAGTAATTAACTAAGACAAGAAATAAAAATAAGAAGGGATAAGTTGGAGAATTATTCATGTTCAACATCCCAAAATACAACTTTCTGAAAGAGGAAAAGGAGGTAAAGAAGTTATTAAAAAATAATTTAGGAAAATTTCTCCAAACTAAAGACCACAAGATTCAAAACTGAATCTAATTGCTGACATAATGGATGAACAAAAAGCATACCAAAGTCACATACACTTACTTATTCACTAACATTTATTGAGAACCAGGCACAATTCTCAACAATGGAGATACAACATTGAACAAAACAGACTAAGTCCATGCTGCCATGGAGCTTAACTTTTAATGGTCAGAAGACAAATGAATATATCATAATTATTCCTATGCTAAAATAAAAATAGTAAGCAGGATAAGGTGTGCTAGAGGGGTTGTGGTGGGTTATTATATATTTTTTATACAGGGTGTTCAGGGAAGTACTTATTATTAAAACTAATCACAAAACTAGTGATTGGAGCAGAAACCAGAAGGGGGTAAGCAATGGATATCTGGGAGAACATTGCATGCTGGGGAATAGGAAGCACAAAGGCTCTGTGCAAGACTATGCTTGAATATGATCAAGGAAAAGAAAGGAGGCTAAGCTAGCTACAGGGAAGAGAATGGTTAAGGATGAAATCAGAGAAGCAATCAAGGTGGGGTGCGTGTCACATAAAGCATCTTAGGTGTAACATTGTGAAATTTCAGAATTCTGAGAACAGACAGTAGATACCAAAAACTTATTGGAAAGAAAAAAAAAGCCATCTCAGTTGTAGCAGGTTTGGCTTAGTGGATAGAGCATTGGCCCACAGACTGAAGGGTCCCAAGTTTGATTCCTGTTAGGGGCACATCCCTCAGCTGCAGGCTCCATCCCTGACCTTGGTCAGGGTGCATGCTGGAGGCAACCAATCCATGTGTCTCTTTTACATTGATGTTGTTTTTTTCTCTCTCTCTCTTCCCTCTCCCCGTCACACCCTTCTACTCTCTTTAAAAATCAATAAATAAAATATCCTTGGGTAAAGATTAAATTAAATGTGTGTGTGTGTATCCTCATAAAAATTATTTACAAAAACTACTCAAGTTTTACTTATAATATGAACAGTCCAAAATTTTTCTTCCTGGGCTTGATAGAGAAAATGCTAGTTGGCTTATTCAGAAGGTACTTAAATTAATTGTTCAGTTATCTCCCTCAACAATCTATTTTTCATACAGGTTTTACTATTTCTAAAAACAAAGAAACCTATAAAACCAAAATGAAAGAGCTGTATGTATACTACCTACCAATAGCTCATACAAAGATGGATATGGGAACTGTTAGTGAAAACATCCAATGATTAGAATAGCTATACTATATAATAAAGGGGTAATATGCAAATTGACCATCACACCCTCGCACAAGATGGCCATCCCCATGTGGGCATAAGATGGCCGCCAAAAGATGGCTGGCAGGGGAGGGCAGTTGTGGGAGATCAGGCCAGCAGGGGAGGGCAGTTGTGGGTGACCATGCCTGCAGGGGAAGGCAATTGGGGGTGACCAGGCCTGCAGGGGAGGGCAGTTGCGGGGGGGACTAGGCCTGCAGGGGAGGGCAGTTGGGGGACACCAGGCCTGCAGGGGAAGGCAGTTGGGGGCGACCAGGCCATCAGGGGAGGGGAGTTGGGGGCGATCGGGCTGGCATGGGAGCAGTTAGGCATCGATCAGGCTGGCAGGGGAGTGGTTAGGGGGTGATCAGGCTGGTAGGCAGAAGTGGTTAGGGGCAATCAGGCAGGCAGGGGAGCGGTTGGGAGCCAGCAGTCCCGGATTGTGAGAGGGATGTCCAACTGCCAATCCCCTGTGGGATCGGACCTAAACCAGCAGTCAAACATTCCCTGTGGGGTTCCAGATTGGAGAGGGTGCAGGCTGGGCTGAGGAACACACACCCCCCTGCACAAATTTCGTGCACCAGGCCTCTAGTCTATATATACAAAAGCCTAATATGCTAAGTGTTCAGCTGACCATTTGACCAGTTGCTATGACACACACTGACCACCAGGGGGCAGATGCTCTGACTGGTAGGTTAGCTTGCTGCTGGGGTCCAGCTGATCGGGACTGGGCGAGATGGGCCAGACACACCCTGGAGCCCTCCCATGGTCCCTCCCCAGCCGGCCAACCTCCCATGGTCCCTCCCTGGCCAGCCAGCCCCGATCGGCCCCGTTCGGGACTGGGCGAGACGGGATGGACACACCCTGAAGCCTTCCCACGGTCCCTCTCCAGCCCCAATTGTGCAACAGTGGGTCCCCTAAGCCTGGCCTGTGCCCTCTCACAATCTGGGACCACTCGAGGGATGTCAGAGAGCCGGTTTCGGACCGATCCCTGCAGGCCAGGCTGAGGGACCCCACCGGTGCACAAATCCGTGCACCGGGACTGTAGTTTATATTATAAGGGTGCATTTTGCTTTTACATAATTTTTCATAATAATCAGAATTGAATATTTTATCAGAATAAAAAGTCAAACTTTAGAAATTTCCACCTCATTATATGTAAAATCGCTGAATTAAATTGGCTGGGAAAGTGCCTGAGTTTACTTTTGCCTTCAAAATATATAGAAAGAGCTAGCACATTCTATGCAAATATGAAAGAATAGCCTGGTTGTTATTTTGTTGAGACAACAGGACTTCTTTATTCTAATCCATAATTATTTTTATGATGCTAAAAGGAAATTATTTCTCGAGATAAATAAGTTAATTGAATATAGAAAACATATAAATACAATCTGAAGAGAAGGTATGATTTTTAAAAGGTTTAAACATTTAGCATGATATAAAAATCAAAACTTACTTGATAAGGACTAAGTTGTCAACTAGGTAAATTATACTTCACTGTGTATATATTTTATAATACTGATTTTTAGATGATTGAATAGTTATGAAAAATTTTGGTATTATTTTCAGAGCAGCATCTAATTTAGATTTAACCATCAGATATTTCCAGAGAAAAATTATGTTTCTGTTCTTTAAAGTGTATTTTTTAATTAACATTTATTTCCCCAGAACATTGATTTGAAAGGGCTATTTCACTTCCCTTAGTGCAGAAAGGATCCCATTTAAACTTTAGAAGGGCATGGAAAAAAATAAACAAGTCTGCTGAACATAATTTCCTCTTTATTCCTTCTGAGAAGTTATGAAATAAAATCTATTATTTAATTACATTGGATCAAGAAACAGGAAGAAAAAGATGCAGTTAAGTCACAATACCACTAAAAGGACCAATTACTATACTTCCTCTGGGAAGAAAAGTGTTTTAATATGTGGATGGACATTATCTAAATATTTCAAATCTACTTTTCTAGATGTGTGAAAGGCTTTAAACAAAAATCAACATTAAAATACCAAATGTCAAAATTGAAGGCAGAAATAAAATTTAAAAAAACTACTTGCTAAAATGTATATATGAGTATTTCTGTAATATTAAAAAAATTAGTTTCTGCTCTGAAATCTGTTTCCATCAATTAACTTTAAAAAAAATTCTGACATGCATAACTAAGAAAATTTTATTGGACAAGTAGGATTTATCTTTCGTATGCTTGAATAAAATTTACAAGATGTTCCAAATTTTAGTACAATGGCTATGGAAATAAAAATAAAGGCTTTCAGCTTTTTAACCTCCAGTAAGATTTAGAAGTTGGTCAGACTCCATCAGGCTACTAAGAGGCTGAAAAGTGATAAACAGATCAGACACAGTCACTGACTTCATATGGTCTGCAGCAGAGGTCAGCAAACTTTCTGTGTGAAGGGCTAAATGGCACATATTTTCAACTTTGTAGGCTAGACACCCTCTGTAGCATCTTCTCAGCTCTGTCACTATAGCATGAAAACAGCTATATATAACATATACTGGAAATGAATGAGCATGGCTATGTTCCAATAAAAATGTTTACAATAATAGGCAAAGGGCCAAATTTGGCCCATGGGCCATAGTTTACTGGCTCCTGACCTACAGTATCATGGGGAAAATATGACAACTATATTGTGTCAGGAAAAAAATACTATGCTATAAAGTAAAACAAGACAAGAAAAGAAGCCTCAAAACTCAACATAAATTTAAGAGTTTAAGTATGCAATCCATATACATGTACATGTAGATAAAGAATAGTTGGAAAACACATTAGTTATATTAACTGTTTAAAAGTTTTGATATGACTATAAACTCTTTTATTAAAACAGCATTCAGTACTTTGATAGTTACTTGCAAAGTATATACTTGCAAAGGCCTATTGCCTCCTAATACTTTGATTCTTACAATCACAGACTAATAGCTCTTAAAAGAAAGAACAACAAACAAACAAACAAAAAAACCACACACAAAACAACAACCATCTTCCTTGAATAGAAATTCATATCCTTGAGCAATACACTAAATATTGTATTTGCACTCTATTCTCAGGTGCTCTCAAATAATGAACTAGGTACTACTGATTCCCAACAATCCTGCTGAATGACAGAGAAGCCCCACAACTTTAAGGTGTATAATTAATTAAAGATATTGATAGTGCTAAGGAAATCCAGAATACAAATACACAATAAGCCCCACACTTTGAGTTTGTGATATATAAGTGAAATAATTTTCCCTTTCCTCTCCTGAGATATTTTTCCCTCCTTCGTATGTGTGATAAAAAAAAACTGGGTATAAATCTCTTGATATGCAATTTATTTTTTCCATTTCAAAAGAGGATTAGTATTGATTTTAGCACAGAAATCTCAAAAAGAACAGGTAGCTACTTTGATTCTTGTCCTACAAAAGCAAAGATAAAGCAAGTTTTGGCTTTCAATTTGTCTTCATTCATTCATTCATTCATTCAATAAATACTTCCTGGGTGCTTACTGTACAATATGCACTTTTCTAGGAGCTAGGGCATCACATTGAAAACAAACAAACAAACATTGTCTCTGCTTTCAAGGAGCTTTCCTTACAATAGAAAATAAATAAAGGGGTAGTGCTTGACAGCACTGGTAACAGAAAGTAGTAGCTGAATTTGAGATATACTTTGGAGGTAGATACAACAGAACTTCTTGATATCTCATTAATAAGTTTATTCATGGATAAAAGTGATAAAATGGAGGTAAAGTACTATTAATGGGGATGAAGTGTATGGGGTATAGTGATTTACTGTACAACATTTTAGAACTTTTTTAGATATGACTCCACAAAATACTACAAAACATTATTAAACTATAAACAAATATATACCTATTATCTTTAAGTTTTCCTTTTAACTAACCCATTCTGTACTCATCAAAAGTAAGTAAACATTTATACAAAGTAATAGTAAATGTTGATTTTTAAAACTAATAATGTATTTTAAAGAAAAGTGGTATCTACTTCCCTAGTTTACAGAGGCTCATATAATCAACAGATAAGGTTTTAACAGAGTTGCAATATTTTGTTAATTTACAAGTCTATAAATCCAAAGTTTAACTGAGAGGCATTTCTTTATAAAGCTTCAAAATTAATGAATAAAAAAATTAACGAATAATAAATGTTAAACTTTCCAAATCAGGAAATGATTACTTATAAAATGGAATTTCCAAGAACACAAAATGCAAAGAGAAAACATGCCCTTCTTCTTATCCCATACCTTTTCTAAAATTCTAAACATTTCCTCCTCAGTACTCAAAAGTCCTGAAATCAGGTAAAAGTGTCTTGTGCCAACAGGACATTCTAAAGATATTTGCATATTCTCAGGACTCAGTCTTTTTGGGCTCCAGTTTCCTCATTTAAAATGAGATAATAATAACTATTTCTCCTTAGGGTTATTATAAGATGATTATGGGCTTCTCTTACAAGTGTACACAGATACCACAGCATGCAGACCTATTCATTAAGGTAAGAAAAGCTAAAGAGTAAATGTACAACACATCTTCCTGAAGTGCTGACTGTATTAGGTAGAAAGCAGTTTATATCTGTTTTAAAATATACAAGATACATTTTGGTATAGAATACTAAATTTGAATAAAATTTTCTTAAGAGACTTTTTAAAAGGTCAAACTTACCTTTAAAACCATTTAGTCTAATCCCTCCTGTTTGAATGCATGCAAAGTGCAGGAACATGGAGAAGCTGCTTACTGTGTGTCTGGAACAGAGCAGGCACTACGTACATGGTATTATAGGGAAAACCAGGCCTATTCCTTTTTTTAAAAAGAATTATCTCTTTCTCAACATTATGATCAAAATAGAACTTTACAAAATTGTCATTATCATCCTGTAAGTGTGGTATATACAGCCCACATGAAAAGAATCTTTTCTGTCTTTTGGTTATTTGAATTGTCCCATAAAACACACACTTTCTCAGGAGCCTTACATCTAAAAACAAACAAACACAATGGAATACTATGCGACTGTAAAAAAAGAAGGATCTTTTACCCGTTGAGACAGCATAGAGGGACCTGGACAATATTATGCTAAGTAAATTAAGCCAATCAGAGAAAGACAAGTATCATATGATCTCACTCATATGTGGAATGTAATAAACAAAATGAACTGACAGACAAAATAGATCCAGAAACATGGAAGCATGACACAGACTGACAGATCTCAGAGGGAAGGGGGGAGATGGGGACGGGAAGAGATTAACTAAAGAACTTATATGCATATATGCATAACCCGTGGACATAGACAATAGTGCCATGAAGGCCTGGGGTGTGCAGTGGTCAATGGGGGGAAAAGGAGGATATCTGTAATACTTTCAACAATAAAGATTAATTTTTAAAATAATAAAGACAAACACACAAAACCCAGGCTGATTACAAAGAGAATGTAAAAATCTTTAACTCAATCAATTCCTATTTAATTTCCTTTTATTCCCCATCCATGACAATGAGACACAACAACACATGCACATGAACAGAAATAAGTACTTGCTATGTTGGTTCTTTTAACACAGGCCTTCTCCTCCAGCAAAACTCCCACAGGGAGCAATGACCAGACTTACATGGAAGCTAAAAATCCTTTTCTGACAAACTTCTGAATATTTGTTTCATTCTGTGTAGAACATTATGTTAGATGCTATTTAGAGTTACAAATACAATGATAAATGAGTGAAAAATGAAAAGCAAAAGTCCCAGCTTGCCTTTAAGGAGCCTATCTCAGTGTAGGAGACCATACCTGCATTTCAAAAGCTGAAAACAAACATATGGAAATTCATAAATAAGTGTGACCTGATCATAGCTACGAATAACTATCATTTGGTAAAATCAATTCATTCATCTTTCATTAATTTCAAATTTTTAATTACTGGGGCACACTGGGCATCATTGAAATCCAGTTTTTACTCATTGAAGAAAATGGATTTGCTGAATGTTGAAGCTACAGACAACTCTTACAAAGTGAAAGTGCTCTCAATAAGTACTCATTGCCTTTCTAAAAAAATGAGAAACTCAGAAATATGAAACTTAGAAACAGAATTTATTTTTTTCAGGAATGTGAGTTAAGAAAAAGATATTTCTTCTACTTTTATTTGCCAAGAAGTGAGGTAAATTATTTCATTCCTGTGCAGTTGCCATCTAAAATGACAATACTAACAGTAAAGAGTACTGATAATGAGAGAATCCATTTATTGATGTCTTAATCCTCTGTCAAAAACAAACCTTTATCTTCCTCTCCTACCCATCTCCCTGCTACCTGGCCAAAAGCTCTCCACACAAGTCCTGCTAGTCTGTCTTTGAATCTATTGTCCCATCAAGCTGAAATATTCTTCCCAATTTTGTCTAGCTAATTCCTACTCAATCCTCAAACACAGCTCAGATTTCATATCCTCTAAGAAACGTTTCCTATACCCTGTTCTCAGAATGCCCAGAGCACTACTGAATAAATGGCACTGAACCAGAAGGTTAGATTTCTTTTTCTATCTCTACCACCATCTGCAAAGTCATTTGAGGTCTGGAATCACATCTTATCCTATTATGTATCTCAAGCAGCCAGCATGAGAGTAGAAACATAAAATATTTTCTGTTGAATGTTGAATGAATGAATGTGTCAGGCAGTGTTCTAGGAATTTAACTATGGTATATGAATATCTTAAGATTTTACCAATTAGTTTCAGAAATGGAAAATAACCTGATAAGGCCTCACAGAATCAGGTGATGAAGTCAGGAATAAATCCAGGCCTGCTGGGTTCCAGGCCAGGTGACCCTATGCTGTTAACTGAAAGTATTATCTTAGAGGTTCTTAGATCTGAGGTTCTTGAACATTATCTGTCCCAGTATGAAAACAGAACCAGCCACCACCCTTTGGCGAACTGAAGAGTCATTTTAGAGCATGCAAACTGGGGTTTCAAATTAAAAAAAAGAAAAAATTAGTGCTTCCAACTGCCAGTGAAGGAATTCTCAAAGCTTTAATAATCATATAAACAGTCAATATCTCTAAGGTAACAGTTCTGAATTTCACATTGTGGACTCTTTTACCAGAGGAAAAAAAAAATGAGTGGACCACCAACTCCACCTATACCCACTTGCCACTAAAAAGAAACCTCATCATTACTCATGGGAAGAATGGCATGTGAGAAAATACTTTAGAAATGCCATTAAATTATTAATTCCTGCCACTGTCATATTATAAACCTTGGAAGAAAAGAGCTAGCAGACCACCCAGAGATGCCTAGTAGCCCATCAGCAGTCTGTGGGGACCACACTTTGAGAATTACTGTTAGAAGAAATCAAACTGCTTCCTCTTCAGTAATTCAGGACTCAACTTTTGTTGTTGAGGAATCACTGTCCTTGTAAGCCAAAAACATCAAAGTATTAAGACTTCTAAATTCTTCTAAAAACACCATCATAACCCCAAATTACTGTGTTTATGGGATGTAGTCAAGTAGTTTTATTCTAATATGAGTGAGTATTTATATGTGTATAGAATATATATACACCCTAACACAATTCATATTTAGCTTTTTTTCATTTCTTTCTTTTTAAACAATGGAGCCACCAATCATTTAGGGGAAACAAAGAACTTGCTACTTTTCTTCTTTAAGTTCTTACTTTAAATAAATTAATTTTATCAGATATACCTAATATCAGTATCTAAACTGAACCAAACCACTATGTCATTTAAAACAGTCTGCCTAGATGGTTATATCTTATATCTA
This sequence comes from Myotis yumanensis, assembly GCF_028538775.1. Classification (NCBI taxonomy): domain Eukaryota; kingdom Metazoa; phylum Chordata; class Mammalia; order Chiroptera; family Vespertilionidae; genus Myotis; species Myotis yumanensis. The sequence continues at coordinate 82,940,140 of NW_027223757.1, read as the reverse complement.
TCATCACTGAGAGCAATTGCAACTGCCTTCTCAATTAGTTCATGAGGCACAGAGGGAGCAGTCTTGATACTTTGCAGTAAGAATCCAAATACTTATTGGTAACTGGTTACATGCCAGGACATTTTAGAGAAACTGAGAATACAGGAGAGGGAAGGAAAACTATCTAAAATTGCCATTATCACCTTAGGACTTATATTATAGTAAGAAAGTCAGAAGAAGGAGATAAATCTATAATAATAAAAGCATAATATGCTAATTAGACCAGATGTCCTTCCGGATGACCTTCCAGACGAAGCTGGGGCTGCGAGGGAAGCCTGGGTCCCAAGTGCCTGCCAGTGGTCAGAGGGAAGCCCGGGTCCTGGGTGCCAGAGGGAAACCAGTGCCAGCAGCTGGGGGAAGGCCTACTCTTGCACGAATTTTGTGCATCAGGCCTCTAGTAAATAAAGACAGAAGTGTGAAGGTGATCATAAGAAGTGCCCGTGGGATGGAGGGATACTGACACTTTTGATAAAGTAGTCAAGGAATAATTCATTGAGAAGGTGCTCTGTAGAAAGTGAGGGAGCAAGACACGTGGCTATCTAGGGGAAGAATGTTGTAGGCAAAGGGGGTAACAAGTACAAAAGCTTAGAAACGAAAGCAGCATCAGGGAGGCCCATAGGCAGCAAGAGATAGGGTGGAAGATATGTGGGATACTAGATCTTGTAGGGCCTGACTAGTGACTAGGAGGACTCGGGCTTTTACAGTGAGGTGAGATCACGCTGAGGATTTTGAGCAGAAGAGTGGTGTTGTATGTCTTGTATCTAAGAGAATCATTCTCTCTGCTGGGTTGAGATTAAACTCTAGGGAAGACACATCAGAAGCAGAGACACTAGGCATCAAAGGGCATTATAAATGGGATATACAAGTTTGAAGGCCAGTTATTATGTCTAGGCTGGAGATATAAATTTGGGGCTTATCAGCACATATGTGGAAATTAAAGCCAGATCCTACAAAAGAGCACCCAGGAGGAAGTAGGGAAAAATCAAGAGCGCTAGGGACTGACTTCTGGGGAACTCCAGATTGAGCAGATCCGTATATTGCACTGTGTGCCCACCACCCAAAGTCAAATATTCTCCTGTCACCTTATATTAGGATCCCGTTCTCCCTCCACCCCCTTGCCTCTGGCAACAACCAAACTGCTGTTTGTGTTCATGAATTTCAGTTTTATATCCACATATGAAGGAAATCATATGGTTCTTAGCTTTTTCTGATTGACTTATTTCAGTTAGCATAATGTTCTCAAGGTCCATCCATGTTGTTGCAAATGGATGCAACAACATCCTTTTCAAACTTTCAACATCTATTTCAAACTTTCTTATGGCTGAGTAGTATTCCATTGTGTATGTATCACATCTTCCTTATCCAGTCCTCTATCATGGGGCACTTTGGTTGTTTCCATGTCTTTGGCCACTGTGAATAATGCTTCAATGAACATAGGGGTGCATATACCTTTGTGAATACATGATTTTGAGGTTTTCAGGTATATAGCCAGGAGAGGAATTGCTAGGTCATATGGTAGCTCTATTCTCAAATTTTTGAGGAATTGCCAGACTGCTTTCCATAGTGGTTGTACCAGTATACATTCCCACCAGCAGTGAATGAGGGTTCCCTTTTTTCACAACCTCTCCAACACTTGTTATTGCTTTGTTGATAATGGCCTCTCTAACAGGTGTAAGGTGGTATCTCATTGTAGCTTTGATTTGCATTTCCCTAACTACCAGTGAGGTTGAATATCTTTCCATATATCTATTGGCTATTCATATGTCTTCTTAGGAGAGTTGTATTTTCAGATCATCTGCCCACTTTTTGATTGGGTAGTTTGTTTGGTGTTGAGTTTTATTAGTTCTTTATATGTTTTTGGAGCTATTGTTTGCAAATATCATCTCCTCTTCCATCTGGTTGGCTGCTTCTTTGTGTTGTTGTCATTTTCTTTTGCTGTGCAGAAGCTTTTTAGTTTGATATAGTCCCATTCATTTATATTTGCCTTTACTTCCCTTGCCTTTGGGATCAAGTTCATAAAATGATCTCTACGACCAAGGTCCTTAAGTTTGGTATCTATATTTACTTTTGTGTAACTTGCTAGAGGCCCGTTGCATGAAGAGATTCGTGCAATAGGCCTTCCCTTTCCCTGGCTGCCAGCACTGGTTTTCCTCCAGCACCCGGGACCCTGGCTTTCGCTCAGGCCACAGCGGAGAAGCCAAGCCTCTTCAGTCTTCAGTCGTCTTCAGCCTTCAGTCTTTGCTCTGCTGGAGCCTTCAGTCTTCGCTCCGCGTCTGCATATGCAAATTAACCATCATCTTTGTTGGGTTAATTTGCATACTCATCTGATTGGCTGGTGGGTGTAGTGGAGTGACACCAATTTGCATGTTTCTCTTTTATTAGTGTAGATTGTTTTGGGCCTTATATTTAGGTCTTTGATCCATTTTGAATTAATTTTTGTACATGGGGACAAACTGTAATCCAGTTTCATTCATTTGCATGTGACTTCCCAGTTTTCCCAGCACCATTTATTGAAGAGCCATCTTTATTCCATTTCTGACTCCTTTGTCAAAAATATCTGTCCATATACATGTGGTTTTATAGCTGGGCTCTCTATTCTGTTCTTCATTTTCTTAAAGGTATATTTAAAAGAGTAGTGTTCAATGTTGAAGTTCAATTTATTATGTTTTTCTCTTATTGTTCTTGCTTTATGTGTTCTACTGAAGAAATTTCTGTCTAGCATGAAGGTTATGAAGTTTTTCCTACAACTTTTATAAAGTTAGATTTTATGTTATTGTTTATACAAGGCAAAAAAAAGGTAGGTTTACATTCATTATTTTTCTACATGGATATTTAGTTTTTTTCAGCACAATTTGTTAAAAACACTATCCTTTCTTCATTAGATTACCTACCCAGTTAATTTGCTGAAATTCAATTGAACATACATCTCACTCTATATCTGCACTTCTTATTCTGTTCCACTGATCTCTGTCTAACCTTGTGCTACACCACATTGCTTTGATTATTGTAATCTTAAAACAAAGTAAATCATCTAACTTGTTCCTCTGTTTCAAAGGTGTTTTGGCTATTCTAAGTCCTCTACATTTCCATATGAATTTCAGAATCAGCTTGTCAATCTCTAAAATAGCCTGCTGGGCTTTTAATTGGGGTTGCAATAAATCTATGGCTCAATCTGAATTAATTTGATTCTTCCAATGCATGAACAAATTTTATCTCTCAATATATTGAGGTCTGCTTTAACTTGGCAATGTTTTTGATATACAGGTCTTGAACAAATTTTGTTAAACTTATCCCTAGGTACTTTATGTCTTTTATGCTATTTAAAAGGTATGTGTGTGTTTTTAATTTATAATACTCTCAACAATAAAGATAAAAAATAATAATTACAAACTTTTAATTACATTGCTAGTGTGTAAAAATACAACCACTTTTTTAAAAAAACTGACATTGTGTCCTTGAGCTTGCTAAAATCACTTATTAATTCTAGAAACTTTTAAAAATAAATTTTATAGAAATTATTATGTACATAATTATGTTGTCTTTAAATATAGTTTTCCGTTTTTCTTTTTATTTGCAATGTCTTTTTTTTTTTTTTTATTTTACCTTATTGCAATGGCTAAAGCACCCTGTACACCACAGTCAAGATATACAATAAGAGAAGTACACTTGCCTTCATCTCATTCTTAAGGAGAAAGCATTCAGTCTTGAATGTTACTAAGGGGGTTTGTTTTGGAAGAGGTTCTGGCATAGCAAACCTGTAGCCATTTTTTTATGTATTAGAGGACTAGACAAATAAGTAAATATATTGAGGTTGTTGGTAAGCTGGTTCTTACTGTGAAATGAAGGAGAATAAAATATGAAATAAAAGAGCAAGAATTTCACTGTTAGATTATACTAAGTGAAATAAGCCAGTCAGAGAAAGATAAATATCACATGATCTCACTCATATGTGGGATATAATGATCAACATAATTTGATGAACAAAAATAGGTTCAGAGACAAATGGCAGGGAAGGTGGGGGGGTTAGAGAGCAACCAAAGGATGTGTATGCATACATATTAGCATAACCAATGGACACAGACACTGGGGTGGTGGGGCTTGCCCGGGGTGGGAATGGCTGGGGGGGAGGGGTCAATTGAGGAAAAAGGAGACATATGTAAAACTTAAGACAATAAAAAAATAAATAAAAAATTGTGCTGTTAGAAAGAGAAAACCGGGAAGAAGGAACTGCAGATGGCCTATATAAATAACTATTTTGAGGAGTTCTGCTGTTAAGGAAAGCAGCTTGAGAAAGAACATCAAAAAGAAAAGTGGGAGTTTTCAGATAGGAAAAACAGGAGCATGTTTTATGCTGATAAAAATAATTCATAAGATTATAATCTATACAACAGTGGAAACGTGATGAAATACAAGAAAGAAGTGCTAGTGATCTTGTGTGGGTGGGTGGGGCTGGGGGGCTGAAATTTAAAGCACCAGTGGTGAGGTTGGCTATAGCCTGGAGAATGGATAATTAAGCCACAGCAACAGGACAGAAAGCATATGAGAGTGTACAGCAGGAAAATGTACAAATGTGGCAGAAGAATGGGCCTGATTTACTTACATCAACTTTCTTAAAGAAGTAGGAAACATGCTGTAAATTGTGAATGGGAAAGGAAAAGAAATGGTTAGAGATTTTAAGAAAAAGGTATCATACGTCATCCAGGAGACTAGAAAAGTGAACGAATTAGGAAAAAAAATATCTACATTAATGTAATTAACAGTCAGCATAGTTGTACATTTTTCTCCAGTGATATTTACTTGCATGGGTGCAGAACGAGAGCTAGTGAAAAGCAAAAATTAAGTAGCGTTGGGTTTGTCAGGTGAACCGACAAAGGAGAAAAGGCTAAGGGAATTAAGCACATATACAGGGCAATAATTATAATTACTGACCATGAAATCCAAAATTTTGTGAAGGATAAGGGAAGGTGGTAGGTGACTGAAGAGAATACTTTAAAATGAAGTTGTGGAGGGGTTGCACTAATTAACAAGATCTTGGGTATTACTCTGGGAATTGATGGCTGAAACGAGCTGGGGAACAGTGTCATTGGAGGAGAGGAGGAAAAGACCATGAAAGACCAGGGTATTGGTGGGATCATTAAATAACTATTGAAATGACCGAGAAGTATAACATGAGTATGATTGAAAGAAGGAAAGTGAACCAGACGATAAGGTCTTTTGAGAAGCTAGAGGAAATGTCCTAGGCATTGTCTGATGAAATGATATTTTAGTTAAAACAGGGAAGTGAACAAAAAGCTCTTTTGAAGTGAGTCAGTGATAGAAGATTTAAAATATATTTTCTGAAATGGGATCATTAATGGGGTGGGAGAATTATGCCATTAGGGAGTTAGGAGTTTGCAAAAGCATACTTAAAGTACAATTGTTATGATTTCATTTGTCATATTTAATTCACTCTGAAATTTAAATTAATATTTAAAAGGTCATGAGACTTGTTTATCAGAGGTGACAGGAGCTAAGAAAGATACACACTTAACTCTGAAGTTTCACTGAAAGGCTCTATAGGAATGTGCTGAATATAATTTCCAAATGATGGCAGAAATAACTTTCAATGCTTTGCAAAAAATCCAATTACACAAATGGTAGAATTTTGTTCAAACTGCATTACTCAGTAGATGACGATTGTCAATATAATTAAATACCTTTGACTCAGACACTCTTATCTAACCAAATTTATAGCAATAGAAAAAATAATAATCCTCCAAACCACCACATAAATATAGCTCTTAGAAAATGCCCCCTTATTACTAACAGACATTACCTTAGTTCTACTGCCAAGAGAGACAAATACATAGACTTATAGCTCACCCCAAGCTCTTGAGAGGATGACCAGTGTACCAAACATTACACCAGAGTCTAGGAATACAAAAATGACTAAAGTGTGGTCCTCACCCTCAGGCAGGTCATATTTAAGAGGCAACTTAGACCATGAAAGGAGGGGTGGGGGAGAAGAGTATGAAAGAGAAAAAGGACATTTCAGGCAGAAGAAAGCATAGAAAGGCAGAAGGAGAGAAAAAGTGTGCATGAGTGAGTGTGAGAGGTAAGGGCAGAGGGAGTGGGGAGAAGGAGGAAGAGAGAGGGAGAGAAATTAAGAAAACAAGGATGGATTATGGTTTTTAGTTGTTTTTTGACTGGGTAGAAGGCACTATCCACACATGAGAAATAAAACATTGGCAGTTAAAGACAAATTTCAGGGATAAGCTAAGAGTTCGGTTCAGATGCATTGCTGAAACTAGAGGCCTGGTGCACAAAATTCATGTATGGGTGGGGTCCTTAGACCTGGCCAGTGATCAGAGCCAATCAGGTTCCCTGCCTCCTCCCCTCCTCCTTCCCTTGCTGCCCCTGTCCACTGCCACCCACCCCTGGTTCCCTGTCCCAGCCCAGGGACTGGCCCCAATCAGGCAATCAGGACCTGCTGGCTGGGGGGGGGGGGAGGGACTAGGAGGTTGGCCACCGGCCTGAAGGAGGGAACCAGCCTAAAGGAGGGAACCAGCCCTTGGCCCACCTGGGAAAGGGGCCGTGTCCACTGTCACCCACTCCTAGTTCCGCATTCCAGCCCTGGGGCCGGCCGGCCAGAGGGAGGGAGAGGGGAGGTTGGCCGGCAAGCCCCATCAGCGATCGGGGCCTGCGGGCTGGGGGCAGCTCCTGCGTTGAAAGCACCCATCCCAGGTGGTCAGTACATCTCATAGTGATAGGTCGTTCCAGTCATCCTGTTGTAAGGTTCACATGGGTTTTTATTTTTATAGACTAGTGGCCCGGTGCATAAAATTCATGCATGTGGGGGGGAGTTCCCTCAGCCCAGCCTGTACCCTCTCCAATCGGGGACCCGTTGGGGATGTCCGACTGCTGGTTTAGGACCGATCGCAATCTAATCTGGGACTGCTGGCTCCTAACCGCTCACCTGCCTGCCTGCCTGATCGCCCCTACTGCCTCTGCCTGCCTGCCTGATGGCCCCTAACTGCCCTCCCCTGCCAGCCTGATCTCGACCCCATCTGCCTCTGCCTGCCTGATCACCCCCAACTGCCCTCTCCTGCTGGCCTGGTTGCCCCCAACTGTCATCCCCTGCAGGACTGATCTTGCCCCCAACTGCCCTCTCTTGCTGGCCTGATCTCATACCCAACCACCCTTCCCTGCTGGCCTGGTTGCCCCCAAATGCCCTCCCCTGCTGGCCTGATCACCCCTAACCGCCTCTGCCCCCACCACCATGACTTTGTCTGGAAGGAAGTCGATGTCTGGTTGACCCGGTCTAATTAGCATATTACCCTTTTATTAGTATAGATTACATAGGATAGGATTGCTTAAATGGGGGGGGTGGGGGGGGTGGTCTTTTCCAGCAGGAGGAGATGCTCTTGGCAGACAAAAATACATAATCCCTATATCTGGACCGATAGTCAGCCATACGCACTATACTGCCAAACTGTCATTGAAAAATTGAACCGCTTTATTACATCTATACCTGTTGCCCTTAAAACCCCTCCTCAGCCCCCACCTTAGGTTCTGCCTTCCCAGTTCAGATTAGGTTCTGATTGGTCGGTTTCTATGCCAGTCAGTGTCAAAAGCTCCGCTTCCTAGGTAGCCATTGGCTCCTTGCAGTTCACCCAGATTTGGTTCTGATTGGTCAGTTTCTATGCCAGTCAGTGTCAAAAGCTCCACCTCCTAGGCAGCCATTGGCTCCTTGCAGTTCACCCAGATTTGGTTCTGATTAGTCCGTTTCTATGCCAGTCAGCATCTCTGTGGAGCCTGATCAGAGAGGCGGGGCTGATCAGCAGCCCCTGCGGAGGCCTGGAGAGAGAGAAAGAGGCGTGGCTGCTGGCCAGGTATGAAGAGCAAGTGAGAGGCAAGGGCTGATCAACAGCTGCCACGGAGGCTATGGATCACACCCTGCTTCTCTCTCCAAGCCTCTCTCGGGGCCTGATCCACAGCCCCCTCAGCAGTCAGTGCTGGGTCGCCACGGCAACCCACCACTGACTGCAGGACTGACTTCCGGTCGTTCAAACCTTTGGTTGTTTTGGACATTATGGACCCTGGGTTTTTATATATTAGGATGTCCATTAGTATCTAAGATTAAGGAGACAAACTCAGACCCCTCATAATACAGGTGGTGTTAAAAACATGAGCAAGGAATGCATAATGGCATCACTTGCTTCCAATCCAGCATCTGAATATTTTTTATTTGACCTGTATAGAATTGTTGAAATTTTTAATTGTTTTGCAACATTTAAAAATCAAGAAAGATTTCATATAAAAATCCAGACTTTCAATTTCTCTTGGGAAAAAAAAGATAATACTAGGTCTACTTGGCAAAATCCACTGCAGCTCAATAGCAGTGCTTACCACAATTCCTACTATTCAATCTTTTAACATGTTCCTGTTGCAATTACTTATTTAGATTACCTGATTGGATTCCAAGTGCTTCTGAATTTACACAAGGACTTGAATTTGCTTGAGTGACTACAGATTAGTAGTTAAAAACATGGATGCTGAAGTCAGTCTGCCTGAGTTGTTAATCTCAACTTTACCATTCACCAAAGTGTATGGTTTGAACAAATTATTAAATACATCTTTGCTTCAGTTTCTGTATCTATATATGAGTTAATATATATAAGATGTGTTAGGCCAGGACAGCGTGGCTTAGTGGTTGAGCGTCGACCTATGAACCAGAAGGTCTCAGTTTGATTCCTGGTCAGGGCACATGCCGGAGTTGTGGGCTCGATCGTCAGGGCGGGGGGGGGGGGGGGGGAGGAAGGCTTGTAGGAGGCAGCCGATCAATGATTCTTCCTCATGATTGATGTTTCTATCTTTATCTCTCCCTCTCCCTTCATCTCTGAAATCAATAAAAATATATTTTTAAAAAATGTAGTTATTCTACTAGAATGTAAGTTCCATGAAGGTGATAATTTCTATTTGTTTTCCATGAAATATCCTATGCACCTGAAATCTCAATAAATATTTGGTGAAAGAGTAAATGAATGGCAATTATTGTTGTTACTGATATTAAAATAATCAACCTTTCTTACATTACATATGAAAATAGCCTAGGCCCGTGGTTGCCAAACTGCAGCTCGCGAGCCACATGCGGCTCTTTGGCCCCTTGAGTGTGGCTCTTCCTAAGCCTTAGGAGTACCCTAATTAAGTTAATAACAATGTACCTACCTATATAGTTTAAGTTTAAAAAATTTGGCTCTCAAAAGAAATTTCAATTGTTGTACTGTTGATATTTGGCTTTGTTGACTAATGAGTTTGCCGACCACTGGCCTAGGCTCTCAAAATTTTCAGTGTGTATTATTTAACATTTTAGAGATCAAATATTTCATTCTTTAAAGGAAATCACATATATTTTCAAAGTACAGATAAATTTTGGTTATAGTTTATCCCTATATACATTTCTTGAGATGGCACTGGGACATATTTCTGGACAATCCTATATAATAAAGAGGGAATATGCAAATTGACCATCACTTGGCCACAAAGATGGCGGCACCCACAGCGTAGGCGGGGTTTCCGTAACACAACATGGCTGCACCCACAGCGAAGGCCTAGCTCCTGTAATGAACCTTAACGAGCAATCAGCAGGAACCTGAGGCTGTGCCCCCCCAGCCCCCATTGGGCTAGACAGGGGACCTCAGGCCATGCCCCTAACCTTGCACCAGGCCGGGGGACTTCAGGCCACGCCCCCCCCCCCCAGCAGGGCTTAATGGGGTCCTCAGGCCATGCCCCCCGCCGGCAGGGCTTGACGGGGGACCTCAAGGGGCACCCCTTGCCCCGGCCCAGGCTGTGGGACCTCAAGCCACGTCCCCCGCCCTAGCACCGGGCCAGGGGCCCTGAGGCTGCGCCCCCCGCCCAGCGGGGCTTGACAAGGGTGGGACTGGCCAGGTCTGGATCTAGCTCAATGCGGGGGTGGGCCAGCCAGGTCTGGGTCTTGCATAATTTTGAGGCACATGTGGGTGGGCAGGGACTTGCCTCTGGGTCCCATGGTGCACCCCAGACTCTAACAGGAGGAAGATTCATATACATTTTACTAATTTTCTTTCATCCCTGACACTTCTATTATAGAGAAAGGGCAAATAGCAATATTAAAATATTTCCTCTAATTAATCCCCTTTTAATGCGCACGAATTTCGTGCACTGGGCCACTAGTTTTCCTATAATCAGCATGCAACAATCAATGTTATTAGTTATTACTCTTTAGATTATAAAGATATTGTTGATGAGAGTCCCTCCTAAAAAAAATCTCAATAAGAAGAGTTGGCCATTCTCCAACACCTATCTCTGATCGCAATTTTTGTAAGAATTTCTACTGCAAATTAACTTTCTTAATGTTTATTTCACTCAAGAAGTTTTTAAAATTAACCTTTATGATATGAAGTGAAACTGGGGGTATAAAGTTTCACAACACTCTTATACAATATCATTCTAAGGTACCCTAATATTTCCTAATATTAAACATAATGAACAAGACCTGAGGAATGATGAGTGGAAACCTTGGCACACACCCTCTGTCTCTCCCTCTCAAAACAAACAAACAAACAAAGAATAAACAACCCTCCAGCAAAATTATTGAGAACAAACATTTCTGATCTCTGGAAGGATCCAAAGGTATACAACAAATTGAAAACATTTACCTAAGGAAAATGATTGAATTGTCCCAAGAACAACGGGATAGGTGGTATATTAATTTGGGGTGCAAACATCAACTGACACTCCGCCCCTGCCCCCACCAGTCCAAGGCATGGTTTAGCAGTATCCTTGCTGCTGCTAGAGAAGGGCCATCTATCTGATGTGGAGCTCTGTGGAAAAGACTCTTTCCCAGGATAGTGCTGTCAAAAACAAGAACAATTGGTGGCAAATACTCAGGAATACCAGCATCAGAGCTGTCTAAGGCAGCAAATGTGGCAAGCAAAAAAAACCCCCAGCCTTTAAAATGGCAATCCGCAGAACAAGACAGCCACAGGAACTGGAAAAGCATCAGCATATCCCAGGGGATCTGAAAGGCTGATATATGCACAGGATTGCTGCACGCTTTGAAAGCCAGAAAGGACCCCAGATATCCATCGTACACCATGAGGTCCTGTGCTTCTGCAGGTGACTGAGGAAATAAAAACAAATACAGACTTGTAAAGCATCTGATCACTACTCACAGAGCTCCCTCAATAAAGGTGGAAGCCTATTGGAAAACTGACCAATCACTGCCTGTCCACTCAGAGAAAAGCGCAGCCATCACACAGTAAAAAGAGCAATCAATAGAAAATGTCCCTGAGGGAACTCGGGTGTTGGACTTAGTAGACCACAATACAATAGTGTTGGATAAACTATTTAACATAGAACTAAATAATGTATTTGTAAGTATATTACTATACATATACCTTTATTTTCTATTCTTTTAAGAGTCTAAGCCTCTTCATTTAAGGTTTTACCCCTTCCCACTGTCATTGAGAAACACTGCTCTGTAGTATGACTCCAGCCGCCTATCTAGTTTCATTACCCTTTTGCCCCATCATTCTTAGTTCAGCAAAACTCATTATTCACTATTTACTACTTCGTGAAGTTGCCCAAGTGCATATGTTCACACTTATCTGCTCCTCTTGGCCTGGAATGACAGTCCTTTCCACTTACCCATCTTTCCACTTGAAATCCTATTTATCCTTCAAGACTCATCCAAAAATTCCAAGTGCTTTATGAAGCTGTGTTCGATCTATTAAGCAGATCTGATAATCTCCCTTGGTTGAATATCTAAGCACCTGGTATTTCTTTATGGCACTTATATTTATGAAGTGTCATAGATATGAGACAGGAAGCCTCAGAGGGGAGGGTCAGTGCTTTGCTCATCCTTGCTTTGGGATCTGTCAGCATTTAGCATAGTGTTTTTTACATGGTATGGAACCAATTTTTTATATAATGCATTGGAACACACCTTATTCAGAAATTAGAAATTGTTTATGCTTTTAAGACTAGAGTTTATTATAATGTAGATCCATAATTTTTATTATTTTAAGCTTTTGCCATGTTATATATGTATAGTAGTTTTAAAAACCCATTATATATAGGTATGTAAATCAACATTAGCCTAATATTTTAAACTAGAGGCCCAATGCATGAAATTCAAGAGAGGGGCTTGGCCCTTGCAGCCCGGCTTCATCCAGAAGGTCGTCTGGAAGGACGTCCAGAAGGTCATTTGGCTGTCTGGTTTAATTAGCATATTATGCTTTTATTATTATAGATGATATTCATCTCCAAAGAATTCTAGTCATGCTGTCTTTGAAAAGGCACCCACTGTTCTGAGTTATTAAATTCAGAGTTATGTTCCAAAATTGACTGCGGTAGTCAGCTTTTAATCCATGGGGTGTTTTTGTTTTTTTGGCAAAGATACAAATTCAAACTGGAGGCGATTCAATACAAAGTAAGCAAATTTTTATATGAATATTCATCTTATGTAATATTGACACTGGAGTCAGATATGGTAAAGAACACAGATGCCTCTTTTAATCTAATCATGTAATCCAACCCATGATAAACTCAAAGCTGTTGAAGCACTTTTGTGAAAAGGTAAACCATATATCTTACAAAGTAACTTACAAAGTAGTCATTACAAAGAGCCCTGGCCAGGTATCTCAGTTGGTTAGAGCATCATCTCGATGCCCGAAGGTTGTGGGTTGGATCCACAGTCAGGGTACATGCAAAAATCAACCAATGCATGCATAAATAAGTAGAACAACAAATTTACATTTCCCTCTCACTCTAAAAATCAATAATTAAAAAAAGTTACAAAGAAAAGTAACACACACATTGCAAAAATAAATACAAATTATGAATTTATACTGTAATAAATTCTATTTTTAAAAGCACAAATCAGAGCCTGATGATGAATATTATAAAATTATAATTTCTGGACAAATTCCTCAGCAGTATGATATGAGATACCAGCCAACAGTATAGCCAACAAACATTATACTGAACAGCAGAGTAGGTCAAGCTTCTAAGGAGTATTATTTTATAGCTTTATCTGTGATTTCTCAATTTTACAGAGTAGACTGTCAATAAATATAGAATTTTTAATTATAAAACACTAAACTAGAAGCTGGAGGAGAAAGAAAAACATGGTTTCTCTCACCAGTGTGTGTGTGTGTGTGTGTGTGTGTGTGTGTGTGTGTGTGTGTTAAAACAAAGTAGCTAATTGTGAATACCAAAATGACAGCGCCAATGAAAGGTATTAGAAGAACCAAAGTAGAAGGTGTTAAATAATTTCCCAGGATTCTGAGTTGTGTTTAGGAATTAACAGTATTGTTACAAGGGGAGGAGGCAGGAGAAACTGGTACTGAAACTCGGTATCACCACATGAACGAATTTTAGAGTTGTAGGAAGATAGTGAGAAAACAGGATGGATCTGTGGTCCTAATACTAGATTTGCAGCCCCCTATAAATTAGCACAGAATATTCCGCTTGGTTTAGAAAGTTTTACAGGGAAAAATGTAAGTATGATTCATGTATATACATGTAAACTAATGGAAGGAAACAGTATACTTGTAATTGTCTCCATATTTCTTCGAAAGTTCCTAAGAGTTTTAAAGATTAACTACTTCAGCATTATACCAAAAAATCTGAGATATACGAGTGGGAGGAAGCCAGCAAAAAATTGACAGTTTAATAAAATTACATTTTGTAGAAAACCCTGACTATAAAAGTCACTGAATTTGTTTTATTTTTTGAAATATATTTGAGTGGAAATATTAAGCTACTTTCTCCTTTCCAGGTCTTAATTTCTCTGATAAGAAGGAAAAACACCTTAACTCTATTCCATGGTCTAAATATGCCTAGAGAGGAGACTACCAGTAGCTACTATAGCAGCATTTATAACTCTGGGAGGGGAAATGGCTCTACTAACCAGCAAAGGTATGCAACAAAGTGGCTATCAGTGGCAGAGCCATCAGATTAATGCAATATATAAATACATTATGGTCATTCCCCAAAAAGGCTTCTAACAGAGCCTGCTTTGAAGCCTCCAAAGAGATAGAAGAAAATCTGTTTATTTTCATTGGCTATGAATCTAATAATAGCCTATCAATCATTTTTCACTTCATAGAATCTAAAAATTTAAGGGGGAAAAGACCATTGCTATCCAATAAACCCATGTTATCCAAAGAACATTCACTATCCAGTTTGGAGTTAAAACATTGAAATGTATGATAATTTATAAAGCATTTCAGGTCAAAACATAGAAATCTGATCTTTACAGACTACTACAAAGCCAGTCTGTAAACTATTCTTATTCAGTGTCCAGAGATACAAGTTTCTGCTGAAGGGGTTGCATGCATGGACAGCAGCTAGGAAAATGAAATCCTTTCATTTCAAAATGGAAGCAATTTCTTTTTACAAACTGGAGTGATAACATGAGGCAGCCGTCACTACCAATGTATAACAAGCTGCCCGTATCACCAATGAAATCATGAAAAATAAGGCAACAAACACCTGAGCCACAAAACAAATTTCCTGTTCCTTGTCTTTTTCTGCCATTTATTCCTAAAATAGCCAGTATCTTAACTATATTTAAATAAAGATAAATCTGTTTTTTCCATGTCTTGGCCACCATGAATAATGCTACAATTGACATAGGGGTGTATGTATCTTTGCAAATAAATGTTTTCCATGTTTTTTGGTAGATACCCAGAAGAAGGGTTGCTGGGACATATGGTAACTCTATTTGTAATTTTTTGAGGAACCTCCATACCAGCGGTTCTCAACCTGTGGGTCGAGACCCCTTTGGGGGTCGAAAGACCCTTTCACAGGGGTCATCTAAGACCATCGGAAAAAACATATATAATTACATATTGTTTTTGTGATTAATCACTATGCTTTAATTATGTTCAATTTGTAACAATGAAAATACATCCTGCATATCAAATATTTACATTATGATTCATAACAGTAGCAAAATTACAGCATGAAGTAGCAACGAAAGTAATTTTATGGTTGGGGGTCACCACAACATGAGGAACTGAATTAAAGGGTCACGGCATTAGGAAGGTTGAGAACCACTGCTCCATACTGTTTTCCATAATGGCTATACCTGTTTACATTCCCACCCGCAGATTACATTCTATAAGCTCTCCAACACTTGTTAGTACTTGTTTTGTTAATAATAGCCATTTTAATAGGTATGAGGTAGTATCACATTGCATTTTTAAAAAATATGTTATTAAACCTTTTATTGTTGAGAGTATTACAGATGTTCCTCTCTCCCCCACCCCCATTGACCCCTTCACCCCATTCCCATCTACCCCTAGGCCTTCACCATCCTACTGTCTGTGTCCATAGGAGATAATGCACATGTGCATTAAGTTCTTTGGTTTATGTCTTAAAAGCTCTCCCTCTCCCCTTCCCTCTGAGATTCGTTAGTTTGTGCCATGTTTCCATGCCTCTGGTTCTATTTTATTCATCAGTTTATTTTGTTCATTAGATTCCTTGTTCATTTATTGTGATTTTTAGATTCAATTGTTGATATGCATTTATTGACATTTTACTGTTCATATTTTATCTTTTATTTCTTCTTCTTCTTCTTCTTCCTCCTCCTCCTCCTCCTCCTCCTCCTCATCATCATCATCATCATCTCTTCCACCTCCTCCTCCTCCTCCTCCTTCTCCTGTCCTTCTTCTTCTTAAAGAAGATCATTTAACATTTCATGTAATACTGGTTTGGTGATGATGAACTCCTTTAGCTTTTTTTTTTTTTTTTTTTGTCTGAGAAGCTCTTTATCTGATCTTCAATTTTAAATGATAGCTTTGCTGGGTAGAGTAATCTTGGTTGCAGGCTCTCACTTTTCAACACCTTGAATATTTCTTTCCACTTCCTTATGGCCTACAAAGTTTCTGTTGAGAAATCAGCTGACAGTCATATGGGTGCTCTCTTGTAGGTGACTAACTGCTTTTCTCTTGCTGCTTTTAAGATTCTTTCTTTGTCTTTAACCTTTGGCATTTTAATTATGATGAGTCTTGGTGTGGGCCTCTTTGGGTTCATTTTGTTTGGGACTTTCTGTGCTTCCTAAACTTGTACATCTATTTCTTTCACTGAGAAAGGGAAGCTTTCAGTCATTATTTTTTCAAATAGGTTTTTGATTTACTGCTCCCTTTCTTCTCCTTTTGGTACCCCCATAGTGTGAATATTGGAACGCCTGCAGTTGTCCCAGAGGCTCCTTACACTATCTTCATATTTTTGGATTCTCATTGTAATTTTGACTTGCATTAATAGCTAGTGAAGTTGAGCACCTTTTCATATATCTGTTGTCCATTTGTATGATTTTTTGAGAGAAGTATGCATTCAGGTCCTCTGCTCATTTTTGGTGTTGACTTGTACGAGTTCTTTATATATTTTGGAAATTAACTCCTTGTTGGAGCTGTTGTTTGTACATATCTTCTCCCACTCAATTGCCATTTGTTTCTTTGGGTGGTAAACATACAATGCAAAATACAGATGATATATCATAGAATTGTATACTTGAAATTTATATAATTTTATTAACCAAAGTCACTCCAATAAATTTAATTTAAAAATCTATTAGAAGAGGGCCCTAGTTGGTTTGGCTTAGCGGATAGAGCGTTTGCCTGCAGACTGAAGGATCCTGGGTTTGATTCTGGTCAAGGGCACGTACCTCGGTTGCAGGTTCCACCCTGGCCCAGGCCCTGGTGAGGGCACATGCAGGAGGCAACCAATCAATGTGTTTCTCTCACATCGATATTTCTCTCTGTCCTTCCCTCTCTCATCTACTCTCTCTAAAAATCAATGAAAAAATGTTCTTGGGTGAGAATTTAAAAAAAAAAATCTATTAGAAGAGGAGTAACTACTTGACATGTTCTTCTTCCTTGAGAGCATCCTAATACCACTCTAGAAATTGAATATCTATACTAATAAAATCCTAGGTGGTCATCATGCACTCATGTTGTCACACCATCACAATCCATCACCAGGGTGGGCGGGGCTTGACGCTCCGTGCATGCCACGGGGGCAGGTCCTGGTGGCTGCTCCGCATGGCTTCTGCTGGGAGTCCCGCGGCCCCACGCCCACCACGGAGGCAGGACCTCTGGCTCAGGCCTCCCTCTGGGGGCGATTGATCGTGGGGCTGCCGCACTGTGAGAGGCACAGGCCAGGCTGGGGGACCCTCCCCCCGCCCCGAGTGCACGAATTCTGTGCACCGGGGCACTAGTCTCTATTATAAAAACCCCATGGCCGTGACACCGTCACTCCATAATGACCAAACACCAAAAGGCACCTGCTGAATGTCATATGATTTCTTCATGGGAACAAGTAAGTGTTGCTCTGTTCAATACTCATCTTCCAACGAAGGTCAATTTAAGTGCTCCTGAGAAGGAAAGGTTAGGGCAGGAAACTATTCTTATCTCAGTCCACAACTGTCTTCAGGTGGGCAGGGCTGCGTGCGCACACAGCCCCACCGACCTTGAAGACAGTTCAGGGACTTGACACTGGGTCCTGCAGTGCACCGGGCTGGGTTTCGCGCAGTTTTGCGCTGTGGGCCTCTAGTGATTATACAAATGAAGACATAATAGTTCTATAAAAAATCTGAAAAAGATTAATAAACCCTATACAGAAAAATAAATTTCTCAGTATTTGTCTCAGTTAGCATTCTGGAATATGTAATTGAAGACAAATGAATATAGTAGCAGAAAGATATGTATCTTCATTTTAGGCGGATTTCTGTTTGGCAAGACTTTGAAGTTTATTGAGAAAGGGAAACAATGAAGACATGGTTAAGAGGCCCAGAAAATCCAAATTTGTATTGATCCCATAGGACAGTGAACTGAGGATTCCCTAGACCAACATCAAAAAGATCTAATCAATATTTTAAAATTATTTGTTAGAAACATTTTTTAAAAGCTGCAAAGTCACATGTGAGAAACCTACCTAATCAAATAACTAATTTCAGGTACGGGTATTTCCTGTCTTTGTTTTGCTTTGTTATATCTGTCAAAAATTATTAACCTACAAACTCAGTCCTTCCTAGACATGGAGCCAATGAGCCAATGAAAATGAGTCCAAAGCCAAAAAGGACAAAAAAGGAATCTGTTATATAAGTCTGATTACCCAATGTGCCTGGTATCCAATATAAGTTCTTATACATTTATATGTCAGGTAAAACATGTTTCCCAGAACTCTGTCATGTAACATGATACCTTCTGACTGGGCACCTGGTTCTGGTTATTAGCTTATACTCCAGTTTTCTTTTCAGTCTCTCAAACTGAGTCCTGATGACCTCGCTTAGCTTTTATCTCCCTTTCCCTGAGAAGGCAGACTGTGATTTTTCTATCGATTGCTTACCAAAGACCTACTTCAACCCATACAGACTTCCCTCTGTCAATATGACAGAGATTCCTGCTGACTAGACCTATTCAAAAATACATAGGCAGTTAGTATTCCCTGAATTAAACCTGAGTTATTGGCCCTTGGTAGCCAGCTTATAAGGAGAAGTAATCTTCTGTGACCTTCCCCAAGTGACCTGTCATTGAGTTCCCAGAATAAAAATTCCCAGAATGACAACATGCATTAATATATATGACAGTCCTATTATGTCATGCCAAGCAATTCCCATTACTGTTTTTATTTAATTATTACAACAATGCGGTGTGGTAGGAACTAACATTAACCCCATTTTATAATGAGGAAACTGAGGATTAGAAAGGATTCAAGACTTGCCCCAAAGCTAACTAGGCAGTCTGACTCCAGAAATTCTGCTTGTAGAGAAATTAAGCAACATATTCCAAGTATTTCATCAAGCCTCTCACACCTTAGTGTAAGAGCACTAAGAGAAAAACAATACACTGCCAATTAAACTGATAAGAAACTTTCTTATCAGTGCCACTCAAAGTCTGGGCCCTGACCAGTGCCAGATCATAAACTGTTATGGGTCTATAGTAAGATAAGAACGGAATATGGGACTGTTTAGAAACTTTTATAACATTTTGATGTTGCTATAGTGGTTTTTTTAAAATTATATTTTATAAAAGTGGTGAAGGTAAAAAAGTAATAAACAAAACTAGATCTTACTTCAAATAGCATGAGAAGCACAACTTCTGACTCTTTGACACAGAGTCTGTGGTATTCATGCTCCTCTGTGTACTAAGGCTGTGCCATCAGCTCTTGGTGTTACTCCCAGAGATGGACAAGCACTCTTCCAACTCAGACACTGACCCTTTCTCTATTTTACCAGAAGGACTCAGGCAATAACAGCTGCATCACACTACACATTTAAACATTAGATAGTTAAAAAGTTGAGAGAAAAATCATTTTAGACTTCATAAAACAATAATAGTATGGTTTCTCGGTAATTTCTAAAATTTCTTGATGCTTTTTTCTATTTATTTGCCCAAGTATAAATTTGAAAGAAATTACTTTTTCTCTTATACTCTGATTTTTGTCCCTTATCTATCTATACCCCAAAAGACCATTTGGCTGATACTTTGGCACAAAGTCTCCATTATTTACACAGAAGATGTGAGGGTAGTCCACAAAGCAGTATTACTAAAAAATACAGATTTACATAGCCAAAACACATCAACTAAAAGCATTCTAGATGGTCCATTTTCTCCATATCTCTTTACATTAACTTAAAAATTCATTAAGCAAAAATACCCAATATCTAAATATGTCCTGTTAGTTGATTGGGCATTGCTAAAAGTTTAGAGAACATATTTGAACATTATCAATGGCTACTCTTTCTTTCCTGCTTATAAAAGTAATATATGTTTACCATGGAAAACTTAACAATAACAATAAAAATAACAGAAAAAAAAATAGGAGAGTATCTTCATGACTTTGGGATATGTAACAATTTATAGGACAAAACATGGAAAAGATCAATGACCCAATAAAAGCAGGCAAAAAAAACTGAAGACACATCACAAAGTCAGATATGTATATACATACACACACACACCCTATGTGAAGCTCATTAATCATTAAAGAAATAGAAATACAAATCACAGTGAGATTATACTATAAAACAAAAACACTAACAAATCCAAGGAAGCTAAGCACTGAAGAGTACACTCTATATGATTCCATTACAAATGGAATGAATCCAGGAACAGACAAGGAATCTATGGTGATAAAAATCACCTGGGGCAGGTGGGACTGGAAGAAGAATTGTGAGAGAAGAATTTTGTAAATTAATGGAAATGTTATTTCTTGTTTAGAGTGGTGGTTACATGGGAGTGTAGAATTGTCAAAGCTCCCTGAAATAACTAATATCTGTGGGGTTGTTTTTTGTGTACTGATTTTATATAAACAAATATGTCTATTTACATATATAACACATGTGTATTTATATATGTATTCTGTATATATATAGTCTAAGAAAAAGTGTGAAATTTAAAATAAGCCTTCTTTGTACAATGAGTAACTTAATATACATAATTTGAATTTGTAGCCTGTGCTATGTATTCTAAATTATTTGTTTTTGTGTTAAAAATGAACATATCTTAAATTGACTTAAATGTTTCAACACAAGCCCTGACCAGTTTGGCTCAGTGGATAGAGCATCGGCCTGCGGACTGAAGGGTCCCAGGTTCGGTTCCGGTCAAGGGCATGTACCTTGGTTGCGGGCACATCCCCAGTAGGGAGTGTGCAGGAGGCAGCTGATGGATGTTTCTCTCCCATCGATGTTTCTAACTTTCTTTCTCTCTCTCCCTTCCTCTCTGTAAAAGATCAATAAAATATATTTAAAAAAAAAAAAAAAAAAAATGTTTCAGCCGAAACCGGTTTGGCTCAGTGGATAGAGCGTCGGCCTGTGGACTTAAGGGTCCCAGGTTCGATTCCGGTCAAGGGCATGTACCTGGGTTGCGGGCGCATCCCCAGTGGGAGATGTGCAGGAGGCAGCTGATCGATGTTTCTCTCCCATCGATGTTTCTAGCTATCTGTCTCTCTCCCTTCCTCTCTGTAAAAAATCAATAAAATATATTTAAAAAAAAAAAAAAAATGTTTCAACACAAATACTACGATTAACACTATTATCCTAAGAAAGGGTAACTTGTCAATTCTTGCATGATAGTATGGTTTGGTGCCTTATCTTTTTAAAATAGAATATGCCATTATTTTCAGAAAAGAAATCTTTAATTACAATATTTTAAATTGCTATCAATTACTTTCTACTTGTGTGCTTGTACATTTTAGAATATATTCCTAAAGCTGGACGGTTAACCCAGGCCTGAGAAAAGTACCTGCACAACAGTGGCACTAATACCAGTATGGTCACACCTGATCTTATCCTATACTTAGTCTGAACTGTCCTTGGCTTCTCCACCCGCATGGTATTTGTGAGCAAGCCTTATGTCTCTCCAGACTAGAACATTTCCAAGAAAACAGTGTTAATCACTTGCAAAACAACCACTGAATTTCAAAATGTTTCTTTGGGACAGATGCTTACTGTCTTCTGCCTAGATTGTTATGCCTGAGTCATTACATTATCTGCTGCATTTCCTTATTACAAAACTCCAACTCATGATAGCAAATCCTCAATACTGTTGATACAGATCTTTGAAAAGTATGGGTTGTTATAAATTCACATGCTTCTTTCTGTGATTTCAAAATTGCTATTTATATTGGAACTGCAAGTTCTAGGCAGAGGAAACTATTATTATTTAACATACAAAATGTACCAACAGTTCACAGAACACTGCCCAGAATGTTCGGATTCTTCCAAATTCCAGAGTACTTCTAAATCCAATTAAGGGAAGAAAAAAACGTCTTCTTGATTTGAAATTCTTTGAGTCATTTCTTATCATAAATAATAATGGTCTAAAATTACTATGTTTGCATGTACCTAGGATTATAATAAATACCATGTGTCAAAGGGGGTATTACTAGAGTAATTTTCAATATCTATATAATTAGTTCACATAATATATTTAATGGCCTGTTACATGTTTAGCTGGCAAGTTTCTACATTTACTAACCCCATAATTTTAAATTAGAAAATTATATTTCAACCTACTGTTTTTATTTTGACTGCATCCAAAATATATTAATTGTGGAACATGTAGTCAATAAATGAGCCATTATTTCTCCAAGGTGTGTAAAATATATACATAGTGATGCCAATTGCATTCAATTTTCCTGCCAAACAGGGAAACAATTAAAGTTGTGTTAACTATAAAATCAGGATTACATTAATTTTAATAAAAGGAAAAGGTTTGCCTTATTATGTTTTTTAAACTTCAGACATATAGTCATGTGAATGGTAACCTAATGCTGACTGTATAAAATATGAACTATGCAAAGGTTTCACAGCTGGTTTTGATCAGCTTCCTTTGTTTAACATTAAAAGTTAACTTCCAGAAGACACATACAAGCTACAGGTAATGATTACCAGATGGAGATGTTCTTCCTGTTACTCTGTCTGATATCACACAAAAATATACTATAAGAAGGGGGAAAAACAACTTGAGCAGAGATTCTGATGTTTCCTATGATAAAGAGAAGGCTTTTCCCAACTTACACTAGCCAGCAAAGTCAAAGACTCTTTGGCATCAAAATGCTTTTATACTTTTATAATAGAAGGAAATAAGGTTAGAGTCAATATATATGGCCAAATATATTTTAAATTTCATTCAACACTTAATTATTAGCTCCTTTTTTCTGTCAAAATGATTAAGTTGCATCCTACTGAATAACATTAGTGACTTGCTACTCACAGTCAGCTCAAAAGAAAGGTTTGCTCCCCACTACATAGGCTACACTTCCACTCTTTGTCCCATAACCATACAGCCTTTTTTCATGCCCTGGGAGTTTAGATGCCCAGTCTCCTAGCAGGGCCCCTGGCAACGGTCTCTCTGCCCCAAACTATTCCATGTACTGACATCAGGTTATCACCTAAAAATAGCAAGTGAAAAATAAGCTCAAAACCTTAAAAGGCTCTCAATTTCTATTAAGTGTGATCTGGTAGTTTAGAAAAATTTTGTTTCTCCTTGTTTCTCTTCACGTATGCTGTATTCCCCTGAAAATGCACTGTTCATTTTTCTTGAACTGTTCTCTTACTACCTTCCACTACCTAATTCCATAATAAATTCCAATATTTACAAGACTAGACATCACTACTTCCAGCCCAGCATAAAGATTATTTCCTCCAGGATTCTTCCACTGATTCTTAGAGGAAGGACCACTCTGTCCCTAACTGAACTACTGTCATATCTCATACAACATTATATCTTCATTAATAGTACAGCTGACCTTTGAACAATGTGGGGGTAAGAGTTGCTGACCCCATGGTCAAAAATCCACATATAACTTTTGTTCCCTATAAGCTTAACTACAGTACCTCAGCATCCATGGGGGATTGGTTCCAGGACCTCCCATGAATACCAAAAGCTGTCGATGCTCAAGTCCCTTATGTTAGAAGTAGAGGTCCGATGAATTAAATTTGCGCAGTGGGGGGGACCCTCAGCCTGGCCTGTGCCCTCTCACAATCCGGGGAACCCTCAGGGGTTGTCCAACTGCCAGTTAGGCCCGAACCAGCAGTCGGACATCCCTCTCGCAATCCGGGACCCCTCACTCCTAACCACCCCCTTGCTCGCTCCTGACAGCTTGGCTCGCCACTCCTTAGCGCTGCAGTGGAGGCGGAAGAGGCTCCCGCCACCACTGCTGCACTTGAGCCCGGCTTCTGGGAGCACACTGACCACCAGGGGGCAGCTCCTGCAGTGAGCGTCTGCCCCCTGGTGGTCAGTGTGTGTCATAGTGACCAGTAGTTCTGGTCCTTCCACTGTAACAGTTGCTGGGCTTTTATTATACAGATACAGATGGCATAGAGCAATGCACCCATGGATCCCCAACCACAGACCAAAAATAATTTTCAATCTGCAGTTTGTGGATGCAAAACCTGGGGATACAAAGTGCCAACTGTATATTTAGTTTAAAACATTCACATATACGTGGACCCATGCAGTTCAAACCTTGTATTCATTTCAACATTTATTATATCCACTACTGGGCTGTTACCTCTTTGCCCTCCCTAGTACCTAATGTAGAATGTTGCTTATGGTAGGTACATAAGAAATGTTCACAGATTAAATGAATAAATGCCTAGATTTCTGCAGGGCCAAGTGCAATGTTGGTATGGAAGATGCTAAGAACAACACCCTCCCCCCAAAAACAAACAAACAAAAAAACCACACACAAAAAAACAATACCCACAAACATTTTTCACTTAATCAAATGTCATATTATCAGTAAAAAAAAAAAAAAAAATGCACTGAACACAAGCATAAAATAGGAAATTGAAATAAAAAATATCCATGCTGTAACTTTTCTTCTTGCCTAAAATTTCATGAAATTTTTCAAATGTATACTATATTTGGGGAAGGGGGGAGAAAACATCAAAAACATGACAAAAATAAATAATAACATCAATGGGCCAAAATTTTTAGGAAACTCCTAAAAGATATAAATTCAACAGAAATAGATGGGTGAAAGATTGGTCGAGAAACACCAAAATCCAAACATAAGAAATAGAGGTAGAAGAAATTCCTGGGAGGCTCCAAACTCAGAAAGAAAAGAGCAAGAGAGAGGCCTAAAGCAATCATCTTGTGATTAATGGAGGAGCAGTGGAGACTTATCAAGAAAAAGTAATCAGGATTTTCATCAGCAGAGCTAAGACGAATTCCATGGAGGGTAGAGTCCATGGGACAAGGAGGTAGGTAGGTCTATTTACAGCCTGTGCCCCACACCCTAGAACCCTACAATTCCCCGGTCAATTTCAAGCCTACAACTCTAAGATATGAGTGGACTCTCCACACACAAATATGACAGACCCTCCGACCCTCCATCATGGAGCTAGAGTTTAGGAAGAGAAGGGAGATGGGCTTGAGACTCTCATAGTTTTCAGATATGAAACCCTGTAAAGTCAGATATTTCTAAATTTGAACTGCCAGTTCAGGTTGTTAAAAAGATACCTGTCAAAATAGGGGGTGGAAGATACTTCATGTAATAATTAGATTGATTTTTAACTTAAGTATTTAGACATATAATATATGAAGATATATATTGATTCATTTTCAAAATCACAACTCTATTTTATTCTTCACAGAGTAAAGGAAAATATTCATAACATACAAAGTATGCAAATATAAAACTTGGAAATATAAAACTTTAGTCAAATAACAAATTATTTATAACAGAGATATCTGAGTTGAAGTAGAAAAAGAAAATAGGGCAACAAAAACTTTGCTAGAATTAATTAAATATGATTAAATAGAATTAGGTATTGATAAAGACTGTTAAAGATTCTTGAAGTAGAAGAAACATACTGCGAAGAATACTATGGATTTAAAAATATTTAACTAATTCAGTAAAATTTAGGAATTCAAGGAAACAAAGGAGGAAAAAAAATCAGTTAAACAAAAAGCTGGTTCCGTGAAAAGATCAATAAAACAATAGTATGCTAACCAGGATAACTAAGAAAAAAAGATAGAGAACACAAATGACAAAAATCAGAAAAAAAATTGCTACAGAATTAGAAATAAAAAAATTATTGTAACTGCATCTAATACTTGGTACAGTCTCCATAAAGCAAAGAAGAAATCTAACCTCTTACTGAAAATTACATGGATAGCAAATGAAAACAGGAAGCTATAGGTCAGAGTTAAAACTGTAATTAGGAGAAAATTAATAGCCATGAACCTAGTTACCAGTAAAAGATTGAAAATTAGTAAAGTTAGTTCTAATCTTAAGAAATTAGGAGGAAAAGAACAATAAACCAGAAAGAGGGACAAAGAGAAGAAATTAATCAAAGAGAACCAGAAAAAACAACATAGAACCAATAAAGTAATCCATGTGCTGATTCTTTTAGAAGACCCCTAATATAGGTAAACTCCCTTGGCAATTAACCAAGGAATAAAAGAAAGAGAATAAATATAGACAATATAAGGAATTATTCTTTAAACTTTCATACTCCAAACACAGAAATAAAATCCATTAGGATAAACTTTCTGATAAATCTCTCACTATCAGAAACCCAGAAGCAAGCAGAACTTCCTGTGAGAACCTGAATTATCTAAATTCAGGAACTGAACAGATTTGGGTAACAAAAAATATTCTTATTCTAAATGCAAACCTCTGGCTATTGCATTCTTCGTGACTAGGTTCCCCTGTACAAAAAGGACACGCCAGAATAACAGCATTTTAAATAGAACATAAGCTTATTTTCCTCTCATGCGAAGAAAAAGAGCCCAAAGTAGGTAGTCTAGTGCTGTTATGATAGCTTTGCAATGTCATCTACAACCTACTCTCT
Source organism: Myotis yumanensis (assembly GCF_028538775.1). Taxonomy (NCBI): domain Eukaryota; kingdom Metazoa; phylum Chordata; class Mammalia; order Chiroptera; family Vespertilionidae; genus Myotis; species Myotis yumanensis. The sequence goes on along the minus strand of NW_027223757.1, from coordinate 82,913,766 downwards.
GCTCTGCCATCCTAGTGTGTGGCGTTCATCTTCAAATCATTTTTAAAACAGGGGGGCTGCTGGAGCTCCAGTAGCTCCTTTTAAGCAGGGTTCTCCCAAACCTCAAGGACCAGTCACAGGGAGCCTGGAAAATGAAGACTTCTGTTTAGGGCAGCACTGTGCAAAAATAAAACAGTTTTGTAGCTAGGAATGAAGATGAGAATGGATGTATGATTAAGCAACTATTAATTACTGCCACTGCAACAAATCTGAAAACCTAAAGAAAAATAAAAGTTTCTCTAGCAAACCATAAATTATAAGATTTAACCTTAAAAGTAAACATCATGACCAGACCAATTGCCTTAGAAGAACCCAAGAAATTTAAAAAGGTCAATCATTTAAAAACAACCCAATGTCAAGAAAATTTTTACATATTATTTCAATCTAACCTTTAAAGAACAGATAATTCAAATTTTAATTAAACTATTCCAGAATATATGGTTCATTTTATGAAATCAGGATAATCTTAAAAATTAATCTGATACAGATAGTAACTAGAAAAAAAATTGCAAAAATACTAATAACATAGAATGACAAATAGAATCCAACAATATAATGAAAGGATTACAAACTATGATCAAGTAGTTCTAGTAATACAAGAAAATTTCAATTTTTAAAATTTTCATTTCAAAAGTTCAACTTCAAAAATTTGAAAATTTCAAATCAGTTGTGGCAGTGAAGCATCTCTGTAAATAATCAGATAGGCAAACAATACCGGTGCGAATAAACTGTTAAAGCATCTCTGAAAAAGTACCTAGTAATGTCTATGAACACATATTTTGTTCAGCAACTCCAGTCTGGGGAATCTGCTACAAAAGGATGTGTTATATGAAGAACTGCTGCAGCAATGTTTATTTAAAGCAGCAAAAAATTAGAAGTAAATGTCCTTCAATAATGCAATAGTTTAATAAAATATAATCATTCCATACCTTGGAATGTCATAAAACAATGAAAAAAATGAGGGGTTGACCGAGTAAGTATAAAAAGTAAGCAGCAGAAAACTATATAAGTAATATAATTTCAACTGTTCAAAACAATGACAAAAGATCACTAGTATGGTTTTAACTTTTCTCTATATATTTATGAAGAAGGGGATGGAAAGTTATATAGCAGGTTGTAAACAGTAGGTACTTAATAGGAAGGAATGGGAGAGTCAGTTAAAAAAAAGTGGCCACAAGCTGCACATACAATTTATTTCTTAAAATTATAAATTTGCATGCATGCACATGGGGATATGAAGTGCAAAAGGATGATTATCAAAATGTTGATAATGATTATCTCAAAATGGATATCAGTTCGAATTCAGAAGATTTTTACTTTCCTCCTCACGTTTACATACTTTACAGTGAGCATGTGTAAAAACAAAATGAAGACAGGTGCCAGAGGAGACGACAGGCACCAATGTTTAACAATTTCAGTGAGAGAGAAAAAAATTACTAAACAAAACTTGATTAACATATATTAATAAAATTTAAATGTGTTGACTTCAAGTTTTCAATAAAATGACTTTTCCCATAAAATATATATAGTTTAAGTTCTAGCTCATGCATTTGTAAAAAAACAAAACAAAAAAAAAACACCAAGAAGCTCAAAGAGTCCCAAACAAAATGAACCCCAAAAGACCGACGCCAAGGCACATTATAATTAAATTGGCAAACACCAACGACAAAGCAAGAATCTTAAAAGCAGCCAGAGAGAGACAGAAAGTTACCTACAAAGGATCCCCCATCAGACTAGCGACTGATTTCTCAACACAAACACATCAGGCAAGGAGGGAATGGAATGAAATATACAAAGTCATGCAAGGGAAGGATCTGAATCCAAGAATACTGTACCCAGCAAGGCTATCAATCAAAATTGAGGGTGAAATCAGGAGCTTCACAGACAAAAAAGGACTACGGGAGTTTATTACCACCAAACCAGCAATGCAAGAAATGCTAAAGGGTCTGCTGTAAAAAGAAAAAATAGGAAACAAAGAAGGAACACAGAGGTAAAGAATAAAAATGGCGACAAACAAGTATCTATCAAGAATAACTTTAAATGTAAATGGATTAAATGCCCCAATCAAAAGACACAGGGTAACTGAGTGGATAAGAAAACATGACCCATATATCTGCTGTCTACAGGAAACCCACCTCAGAGAAAAAGACACACACAGACTGATGGTGAAGGGATGGAAAAAGGTTTTTCAGGCGAATGGAAACGGAAAAAAAGCCAGGGTAACAATACTTATATCTGACAAATTAGATCTCAAAGTGAAGGACATAAAAAGAGATAAGGAAGGCCACTTCATAATACTAAAGGGAGCAATCCAACAAGAAGAAATAACTCTGGTAAACATATACACACCCAATATAGGAGCACCCAAATACATAAGAAATCTTCTGGAGGAGATCAAGGGAGAGATTGACAGCAATACAATCATAGTAGGGGACTTTAACACCCCATTATCACCATCAGACAAATCCTCTAAACAAAAAACCAGCAAAGAAACATCAATCCTAAATGACTCACTAGATCAGATGGAAATAATTGACCTCTTCAGAACATTTCACCCCAAAGCCACAGAATATACATTCTTCTCAAGTGAACATGGGTCATTTTCAAAGATAGATCATATATTGACCATATATTGGGTCACAGGCAAAGTCTCTTCAAATTCAAGAAGATTGAAATCATATCAAGCATCTTCTCAGATCACAATGACATAAAACTGGAAATCAACTACAATAAAAACAATAAAAAAAAAATCAAACACATGGAGACGAAATAGCACGCTATTAAACAAAGACTGGGTTACCAGAGAGATCAAAGAAGAAATAAAAAACATCATGGCAACAAACGACAATGAAAACACAACAATCCAAAACCTATTGGACACAGTGAAAGCAGTCTTGAGAGGGAAGTTCATAGCTCTACAAGTCTACTGGAAGAAACAAGAAACAATGAGAATAAATTATCTAACCCTACAACTCAAAGAGTTAGAAAGAGAGCAACAAGAAAAGCCCAGTGTAAGCAGAAGGAAGGAAATAATAAAGATCAGAGCAGAGATAAACGACATAGAGACCAAAAAAAACAATACAAAAGATCAACAAAACCAAGAGCTGGTTCTTTGAAAGGATAAACAAGATTGATGAACCTCTAGCCAGGCTCACCAAGAAACAGAGAGAGAGGACCCAAATAAATAAAATCAGAAATGAAAGAGGAGAAATAACAACAGACCCCACAGAAATACAAAGGATTGTTAGAAAATACTATGAACGACTCTACTCCAACAAACTAGACAACCTGGAGGAAATGGACATATTCCTAGAAAAATACAACCTTCTAAAACTTAATCAGGAAGAATCTAAAAATCTCAATAGGCCAATAACTATGGAAGAAACTGAAGCAGTAATCAAAAAGCTTACAGCAAACAAAAGACCAGGGCCAGATGGCTTCACAGGGGAGTTTTACCAAACATTCAAGGAAGAACTAAAACCTATCCTCCTCAGACTACTACAAAAAATTCAAGAGGAAGGAACACTTCCAAGCTTGTTCTATGAAGCCAGCATCATCCTAATACCAAAACCAGATAAAGACAACACAATGAAAGAGAATTACAGGCCAATATCCCTCATGAACATAGTTGCCAAAATCCTCAACAAAATCCTAGCAAATTGGATCCAGCAGTACATCAGAGGGATCATACGCCATGACCAAGTAGGATTTATCCCAGGGATGCAAGGATGGTACAATATCCGCAAATCAATAAACGTAATACGTCACATAAACAAATTGAGAGATAAAAACCACATAGTCATATCAATTGATGCAGAAAAAGCGTTTGACAAAATCCAACACCCTTTCTTGATAAAAACTCTCAGCAAGATAGGAATAGAAGGATCATACCTCAACATAATAAAAGCCATATATGACAGGCCCACAGCCAACATCATAATCAATGGACAAAAACTAAAACCATTCCCCCTAAAAACAGGAACAAGACAGGGATGCCCCCTCTCACCACTCCTGTTCAACACAGTACTGGAAGTACTAGCCGCTGCGATCAGACAAGAAGAAATAAAAGGCATCCAAATTGGAAAAGAAGAAGTAAAACTGTCCTTATTTGCAGATGACATGATACTGTACATAGAGAATCCTAAAGACTCCATCAAAAAATTATTAGACTTAATAAATGAATTTGGCAATGTAGCAGGATACAAAATTAATACCAAGAAATCTATGGCATTTCTTTACACCAATAGTGAACTTACAGAAAGTGAGACTAAAAAACCAATCCCATTTACCATCACACCAAAAAAATTAAGATACCTAGGAATAAACTTAACTAAGGAGGTAAAAGACTTATATGTGAAAAATTACAGGACACTGAAAAAAGAGATAGAGGAAGACATAAACAGATGGAAGAACATACCGTGTTCATGGATTAGTAGAATCAACATCATCAAAATGTCCATACTACCCAAAGCTATCTATAGATTTAATGCAATCCCCATTAAATTACCAACGGCATATTTCACAGATCTAGAACGAACTCTCCAAAAATTCATCTGGAATAAAAAAAGACCTCGAATAGCTGCAGCAATCCTGAGAAAGAAGAACAAAGTAGGTGAGATCTCAATACCAGATATCAAACTGTATTACAAAGCCACTGTTCTTAAAACAGCTTGGTACTGGCACAAGAACAGACATATAGATCAATGGAATAGAATAGAGAACCCTGAAATCGACCCAAACCACTATGCCCAATTAATATTCGACAAAGGAGGCAAGAGCATACAATGGAGTCAAGACAGTCTCTTCAATAAATGGTGTTGGGAAAATTGGACAGATACATGCAAAAAGATGAAACTAGACCACCAACTCACACCATACACAAAAATTAACTCAAAATGGATAAAAGACTTAAACGTAAGACAGGAAACCATAAAAATACTAGAGGAATCCACGGGCAGCGAAATCACAAACATATGCCGAAGGAATTTCTTCTCTGATAATGCTCCTAGGGCAATGGAAACTAAAGAGAAAATAAACAAATGGGACGACATCAAAATAAAAAGCTTTTGCACAGCAAAGGAAACCATCAACAAAACAACAAGAAGACCCACTACATGGGAGAACATATTTGCCAATGATATGACTGATAAGGGTTTAATCTCCAACATTTACAGGGAACTCATGAAACTTAACAATAGGAAGATAAACAATCCAATCAAAAAATGGGCAACGGACCTAGATAGACACTTTTCGAAAGAGGACATACAGAAGGCCGAAAGACATATGAAAACATGCTCAAAGTCACTAATTATACGAGAGATGCAAATCAAAACGACAATGCAGTATCATCTCAAACCTTTCAGAAAGACTATCATCAACAAATCAACAAACAACAAGTGTTGGAGAGGATGTGGAGAAAAAGGAACCCTTCTGCACTGCTGGTGGGAATACAAACTGGTGCAGCCACTGTGGAGAACAGTATGGAGCTTCCACAAAAAACTAAAAATGAAACTCCCATTTGACCCAGTGATCCCACTTCTAGGAATATATCCCAAGAAGCCAGAAACACCAATCAGAAAGGATATATGCACCCTTATGTTCATAGCAGCACAATTCACCATAGCTAAGATTTGGAAACAGCCTAAGTGCCCATCAGCAGATGAGTGGATTAAAAAACTGTGGTACATCTACACAATGGAAATCTACGCTGCAGTAAAAAAGAAGGAACTCTTGCCTTTTGCAACAGCATGGATGGAACTGGAGAGCATTATGCTAAGTGAAATAAGCCAGTCAGAGAAAGATAAATACCACATGATCTCACTCATTTGTGGAATATAGAGAACAACATAGACTGATGAACAGGGACAGTTCCAAAGACAGAGAAACAGCGATCAGACTATTAATCCCCAGAGGGAAAGTAGGGGAGGGTGGGGGTAAGGGGAAGAAATCAACCAAAGGACTTGTATGCATGCATATAAGCCAGACCAATAGACATGGACAACAGGGGGATGAGAGCATGAGTTGGGGGGGGGGGGGGGGTTAATGGGGGGGATGAGGGCACATTTGTAATACCTTAACTAATAAAGAATTTAAAGATTAAAAAAAAAGACCAAATTACTGAGTTTGGCTAGATGAAGTTATGGGCCAGAAAGAAATAGAGAACCAAATAACTTTTAGCTTTTCCTGGGTCAGTCCTTACTAATTACTTCCATAACTTTGTTTTCAGAAGAAAAAAAAAACAAATAAAAGTATTACTATTGACACTGATGTCTAAAGTTGCTTTCCAAAATGAAATACAAGTGATTTTTTAGTTCCCTGCCATTTTGGATTAGCTTTATTTCTGGAGAATGAGATCTGTTATTAAATTTCTGATATAAAATAAACTCAGCAGCTAATTTTAAAACTATTCCTAGAAATAATACTGTACTGGTGTGAAAGAACAAATCGAGTATTTTATATATGACAGAGAGTCAGATAGTAAGTTCTGCCAATTTCTGGCATTTCCCCTTCTCTTTTATACTTCAATAAATATTTTATAAAAAGTTAATCTACTTTGACATAAACTTTAAGTGGAAATAGAGGTCATTGTTAAAAAAATAAAAGCTTATCCTTATCTCTACAGCAAGAAATAGATGTTTTCTGCTTCACCTGTCTATGCACTTGAGAAAAGAAACCAAGTCACAGACTATACGAGGTCGAAGGGATCTGTGATCTTGTTAAATATAACATATGCTGTAAGGTAAATTGCCCCCTCACATTGTAACTTCAAGTCTAAGCCTTCCAAGGTTGGCAAAAGAAAGTCTCTAGTTCAGTGGTTCTCAACCTTCCTAATGCCGTGACCCTTTAATACAGTTCCTCATGTTGTGGTGACCCCCAATTTCATTGTTACAAATTGAACATAATTAAAGCATAGTGATTAATCACAAAAACAATATGTAATTATATATGTGTTTTCCGATGGTCTTAGGCAACCCCTGTGAAAGGGCCATTCGACCCCAAAAGGGTCGAGACCCACAGGTTGAGAACTGCTGCTCTAGTTAATGAGGCTAAAGAGCTATAATTCTGGATCTCAGAATGCATCCTTCATTGTTAATACTGGAGGAGTTAGATGTGGCCTCATAAAGAAAATCATAAAATGTCCTACATATGAACTCATGTACACCGTGTGAAAGACATGAACATTTTTGTTTCGTTCATTCCCATAGTTGATAGAAAAAGTCGTCTTCTGCCCTGGCTGGTGTGCTCAGTTAGAGTGTCGGCCTATGCACTGAAGGGTCTTAGGTTTGATTCCCAGTCAAGGGCAGGTACTTTAGTTACAGGTTTGCTCCCAAACCCCAGTTGAGGCCCAAAAGGGAGGCAAACAGTTGATGTGTCTCTCACATCCATGTTTTTCTCTCTCTCTCTCCCCCACTTTCTCTCCCTCCTACTCCCTTTGTAAAGCAATGGGGAAAAAATATCCTCAGGTGAAGATTTTTTTAAAAAGGTCCTTTTCCTATAAATAATTATTAATGATTTAAAAACTATAAATTCAATTTTTAAAAATATATTTTATTGATTTTTTACAGAGAGGAAGGGAGAGGGATAGAGAGTTAGAAGCATCAATGAGAGAGAAACATCGATCAGCTGCCTCCTGAACACCCCCTACTGGGGATGTGCCCGCAACCAAGGTACATGCCCTTGACTGGAATCAAACCCAGGACCCGTCAGTCCACAGGCCGACATACTATCCACTGAGCCAAAGCGGTCAGGGCTAAATTCAATTTTGATAGAGTTGTTATTTTGGCAAATCAGATATCAGGTTTGAGTATAATGTAGATGGATAGTACTTCCAACTGCCTCTGAACCCAATGTGCATATGATAAAAAGGTATAACTTTGACTTTATATTTAAACATTTGAATTATAGAGAAATTACCTGTTTAACAGCATTGTAATAATCAGATTATTACAATGACCAACATCTCAAGCTGTCCTAGATATTATATTTCTGTACTTCAGGTTAAGTCCCATACTCTTGAAGGTTTATTTCATTTACGCAAATTTTAAGTCAAATTAATTTAAATAAAATCCCTGATCAAATATTCCACAGAAATTTATTCAGCAGTAAATACACTTAAAGAATTAATAATATATTAATGGCTTTTACAATTAAGTGAAACAAACTACCTGGTCTCTCTATAGCTATCATATTTTTAATTAAACATTGAAAATCAAAGTTCAGAAAGAATAATTTGCCTAATAAATATACATAGTGTAATACACAAAAGTAAATAATTATAGGGCCTGCTTTTGAGCATAAATGTCTGTTATTAAATATATTATATACACTATTACAATGATTATAATACAAATTAGACTATTATGGGATGTGAATTCTAAGAAGGTTTTAGCTATTATTGTATCCCTAATGTCCAATATTAAGGCAGTCAGTAGACCTTAAAATACGTGAATAAAATGAATGGCTTAAAATCAGGTTTTGTTTTGTTTTATGATAACCTCTAAATTATAAAATAACTTAATCATTTTGTATTAAACTAGCCTACCTTGTTAAAAGAGTATTAGAAAAGCAAATCCTACTGTATTAAATAATGCTAATGGAAAGCTAAATAATATTAATACACTGAATTATACATTTAAAAAAGAACATAAATTTTATGTTATGTATATTTTACCACAAAAAATACTGCAATAGACATACCCAACAGAACCACTGAAATAAAAAAAAGTCGGTATACCAAATGACAGCAAGGCTGTGGAGTAAATGGAAGTCTCATACACAACTGACAGGAATAAAAACTGACATAGCCACTGTGGAAAACTATGTCAATATTTGTTAAAGTTGGAATTTTAGACACTATATAACACTGCCCATAAAAATACCCCTAAATGTGTGCCTTATGTTCATCAAATACCTGTACAAGAATATTCATGGGAACATTATTAATAATAGGTCTAAATAGGAATAATCCAAATGTATATGGAAAGTGAAAAGGATAAATAAACTGTGGCAAAAGTATAGAATGAAATCAATCACTATTACACATAACAACATGATGAATCTCACAAACATGATGTTGAGTAAATGGAGCTGGACTCAGAAAAATATACGCTGTAAGATTTCATTTATATAAAGTTCAAACATGAGCAAGATTGTATTTATAGTGTTAGAAGTCAGAGTATTCTGTTCAGAGAACAAAGATAAAAGACACGGACTGGGATAAAACATTTGCAGATTACATATCCAAGAAAGACCTTGTATTCAGAACAAATAAAGAGCTCTCTAACCTCAGTAGTAAGAAAACAAACATTGCAATTAAAAATGGGCACCAGACTTAAAGCACTTCATCAAAGAGGACACACCTATGGCAAATAAGGAACAAAATTAGTTTAACATCAGCTATTTGGGAAATGCAAATTAAAATCATAAAGGGGTACTGCTACACACTGATAAGAATGACTAAAATAAAAAATACTGGCAATATCCAACGCTGATGAGGATATGGAAAGACTGGATCTTTCCTGCATTGCTAATGGGAATGCAAAGTATAGCCAATTTGGAAAGCAGTTTGGCAGTTTCTTTTTTTTTTTTTTTTTTTTTTGCCTTTGTCAATGAGGCTTTTTATTTTTTTTTCCTTTATTAAGGTATTACAGATGTGTCCTTATCCCCCCGCCCCCCCGCATAGCCCTCCCTCCCCCCGACTCATGCCCTCACTCCCCTGGTGTCTGTGTCCATTGGTTAGGCTTATATGCTTGCATACAAGTCCTAAAATTTTCAGGAGGGTTTTTGACTCTTGAATCTAAAATGCACTTCCCGTACAACCCAGGAACCACAATACCATGGCATTTATCCTAGAGAAGTGAAGACTATGTCCACACAAGACTTATACGTATACATAATAGCTTTATTTGTAATAGCTCAAAAGCAGAAACAATTCAATGTCTTTCAACAGGTGAATGAATAAACGAACTGTGGTACATCCATGAAAAGGAACACTGCTAAGATGTAAAAACAACATACTTTTGATACCCAAAACAACTTGGATGAATCTCAAGACCTTGATACTGAATTTAACAAGGCAACCTGAAAAGGATATATACTACATGATTCCATTTTAAAAATGAGAGAAATGACGAACATTAGTGGTTGCCAGGGTATGGGAAGAGGGGTGGATAGGGAGGAGTTGTGAAAATTTAAGGAGTAACATGAGTCTGTATCCTGACTGAGGTGATGGTCACACAGATCTCCACGTGACAAAGGGTCACAGACATACATACGTGTGTGCATAAGTTCATGTAAACACTGGAGAAATCCTAGTTAGTAATACTGTACTAATGTCAATTTCCTAGTTTTGATCATTTACTCTAGTTGTGTAAGATGTTACCATGGTGAGAAGCTGGATGAAGGGCTCATGGGAATTCTCCTTTTGCAACATTTTGTGAGTCTATAATTAATTCAAATTAAGGGTTCAAGTACTCTTTTTGCAATATTTTGTGAGTCCATAATTAATCCAAATTAAAAAGTAAACTACAACAACAAGTCATAAAAGTGGTTATGCACGGAAAGGTTGTTAGTATCCAGGAGGCATGAGAGGGGCTCCTGTGCGCTGGTCATTCTGTTTACTGGGTATGTGCTGTTTACCTAGGGGAGCTCACTTTGTGAACATTCACCCAGCTGCAAATACTTATGATTTATGTGCTCCTCTGTGTCCATGTTTCACTGAGGAAGTTTACTAAACATGAAAAAATAAGCGTAATCTTCATTAGCCTATAGTTGTTAACTTCATTAAAAACTTTCCTAAGGAAGTTCTAGTTAAAATACACATTTGAGTCCTAACTGGTTTGGCTCAGTGGCTAGAGCGTCCGCCTGCGGAGTGAAGGGTCCCAGGTTCAATTCCAGTCAAGGGCATGTACCTTGGTTGCGGACACATCCCCAGTAGGGGATGTGCAGGAGGCAGCTGATTGATGTTTCTCTCTCATCAATATTTCTGACTCTCTATTCCTCTCCCTTCCTCTCTGTAAAAAATCAATGAAATACATTTTTTTAAAAAATACACATTTGAAACAGTACATGTGTAAATCATGTTCAGACATAGTAAATATACAACAAAAGTATCTTAATTGGGGTACAGTTGCTTTGTCCTTTTAGAACCCTTCATATTCCCATAATTTAAAGTCTATGACATAACAATTGTGTTACTAGATTCATCAGAATACCACTCACTAGGGTCAGTGAAACCCTCTCATGGTACGCACCCTCCCTCTTTGACAGTAGAAGGAGAGCTGATGGTGATCATGCTGGGATGATAGGCACAAGCCAGGTTTTCCTGAGCAACCATGACATCTGTTGACACCACCCTCTGGAACAAAATTTCCCTAAAAAATTGACTATCATTTCTGCCTTCGTTTTCTCATCTCCAATTCTGTTATTAATTCTAAAAGACTTTTTGTCCCCACCACTGAAATAAAACTACTCTTGCCAAACCTCATTAATTGCAATTAATCAGCTCTCTATCCTCATTTTACTCAACCTCTCAACAGGATTTGAAACGCCCTCTTCATTTGGCTACCAGGATACCACTCCTCCTGTCACACCCCTCCTTGCCAGTGTTTTCTCTCCAACCTGTGAATGCTGGACTATCTCCAGTCTTCTGTCTTTTCCTTCTCTTCCCAGGTGACCCCTACCATCTTATGACTTTAAATCCCATTTGTATACCAATGACTTCAACATTTTTATCCTTATGACAACCTCTCTCATGAATTAAAATCATAAATTAAACTGTCTACTCGATTTCTCAGATGTCTTACAGGCTTCTCAACTTTAACACAATTAGTATCAAATGCTAAATATTTGCTGCAAACCATTATTCATCTAGCTGATCAGATAAAAAATATAGAGGTCATCCTTGATTTCTTCCATACCTTCACATTTCATATCCACTCTGTCAGAAAGTCCTGTTCCTGTAACCTCAAAAACAAACAAACAACAACAACAACAACAAACAACCCATATTGGACCACTTCTCTCCATCACAACAACAACAACAACAACAACAACAACAAACAACCCATATTGAACCACTTCTCTCCATCACCACACCAGTGTGAGCTACCACAATGCACTACAGAATCCCGTTAACTAGTCTACCTGCTTCCACCCTGAAACTTCTACAGCCTAATCACCTCAAAGCAGCTGGAGTGATCTTTTAAAAACCTTAAATCATGCAGGGGGGTCTGACGATCTATTACACAACCATGGGCATGTGGTTGAAAATACTGTATCATATACTCAGAAATTGTTGGCATCGTGAAAAAGAGCCTTCACTTGGACAGAGATACCATTGAAACTGATGTACTTTTACTTGAAAGTCAAATATATTTTTAAAAAACACACTTAAATCAGAGCACATATCACTCTCCTATTAAAAAACTTTAGTGGTTTTTCTATGAGACTTAATGAAATTCAACTCTTTAACATGGTTTATCTATCAATGTAAATCAAACCTTTTAAAAATGTCTGTCCTGTACAAAGTCAAACAGAGTGGAAGTGACACAGAGAGAAATACAATGCCTACATAATCTGACCCTTTTTCCCCTTTTACACTTCATCTCCTACCACTGGATCCATCACTCACTCCACGCCAACACACTGGTATTTCTCACTGTTTCTGAAGTACATTCCAGTCTCAGGGCCTTTACATTTCCTGTTCCCTTCTTCCCCTGGATCTTCTTAACACCATTTAATTTTCTGTGCAAAGATAATTTCCTCAAAAGTAATCTAATTTTATTTCTCCCTCTCCTCGTCCTGCATTATTTTCTTCACATCAGGTAACATAAGCTTCATGAGGGTAAGGACTATATGTTTCCATTATATCTGCTATGCCTAAAACAATGATTGGAACATTTACCAACAAAACTTTGATAAATGATGAATGAGTGAATAATGGAGCCCCTGTGTGGCTAAATAATCCAACTCTATCTCCTAAACATCCAGTATAATTGAGGAGACAGGATTTTACTTATATTAGAATCCACATAATTGTATACTATTTTTAACAGGGGTCTACATTAAGAGTAGCAATATAAAATTTCAGTAGTTGCCTATTTTACTCTTGGGACTGATAAAACATTAAACCAGAAACTATTCTAAAATAACTGCCTGGCCCAGCAGTTTCAGCCAATTTTTACACCTGGAACAAAGGGGGAACCAAAGATGAACTTCCACTAAGTTATATGTAAGTGTTATGCCTTCTTTAATATTATTTGGGCTTTTAAATGAAATAAGCAATTTTAATAAAATGAGAGCCAATGAACTTGTAAATTAAAAAAGTATAACATCTGCTCTAACCAGTTTGGCTCATGGATAGAGGGTCGCTTGTGGACTGAAAGGTCCCAGATATGATTCTGGTCAAGGGCATGTACCTTGGTTGAGGGCACATCCCCAGTAGGAGGTGTGCAAGAGGCAGCTGATCGATGTTTCTCTCTCATCAATGCTTCTAACTCTCTATCCCTCTCCCTTCCTCTCTGTAAAATATCAATAAAATATATTTATTAAAAAAGTATAACATCCATGCATTTTCATTAAGTACCTGAAAAAATATGTGATTTGAAATTTCACTCTGTTCTGTCTTATAAGGGGCAGAACTAAATATCTGACTAAATATCGATAAACATAGATTCATAGTACTTATGCACATTATTTACTACTGCTCCAATTTTAACTCAACATAACTATATGTTGATATTCTGAATTATAAGTTTCAAACCATTTATTTTTTTTTAATATATTTTATTGATTTTTTACAGAGAGGAAGGGAGAGAGACAGAGAGTTAGAAACATCGATGAGAGAGAAACATCGACCAGCTGCCTCCTGCACATCTCCCACCGGGGATGTGCCCACAACCCAGGTACATGCCCTTGACCGGAATCGAACCTGGGACCCTTCAGTCCGCAGGCCGACGCTCTATCCACTGAGCCAAACCGGTTTCGGCAAGTTTCAAACCATTTAAGCCAAGGAAAACCTATGTACTCCACAACTGTTACCTACTTTTTTCATTTTTGTTATATTTGACAAGTTCCTTTCAGACCTTTTATGTCACATGTGCTAGAGTAGAATTAAAGAGATTGAATGTGTGTGTATATGTATATATATATGTGGATATATATATATATATATATATATATATATATATAGAGAGAGAGAGAGAGAGAGAGAGAGAGAGAGATTGGCACTTCTTTTCTAGGAACTTGGTTGATTTGTGGGTGAATTTGAAAATCCTGAAGACATTAACTCAGAAATATACTGAACCAAAACAGGATCATGTGAGAAATATACTAGAATTATTAAAAATGAAGAAATGGTAATAAAAATTCTTTCTAATTGTTTACAACATTACTTTATTATTATCTTTTCTGTTAATGAAAATAGTATGAAAGATGACCTCATGAAAAACTTACCTCCTGCATCTAAAACAGTGAATATCAAATAGCAGATGATAAATACTAAATATATCAAAGGAAGGATGATAAAATGTTTGCTCATCTTGGGAAAAGTTATTACATGAATTATAAAACAACAGCTTATGAGATATTTCCCCCTTCAGAGTTCTTAGATCATAATTAGTATTAAACCTAATTAAATTATGACTTATCTTCCTACATTTATAATGCCTGATTTTAGGTATGTGAAAATCATACTCCATTGAAAGATACATTTGAATATTCAAATATTCTGAAGTTTGCAGCAATTCTATTGGAAATTTCTTGAAATTTAGCTTTGTCACTGATTTTATAAATACTTAAATTAAATGTTCAATCTAAAATAAATGGTGAGTGAATATACTGTACACCTGAAACTGACATAATATTGTATACCAACTATATTTAAATAAAAAAAATTATTTTCCACTTTAATGAAAGAAATAAAAATTGAAATAAATGAATTTTATATGTGTAACAGCCTCCTGGATTTTTGGTTCAACAATGGCTTACTGCATAAATAATTCTTTTCCAACTTATATATACATTTTCATTTAATTGCAGATAATCTCACTCTAATATAGATCTTTAAACTTGATTACTGGAAAAATTGGAGCACTTAAATCACCCTTAGGAATTCACAAGAAAATAGTAAACATATAACATCACAAGGTCACCCATTTCAAAAATTTGAAATGACTTAATCTTGCTTTATTCCCATACAAGCAGTAATATCAAACTCTCAATGCTAAGAGGACCAAATGTGATTTGTTATCTCTATCACCCAGGAGCCAGGCTCACAGAAAACAAAATCATCCACTTGGACTTGCAATTTGAAGGAACTGTGGACATGACTAAACACTGAGGTTTTAAGAATTTTAGTTTTGAGAACTCCCCCAAGTTCCTTCTACTTCTCAAATTCTATGCTTCCTGGAGTCCTGCTGAATCAATAGTCTCAGCAATTGATTCATAATGGTGTCACCTCTGTAACTAGAAAAACTTGGTCGAACGGGTATTGAAAATAGGAGTTATTTATCTGTTAACAGGTGCAATGCTAACAAATGTTTAATGTAAAGCTAGTTCCATAGCTATTAATAATTAAATTCAATATTTAAGATATCAGGAATAGTGAACACTAGGTGTCAGTGTAAGAAGTGGAAAAATATTTTTCAAAACTTGTTTCCTATCAGGTATATAACAAAGAAATCAAAAGCAGCTGTGACCACATCTACTCATAATTACATAATTCAGTTAACAAGCCAATCTTTCTTTCAAACAAAAATTCCTGTTCCAAAACCATCAAGAGTTTAAAATCAGATTAAGCTGATTATTAGAAGTTACAAGTCTTTTGTAAATTCAGCTGCATAATGCACAAAAAATAATTTTACTTTTAAGAATACATATTTTGAAAAATGCGGTTAAATGCAGGTATAAGTCTGAAAGTATTATGTTACATGATTTTAGCTGGTGGAAAATAATCATTTTAAAAATAGTAGTGCCGGATGATTAGTAAAGGATACTGAATTATAATCCACCCCCCCCCCTCCCCAGAACAGAAGTCTCCTACACAAATGTCAAGGTATGTTAAAGGGTTAGTTCACAAAAAAACAACAACAACAAAAAAACACAATCAAACACATGAACTCAGGAAGGGTAATTGACTCTCCCAAAATTCTGGTAGCTAGAGTCTTAAAAATATAATCATCATTAGCAATAACAATTATAAGGAAAGGGTAACATTAAATATTGACTCACATTTTAAAAGTGCATTCATAGGAAATACCTAATTTAGGCCCAATAATGACTTAATAAGTTTATACTCATTTTAGAACAGTGTTCATTAAGGGGGCTTGACTCTCTTCTATCTATTGAACCTTCTCTCACCTACTCATATATCCATTTCTCTGTTCCATCTCTTAAACTCCAAACCATTATTTGCTTATTAAATCTTTCCATGTGTTTTGCAAGAATATTGGGAAACTTTTTCATACAATATTCTGAAAGTCATTCATTCGTGAGAAAGTAACAAAACTAAATACAAAAATGCTGGGACTAAAAAAAAATTATTTAGGAGAACATTGAGGATTTGCTGGAGAAAAATAAATGTTTTAGTGTTCTCGTTTCACTGATAGTTAAGTTATATTCAAATTATAGTAATAATATAAAAAAGTATGAAGTTTATGAAAAAACTTTAAAAATCAGGATTGAAACAAATTAATGAAGGCAATTTAGACTGCTCTGTGTCTGCAGGTTTCTTAGGGACATAAAGCCTAAGGGGACAGTCAGTAGGGAATGGGGAAATTCACAGATAATAAATTATTTAAGCTGATATCTAAGAATTTTACATTCTACTCAAGTGCTCATGGGACAGATTCAAAAATAGACCACATATTGGGTCACAAGCAAAGTCTCCACAAATTCAAGAAGATTGAAATCATAAAAAGCATCTTCTCAGACCATGATGGCATAATGTTAGAAACAAACTACAATAAAAACAACCCAAAATACTCAAACACTTGGAAGCTGAATAGCATATTATTAAATATTGATTGGGTTACCAATGACATCAAAGAAGAAATTAAAAACATCCTGGACACTCATGACAATGAAAACACAACAATCCAAAACCTATGGGACACAATGAAAGCAGTCCTGAGAGGGAAGTTTATAGCTCTACAGGCCTATCTCAAAAAAACAAGAAAAAATGGTAGTAAATCATCTAACTCTACAACTCAAAGAATTAGAAAGAGAGCAACAAGAAAACCCCAGAGTGAGCAGAAGGAAGGAGATAATAAAGATTAGAGCAGAAATAAATGACATAGAGACCGAAAAAACAATACAGAAAATCAATGAAACCAAGAGCTGGTTCTTTGAAAGGATAAACAAGATTGACAAACTTCTAGCCAGGCTCACCAAGAAGCAGAGAGAGAGGTCCCAAATAAACCAAATCAGAAACGATAGAGGCAAAATAACAACAGACCCCACAGAAATACAAAGGATTGTTAGAAAATACTACGGACAACTCTACTCCAACAAACTAGACAACCTGGAGGAAATGGACAAATTCCTAGAAAAATACAACATTCCAAAACTCAATCAGGAAGAATCTAAAAATCTCAATAGGCCAATAACTATGGAAGAAATTGAAGCAGTCATCAGAAAGCTTCCAGCAAACAAAAGCCCAGGACCAGACGGCTTCTCAGGGGAGTTTTACAAACTTTCAAGGAAGAACTAAAACCTATCCTCCTCAGACTACTACAAAAAATTCAAGAGGAAGGAACACTTCCAAGCTCATTCTATGAAGCCAGCATCACCCTAATACCAAAACCAGGTAAAGACAACACAATGAAAGAGAATTACAGGCCAATATCCCTCATGAACATAGATGCCAAAATCCTCAACAAAATCTTAGCAAATCGGATCCAGTACTACATCAGAGGGATCATACGCCATGACCAAGTAGGATTTATCCCAGGGATGCAAGGATGGTACAACATCCGTAAATCAATAAACGTGATACATCACATAAACAAATTGAAAGAAAAAAACCACATGGTCATATCAATTGATGCAGAAAAAGCATTCGACAAAATCCAACACCCATTTTTGATAAAAACTCTCAGCAAAGTGGGAATAGAAGGATCATACCTCAACATAATAAAAGCCATATATGACAGGCCCACAGCCAACATCATACTCAATGGACAAAAACTAACACCATTTCCCCTAACAACAGGAACAAGACAGGGATGCCCACTCTCACCACTCCTGTTCAACATAGTCCTGGAAGTATTAGCCATTGCAATTAGATAAGAAGAAGAAATAAAAGGCATCCAAATTGGAAAAGAGGAAGTAAAACTGTCCTTATTTGCAGACGGCATGATATTATACATACAAAACCCTAGAGACTCCATCAAAAAACTACTAGACTTAATACATGAATTTGGCAATGTAGCAGGATACAAAATTAACCCCAAGAAATCTGAGGCATTTCTATACACCAATAGTGAACTTTCAGAAAGAGAGATTAGAAAAACAATCCCATTTACCATCGCACCAAAAAAATTAAGATACCTAGGAATAAACTTAACTAAAGAGGTAAAAGACCTCTACTCAGAAAACTACAGGACCTTGAAAAAAGAGATAGAGGAAGACATAAACAGATGGAAGAACATACCATGTTCTTGGATTAGTAGAATCAACATCATTAAAATGTCCATACTACCCAAAGCAATCTATAAATTCAATGCACTTCCCATTAAAATACCAATGGCCTACTTCAAAGATCTAGAACGAACTCTCCAAAAATTCATCTGGAATAAAAAAAGACCCCGAATAGCTGCAGTGATCCTGAGAAAGAACAAAGTAGGTGGGATCTCAATACCAGATATCAAGCTGTATTACAAAGCCACTGTTCTCAAAACTGCCTGGTACTGGCACAAGAACAGACATATAGATCAGTGGAATAGAATAGAGAGTCCAGAAATTAGCCCGAACCAATATGCTCAATTAATATTTGACAAAGGAGGCAAGAACATACAATGGAGCCAAGATAGTCTTCAATAAATGGTGTTGGGAAATTGGACAGATATATGCAAGAAAATGAAACTAGACCACCAACTTACACCATACACAAGAATAAACTCAAAATGGATAAAGGACTTAAATGTACGACAGGAAACCATAAAAATTCTAGAAGAATACAAAGGCAACAAAATCTCAGACATATGCCAAAACAATTTCTTCACTGATACAGCTCCTAGGGCACTTGAAACTAAAGAGAAAATGAACAAATGAGACTACATCAAAATAAAAAGCTTCTGCACAGCAAAAGAAACCATCAACAAAACAACAAGAAAACCCACTGCATGGGAAAACATATTTGCCAACGTCATATATGATAAGGGCCTAATCTCCAAAATTTATAGGGAACTCATACAACTTAACAAAAAGAAGATAAACAATCCAATCAAAAAATGGGCAAAGGATCTAAATAGACACCTTTCAAAAGAGGACATTCAGAAAGCCAAGAGACATATGAAAACATGCTCAAAGTCACTAATCATCCGAGAGATGCAAATCAAAACAACAATGAGGTACCATCTCACACCTGTCAGAATGGCCATCATCAACAAATCAACAAACGACAAGTGCTGGAGAGGATGTGGAGAAAAAGGAACACTTGTGCACTGCTGGTGGGAATGCAGACTGGTGCAGCCACTGTGGAGAACAGTATGGAGCTTCCTCAAAAAACTAAAAATGAAACTCCCATTTGACCTGTGATCCCACTTCTAGGAATATATCCCAAGAAACCAGAAATACCAATCAGAAAGGATATGTGCACCCATATGTTCATAGCAGCACAATTCACCATAGCTAAGATCTGGAAACAGCCTAAGTGCCCATCAGTAGATGAATGGATTAGAAAACTGTGGTACATCTACACGATGGAATATTATGCTGCTGTAAAAAAGAAGGAACTCTTACCATTTGCAACAGCATGGATGGAACTGGAGAGCTTTATGCTAAGTGAAACAAGCCAGTCAATGAAGGAAAAATACCTCATGATCTCACTCATTCATGGATAATAAAGACCATTACAAACTTTTGAACAATAATAGATACAGAGGCAGAGCTGCCTCAAACTGATTGTCAAACTGTAGTGGGAAGACCAGGGAGGGTTGGGGGGGGGCAGGAGGGAGGGGGGTAAGAGATCAACCGAAGGACTTGTATGCATGCATATAAGCATAACTAATGGACATAAGACACTGGGGGGTAAGGGAGGGCAGGGGATTGTCAAGGGCGGGGGAAAAAAAAGGACACATATGTAATAACCTTTGTAATACTTTTAGCAAAATATAAAAATTAAAAAATATATATATCTCTAATCATAGTAGTAATGAGAAGTAATAGAGATAGACTGTATATGCTGAGATATTCAAAGGCAGGAAAGAGGCCCCAGAAATACATATAGCTTATGGCTTTATTTTTTTAGGGATTTCTTTTTTTTTGCCTCTATATATTCTTTTTTTAATATTTAATTTTCAATTACAGTTGAAGTACAATATTACATTAGTTTTGGTGTACAAACATAGTGATTAGACATTTGCATACATCATAAAGTGATCACTCTGATAAGTCTAGTAACCATCTAACATCATACAAAGTTACTACAATATGATTGACTATATTCCCTGTGCTGTACTTTACATCCCCATGACTATTTTTATAACTGACTATTTGTACTTCTTAATCCCTTTCAACTTTTTCACCCATCCCCCCCCCCCCCATAAAGAAGTCAGACAGAGAAAGGTAAATGCCATATGTTTTCACTTATATTTAAAAAAAACCCAAACACACAAAATAAATAAACTTGTTAGAATGGCTATCAACAAATCAACAAATGACAAGTGCTAACAAGGATGTGGAGAAAAGGGAACTCTAGTATATCTCTGGTGGGAATGCAGACTGGTGCAGTCATTATGGAAAACAGTATGGAGTTTCCTCAAAAAATTAAATATGGAACTGCTGTTTGACCCAGTGATCCCACATCTAGAAATATATCTTAAGAAACCCAAAACACCAATCAGAAAGAATGTATGTACCCCTGTGTTCATAGCAGCACAATTACAATAGCTAAGATCTGGAAAAAGCCCAAGTGCCCATCAGTAGATGAGTGGATAAAAAAGCTGTGGTATATTTATACAATGGAATCCTATGCAGTAAAAGAAGGATCTCTTACCTTTGAGACAACATGGATGGACCTGGAGAGTATCATGCTAAGCAACATAAGCCAGTCAGAGAAAGACAAGTATCACATGATCTCACTTACATGTGGAATCTAATGAACAAAATAAACAGACTAACAAAATAGATCCAGAGTCACAGAAGCATGCAACAGACTAAGGAATCTCAGAGGGTGGAGTGGGGGAAGTGGAGGGGGTCGGGGTAGAGATTCATCAAAGAACTCATATGCATATATGCTTAGCCTATGGACAGACAATAGAGCTGTGAAGGCCTGGGGAGAGGGTGGAATCAGGGTGGAGGGGGTTAATGAGGTGGGGGGACGCATTTGTAATACTTTCAACAATAAAAATAATAAACTTTAAAAATTGGAATTCTATTCCTGACAACATCATTTAAATCCATTCTGAAATCCAAACATAGCTTTAGTTATTAATGATTACTAAGTGTCTTATCCAAGCATAAAGACTAAGTTAAAACAAAGCAACAATTGGCTGTAAAATTTAAGTGTAAATTTTTAAAAAGTATTAATTATCATTCCCTCTTTTGGAGAGAAGCCATTTGGTCTTTCATACTGACAGATAAATAAGTTCTTTCTTGCTTCCAAGGAACTTTCATTTCCTGAATAGCATTAAAAAACACCCACAAATAAATTAGATATGTTAGAGGGAAAAGGCTGAATTCTAGTATTTTATTTCCACAATCGAGACATTTAAAAATAGTAACTGTATCAATGCCTGATCTCTGATCTATATGAAAATTCAGTGGCTTTACTTTATATCCAACATGATAGAAAATACCAAAGTTATTTATAAAAAAAAGAAGAGTAAACAGTTTTGCTTTTAAATGAAAAACAAAAACAAAAAACCACAAACATTTAAAAATACTGAGTCCTACCATGGCTCGTGTTTTCCAGTGGTTAGAGTGTGGCCCCAGGTGCCAAGGTTAAGGGCAAATACCAGGGTTGCAGGTTTGATCCCAGGCCCTGTTTGGGCCATGTGTAGGAGGCAACCAATCAATGTGTTTCTCTCATTTCGATGTCTGTCAGTCTCTCAATCTCTCTTTCTCTTCCATCCCTCCCACTCTCTTTAAAAATCAATGGGAAAAATATCCTCAGGCGAGGGTTAACAACAACAAATTGAGTTCCTAGTAAATACAAGGTACCCATAACACCTTATTCTTTTTTTTCTTAATTTTTAAAAATTCTCACTCAAGGATGTTTATTGATTTATTGATTTTAGAAAGAGAAGAAGGGAGGGGGGAGGTAGAGAGGGGAGGGGAGGAGAGAGACAGAGAAAGAAAGAGAGAGAGGGGGAGAGAGAGAGAGAGAGAGAGAGAGAGAGAGAGAGAGAGATCAGTTACCTCCCATACACACCCTGAACTGGAGATCCAATCAGCAACCTGGGCATGTGCCCTGACGAGGAATCGAACCCTCAACTCTTTCGGTGTACAGTAAAATGCTCCAACCAACTGAGCCACCAAGCCAGGCACAATGTTATTCTTAACAATAAAATCAAATGCTTGTATATTTAGAAAAAAACACACAATTTTTTTAAAGCCACCACAGATAATATTATTGAACGGAATAAAGCTGAGACTTCTATGATGAAAGTAAAAGAAAATAGGAGAAGAAACTGAAAAAATTTTTTACTTTTTCTTTATGTGGACCATAATAAATTTGTTAGGAACACTATTTTACTTCTCATAAGATCATCAGGTCTTACTGAAGTCTAGTGATTGGACACAACAGTCTTCAGGAGGAAATTTTCAAGGAAAAAAGCATTACCAGAACTTTTCTTTTTGAAGCCTATTACCAGGGCAAGCAGAAATATGGTGAACTTCTAAACAAGTTCATTATTTTGACTATATTTTTCAACTAGTAGCTCTGTGCATGAATCCATGCTCAAGTAGCTTGCTGCCGCTTGCCTCAGCTGGCTACCCGCTGACTGCTGCTGGTAGCTCTCCACTGCTCATAGCTCACTGCCCCGCCCTCCTGGACCTTCCCCACCCACCTCCCCCCTCTCTCCCTCATAGCTTGCTAGCCTGCCCCCTCCTGCACCTCTCCGTGCCCGCCTGCTTGTACCTCATTGGCCCACCCTCCTGCTGATCCGTGATCTGGTTGTGACGCGCTTGGTCTTTACAGCTCAGTGTGTAATGGCTAATTAGCATATTCCTCTCTTATTATATAGGATTACGTTTAAACCTATTCTTTTTGATACATTTAATTACCTTGTCTGGAGGTCTATTAAATGATGCTTATTTTAATGTTATCAAATTACCCATTATGCCTAAGACATTTTGCTGGCAAAGACCATTTTCATATATAAGAATATAACTTTTTCTCTTTATAAACTTCAAGTCTGGTAAATCTCTATCAGAGACTTGAGATTGAATTTATATTTTCCATACCAAATGAAGATTCTGCTTCCCTTTCTTGGGATTTCTCTTTTTCTTTTCTTTTCTTCTTCTTCTTTTTTTTTTTTTTTTACTATTCTCCACAAAATATAAATCTTACTCGCAAAACAATACTCTTCACTTCAGAGGGCCACACAATACTCAAGTTTAGAAGGGATCTTAGAGGTGTGTACAGTCCATTCAGTCACATAAGTACCCATTAGTACCTATACACGAATAAGCATATTTCATTTTAAAAACTCTTCAGCTACATAAAGAAGAAATGACTTGAATTCCACATCCACTGCTTATAAGCTGTGTGATTTGGGGCAAGTTGCTTAATTTTTCTGTTCTTCAGTTTCCAAGTCTATAAATGAAGATATTGCCTTCTAACTCTCTAAGTTTACTGTAATATTAAGTAAAATGTTTGTTACAAGAAATGCCATTCTGTCAAAGTGTGTGCAGATTGAAAGTTTAAAAATCAAATATTTGTATTTTCTTAAGTGCATTTGCTAAATCAAGGAATCTTTACATAAAATTTTTTGGGAAAAAGTTTTTGGTTTCAAGAAATAATTGCTATACTGTATACATTTATATAAAAAGCAGACTTCATTATTGAGAGATATCTTTATAAGTTTATCATACACTATCTTTAGTTTCTAAAAAAATACCCTGAATATATCAACTTTTTCTAATGAAGCCTTCACTATGAATATGAATCATCATATTGTGTTATTTACGAGTGATGGTCTCTGCAACCAAAAAACTATATTAGGAGACTTTAGACATTACTGTATATACTTTCTGGAACATACTTTATAAATTTTTCTCCTAGACCACCTAGATACCTATGATTTTGTTTATTTGTATTTTTAAGCAATTATTTTCTCCTGGCTACTTGTGGTTTCTTATCAATGCCTCACTTAGTAAATAATCACCATTCTGCTGCTTCTACTCTATTGTGAAGAAGAAAAACAGATAAATTTTTAAATTAAACATACTGAATAATGAGCAGCATTTTTATAGTATCTATTTACTTTTATTGCTTACTGTCAATTCTTAGCTGGATTAGAATGGAAAGTCAGTATATTTTTACTGATAATAAAACATCATTTTAAAAATTAGTCTCAAAATATTCTTATGATTTTTTCTTAAGCCTTTTTTAATCGATACCCTTATTTAATAAACCTTATAGCTCCTTCCATTAACTTTAAAAAACTGAAGTCAAATTTATATCAGTGCTTCATTTAGAAATACCTTATGAATTTCAGATTATATACATTAGCATTTCAGAACAACTTACTCTAGAAAAGTATGTAAGGATAGTTAATATATTTGGGGGAAACTAAGAATATGATTTACACATTCATCAAGATATATAAAAATGACTAGAAATGAATAGCATAAACAAATTGGTCCCTATCCCAATATATTAAAATTATCTAATATAACATCAGGATGGATGCAAATATTTGAAGGGACTAAAAAATCACACCCATCTTTTAATAAAGAATTATGTATTCTTCAATTATAGAATACTATATAATACTGGGATCTGAGAAATAAAGTCTCTTAATTATATCTACACTAGAGGCCGGGTGCATGAAATTCATTCCCAGGGGTTGGGTGCAGGGGGGGGAGGTCCCTCAGCCCAGCCTGCACCCTCTCCAATCCAGGACCCCTTGGGGGATGTCTGACTGCCTCTCACAATCTGGGACTGCTGGCTCCTAACTGCTCACCTGCCTGCCTGTCTGATCGCCCCTAATCACCTCTGCCTGCCTGACTGATCATCCCTAACAGCTCCCCTGCCAGCTGATCTCCCCTAACCGCCTCTGCCTCGCCCTGTACCCGGGACCCAGGATTCCTTCCTCCAGCTGGTTGCAGGCACCTGGGACCCGGGCTTCCATCCCTCTGGCTGGTCGCAGGCACCCAGGATCTGGGCTGGTTCTGCCTGGGACAGCTGCAGCTCCAGGCACCCAGAACCATGGGGAGGCGGCTTGTCCCTCTCCTTTGCCGCAGGCGCAGGTGCAGGTGCCTGGGACCATGGGATGGGTGGCTTGTCCCTCTCCCGGGCCGCAGGCATAGCCATTGGTGCCCGAGACCATGGGGTAGGCGGCTTGTCCCTCTCCCGAGCCGCAGCTTGGCTGGTCCCCATTGCTCTTTTATGAGCTCATGTGTGCCTGGCTGGTCCCCATTCCTCTCTCCCCAGGGTTGAGTGTCTGAGTCATTACAGCATGACAGCATGACAGCATGAGGGAGTGATGACCATTTGCATATTAGCTCATTATTATATAGAATAACAAATAAGGCAATGTGAACTCGTTAAAATTTTGCAACTTAAATCGCTAATACAGAAATAGTAGTTATTTTTTAAAACCAGGAAAAGGCCTATATATGTACAATAAAAATATACATATAAAATTTTATAATTAAATCTAAAACAAAATGATTACAGAAAAAGAATCATATGTATACAGAGGGGGAGAGAGGAAACAAGAGAGATGGAGAATGGAGAGAGGGAGAAAGGGGGACAGGAGGAGAGAGTGAGGGAGAGAAAGAAAGATGGGAAGATACTGTCTTATACCCATGCTAAGATGTGAGAAGAGAAACACTGCTTGGTTGCCTTCTTACCTGCCCCAAGAGGGGATGGAACCCTCAGTTGAAACCCTCAGATGGAACCCTTTCAGTGCACAGGACTCACTCCTGCTGGATGACTTACAATTTTTGACTTTACAGTGGTGCAAAAGTGAATGCCTTTAGTAGAAACCATACTTCAGATTTAGAATCTTGATCTTTTTCTGGGCTAGCAATGTGTGATGTGATACATATATGATGCTGGGCAGAGGCGGAGGGGTGCAGCCCCAATCAGCCCCATGATCACAGTCATGGAGTAAACAATAGACATTCTACAAGGTATACTTTGCTGTTAGCAAATTTTGGTATTCTGTTTTGAGCTTTTGAATCCCATCACGTCTACAAAACACCCATCTGTGTCTTCTGCTTCTAGTGAGAGGAAGAACAGGAAGGCAATTACTCTTGAGATGAAACTCAAGGTAATTGTCCACCAAGGGGCAGCAAGTCATAATCACATAAATTACATGAAATATTCAACACTTCATTATAAAATGGACTTTGTGTTAAATGATTTTTCCCAATACAGGCTAAATGTAATTGTTCTGAGCACATTTGAGGTGGGCTAGGCAAAGCTATGATGTTTGATAGGCTAGGTGTACTAAATGCATTTTCGACTCAGGATATTTTCAGTTTACAATGGGTGTATCATGATGCAACGCCATCATAAGTTGAGGAGCATCTATAGTTCCTGCTAGACTCATATAGCAAAAATCCAATGATTTTAAATTAAATGGTAAATAATTATACTCTGTGTATAAAAAAGAGATTTTTCGCCGAAACCAGTTTGGCTCAGTGGATAGAGCGTCGGCCTGTGGACTGAAGGGTCCCGGGTTCGATTCCGGTCAAGGGCATGTACCTGGGTTGCGGGCACATCCCCAGTGGGAGATGTGCAGGAGGCAGCTGGTCAATGTTTCTCTCTCATTGATGTTTCTGACTTTCTATCTCTCTCCCTTCCTCTCTGTAAAAAATCAGTAAAATATATTTTTTAAAAAAAGAGAGAGATTTTTCTAATATTTAACTTTGAGTTAAATGGAGAAATAAAAATAGCCATAAAGCCATCAAAAATCATTATAATTTTTGAACTTCACTGCAAATGGATATTAGCAAAAAGGATATTATTCTCAGCATAATATCAATTCAGCCACATGATTTCCAATTGGTGCAATTCTCTACCTATTTTAAGTAATGCAACTCAATCTTGAGTGGGAATTTTATAAAAGGTTTGCATCTCTTTGGTAAATGCAAAATTCTTGGAAACTATACATTAGGTATTTATAAGATGTTTCAGCCAGAACTGAAACATTCAACACAGGTCAGAAGTCCAAGCATGATATAGGATCCCAGCAGCTAGTACAGTTTATTGAGGTGAAGGGAGTGTAGCAGACCAGCAAAGGGAAGGAAAAATAAAGAAGCCTAAAGAAATATCTTTGACACATGAAGAAAAATGGGAAGATACTGTTTTGTTTTGATACCCTTGCTAAGAAAAACCAAGTAACCTGAGACACTACATATAACTTATCAGTACTGTGAACAACTTGTGCTCTGAGATTTTCTTACCTTGAAGAGTTGAATAATTGACTATTAGTGAGATATTCTGCTGTAGGATAAAAAAGACATGCTAAGGGAGGGGGCAGCGTGGCGGTGGAGCCGGTGGGGGGTGGGGGGGGTGGGGATTAGAAATCCCTTCCTGGTTGATCCTCTAGGTTATGCTGTAGCAAATTACCCAGGGGAATTCAGAGAAAAAGTGGTTAACGAGGTTTTCTACTTCAAATATGCCCATACTGTGTCACAGATTAAAAACTACTTATCTGTTAACAACATTATGAACTTATTTCTTTTTCTAAAAGAGGAGATGCAATAGTATTTCTTGAGGCATGAGGTGGTAACATATGAAAGAAAACAAGATTAATTAAATAGAAAAATTTTTAAGGCCAATCAGAAATACATGCTATTCCAAATCAGTTAGAAAATTATCACAATACATTCACAAGAAAAGAAAAGAAAGTTATAAGTACAAACAAATAAAAGTCACCAGTGTTTAGTAACACAATGTTTTATATTTTGAACCACCCTATATGTGGACATGGGCACATGTGTGTTTTCCACAAAGTGGGTGTGTTTTCAGTCTGTTTATACTATATATATATATATATATAGTACTTCACTTACTACATAGTAGGACAGTGATGGGGAACCTTTTGAGCTCAGCGTGTCAGCATTTTGAAAAACCCTAACTTAACTCTGCTGCCGTGTCACATATAGAAATTTTTTGATGTTTGCAACCATAGTAAAACAAAGATTTATATTTTTTTATATTTATTTTATATATTTAAATGCCATTTAACAAAGAAAAATCAACCAAAAAAATGAGTTCGTGTGTCACCTCTGACACGCATGTCACAGGTTCACCATCATTGCAGTAGGACCAGACAAAACAGACCAAGAATTTTTTTTTCCCCAGATGGTATTTGTGAACTGTATCCCATGCACATATACACAGACTGTGTTCCGGTTTTCTGAGTTACATATACATTCTGTGACTCAGTACAAAGTCAGAATGTTTAGTTAGCTAGAAGTCTGCTTCCATTCTGTGATTCATGAGGTCCCCCTGGTACGGCTACTTCCTTTATTTTATGCAATCACAAATTATATTAGTTTGTCCTATTTTGATAACCCTTATAATTGAAGTTCTGCACAAGAAATTTTATGACTATTTTAAAACATACTCATAAACCATGACTGAGGTGGCATAAATGACGCCTCACAGAACTGATGATTAGGATTAAGCAGTGCCTTGCATGAGCTCCTTCTACCAGGTTAACTGCCAAGTTAAAAAGTATTAGAAGTAGAAGGGGGATGGGGGAGGGATAGACAACTCAGTGCATGCTGACAAAGATGGGAAATTTAAGCAATCAATTTTCACACATATAAATTTGTTACTAATTTTCACAATTAAAGATTATTACCATGACCCTGAAAAACTGGTTCTGATAAGAAAACACTACAACAGATTGAAGAACTTATTCATTACCTGGGAAACTAATATAGTGAAAATCTGATAGAATTTTGAAATGAAATGGTAATTATATTTTATGCATAAAATAAGACTCTCTGACAAGGAACTTTGAATGAATAGCAAATAAAAGCAGCTATATAGTCATCAGAAATCATGACAGCTTGGAATGTGAAAGGATATTATTACTGAGAGCATTATAAGAGCAATTTATTTATTGTTGCTGCAAAACTGAGTATAGTTCCCAGGAAGGAGCCTGGTATAGACACTCTCATTGCTCTGGGTACTGCTGCCACTATAATGGCTCAATACAAAACAAAACCTTAACACTATTTTCCCTTTTTGTCTTTTTTTGTAAAAGTCAAAATCCTCACCCTAACCGGTTTGGCTCAATGGATAGATCGTTGGCCTGCAGACTCAAGGGTCCCAGGTTTGATTCTGGTCAGGGGCATGTAACTTGGTTGCGGGGAACATACCCAGTGGGGAGTGTGCAGGAGGCAGCTGATCGATGTTTCTCTCTCATCAATGTTTCTAACTCTCTATCCCTCTTCCTTCCTCTCTGCAAAAAATCAATAAAATATATTTTTTTAAAAAGTCAAAATCCTCTTCAGATTCATCAGGTTAGTGAAAACAGGTACTGAGGTAGGTCTTTAGTAAAAGTGAAGTGGTAGAACACAAACTTTCAAAAAGCAGGGGATACCTATATGTACAAGGTGTCCCAAAAAATGTATACACACTTTGAATAATTAATTCAAATGGGTTAAATCTGAAAAGAAAGAAACATCAATTGAGCTATCAACTGTTAAAGTATATAGGCATTTTTTGGGGGACACCCTATCTTACATCACATATCAAAAATTAGCTCAAAATGTCTTAAAGACTTAACTGTAAGACCTGAAACAGTAAAATTCCCAGAAGAAAACAGGGGAAAAACTCCTTGACATTGGTCTTGCCCGTGATTTTTTTCTGGATATGATACTAAAAACACAAGTAACAAAAGCAAAAATAAACAACTAAAACTTTATCAAAACGAAAAGCTACTGCAAGCAAAAGTAAAATAAAATGAAAAGGCAACCTATAAAATGGGATAAAATATTAGTAAACCATATATCTGATAAGGGGTTGATATCTAAAATATATAGGGACCTCATACAACTCTACAGCAAAAGAAAATAAAAAAGAAATAACTTTAACAATTGCAAAGGATGGGTGTCAGGAAGCCCCAATTCTGGTTCCAACGCCACCACTTAATAAGTCTGTAACTTTGGGCAAATCATCTTTCTTCACTTGGCAATTCAAATTAGGAATAATAATATCCTCACTGAGATTTTATAATAACCAAATAAAACATACATGAAAGCATTGTTAAAGTTTAAAAAAATGAGAAAAGGGTCTAATAGACATTTTTCCTAAGAATTTATGCAACTGGCCAACAGGTATATGAAAAGATGCTGAATATCCCTTATCATCAGAGAAATGCAAATCAAAACCACAATGAGATATCAACCTCTGCCTGTCAGGTGGCTATTATAAAAAAAGACATAAGATAGCAAGTGTTGGTGGGATGTGGAGAAGAGAGAACCTTGTAGGCTGTTAGTAGAAATGTAAGTTGGAAAACAGTATGGAGGTTTTTCAAAATATTAAAGATAGAACTACCATTTCCCTATAGTCTCCATGTTTTCTAATGAGAATTCGGCTATGTTTCAAATCATTGTTGCCTTATAGTAAAAAATCTGGCTACTTTCAGTTTTATATTATGTCTTTAGTATTCAGTAGTTGGACATGCATTTTGGGGGGTTACCCTGTTTAGAGTGGGCTCAGCTTCTTGAATCTGTAGATTTATGTATTTCAGAAGTTTTCAGTCATGATATATTATTGAGAAAGCCCATTTACAATAGCACCAAAGAAGATTACACTTAGGAATAAATTTAACAAGAAATACATGAAGCCTATAGAAGAAAAATGTTAAAACACTCATGAAAGACACAAAAGTAGTCTTGAAAAAAAAAATGTTAAGACAGTCCCTATTCTTAAATTGATTCAATATTCAAAAGATGTAGTTCTCTCTAAATTTATGAATTCATGCAATCTCAATAAAAATACCAACAAGCTATTTTATGGAGCTACAAAATTTAATATTAACATTCACTTGGAAAAATAAACATACAAGAAATGCCAGGAGCACATTGAGAAAGAAAAATTACAAGGTAAGACTAGCTGTAACAATCTTTAAAATATACTATAAAAGCTGTATAATTAAAAATGTCATATTAGCACATGCATAGACAAATTAACCAATGTCATAGAATACAAAATTAGAAATGTACCCTAAAGCATATACTAATTTAGAGTATGATAAAGGAAATATCTCAAATGGATCAAAAAGATTAGATCCACAGTTTGCACAATAACAAAAATAATTTAGATGAATTAGAGATCTAATTATTAAAAAGGAAAGAAGGCAAGATTGGATGATTACCTCTTTAAACTTGGTATAAGGAAAAGCCTATGATTCTAAATCCAAAGGCAATAAATAATTAATTAATTTGAATCTGTTAAAATAACAAACAAGTAGAAAGAAAACTGACCCACTGCAAGGATATATTATTAACATATACCACAAACAAAGAACTAATATATCTAATATATATCGACAATAGGACCAAAAACCGGATAGAAAAATGGGGAAAGAACATGACAGTGTTTTTCATTGGTACAACTTGAGCAATAAAAATAACTAATATTACTGCATAATACCCTAAAAATAAAATTTAAATACACACACACACACACACACACACACATACACACACACACACACACATACATACACATTAAAATTAAATAAATATGTGGTGGTAAAGAATGGCTATTCCTTTAAGAATAATTGAAATTAAAAAATAGAAAAGGAAAGAAGGAAATAGAAAACCATTATTAGGTAAATATCTATATACACTGACTGGCCAGATTATTATGACCACCGCATCAGTATTTCATTGGGCCACCTTTTGCCTTCAATACTGTGGCGATTCTTCTTGGCATTGACTCCACAAGATGTTGAAAGGTGATGCGAGGAATCTGACACCATGCCTGATGAATAGCACTGTCCAGTTCTGTGAGATTTGATGGTTGTGGAACCAGCTGCCTGATGGCTCTTTTAATTTCGTCCCACAAATGCTCAATTGGATTGAGATCTGGTGATTGTGGGGGCCACCTAAGCAAGGTAAAGTCTCCCTCATGTTCTTGAAACCACTCCTGCACAATACGAGCACTGTGGCATGGTGCATTGTCTTGTTGGAAGAAGCCATCTCCATTGGGATACGCCATCAACATGATAGGATGAACTTGATCAGCAATGATACTTAGGTATCGTTGTGCTATTCAGACGTTTATAATGATCTGGCCCTCTAGCAACTTCAGCGCGAAATTATAGCTAATTTGCCTACAAATGTCAGGTGGTCATAATAATCTGGCCACTCAGTGTATATAAAAAGCTAATATGCAAAGTGTCCCCTTGGGAATTCGACAGGGCAACTGGGAGTCTGATCACTCTCTATGATGTGCGGTGACCACCACATGGAAAGAAGGAAGGCTCCAGCCAACAGCCAGCAGCTGGGGAAGGGAAGGCCCTGCCGGTAGCTGGAAGGCCCCGATAGGCCCTGATTGCCGGCCAGGCCTAGGGACCCTACCCATGCATGAATTTCATGCACCAGGCCTCTAGTACTGTAATAATTGTCTTAAAATACACTGATGAATGCTAAAATTTATGGACAAACATAAACCTGTTGATATGATACCCTAACTTCTATTAATAAGTTACTATTTTTTTTTTCATTTTGTTGTAAATAAGTATCTTAGGGAAAATATTTTGTGACCATGCAAATATTCTTTTTATCCTGAATTGGCTCCTGGAAGAGAATAGGGATATTAATGGGAAAAAAGATGAAATTCAAATACGGTTGATAATTGTATTAACAGTATTATACCCATATTACTTTCTGGTTTTGATAATTGTACTACAGTTATGTCAGATGTTAACAGATGGAATTGGAGACTATTTAGGAGTTTTCTGTACTATTTGTGCAATATTTTGATGTCTATTATTCAAAATGAAAAAAGTTTTAAAAAGAGTTGTGGAAAAACTATGCTTGTATAGTGATAGAATACAGACAAAAGCTATTACCAGGGGTCAAAGGGCAAGTGAAAAAACTGATTTATGCAGGAGACCCATGAGAACTTTTATGGATGATGAAAATGTCTATATATCATGATTGTGTTGGTAGTCATATGACAATAAGTCATCAAAACTGGTGAAATTTTGCTATATGTAATCTGTAACTCAATAAGACTGACAAAAATATTCCCAATGCAATCCCCACATAAGCAGAATGCAGAGGAGTGATACCAAATGAGATTATATATGTTCTTACCAGATTAATTAACTGAGTGTGTACCACATCTTCTACCAAAACTGCTGTTTCATGAAGAGGCTTCCTAGAATCACCTAAAGAAAACCTGCAAAAAAATAAAAAATTAATCACACCAATATCAAGAATTGCAAAGCTAAGAATGGAAAAGGTGAAAGATATTTACTACAATAATTTGTTTAATAAAGTACAAATTGTTCTCTCAAATAACAGAGTACAGGTACAGTCTCCTATGGATAATGAGTTGCACCTCTTTTACACAGGTGAAAAGCAGTGTTATCTATGCTATTTCTTGATTTGTGTAGTAATTTTTAGGGGTATTTACTTTTTCAAAATGTAAAATAATAACAACCATTTAACACTGATAATCAGAAAATCATATTACCACATCCAAATTGCCAATACAGTTCTATAGTAGCCATACAGAAAATTATAATAGCATATAATATAATTAAAATAAAAGCTGCTAAGAAAAATTTATGTAAATGCTATAAATCATCATTTTAAAGTATATACAAGCGGATTATCAAGAATGGATTATAAAACTGTTCTTAAAGTCCTATTCTCAACTTTGAAATGGTGGACCAGATGTACAGAGAGTCACTTCCTGGTAGAGAACATTTAAAAATGCACAATACTGTATTAAAAACTTATATTTCAGCAGTAGGGAAAATAAAACAGAAGTCAGACATAATGATAAAATACAGTTCCACAGGATAAGAGACCCTGCAGCAAAAATTTATTCCTAGCATCCTACAGCCTGGACTTCACCTAGCATGGTACTCAAGGTATAGGAGAGAATGCCAGGACCAAAAGCAAGGTAGGTCAGTTTGCAGAACCAAATATGGAGAAAAGTTGAGAAAACTAACACCCAGATGGTGATAACTTCCTGTGTGAACTAGGAAAATACCTATTCCACAGAAGGCACTTTGCCTAATATCACCCAAGGCTATCAATAAAGAGAAAAAATGTGGTACTCTCCTAACATAAAATGATGAAAAATAAATCCTTACATATATGTTCAATTGATTTTCCGTAAGAATGGAAAGAACACCTAATTTGGAAAGGACAGTCTTTTTGATAATTGGTGTGGGGGAATGAAATCAAAATAGATCAAAGACCTAAATTAAAGAGCTAAAACTATAAAACAGAATTTTTCATGACCTTAGATTTGGCAATGGTTTCTTAAGTATGGCACCAAAATCACAGGCAACAAAAGAAAAAAATACATTGGACTGCATCAAAATAAAATCCTTTTATATATCAGATACTATTCAGAGAACCTTCTGTTTTGTTCACTGATATATTCAGTATTGAATTCTTTGGACTCCATGAACAAAGTTTCCCTCCCATTTTTTTTTTAATTTACTTCAAATCTCACTATAGAATAAGTAAAAAATTATCGACTTGAAATAACTGACTAATCCAATTGACTAAAAGATAAAACATCAAATTCAATTAATAACTCTAGTAAAAAGAGCATTTTAAAAACATGTTAATTGGATTGTTTTTAACATATGTTTTTAAAATGTTCTTTTCACTAGAGATTTAAAGTTGTTGTTTTATCTTTTAGTCAATTGGATTGTTTTAGTCAAGTGAATTGTTACAACTTGAGCAATAAAAATAAATAATGAGGAGAAACCAAGATGGCGGCATAGGTAAACACCTGAAATTGCTGCCTCGCACAACCACTTCAAAAATACAACTAAAAGACAAAATGGACATCATCCAGAACCACAGGAAAGCTGGCTGAGTGGAAATTCTACAATTAGAAGGAAAGAGAAAAGCACACTGAGACTCAGAAGAGGTGTGGAAGTAAAGTGCAAAGGTATGGAGGCGCGCGTGGAAAGGGCTGGCAACTGAGGACGTGGTTGTCTTTTTCAATCGGTAGGGAGACACATGCTCCCACTGTGAACTCCAGTTCCGGGCTAGTCTCTGGGACCCAGACTCATACGGGGAGAAACTGGACTGTCTGGCAGCAGGCGGAACTCGAGGGCGGCTTTCTCTCAGAGGTGCTTGCAGCGATTACCGTGGGACACTGAGACCTGGGACCTCTTAGGGCAGGACTGAAGATCAGCCATAGCTGTTTGCTCTACCCTGTTGATTCCCTGCGACTCCGCCCCACCCAAGCTGTGCCCAGAGGTTTTGCATATGAATGACCTGGCCCTTTGCAATATAAAATTACCTAACAAACTGCAGCTGAGTCACAGAGACCCAGAACATCCAAAAGAAAGCCCAAGGCCTCACAGCAGCTTGCATTCTTCACAGCTGGGCGTCATCTGGGCATCTCCAAATCCCAAACAAAGAAGAGGAATCTCCAGATCTCTCCGTAGTTCCTGCTCAGTAGCTTCAGGCAGAGGCTAAATAAGCACCTCCTTAGAGACCCAAGTACCAGTGTACCCAGTGGTCAGAGTGGGACCATCCAGATTACAACTCCTCAGATCCATAAGGGACACACTCAGGGGGCAGACTCAGTGAGCACCAAAGCCCCACTGAAGCATGTCTTGCCACATAAGGGTGTCTCCAGCACAGAAGTTCTCCCACCATAGACACAGCTGATTCTCACAGCCAATTGGCCTGGAGGTCAATTCCTCCCAGTGATACCAACTACAATCAAGGCTTAACTACAACAAGACTGTGCACAAAGACCACAAGGGGGTGCACCAAGAGTGTCCACCTCAGGTAATTGGGGAGGCTGAGCCACTGGGCTCTATAGGACACCTAGCACAGAAAGCCACTCTACCAACACAGGGACGCAGCCAAAATGTGGAGACAAAGAAACAGGTCACAAATGACAGAAATGGAGGAAAGCAAACTACTGGATATAGAGTTCAAAACCACACTTTTAAGGTTTTTCAAGAATTTTCTAGAAACCGATGATAAATTTAGTGAGACCCTCAATAAATCTGGTGAGACCCTTGAGGATATGAAAAAGGACCAAATAGAAATTAAGCATACACTGGCTTAAATAAAGAATATTATACAGAGATCCAATAGCAGACTAGAGGATTGCAAGAATCAAGTCAAAGATTTGAAATACGAAGAAGTAAAAAACACCCAACCAGAAAAGCAAAAAGAAAAAAGAATCCAAAAATATGAAGATAGTGTAAGGAGCCTCTGGGACAACTTCAAGCAAACCAACATCCGAATTATGGGAGTGCCAGAAGAAGAGAGAGAGCAAGATATTGCAAACCTATTTGAAGAAATAATGACAGAAAACTTCCCCTACCTGGTGGAAGAAATAGACTTACAAGTCCAGGAAGCACAGAGAACCCCAAACAAAAGGAATCCAAAGAGGACCACACCAAGACACATCATCATTAAAATGCCAAGAGCAAAAGACAAAGAGAGAATCTTAAAAGCAGCAAGAGAAAGAGACTCAATTACCTACAAGGGAATACCCATACAACTGTCAGCTGATTTCTCAACAGAAACTTTGCAGGCCAGAAGGGAATGGCAAGAAATATTCAAAGTGATGAATACCAAGAACCTACATCCAAGATTACTTTATCCAGCAAAGCTATCATTCAGAATTGAAGGTCAGATAAAGAGCTTCACAGATAAGGAAAAGCTAAAGGATTTCATCACCACTAAACCAGTATTATACGAAATGCTGAACGGTATCCTTTAAGAAGAGGAAGAAGAAAAAGGTAAAGATACAAATTGTGAACAACAAACATGCATCTATCAACAAGTGAATCTAAGAATCAAGTGAATAAATAATCTGATGTACAGAATGAACTGGTGATTATAATGAATCAGGGACATAGAAAGGGAATGGACTGACAATTCTCAGGGGGAAAGGGGTGTGGGGGGTGCAGGAAGAGAATGGACAAAAATCATACACCTATGGATGAGGACAGTGGGGGAGGGTAAGGGCAGAGGGTGGGGTGGGAACTGGGTGGAGGGGAGCTATGGGGGGAAAAAGAGGAAAAACTGTAAAAATCTGAACAATAAAAATTTAATTTAAAAAATAATAATAAATAAATAATGATGTTACTACATAATATCCTAAAAATAAAACTTAAATATAAATTAGTCCATACATACACACACATAAAATACTATTCAGCTATAAAAAAGAATGAAATTTTGCCATTTGCAACAAAATGTTAGACCTTGAAGGTATTACTCTAAGTGAAACCAGAAAGAGAAAGACAAATACTATACGATCTCACTTATATTTGGAATCTGAAATACAAACAAAAAAACATAGTTGACAGATACAGAGAACAGATTGGTTGTTGGGTGTGTGTGTGCAAAATGTGTCTAGGGACTCCACAGGTACAAACTTCCAGCTATAAAATAAATAAGCCCTGGGATGTAATGTACAACATGATGACTATTACTAACTAAAGGCCTGGTGCAAGAAATTCTTGCATGGGTAGGGTCCCTAGGCTGGTGATCAGGGTCGATCTGCAGGGCAACTGGTGGGGCGATCAGGGGGCCCCCTCTGCGGGGCGACCAGCAGGGAGATTGGGGGGGGCCCGCTGGCACCTGCTTCCTGGTCAGTGCGCATCATCGTCACCGGTTGTTCTGCCGGTTGTTCCACCATTCAGTTGATTTGCATATTAGGTTTTTATTATGTAGAATAATACTGTATTGCTTATTTGAATTTTGCTAAGAGAGTAGATCTTAAAAGTCTTCATCACAAAGAAAATATTTTTTGTAACTATGTATGGTGACAGATAACTAGACTTGATGTGGTAATCATTTTTCAGTATACACAAATACTGAATCATTATTTTGTACACCTGAAACTAATAGTACGTCAATTTTACTTCAATTTAAACAAAAAACGTGCCTTTTCAGATAATCTTTAAATCCTAAAAGTTT
Source organism: Myotis yumanensis (assembly GCF_028538775.1). Classification (NCBI taxonomy): domain Eukaryota; kingdom Metazoa; phylum Chordata; class Mammalia; order Chiroptera; family Vespertilionidae; genus Myotis; species Myotis yumanensis. The sequence goes on along the minus strand of NW_027223757.1, from coordinate 82,875,204 downwards.
CTGTCTTCAAGAATTATTTTAAAGTTGTATTTTACAAAAATCACTTTTATAAGAAATTTCTTGTAAGAAATTAAACTATACTAAATTGAGTAATTGGATACCAATTATGAAATTAAGAGGAAATGAATGTTTTTATATGTATAACATTGAAAAAATGAATAAAAATAAATGCAGGAAGGGTAATAAGGACACAAACTTATTTTTATTTCAATATGTGAAAATATTCCATTTCTCTTAAAGAATTTTTTTTTAAATGGTTGCACTTCTGGATTTTTTCACAGGATTTTATATTATTCTTTCTCAGTGTATTTAATAGGGTCCACTTTTGGGTTTAAAATAAGTCGTTTTTAAATTTTCAAGCCCTGTTTAAGATCAGAGTGAAGGACTGACTACGTTTAAATGAAAGGGACCCTATAATAAAGGAGATCCTTTCACAATGTATACACATACCAAGTCCACACATTGTACACTTTAAATAACTTAAAATTTTATTAGTCAATTATACCTCAATAAAGCTGATTGAGTTATGGAGGAAAATAGATTCTGAAAAAGAGGCCAAGAGGGTAATTTTGATAAAAATCTGTGACAAAGAACCTGCTAGGGCCGTCAGGGAGAACACAAGGACACAAGCAGACCTGCTCATAAAGCATCCATGAACCCACCAAAAAGAAAGGACAGAGAGACATTTCTTTATGGCCATGTATGCGTCTTCTTGGACGCTGAGCTGCTTTCAGTACTTACTACTGGCTACAAACTCTAATGTGGTTAACTTATTCTGGATGCTGCGGTTAAGTAATTGCTGTGGTCTTGGGAGTTACTTTTTTTTTTATTACTTCTGGTTTTTGGACATTTTTCTACCTCAGGTAACTGACATTACTTTGGAATGGACACCAAGTGACTACTGCTTGTTGTAAGAAGGTCCTGGGTGCCTTTCTGTCCCCAAAAGAAAGTTTCCTTTTCCCCTTCAAACTACTTATTTGATTATACTTTATAAACCAGGTATTACTATAATACCCAGGAATTTCTCCTAACTGGAATTAGAGTGAATAGCAGGCTACAGCCCTCACTACACTCTAGTCAGCTAACCTGGCACTAGACAGCACATGCAAACACAGACATCATACTGCTTATGTCATTCTTACCCAATATTTGTTGAGAATGATTTACCCACTGTTCAAAGGGCTGGTGGAGTGTATAAGTTTCCTATGATCATTTATTTAAGGCAATCAGACAGTTATAAACAATGCAAATTATCCTTGCTCTTCGATTTTTATTACCTCTAACTTTCATATACCTCTATGATTTTATCTGTTTTTCAAAGGAAGAAATTAATTCAATTAACATTGGTTCTGAAAAGGTCAAAGTGATAAGTAAATTAAAATATCAAATGAACACTAGGATAACAGTTTTTCTAGCAAGTATAAATATCGAAAAATATAAGAAAAGCAAGAGTATAAAATTATCAATCATGGTCTATAAAATTTATAATATACCAGTGTGAAAAACACATATATCTACACTAATAAAAGAGAAACATGGTAATTAGCGTACGACCGCTACCCTTCCCATTGGCTAATAAGCATATCCTTATGCAAATTAACTGTTAGCCAAGATGGCGGCCTGCAGCCAGGCAGCTGGAAGCGAACATGAGACTTGCTTGCTCCAGTGACTGCAGACTGCAACGTTCCCCACCTGACTTGACAGCCTCTGAGTTGCAACTCTAAGCAACTATGTACTATGTTGCAAATGTAGAAACCAGCTTTCAGCCTGCCGGGATCTCAGAGCTGAAGTTATACATTGTTTCAATTATAGAACGGCAAACAAACCAGATACGAAGCCTCAGAGCTAGAGCCAGAGCTAAAGCTGGCCCAGAATAAAATTTAAAAAAGAGAAAAAAAAAGGAGCGGTTGGGAGCGTCAGTCAACAATTGCCAGCCTGAAAGCAGCCCTCAGCCCCTCACCCAGACTGGCCAGGCACCCCAGTGGGGACCCCCACCCTGAAGGGTGTGTGACCAGCTGCTAACAGCCATCATCCCCTCATCCAGGCTGGCCAGGCACCCCAGTGGGGACCCCTACCCTGATCCAGGACACCCTTCAGGGCAAACCAGCCAGCCCCCAGGCCTCTATTCTAAATAGTAAAAGGGTAATATGCCTCCCAGCACCGGGATCAGCGGAGCCGCGAGGCCTCCTGGCACCGGATCAGTGTGACAGGGGGCAGCGCCCAAACCCCTTGATCGCCCTGCAGCTCTGTGCATGACAGGGGGCGGGGCCACAACCTCCCTATCCGCCCTGCTCTGTTCATGACAGGGGAAGGCGCCCCAACCCCCTGATGGGCCCTGCTCTGTGTGTGACAGGGTGCGGCGCCCCAACCCACCCACCCCCCCACCGGCCCTGCTCTGTGTGTGACGGAGTAGAGCCATAACCTCCCCATCGGCCCTGCCCTGAGTGTGACAGTGGTGGTGCCCCAACCCCCTGATCCGCCCTGCTCTGTGCGTGACAGGGGGGAGCTCCCCAACCCCCTGATGGGCCCTGCTCTGTGCGTGACAGGGGGTGGTGCCACAACCTCCCCATTGACCCTGCCTTGAGTGTGACAGGGGGCGGTGCCCCAACCCCCCAACCGGCCCAACCCTGAGCGTGACTGAGGTGGCATTGCAACCTCCCGATCCGCCCTGCTCTGTGCATGACATGGGGCAGCGCCCCAACTCCCCAATCAGCCCTGCTCTGAGCCCTACCAGGGGCTGCACCTAGGGATTGGGCCTGCCCTCTGCCACCCAGGAGCAGGTCTAAGCCAGCAGGTCGTTATCTCCTGAGGGGTCCCAGACTGCGAGAGGGCACAGGCCAAGCTGAGGGACTCCCCCCCCCTCCCCCCCCCCCAGTGCACAAATTTTTGTGCACTGGGCCTCTAGTATTTGTATAAAGTAAAATAAAAGTTAAGACAGGGTAAAACTTTGAAAAAAGTAAACACTTATATCACCTATGTGTATTAATTAAACAATCAATAATTGCTTACGGTCTACCTAGTATGTTTCAGGCACTGTTGTAGTTATTTATGATCATCAATGAACAAAACTCATTAAACAAAAGACAAAAATGAGTAGAATTTGCATTCCAATGAGGAAAAAATACAAAAATAAATATAAATAATATAATAAATTACTAAAGAAGTGATTTTTATGTTAAAAATATAACCTAAGATAAAGGAAAACATAGAACAGAATCAGGAGATGGGAAGTGTGGGATAGGGTAAGGGAGGCAGTGTGAAATATTAAAATAATCATGTATTAATCTTGATGTATGAGAGAAATAGCTTTTAAAAAATGAGAAGAAGAAAAAATAAATTAGACAATTTTGCAAAAACCAAAGACTTACCTAGGAAAGTTCACCTAGAATTATCACAGCACAAGGCATGAAAATGTGCATCTGAGGAAGTTTACACAAATGACATATGCATATGAATTTCATCTTACAATTCAGAGCAATTTCTTCTTATATCTTATATCCCCAAGAAGCAAATATCCCCATATTCAAGCTGTAATAAGTAATAGCATAAAGCAAATGATTCCTTATTAGAGGAATAAGAAAGATAATGGATGAATGGTAGGCCAGGGATAGAGCGAAAAGATTTACTCCATTTATCTTATTTTAATAAGAAAAAAAATGAAGGTCAGGGAAGTTAAATAACCATCTCATGGTCACTAATCTAGTTAAAGGCTTTTATTTCACCTAGAAATAATTTTCTGCAATTCTATGTTAAATGAGCAAAAACTGTAACAAACTAGACACATTATTCTTAAATGCTTATTTACCAAAGATTAACAAAATAATATAAAGAGAATCTGGTTCAACTACTTTGCAAAACTAATTTCTAAGCCTTGCAGTGCAGAAGCTTTTTAGTTTGGTGTAGTTACATTTGTTTATTTTTGCTTTTGTTTACTTTACCCTCGAAGACATACTTTAAAAAAAATTTAATATCAATGTCTAAGAGTTTATTGTCTACATTTTTTCTAGAAGTTTTATGGTTTCAGATCTTACATTTAAGAGTCTAACCCAGCCATGGGCAAACTATGGCCCGCGTTTGAAATGAATAAAACTAAAAAAAAAAATAAAAAAAAAAGACCGTACCCTTTTATGTAATGATGTTTACTTTGAATTTATATTAGTTCACACAAACACTCCATCCATGCTTTTGTTCCGGCCCTCCGGTCCAGTTTAAGAACCCATTGTGGCCCTCGAGTCAAAAAGTTTGCCCACCCCTGGTCTAACCCATTGAGTTTATTTATGTATACGGTGTAAGAAAGTAGTCTAATTTTTTTTTTTTTTGCATGCATGCATGCATCTGTCCAGCGTTTCTAACACCATTTATTAAAGAGACTGTGTTTTCCCCATTGTATATTCGTGCCTGTTTTGTTATATATTAACTGACCATATAGACATGGGTTTATTTCTGGGCTCTCTATTCTGTTCTACTGACCTATGTGTCTTCTTTTATGCCAGAACCCTGCTGTTTGATTACTATAACCTTATAGTATAGTTTGATATCAGGTCGCATGATACATCCAACTTTGTCCTTATTTCCCAATATTGATTTGGCTACTCGAGGCCTTTTGTAGTTTCATATAAACTTTTGCATTATTTGTTTCAGTTCTGTGAAAAATACAAGGAAACCATCAACAAAACCAAAAGATAACAAAATGAATAGAAGATAATTTGCAAATGATACATCTGATAAGGGATCCAAACTATATAAAGAAACACAAACACACAAAAAACACACACAATCCAATTAAACAGAAGACATGAATAGACATTTCTTCAAAGAGGATATACAAATGGCCAACAGACACATGAAAAAATGCTCAACATCACTAATCATCAGGGAAATGCAAATCTAAACCACAATGAGATATAACCTCACCCCTGTCAGAATAGCTATTATCTGCAAATCAATAAATAAACCTTGGAAAAGATGTGAAGAAAAGGGAACCTTCATGCACTGTTGGTGGGGTTGGAATTGGTGCAGCCACTATGAAAACAATAATAGAGGTTCCTCAAAAAAAATTGAAAATAGAACTATAATATGATGCCCAACAATTCCACTTACGCATTTATCTGAAGAAATCCAAACACTAATTCAGAAAAATATATGAATCCCTAAATTCACTGCAGCATTACTTATATAACCAAGGCATGGAAACAAACCAAGTTCCAAATGGATAAAGATGTGGTACATATATACAAGGCAATATTATGCAGCTATTAAAAAAGAATAAAATCCTAGCACTTGTGAGAATGGAAGGACCTAGAAGGGATTAGGCTAAGTGAAATAACTCAGACCGAGAACCACCAAAAACATATTGAATCTATAAAACAAAATAAATAAGCAAAGAAAACAAATTCAAAGATACAGAGAAGAAATTCAAGGTGTCTAGATTGGAGGAGTTTGGGGGAAGAAATGAAAAAGGTAAAAGGAATTGAGGAGTACCAATTGCCAATTATAGAAACTGTCACAGGGATATAAAATACAGAATACAGTCAATAATATTATAACTATATATGGTGCTAGATTATCAGTATGGTCACTTCATGTAAGATATATAAACGTCTACCAGCCGTGGGCAAACTACGGCCCGTTTGAAATGAATAAAACTAAAAAAAAAAAAAAAAAAGACCGTACCCTTTTATGTAATGATGTTTGTTATGCCCAGATTTCAAGATTCCCAAGAAACCACATCAGGGAGCCAGCCAATCCGATGCAAAAGCCTAAGAATCTGTATTTCAAGTTAGCTTGAGCTCTCCATCCACCAGACTCACTGCCACAACGGCAAACCAAGTGGCCGAGAGACCGAACCCCGCCTAGAGACGGGTTTAAAAGGGGGGGTTGGAGTAAGGGGAGGAGAAAGGACTGTGCTCTGCCGATTGGCCAGGCGCAAGTCGATGTCTTGTTCCTGGGTGTGGCTAGCAGAGTCTTAGACTTCCGGGAAGAAGCTCCTTGCCAAACAGGTGGCCAAGGTAAGATGGCCCTTACCCTGGGGCAAGGTGGAGGGTGTAGCCCTCGCCCTTTCAATGTTTACTTTGAATTTATATTAGTTCACACAAACACTCCATCCATGCTTTTGTTCCAGCCCTCCGGTCCAGTTTAAGAACCCATCCTGGCCCTCGAGTCAAAAAGTTTGCCCACCCCTAATCACTATGTTATATACCTGAAACTAATACAGGGTGGGGCAAAAGTAAGTTTATAGTTGTGAGTAGGTGAAAGAGTTCTCCCTGTATTATTATTTATTAATTGTTATATTATTTTCATACAAACAACTGTAAATCTACTTTTGCCCTACCCTGTATAATACTGTTTGTGAACGGTAACAAAAACATAAATTTAAAATTTTACAAATAAATAAATACAAAGCCCTGACTGGGGAGCTCAGTTGGTTAGAGCATTGTCCCGATACACCAAGGTTGTGGTTCTGATCCCCAGGGCAGGGCACATACAAGAATCAACCAATGAATGCATAAGTAAGTGAAACAAACAAATCAATGTTTCTCTCTCTCTCTCTCTCTCTCTCTCTCTCTCAAATCAACAAAATCAAGCAATCAATAAATACATTTAAAAAATCTTAAGCTTTTTAGAGAAATAAGAAATAATTTTCAAAAAGTTGTTTTAGTCCCTGTAGGCCCTACAAATATTTAATTACACAAGAATTTATCTTATTGTTGCTGAAAGTTAACAGTCAAAAATTAACTTCTATAACATTGGATATAGACACACTATAATCACAAATTTCACCCAAATTTTTAAGCACATTTCATGGACTGGGATTCAAAGACCCAAGAATGTTAAGAAATTTGCCCATGGCGTTAGCGAAAATAAGCTTATGAATTACATACAGTGAGAACGTCACTTAAAAATAGAATTTTGCATTATACAGATTATTTAGAAAATTAAAATGAATAAATGTGGCAAACTTTACAGAAAAATTGATCTTATCCAGAAAAAAAGTATTCTGTAGTTAAATGAGTTTAGGAAATGCCTTATATTTTAGTATTTCCTAGATTTGCAATGCATATTACCATATTAGACACTGAGTAGTTCTGAAGGAAAGAAACTTTTGGTTTTCAATGTATTTACTGTGTATGTAATTATTTTTCTAAGTCCACTTAGTTATGTAGCATTGAAAATCAATTTAGGCAACACTGACATAAGGAAAAGGATGCCAATATGACTTCAGACCTTTAGTGAGAGGAGCCAAAATAAGCGGCAGCCTCAGGTATTAGAAGTTTAAAGTTCTTCCGTCTTAAACAATGAGATGATAATGTGTAATAACAACAATTGTTTTTTTTAACTTAGTAATCATTGAACAAATATTTATTGTGGCCTATATATCAGGCACTAAATTTTACACTAGCTGAGCATTTTGAAAGTTGCACAAATGAGGGAGTTTTCAGTAGCTATGGTTAGCAGTCACCCTGCCGGTATTAAGCTGGCCCCTGGGCCACCTCACAATGGCAGCTCCTCACTGCTGGAAGCCAGTCAGGAACAGAATCATGCCAATAAACCTGCCTCTGAGTGCAGCGGTCTCATCTGAGTCCTCGCTTCGAGATGACATCCTCCTCCAGAACAACACCAACCCCTGAACGCCATGCTTCCCGCACTAGTACGATGAGTAGTTTTCCTGCTAACAGACTGTATGACCAGCATACATTTTTCTTTAATAAGAAACAATAAATTCATTTTTTTCTATTTCAGATAGTGAATGATGCTTTCATTAAGTTTCATAGGGTTTAAGAAAATCTGCTCTCACAGCCCTATCAACCTAACCACGACTCCTACCTTTTAATTTTTTATTTTGAAAGATTTCAAATCAACAGGAAAAAACAAAATAACGGTACAATGAAAATACACATTTTTCATATAGATGCACCAACTGTTATCATTTTGGAACATTTGCTCTCAAAATTATACATACACATTTATATACAGTATATATACAAACACATTACAAACATAAATACTTATATACTTGTACTTTATCTACATCTATTTTTCCTTGAAGAACAAACATTTATTGAGTGCTTTACATGTGCCTGGCATACTTAGGTAAATTGTCATTTAAACCTCTTAAAGAACCGCCCAGTCTCTCCCACTTTTGGAGAGCTATTCCTTAATAGTAAGTGTAATTATGTCTATCTGTTAACTTGCATACATGAGGCTTAGTTTTGTCACCTAGAACTAGATGAAATATCACATCTATCTTTTACATGTGACAGGTCTTAAAAAACAAAAAAAGCTGCTTAAAACTTTTTTAGGTAAAGTATCATTTTAAAGTTTTATTGAGATAGCACTTATCCTATACAATAAAAGGCTAATATGCAAATTGCCCCTCAACCAGGTGTTCAACTGGGAATTCGACCAGGGGGTGGGGCAGGCCCACCAACCTCCCGTGACTCCTCTCCCTGGCCGGCCCTGCCCCTGATCGCCCCCACACCCTCACCCTGATGGGGGGTGGGGCTGGCCAGCCAACCTCCAGTGTTCCTGGCCTGGCCCGATTGGCCCCAATGGGGGCAGGCCAGCCAGACCCCACCCGTGCATGAATTTGTGCACCGGGCCTCTAGTATACTATAAAATCACATGTATAAAGGGTTTAATTCAGTGACCTTTAGTAAATTTATACAGTTGTACCACCATCACTACAGTTCAGTTTTAGAATATTTCCATCATTCCAAAAAGACATCTCTCGCCCATTTACAGTTAATCCACATTCCCATCCCCAGCTCACGGCAATCGCTAATCTACCTGAAGAAACCATGCCTCCTCGCTAGTCTTCAAGGTTAGACTCTTCATTTCTTATCCTTTAATAAAGGGTACTTAAATGGCATACCCTTAGATAGGCCTTTTGCAACTATCACCATTTCTAATCCTCACTGAAACAGAACAGCTTAGCATTTATTTGGTTTATATATTGAGGTCCCACTCAAAATAATATCTAAAGAAAAAAGGTTCCAAAACTTTTAAATAAACAAAGGAAATGAAAACCTCTAATGTACTAGTAAGTGTTGAAGAAGTCACAAGCCCAATATGAAGCCCTGTAGCTAAGAGATAACCTTGAGACTACAGATCAACACTTCATGGGCTAGGAATTGGTGAACCAACTATCAAGGTACCTTTGTCTTTACTCCAGTTCTCAAACTCACTTGTAAGAACATCTCACTGAATTTTTGTACTATTCTGCCGTGGCATTACCCTATCATAAAGGGAAGTCATTTTACTCTGATACGTACTGTGAACTCATGCAATTTCCTTTAATTAAAAATGCCAGATTTATTTGTTGAGATTGATGTCAAGTTCACTAGAGTGCAAAGACTAGAATCCCCCTCCCCCCACCACTTTAAAATAAAGCAAACTCATGCCAAAATTATAATTTAATTACACTTCCTTAAATAGCCTTCTAGAAAAACCACCTGGTAATAATTAATACCACTGTTGTAACTATATTCTCTCCTAATGTACTTATGTTTCCAGGATTTAATTTGTCACCTAAAATGATAGTTTTAGTATCATATACTATAATACTAAATGAACCTATAAATTCAAAAATATGGAAAACAGTGCAAAGTTGTAATATTATCAATTAAGTAAATTAATTTTGCAAATATTCATGACTGCCAACAGGAAAATGCATAAATATTCCAGTTGTAGGATATAATACATTCCATTTGCTCCTTCACAAAGAGCTTCCATTTTAATCAGGAAATGTACAAGACAACTGTCTTTCTAGAATATATAAACTAGACAATGATCTGACACTTTTGTTCTGAGAACATTAAGAAAAAGTTTATCTCTAGTTCCCATAGTTTTCCTCAAATCAAAATAAAATTGAGTATTGCCAGAAGAAATGCATTTCAAGTCTGTTCTCCAGAAAATGGATAAAAAAGTGGTAACATGAGAAAGATGTTAAAAATTAATTATATACAACAATTCTACTAAAGAATAACATGTAGGATATATGAATGATCTTTTGGCTCTATTTTAGATTACCCTCTACAACTTTTAAAGTTTGGCATGAAATAAAACTCTTTTATTGCTGTTTACACACAGTGTCACTGAAACTCATATTAATCTTTAAATGAAAAGTTTAGTTTATATTTCTAGTAGCTTACAATGAATAACATGTGCAATCTTCTAAATGTACTAAAAATGTTCATAAAACATCTATGTACCTTCAAAACACCAGCCTATATATTATTAAATATATTCATAAGGACTGTGTTGAAGCAAATACAAATATTAATAATAATTAACATCAACCACCAACTTACACCATACACAAAAATAAACTCAAAATGGATAAAGGACTTAAACCTAAGACAGGAAACCATAAAAATATTAGCGGAATCCACAGGCAGCAAAATCTCAGACATATGCCGAAGCGATATCTTCACCGATACAGCTCCTAAGGCAATGGAAACTAAAGAGAAAATAAACAAATGGGACTATAACAAAATAAAGAGCTTCTGCATAGCAAAAGAAACCATCAACAAAACAAGAAAGCCCATGCCAAATATGGGAGAACATATTTGCCAATGTTATCACCAATAAGGGTTTAATCTCTAACATTTACAGGGAACTCATACAACTTAACAAAAGGAAGATAAACAACCCAATTAAAAAATGGGCAACGGATCTAAATAGATACTTTTCAAAAGAGGACATAAGGAAGGCCAAGAGACATACGAAAACATGCTCAAAGTCACTAATCAACCAAGAGATACAGATCAAAACGACAATGCGGTACCATCTCACACCTGTCAGAATGGCTATCATCAACAAATCAACAAACAACAAGTGCTGGAGAGGATGTGGGAAAAAAGGAACCCTTCTGCACTGCTGGTGGGAATGCAGACTGGTGCAGCCACTGTGGAGAACAGTATGGAGTTTCCTCAAAAAACCAAAAATGGAACTTCATTTGACCCAGTGATCCCACTTCTAGGAATACATCCCAAGAAACCAGAAACACCAATCAGAAAAGATATATGCACCCATATGTTCATAGCAGCACAATGTACCATAGCTAAGATTTGGAAACAGCCTAAGTGCCCATCAGCAGATGAGTGGATTAAAAAACTGTGGTACATCTACACAATGGAATACTACGCAGCTGTAAAAAAAGGAATTCTTTCCATTTGCAACAGCATGGATGGAACTGGAGAGCATTATGCTAAGTGAAATAAGCCAGTTAGAGAAAGATAAATATCACATGATCTCAATCATTTGTGGAATATAATGAAAAACATAAACTGATGAATAAAAACAGATCCAGAGACAGAGAAGCATTGATCAGACTGTCAAACCTCAGAGGAAAGGTAGGGGAGGAAGGGGGTAAGGGGGAGAGATCAACCAAAGGACTTGTATGCATGCATATAAGCATAACCAATGGACACAGACACCAGGGGGGTAAGGGCATGAGTGGGGGGGGGGGGGGGGGGGGGCAATGGTGGGATAAGGACACATATGTTATACCTTAATCAATAAGGGGAAAAAATTAAAATAGTAGCTAACACCTAGCCTTCGAACGGTCACAGAACCCTATAACTCTCTAGCTCCTTTGCTTATTATATGAACAGTCTTTGAAATCTGACTTCTGCCTTTGGTTCTGGACTTATTTCCAGCCAGACATGCTTCCTTCCTGCCTTACATATCAAACTACCTATAGACTGCTGACCATACAATGAGTTTCACATCTTGGGCCTTCGTATGTGATACTGTCCCTGACAAATATGTCTTTGTTTCTTCTTTCATTCAACTAATTCCTTCAAAATTTAGGTCAAGGGATACCACTCTTGGGAAATATTCCCTAATCCCCAGTTTAATTTAGATGTTCCTCTGCAGTATATTGCATTGAGAGCCCTACTTCTTCATCACACACTATATCAATTCCCATTGTCAAGTATCTTTAAATGCATCCACACTGTAATTCTGAGCTTAATCATGTTATATACTTTGGCCAATAAGATATTAGCAGAGGTCAGCTAGCAGAGGCTAAGAAGCACTTATATTTCAACTTTTGCTCTTGCACTGTGCCTCTGCCATGAAAACATGCCCAAACTAATCTGCTGGAAAACTACAGACACCTGGAGCAGAGCTGAGTCAGCTCAGTTCTCCAGCAGAGGCATCCCAGGATGGTTGAATAGGCTGATAGTCAGCTGACGCTCAGACAAAAGACAGAACTCAGTCAAGACTGGTGGGGCTGCCTAATCTACGATGCTAGACACATGAACATAATGCTGAGGTTTCACTACTAAAGATTTATGGCTTTTTCATATACAGCATTATTGTAGCAACAAATAACCGATTTATCCTCCTAGATGCTTCCATAGCAATTATCATAGAGGAAGGGAAGGATCAAAAGTAAAGTCTTGTGGAAGAAGAAAACATTCTTATGGAAAAGGATACAGGTGATGAAGAAGAACAGCCATTTAGATGGATTCACCTCCCACTGATTTCACTGGGATCTCAGATTCTAAGGAATTTTCCCCAGAGGGTGCAATTGAAGGGAGAATACACACTAAATACTGGTAGAGCAGATTAAAACCCTAAGGCATATAGGTAGCTGTGTATTAGATGAGAAAAATAAAACACCTACAATTCACGTGACTTGTGGATACAATGTTAGCAGAAAAGAGCCAATAATTGTAGTACTTTGGCTGACAACAATATGGGGTTATGCAGTAGAAGATAGCAGGGCAGAGAATCAAAGAGTGTATTCTTAAAAATCTTAACATTCTCATAGTAAGAGGTAATTGGCAGAACTTCAAAGATGGAAAAGAAAAAGGGCCCCCATTTTTTCTTTTATCCTGTAATCCCACATACATTTCCCATACTTCACTGCTTCTGCACCTTGGCCTCTCTACCTAGAAGGCTTTGTTGTACCCCTTAATCTGCCAGCACCTTTCATATCCTATTTAATACCATCATATCTCTTAAGATCTTGATCAAATGTTTCCCCTTCCAGAAATCATCTCTAACATCTGTCACAAGAACTAATTATACACCCTTAGAATTTGTACATGCATATGTATAACATAAAAAAACATTAGTGCTAATTAGGTGATGATAGAGACCTGACCTTTTTCATCTTTAAGAAATGAAATAGCATATAGTGCAAACCCAATAAATGCTTCCTGAATGAAATCACAGCATAAGGAAAAAATATTCAAAATCTTATTATATTTGGTATGCTTTTGTGAACAGTTAAAAATTATTCAAAAAGGTACCAAATTAATGCTATTTTTTTAACATCAGTAAATATAACAAAAGAAAAGAAATGAATCTGAAAGGACGTAAAATTTAGAATCAATATAACCAATAATAGTAATGAGGAAAATGATAATCAGTAGATGATGATATTTACATACTGAGTATTTACTATTTGCTAGATACTACTGAACTGATTTAAATGTCAAAATGACCCTCTGAGGTAGGTACTATTATTACAATTTAGAGCAGTGGATCTCAACCTTCTGGCCCTTTAAATACAGTTCCTCATGTTGTGACCCAACCATAAAATTATTTTCGTTCTACTTCATAACTGTAATGTTGTTACTGTTATGAATCGTAATGTAAATATCTAATATGCAGGATGGTCTTAGGCTACCCCTGTGAAAGGGTCGTTCAACCACCAAAGGGGTCGAGACCCACAGGTTGAGAACCACTGAAGAGGCATGGACAGGTCAACTAGATTACCCAAAGTCATATATTTAACTAGTGAAACAAATTGAATTCCACCTCTCACCAGTCTAACTGTAAACTCTAAATATCAAATCCTGACTACTCTATATTGTCTTTCAAAGAAACTGAAAGGGCCTCAAATGCAATTTATTTAAACTTCCACAATTAAAAATTAAATTAAAAATTTAAGACCACATAAGCATATATCCAACTAGCAGGTAGCTACAGTAGGTTATTGGATGACACTTAAATTACAAATTACCTTTTTTAAATTAAGTGTGGAACATGCAGAAAAGTAAACCAATGTTTAAAGGCTACAGTTGAATTTACAAGATTAAGAGGAAAAATCTGGAGAATTGAAACATCAAATGCTATCAGAAGGATAAAAAAAATCTTCCAAGTCAAATGTAAATAACTAGCTTTCTTTCTAATCATTCAAATAGCTGAGTTTACCACATGAAATTCATATTTTAAGTCTCAAGCATTAACTGTAAATATTAAAACTGCATAACTGGGAAAATCCATAGTATATTTATGTATAAATCAATGTAGTTCTGGAACAAAAGTCAGAAATCATTCCAGTAATTAATGTAAAACTTCCAAGGCTAAAACTTGGTCAAATTTATGCTATCCAATGTAGAAATACCAAAACAATAAGAATAGAATCTCATCACATATGATTAAAACTGATACTTGAGCACAGGCCAGTTAACTAGATACATAATTATTATATTCAGAGTGAAATTTTATTCCCAGTTTAAAGGCACCAATACCATGCATATACCATGCACAAAAAGTTTGATAAACAGAGAAAAATCACAGACCTGGAGTTCCCCAAATAACTTCAGGAATTTGGGATCTCTAATTTCCACAATCTTATGTTCCTATAGAATAAAAACTAGAACAAATTTCAAATCTCAAATCCCTTGGTGAATCTCCAGTATGAGGGAAAAAGGGGAAAGTGTGATGCCCTATGACATAGGGCCCAGAGGATACCAAGATTCAAACAAGTGTAATGTCTCCCTTAGTATTGATAAGAAGCTAGAATATTAGATTTACAACCTGCATTCTCTTAGCTTCAGGGAGTTCCCTCTCCATTCTTCCCTCTCATTCCAAAGAATCAAAAAGCTATGAAATTATATTCAGGTGATTGTCTAAATATATATTTCACAGCTGGATGACTCAAAATAATATTTAATACTTAAAATTAATTTGTTCAGATTGCACTATTCTTCATTAATTCAGCTAGCTAGTTTCTACTTATAGATGTGGTCCTAAAACCCTAAGTGAGAAAAGTTAAGTGAAAGAAAGACTATTGTTTAAAAACAAAAGAAGAGAATAGAGAGTGCCAGAGTGAGGAAATACTGTTGTTGTTTTGTTAATCTTGACCTGAGGATGTTTTTCCATTGATTTTTTAGAGAGAGTGGAAAGACTGGGGAGAGACAGAGAGAAACACTGATGTGAGAGAGACATATGGATTGGTTGCAGGGGATTGAGCCTGCAACCAAGGTACATTCCCTTTACTGGATTTGAACCCATGACCCTTCACTCAGAGGGCCAATGCTCTATCCACTGAGCCAAACCTGCTAGGGAGGAAATACTATTTTCTATACACTTACCCTTTAACTTTAACTAAAAAAGAAAGTGCCAAAGTAATCTGTTTACCCTCACTATTTTTTAAAAAATATATTTTATTGATTTTTTACAGAAGGAAGGGAGAAGGATAGAGAGTTAGAAACATAGATCAGTTGCCTCCTGAACACCCCCTACTGGGGATGTGCCCGCAACCAAGGTACATGCCCTTAACTGGAATCGAACCTGGGACCCTCCAGTCCGCAGGCCAACGCTCTATCCACTGAGCCAAACCAGGCAGGGCTACCCTCACTATATTTTTACACAGGTGTCATTTCAATTGTGCTGTTAACATGCAATAGCCTACAACAATCTATTCCAGACCTGGAGCAGAGTGGGGGTGAGGAATCTGTGAGGGAGAATAAGACTAACCAGGTTGTCTTAGCACTTTTAGTACATGTTATAAGAATAACAGAACAGAAAAACCTTGGTTCCATTCAGTATAACTACCTCAATTTTTTAAAAATCACATATACTTGAGAGCTAAGACCCCTATATATTTTCTCTCTAAAAAACTTAATTTTTGAACATTTGGCAGCACCTTTGGAATAAGAAAAATATTGATATTTATAAATATATACTTATATTTTTTAAATCATGAAACATTGATATTTATATCATCTAAATATTCTAGATTGCTATTAGTTAAGAGGTTATTGATATCCACCACATGCACATATGTATATATATATATACACACACACCTTAATTTAGATATAAATTCAATTATGTTTAACAATATTCACTGAACATCAAGATGTAAGCCCTCTCCTAAAAGCTAAGGAACACAAATATGAACAACATCAGTTCCTTGTGAACTCTAACAATAATATAGAGTATATTGGCAAATGAACATACCCATATACAAGTATAACTGTATCTTTTAGTAAAACATAAAATTATATTGATTATCTACTTTAAAAAAAATGTGTGAGGTAGTCTAACAGGTTGGGAATAAACTACTGGCATAGTCCAGGGTCAGCAAACATTTTCTTGAAAAGGTAAGATAGTAAATATTTTCACGTTTGTGCACCATAAGGTCTCTGCTGTAATTGCACAAATATACTTTAGCACCACAGCAACCATCAACAATCCATAAATGAACAAATGACCATGACTATGTTCCAGTGAAACTTTATTAATGATTATTAAAACGTGAATTTCACATAATGGTTCTGTCACAACGTATTATTACTCTTCTGATTTTCCCAACCATTTAAAAATGTAAAAACTGGGGAGAACCAAGATGGCGGCGTAAGGTACAGACCTGTGCGTGCTGCCTCCCACAACAACATTGAAACTACCAATTATAAGACAAACAGCTATCATTCAGAACCATGGGAAGCTGGCCCAGTGGAAGCTCTACAACTGGAAGGAAAGAAAGAAGAGCATTGAGACTGAGTAGGATGTACAGAGGTGCCAAAAACAGAGGTACGGAGTCGCACGCCAGGCGGGCTGCAACTGGATGCGCGGTTTTTTTCAATCGGAAGAGGTTACAAACTCTCCAATCCACTCAGCTTGTTTGGGGCGGGATTCTGAGGTCCCAGATCCCTACGGGGAGAGGCGGGACGGCCTTGCAGCGGGTCAGAGAGCGAGGGTGGTTTTCTCACAGAGCTGCTCGCCGGCACTTGGGGATGCAGAGACATGGAGTCGCGGAGAAGCCATTGCTCTTTGCTCCACCCTGGTGATTCCTGGAGACCCCGCCCTACTCAATTTACATCCCCGCCCAAGCTGTGCCAGTGGCACATAAGGAACCACCTGCGCTTTTGCAGCCTAACCCAACAAACTGTAGATTTCAACTCCTTGCATACATAAAGAACACACTCAAGAAGCAGAATCAGGTTCGGAGGAAGCTGGAGCCGGACCCGGCTGGGCCGGCGACATGGAACCGCTGTACCAGCAAATGCACAAGCAGGTCCACCAGACACAGTGTCACATGGGACACTGGGAGACGGCAGACAAGCAGTCTGTGCACTTAGTAGAAAACGAAATCCAAGCAAGCATACCAGATATTCAGCCACCAAGAACACCTGGAGATTTTGTCCAGCAAGGAGCCGCCCAACAAAAGACAGAATGCCAAACTTCATGTTGACCAGTTAAAGTATGATGTCCAGCATCTGCAGATTGCTCTCAGAAACTTCCAGCATCGGCGATATGCAAGGGAGCAGCAGGAGAGACAGCGAGAGGAGCTTCTAACTCACACCTTCACCCCCAACGTGGGATGTGGCGCCCCCTGCGAGGCTGTGACGGCCCCTGTGAGGCTGAGACGGCCCCAGTGAGGCTGAGACGGCCCCTGTGAGGCTGAAACGGCCCCAGTGAGGCTGCAACGGCCCCTGTGAGGTTGCGACGGCCCCTGTGAGGCTGCGCCAGCCTCTGGGAAGCTGAGAAAAATACCATATGATCTCACTCATTTATGGATAATAAAGACCATTATAAACTGATGAACAAAAACAGATGCAGAAGAAGAGCAGCATTGAACAGACTGTGAAACTACAGTGGGAAGCCTGGGGAGGGTTGGGGGGGTAAGAGATCAACTGAAGGACTTGTATGCATGCATATAAGAATAAACAATGGACACGAGACAATGGGGGGTAGGGGAGGCCGGGGGAATGTCAAGGGGGGGGGGGGAGAGACATATGTAATACTCTTTGTAATACTTTAAGAAATAAAAATTTTTAAAAAATGCAAAAACCATTCTTAGTTACCCATGTACAAAGCACAGGGCTGTCAGCATTTGGCCCTCAGGCCATAGTCTGTCAACCTCTAGTATAATCAAACACCAATACCAAATAATGCATGAACTTAGAGTGACTCCAGTAGGTACTGCTACAAGTATTCAGAGAAGAGAGAGGAAAACATGTTAGAATAATCAAGAAAGACTCTTTGAATAAGAAGTACTTGAGCCAGGATCTATGAATGATGAGAACTCCTACCGTAGTTACCATCTAATTAGTATATGCAAGAAAGCTGCTCCACTCTCTGAAAAAAAACCCAAAACCTGCTATTTTGTCAAAATATGTAGAAAACAGCATGCAATTAAGTGTATACTGTTGTTTAAGCTGCACAATACAGCTTACCAATTTTTGAAATATTGTATACTCTAATTTAAAATGGTAAAAAACAGTTACAGGTTATCAAAAATGAATGTGGAAGTCAACCCCCACTGTATTTACAGAGGCAATGGAGCTAAAACAAGTCATTAGGGTGAGCCCTAATTCAATATACCGACATCCTTATCAAAAGGAGAAATTTGGACACAGACAGACACACAGAAGGAAGACCATGTGAAGACACACAGGGAGAAGCAATGTGACTGAAGTGATGCATCTAAAAGCCAAGAAATTTCAAGGACTGCCTGCAAAGACCAGAAGCTAGAGCAGACAAGAAAGGATTCTCCCCTCGAGCTTTCATGGAGATTATGGCCCTGCTGACTCCTTCATTTTGGACTGCAGTCTCCAGAACTGTAGGAAAATATGTTTCTGCTGATTTACACCACCCAGTTTTGGGTACTTTGTTACAGAAGCCCCAAGAAACTGATACACACACATCAAGTACTAATGTTTTTCACTTTGTAAGACTATTACTATAGTACTCAAGTAACCATGTCACCATTTAATGAACAACAAAAATACGATGTCTGAAACAAAATGAACAATGAGTTAAAATTGTCATGTTAAAATGAAATTGATTTCTTTGCATGATATGGCTAGCAAACAAGTCATTTTTTGTCTTTTCCCCTCAGTACCTCAAACCAGATGTTCTTGGGCTGGATAGAAAGCTAACACGCAGAAGGAAAGATAGACTCATACTTATTTATCTGCTGCCACTTGGTGTCAGGGTGAGTTTCCTAAATAAAGCAGAGGAGTAATTAATTTGGTTGTTGCAATTAGGAACCCTGGTCTCCTCAATGTTCATATGGTATATCTCTTCTCATTACGCCTAGTGTGCTCCTCAGTAATTCAAGAAATGACCACTAAGCCCACCTTCTTTCCAAATGGAGGAAACATAAGCAACCAGGAAATTGATTTGGATCCATGTCAATTTTTCTTCTTTTTCAAGATGGAGCTTTACATTAAAGAATAAAAGAAACCATATTTTTCTTAAAGCAAATGAAAGCATAACTACCTTACTCAAGAGCTCTTTCTTACAGTTGTTATGCTTTAACATTTTCATTAAATGGTATGCTAATGGTTTAAATGTGAGCACAGTCTCACTTCTTTAGAAAAAAAAAAAAAGAATAATTGGGGCATTGTCTTGGATCAAGGCCATTCAGTAAAAATAAAGTAGGTCAGCAACATCAAGGCTACCACAGAATTGTTAGATTACCTTTTTATATATTGATCATTTATTAAACCATAATTCATACAATCTAGGATATTTTAAAAATATTTTAAAAAACTCAAATTATAGGATATCAATTATTATCTTCATTCTATGTTTTAATAGAACATCTCCGAAAATGTGAGTTTACTAGGAATATGAAAGAAAACTTAACCTTAATTTGAGTTTCTTTACATTTGCCTGGAGGAAGCTGATTGATCTAGGACATATTTAACTGTTACAACTCCTTATTTTGTTTTTCCTTCTAAGGCTTCCAATTTATACAAACACTTTATCTGGAATCCTTTCTAATCCTTTTCCCCAAAGTACTCTTTTGTATAATGTGTAGAATTAAAACAAGGTGGAGGTTCTAATTCAAGCCGTTAACCATAGTCCTAAGATTATAATGACCTATAATGTACTAATATACTAAAAACTTGTTTGGGCAAAAATTAGTTTGGAGTTAGGAAAACGTATTAAAAGATCCCTTTGGCCCTGGCCGGTGTAGCTCAGTTGGTTGGGCGATGTCCCTTGCACAGAGAGGCTGCTGGTTTGATTCCTGGTCAGGGCACATGCCAGGGTTGCAGGCTAGATCCCCAGTAGGAGGTGTGCAGGAGGGAGTCCATAAATGTTAAACACTCACACTGATGTTTCTCTCTTTTCCCTTTCTCTCTCTCTCTCTCTCTCTCTCTCTCAAAAATCAATTAACTATTCTTTAAAAAAAAAAAGACCCCTTTGGTAGTAAATTAGGAGAGGCATACTGGGTACCAATTTTGAGACATGGGTTCATTTTATTTATATTTAAAGCAGAACTTAAGATTTCTACAATCAATCAATTAAACTTATACTTGGTTTTAACACTATTACTTTAAGATGTGGTAAGAGAGAAATCTACCCTGAGCCTTGAATGTCACTAACATGACAACTTCAACACTCATCACTGGCACATAACTCATATCATCTGGGCCCTGGGGAGATACTTCTCCACATTTCTCAAAACAAAAGGCTACTGCATCAAAATGCCATGAAGGTTTGTAGGCTGTGTTACTACTGACCTGAGAAATGCACACTGCTCTAGGGAATTGGCAGGATTAGTGGTAGAAATGCAGAGGTTCTCAAATCCTCCTCTGAAATAGCATGTATGCAAAGGATTCTTGCATTACAAAGTACCATTTGCAAATACTGCCAAGGATCCATTTCCTTCCTTGTCTTCCAGTTATGACTGGTGATTTCAGGGATATTTATGATGACATCAATTGGTTGTCCACCTCTCTCCTGTGGGGAACCCTCCCCTACATGGGCTTTCATTTAAATTCTTGTTCTTTGCCCTGCAAATTTTGGGGGGCAGGCTTGAGCAAAACTGGATCAGACACACTAGGGTTCAAATAAAATATTTCTAACTCGTTTCTAGCACAGACTTATTTTTTTGTAATAGAAAAGAATAATGTATGTTTGGAAATTCTGGTTAAAATATTAAGAACTATTAACCCTAACCTATTCCAAAAAAGTGGACATCTTTTCTATTTTTAAAGCTTTACAGTAAAAGAAAGTCCAAAGCTATATTATTGTTTATGTTAAAGTTTCCATTTTCAGCTTATTTGTATTTTTATCCATTACAAACATGTTTTGAAAAAGCAGATTCGCATACAATGTCAGCCAACTTTTCAGAGACCCAAACACGATCTCTCAAAATATGAACTTACAAATTTCCTAATGTCTCTGAGCCCAGAGGTGTCAATGTCATCTAGGTGCCTAAAATTTAAATTTCAAGGCTGCTTATCAAGCACAGTAACTGAACACTTGAACTAAACCCGTAAGTGTGCAAAGAAGTAAATATCCATTGGGAAAAAAAAATCCTGATTTACAGGGTGGCCCATTTAAAACAGTTCCCATTTAATAATGTGGCTGTGTACAGGGCCTCTTTTAAATGGGCCACCCTGTATGAAGCTTAAGTCCAAGATAAAAAATGTCCTCCCTTGAGAATTTTTAAAAACCAGAAACACTGTAGGTTTAGTGGTTATTTTTAAGGTTTTAGATGGTTTCTTTGGACTCCTTTAGAACTGAAAAAAGATGGATACACATTTTAAAAATGAAATGTTACAACCACACATCTGTAATGAGAACCAGTGCCAGTGGATATTTTTAAAGCAAATTAAAACGGTCAACTTTTTTTTTTTTAACATAGCCAAACAGCTGCTATACACACAGTGCACAGTAACTACTTTTCAGCAAAAGTTCAGAAGGAATTTCCTAATGAAGATTTATGGGATGTTCTGGGATTGATAATTAAAGGTTCCCCTAAAAAGATATGAATGACAGCATCAAAGATGTGAGGGTTAAGGGCACTAAGCATGCCTGTGCTCTAAGGGAAGGGCCTGGAATTTAAAATAGAAAATAGACAAAGTAGTTACCACAAAGGGAAATGAGGATGAAACTGACACAGAGCAAACCTTTAATGTACGTCTTTTCCCTACTGACTTTAAAGTGTTTTGTAAAATTCCAAAGTGATTTCTAATGTTTAAATGCCTCTATTATTTAGTTCGGTTTTTGAAATCCTCACCCGAGGATATGCTTTCATTGATTTTTTTTTAATTTAATTTAATTTTTTTAGAGAGAGAGAGACAGACTTCGATGTGAAACATTGACAGATTGCCTCCTGTACAGACCCCGACCAGGGATGGAAACCCGCAACCCAGGTGTGTGTTCTGACCAGGAATAGAACCTGCAACCTTTTGGTGTATGGCATGATGCTCCAACCAACTGAGCCACCCAGCCAGGGCTAGTCCTTCTTTTATAAAGGGGAGGGGAGAAAAAGGGAAGGGGCTTGTCTAAAAAAAATTACACTGATAAAAGAGATTATAGGCTCTGAAGATATTTGACTTCCACTCTGTATCTGACTTGAATAATGCTATTTCTCCTCTAAAATCAATAATAATAATAATAATAACAACAACAACAACTATGAACCCTCCCATTATCCTATGTGCCAAGTACTCTTCCTAGACACCTGACATGATAAATTATTTAATCCCCACAATAATACAATGAGGTTGATAACCGTTATATCCATTTACAGGAAAAGAAAGTGAAACACTAACAAAGTAAACTGCTCAAGGTCTCAAACATAGTAAAATTGCCTGTTGTGATTCAACATATGACTCAGGTTCCAGGGTCAGTGCTCTAGATCTTCAGAAAGAACAAGAAACTGCATAGTTCCCCAAAAGTATCATTTAGTAAGGTCACATTCTGAATATTACATACCATCCCCCATCACAAGTGTAACAGCCACATTCAGCTTCATCCTCAGCAGTAGCTCATTCATTCTACAAATATTTATTGACCACCTTATTGGACAAGTATTGGTCTAGACACTGGGAATAAAGCAATGAATGAAATAGACACTTTACTGATAATCTGGCTACTGGGTCATAACAAACTGGGATGAGCATTTACTCTAAAGGCATATATTTATTGACAAGCCAATAGCTAATAACGTAGACCAACTAATAGCTTTGTTCTACAATACAGTGTAACAGATTATATTTATTTTCTTGGAAAATTGACATGAGTTAAAGAAAGTTTTTTAAAAATTTATAAGTACCACGAAAGAGCAGTGGACAGAATCAAGAATCTGAGTTATGTTTTCAATAACTAGATTTTCAGCTCCATGATCCTGATTACATTACTGTCCCTGAAAGGATCTCAGTTTCATCATCTGTGATTGAGGGATGCTGGGCTAACTAATAATAAATGTTATATTATGTTCTACACTATTATGATTTAAAGTTAAAGGTCTCATTGTAGCAGATATAGTGAACTAAGGCAACATAAAGGAAAGCTTTATATGATTTTCCCACTAATGTTATGCCTGATTAATGGCACAAAGTCTATAATAAAATAGAAACTTATTCTTTCTCTAATAACATATTTTACCCATAAAGCAAGAATAATTCCTCAGTATCATCAAATATCCCGTCCATATTTCACCACCCATACTACCAATGTCCTTTTTACTTCCCATCCCTTCCCTGGGCCCCTTTTACTGTCCTTTACTTGCTTTGTTTAACAGTTTGCATTGGGATTCAAACTACGGTATCACTCATATCTCTTAATCTACAGGGTCCTCCTCCATCCCTTCCTTTTCTCCTTCCTTGTAGTTTCTTGCTGATGATGAAGCCATGATATTTGACCTTTAGCAATTCCCCCAGTCTAGATGTTCTTGGTGAACTTCATAGTGTGATTCTACCGGTCCCTCCATTGCCAGTAGGTCCTGCTTGTTAGATCCAGAGGCTTCTAAGATTCAGGTGTGGCAAGACTCCTTCCTACGTGGATGAGACAGGAAATATGTCTTCCTAAAGGATCGATCAAGGCAGGGAGAATGTAATGCCACTGTCTCTCTTTGTGGTACGAGCAGCCTTTCATGCTCAAGGCCTGGGTTCATTCTTTCATAAGGCATTCATTCTTTCAAAACGATGGCATTCCTTCTGCATTTATTCATAGAACAGTTCTATTAAAAAGAACGACTTCTCTCTATGATGTAGTTACCCTGAGCTACATTTTTCATGACAGGCAAATACATAATTAATTCTTTTCCTTCATTAACTAGTTTTTTGTTAAAAAATGATTTGTTCCTTTATTATCCTTCAAAAATGATTGAGGGTTTCTTTTTTATTTTCTAAGTGTCATTATAAATTTATTACACATATTTGATGGTTTTAAACCAATTGTAATTTTGCTAGTGATGCTTACATTGTCCATCATTGGCTGGTGAGAGTCTAATAGGTTGGCTCTTATGTCTTTCTGACACAATCCCATGGTCCTTCTGGCATGACAAGGTGTCCCAGACTCATGTCCATTTCTAGCCCCAGATAAGGAATCAGACATTTCTCTAAAGAGCCTAGTTCCATTTAGTCAGTATTTCAACATGTTTTAATATCCTAATCTATATCCTATATAATAAAACTATAATATGCAAATACATTGGTGGAATGACTGGTCGCTATGATGCACACTGACCACCAGGGGACAGACGCTCAATGCAGGAGCTGCCTCCCACGTTGAGCATCTGCCCCCTACCCCAGGGAGGCGACCGGCAGAGGCAGTGGCAATTGGGGGGCAGGGCCGGCCAGTGGGCGGTGCCAGCAGGGGCCCCCGATCACCCCACCCACCAGTCGCCCCACAGATCGGCCCTGATCACCAGCCAGGCCTAGGGAACCTATCCTATATATTGGGAACAGTCTCCTAGATTTAAAAATTAAAACCTAGCAAGGCTACTCTAACACTTAAAAAACAGGATGATCCAGCGATGACATGCATGGACTCTGGCTTGCACATTTTGTGGTCAGCCCTGATTCTGACACTTATAACTTGTGACAAAGCCAATTACTTAATTTCTCTCTGCTTCAGTTTTTCTACCCATAAGATGGGGAAAATGGTACTACTGCCTCAGAAGGATCATGTTATGTACTGCTTTTTATAATCAGGGCAAAAAATGTAGCTGCCCATACAACAGCAAGATGCCTTTCACCTGTATGAAAAGTATGGTCACTGGTGCATACAGCGTTCTGGATTGCAAGAGGGATGTCCAACTGTCGGTTTAGGCCCAATCACAAGGACATCCCCTGAGGGCACAGGCTGGGCTGAGGGACACACACCCCCACCACCATGCACAAATTTTGTGCATCAGGCCTCTAGTATTGTAATAACCATCTATGGTGCTAGATGGCACTTGAATTATTGGAGGGAATACTTTGTAACCCTATATGAATGTCTATCCACTGTGCTACACATCTGAAACTAATACAAAACAGTATTAAATGCAAACTATAACTAAAAAATAAAATACAATAAAGTAATTGAATGGAAAAATAGTTCTATAACAATAGTAGAATTCAATATCCCTCCCACAATAATGTTTAGAACAACCACACAGAAGATAAGTAAGCAAATAGCAGACTTAAACAACATAAATTAGGAAACATCTAACAGACATTTACAGAACACTCTATCCAAGACTACACTATATACATTCCTGTCAGATACACATGGGGCATTTTCCAGGACAGATCATATGTTAGGCAACAAATTAGTGGATTTTTAAAAAGACAGGTATCATACAAAATATCTCCCCTAACAAAAAGATGAATTAGATAGCGATGACAAAACAAAAACAAAAATAAAAGCAAACAAAAAACACTGAAAAATTTACAAAATTATGCAAATTAAATAACCAATGGAAATAAAGAAATAATAAAGGACATTAGAAAATAATTAGGAAGTACTGAAAACAAAAACTCAGCATATCAAAACTTATGGGAAACAGCAAAGGCAATACTTAGAGGGACATTTATAGCTATGAAAGCTTACTTACATTAAAAACAAGCAAGATCTGCCTGGCTGCTGCAGCTCAGTGGTTGAGCATTGACCCAGAAACCAAGAGTTCGCCAGTTTGATTCACAGACACGGTACATGCAAGGGTTGTGGGATCCATCCCTGGTGGGGAGCGTGCAGGAGGAAACCAATCAATGTGTCTCTCTCACTCATGTTTCTATCTCTATATCCCTGTCCCTTCCTCTCTAAAATCAATAAAAATATTTTTAAAAAGAAAACAACCAAGATCTCAAATATACAACTTCCCTTTATAACTTAAGGAACTAGAAAAATAAGAACAAACTAATCCCAAAACTAGAAAGAAGGATATAATAATAATTAAAGCAGAGACAAATTAAACAGAAAACAAAAAGAATAGAGAAAAATTAATGAAACTAAAAGTTGGTTAATTGAAAAAAAACCCACAAAAAGTTGAAATTTTTTTAGGTAGAAGGACTCATTAAAAAAATGAGACACCACTGAAAATTACTAAAATCAGAAATGAAAATGTGGACATTGATGCAGATTCTACAAAAATAAAGATTTTAAGAGAGTAGTGTGAATAAATAGTATGCCAACAAATTCAATAACCAAGATCAAATATAAAACCTACCAAAACTACATCATGTAGAAAAAAATCTAAATAGACCTACAACTATTAAAAACATTGAATCAGTAATCTGAAACATCCCAACAAATAAAAGCCCTAGACCTGATGGCTTCCCTGATGAAGTCTATGAAACATATAAAGAACTAACAGAAATCCTTCTCAAACTTTACAAAAAAAATTGGAGAAGACACACTTCCTAAATTATTCTAGGAGGCCAGCATTACTCTGATACCAAAACCAAAGACACTACAAAAGAAGAAAATAATAGACCAATATCCTTTATAAACACCATTCCAAATAGTAGCAAACAGAATTCATTAGCATATTAAAGGATTATACCTCATGACCAAGTGGGATTTTTAGTGGAATGCAAGTGTGGTTCAACATATGAATATCAACCCATGTTATATGCCACATATATATCTAAAGAAAATGAAAATAAGACCTTGAAGAAATATTTTCACTCCCCTGTTTACATAGTATTATTCACAATAACTAAAATATATAAACAAACTAAATGTCCCTCAAAGAATTAATGAAAAAGATGTGGTGCGTATATACAATGGAATATTATTCAGCCATGAGAAAGAAGGAAATGCTGCCATTTGCAATAATGTGGATGAAGCTTGAGGGCATAATCCTATATAATAATAGAGGAATATGCAAATTGTCCGTTACACCGTAATGGCACAACCGGATCAGCAGGCTGCATCCCCGCCCTCTGCTCAGGCAGCTGCATGGCCCGGGGTAGGATGGGATATGATAGGAGGGGATAAGAAAGGAGAGGGAGAGGAAGGCAGGCCTGCACGCAGACAGGCCGAGAGGAGAAAGAGAAATACAGAAAGGGTACAAGAAAAGACGCAGGGATGGAAAAGGGAAGGAAACGCGGGGCTGCACGCAGGAGGGGGTGGCTACCGCGGGGGTCGGGGGCCGGAGCAGGTGCGCATGAAGAGGGGCGGGACACAGGCGGTACAGAGCGGGGAGCCCCACCCAGACGTGGGAGGAGGGTGGTGGCTCCTGGTGCTGGCCCTTGGCAGGTCCTGGGACGGCGGGATGGAGGGTCCGAGGCCTTCCGGGTGGAGGCACTCCTGCTTCATGGCAGCAGCGCCCGGGCCACGCGGGCCTTGGCCACCCTCACTGGGCCAGGCGTCCCGGGCAGGGAATGGGAGCAGGGAGGCCAGGGAAGGGGGGGGCGGTGAACACCTGGCTGGGGCTGAGCCCTGGGTTGGGGGTTAATATCCCCCACCCCCGAACGGAAGCTTTAACAAGGGAAGGAGGGAGGGAAGAACTTTATAAAGGAGTCAGTAGAGAGCAGAGTTAAAGAAGGAAAGAGGATGTATGAGTGAATTGTAGGAGCTATAATGAAAATCAAGTATAGTTGTGTACTAGGGACAGATTTTAAAAGTAGGAGTCAGAGAAGAAAAAAGATAAATAGTAGTGAATAATTAGGCAGGTAGATAGATATTAAAACAGTCTAAGTAAGTAGAGAAGAATGTATAGGAAAGGTAGGACCAGAGAGAAAGAGGGAGGGAAGAAAAGTTTTAAAGGGGAGCCGGTAGAGCTTAAAAGAAGGGAAGAAGGAAGAAATGGATGAGGGAGCAAAGCAGGTCCAAGGGAGGAAGTGAAAAAAAAACTTAAGGTGGGAAGGAAGGAAAAGGGGAGGCACGGGTAAAGATAAAGGAAAAAAGGAATGTGGGGAGGGAGAAAGATGGGAAGAAGGATGATGGAACAGAAGAGGAAATAAGGAGGAAAGAAAAGTTAATAAATGATGAGTCAGTAGGAAAAAGTGTTACATAAAGGAGAGAGAAAAATTGTGTGAGAGGGAGAAGCCAATAAGGAAGTCAAATACAATTGTGTGTGAAGGGGATAAGATTTAAAAAAAAAAAAAGTTAATAGGGGTGACCAGGCCGGTAGGGGAGGGCAGTTAGGGGTGACCAGGCTGGCAGGACAGGGCAGTTAGGGGGATCAAGCCAGCAGGGCAGGGCAGTTAGGGGGATCAAGCCAGAAGGGCAGGGCAGTTAGGGGGATCAGGCCAGCAGGGCAGGGCAGTTAGGGGGATCAGGCAGGCAGGCAGAGTGGTTAGGGCAGGCAGGCAGGTGAGTGGTTAGGAGGCAGAGGTCCTGGATTGCGAGAGGGATGTCCAACTGCCAGTTTAGGCCCGATCCCTAAACTGGCAGTTGGACATCTCCCGAGGGCTCCCGGATTGGAAAGGGTGCAGGTTGGGCTGAGGGACACCCCCCACCCCCATGCATGAATTTCGTGCAACGGGCTTCAAGTGTGAAATAAGCCAGAAAGAGTAATAAAAATACTGTATGATATGAACATGTGGAATTTAAAAAAGCCAAACTTGTACAGAGAGTAGAATGGTAGTTACTGGGGCTTAAGAATGGGGAAATCAGGGAGATATTTAAAAATACAGACTTGCAACTAGTAGGTAAGTCCTAGAGAACAAATTCACATCATAGTTATTATAGGCAACAATGCTGTATTATAGCCTTCAAAGCTTCTAACAGACTAGATCTTCACTGTTCTCACCATAAAAATGAAATAATAATTATTTGAGGTGATAGAGGTGTAGGTAACACTATAATGATAATCATTCCAATATGTAAATGTGTCAAATTAACATGTTGTACACCTTAAACCTATATAGTGTTATACATCAATATCTATTAATTAAAAGATCCAGATGTGTGTGTATGTGTGTGTGTATACACACACACACACACACACACACACACACATATATATATATATCAAAAAAGGGATGTGACTTTAGACAGTAAATCAAATCTATCAAAAGAAGAGTGTCAAATATAGTAAATATGTGGATAAATATAAAAGATCCTTTAAATATACTGTTTCTTATTTCTTCTCTAAATTTGTTTAAAAGACATGATTATAAAAAGCAACAATTATAACATTGTGTGCTAAGTTTACAATGTGTATCAATGCAGCCTACAGGACAAGAGAACAAAGGAGAGGAGGAAAAATGATATATAGAACAAACTTTATATTGTTCCAGAATTAAGGTGGTATTATTCTGAAGTAAACTGTAATTAGATGCATATTGTAATTCCAAGAATAATCACAAAATAACTATTTTTCGAAAATATTTAAAAAATAGAGAAATTAAAATGGTAAACTAAAAATATTTATTTAACAGAAAGGAAGACAGTAAAGGAGACACAGCAAAAAAGAGCAAGAGACAGAACAAATAACAAAATAGCAGGTATAAATCCACCCATAACTATAAAGCCAGCCGTGAACCTGGCTTCTGACTGAGTGGCGCTCCCCCTGTGGGAGCGCACTGACCACCAGGGGGCAGCTACAGTGTTGAGCGTCTGCCCCCTGGTGGTCAGTGCACGGCATAGTGACTGGTCAACCGGTCAACTGTCTGCCCCCTGGTGGTCAGTGCATGTCATAGCGAGGGGTTGAGCGGCCTTAACATATCATTAGCATATTACGCTTTGATTGGTTGAACGGACAACCAGATCTTAGCATATTAGGCTTTTATTATATAGGATGTGGATATATTAAGCACCTAAGTCCCAAGGCATCAGCAATAAAAGACAAAATTGATAAAATGGACTTGATGAAACTTAAAACTGGTTCATTTCAAGAGAAAATTAACAAAATTAAAAAAGCCACAGATAGGGAGAAATTATTTGCAAATCACCTATCTGATGAACTTGTATTCCGTATATATAAAGAACTCTTAAAACTCAGTAAGATAAATAATCCAATTGAAAAATGGGCACAGAATTTTAATAAATATCTCTTCAAAGATATACAAATGGACAATAAGATAATAGCATGATGTTCAATATCACTCATCATTACCAAAATGCAAATCAAACCCACATTGAGATACCACTTTACACACCTACTAGGATGACTATAATCATAAAGACAGACAATAACAAGTGCAGGCAATGATGTGGAAAAATGGGAATCCTAATATTTTGCAGGTGCAAATGTAAAATGAAACAACCAATATGCAAAAATGTATGAAACTTCCTTAAGAAGTTAAACATAAACTTACCACATAATCAGCAATTTTTCTCCTCGGAATCTATCCAGAGAAAACATATGTCCACTCAAAGACTTGTATGCAAATGTTCATATTGGCATTGCTCATAGGAGCCCAAAATGAACATAATCCAAATGTGTATCCAAATGAGGATAAACGATACGTGGTTATGTCTACACAATAGAAGACTGTTTACCAATAAACATTCAGGAAATACTAATCCATGCACAATCTGAATAGCCTCAAAAACATTATATTAAAGTGGCAAGATGGAAAATACTACAGGTAAATGATTTCATATGAAATATCAAGAAAATGCAAATCTATAGAGATGAAAAAAAACAGATTAATGAGGCTGGAAGTGCAAACAAGATCAAAATGTTAGAGGGGATTAGAAATGTTTAAATCTGGATTATAGTGGTAGTTATACAACCCTATATATTTAGTGAACTTAACACTTACAATACTGACTTTTATACTATGTAAAATATACTTCCATAAAGTCTGAAAAAGCTAAATAAAGAATACTGTCAACACTAACTTTTAAGTTCAACTCATGTCAGAGAATAACCCAATCTCTTAGTGATTGACATATTAGGCAGCAATTAAGTACTTATATTATTTGAATAAAGAAATTTATCATTAGAGAAAATTAAACAATAATCACATACCAACTTTGTACCCTGTAGTACCATAGTAAAGCAAGGAATTAGTGTTGGTAGCAACTGAATTACAGGCATAGTAAATCATGCTGGCAATAATTTAAATCACCCTAAATCATCTATAGAAAGCTAAATCATCTATAAAAAGCTCAAATCATCTATAAGAGCTAAATCGATATATCTGTGCCTAATTTGAGAAATAGATGTCACAAAAGCATATATTTTTACATTATTAATGTTGCTAAGGGCAATTTCTAAGTAGGGAAGTACTTAATTTAAAACTAATATATACCGTCTGGCCAGTGTTGCTCAGTAGTTAAGCATCCACCCATGAACCCAGGAGGTCGAGGTTTGATTCCTGTTCCAGGCACATGCCCAAGTTGTGGGCTTGGTCCCTAGTCAGGGTGTGCTGGAGACAGCCGATTTATGATTCTTTCTCATCATTATTGTTTCTATCTCTCTCTCCCTCTCCCTTCTTCTCTCCAAGTCAATAAAAACGTATTTTTAAAAACACATAAATATATGCCATATTCTAGCCTAAACTTGCAGTATACGGTATATTCACTGTAGGAAACCGTTTATTGTCTTCACTATCTGATAAGTGTAGACAGAGAACCCCTGCCCCCCGCCACCCCCCCCCCCCCCCCCCCCCAAGGCTGGGTGCCTTTGAAGCCCTAGCAAAGGTAGGAACTAGGCACCACCTCTGTTTGTCCAGACAGTGGTAGCTGAAGCAACTTCCCCATTTATTATTATGTAAATCCTTGCTGATGGGCTAGTCTGCCATTGCTGGGGGGTCGCCTGCCTAAGGGCTATGCTATGGGTGTATCCCAGATCAATAAAAGTTTGGTGAGGCCTGAGCACGAGTGGAAGTCCTTCCTCCTGAGTTGGACTTACCCGCCTGGTCCCCCAATATTTCCAAATTATCTCGTGTCTTTTCTCTTTCATTTGTGTGCAGCTCCTCTTCCAGACCCTGAACCCTGAACCACGTGGGACGTGGAGGGAAATACACTCAACAATTCACCTAATCTTTCCCCAATCCCTATGAGGTTAATAATTATGCTTTTTTTACACATGAGGACATCCAGGCTCTGAGAGGTTAAGTAGTGTGCCAAAGATGACTAGATGGCAGTTAGTTCTGCTTATTTAGAAAAGGTAAATTTATTCCAATGTAATTGATATATTAGGGAACAATGTGAGCATAATTCAAATTTTGTATTTGCTTATGAACAATTTCATTCACAACAAATATAAGGTGAATGCAGAAAACTTAACCCAGCTGAACTCTGCCATGTAAAAACACACAAAAAGCCCATATTTTGCCCTGGGCAGGTAGCTCAATTGGTTATGTAGTCCTAATATGCCACAGTTGCGGGTTCAATCCCCAGTCAGAGCATATACAAAAATCAACCAGTGAATGCATAAATAAGTGGAACAACAAAAATCGATGTTTCTCTCTCTCTCTCAAATCAATTTTCTTAAAAAAGCACACACCTCAAACATCTACCAGCTACCTCAATTCACCTCAGTTCACAATATGAGGTGTGCATCACATCCATTCACATCTGGTTTTTCCACAAGGGAATAATATATTTTGCAATATAAAGTGCCCAACAAATTACAGTCTTTATTAGCTAAGCATTTAACATTTATGATATTTTTTAATGTCACTGACAAGTTTTTTTAGTATTGTGCCATAATCTAATTTTCCCATAAATCCTGTGATTTTTTTTCACCGTATGATTTTGCATAGTACAGTGATATTTTAGCAATAAACATGTTGCATTATATCAAATCTAACTCTAAGTAGTAGAGTGATATCCAGGTTTGCTCATTTCATATCAATGCTCTTAAGTTACAAGGTCTCCCATCTTTATTTATGTAGTTATCCCAAACTGTTAGTACACTATTGTGTTTTTGGATACCTTACATTTCCAATTCTCTTTTACATGAACTACTGTGATTACATATATTTGCTCACTCAGTACTTTGGTCGAAAGCCTTTAGAATTCACTGACTTCTTTTTTTTTTCTTATGTTCCACATCTGATTTATGAGCAAACCTTGCCAGCTACCTTCAAAATATTTTAGAATTTGACTTTTCACATCTCCAACTGCTACTGCCCTAATCCAAGCTACCATCATCTCTAGCCTGAACTGTTATAATAACCTCCTATCTGGTTTTTCTGCTTAGATCTTTGTCCCATCTAACACCTTTTTTCCACACAGCAGCTTGAGTAAGCCTTTTAAATCTAACTGTGTCCCTCCCCTAATGAAAGTCCGCCAATTAAATATATAAATTTATTTAAATAAAAGCATAGCTCCTGACCTCAGCCTACAAAGTTTGGCTTCTGTGCCCTTATCTATCATGTTCCATCTAACCTTAGCAAACAGCCTTCATGCTATTCCTTGAACATACCAAATCTGCTCCCACCTAATGGCTTTCACATTCACTATTCCCTCAGCTGTGAAATGCTCTTTCCTCAGACATTGGCATAACTTCACTCAGATCTCAGCTCAAATAGCATCTTTCAGATTGGCCTTTCTTGGCCACCATATTGAAAATATCAGCTTTACGCTGATTTATTTGTCTCCCTAGGACTTACCACTATCAGACACATCATGTATTTATCTGTTATCTACTTCTGCCATGAGAATGTAAGCTTCATAAAGACAAAGTCCGTCTTATTCACAACAACATCAGTACTGGAACAATGCATCAGGCATGGCAGATATACAATACAATTAGTTGAAAGAATTAACTCTATAGGGACAATAGGAGTTAGTTACTTAATAGAAACAAAAGAGATATTACACTGTATTTCTCATGTTCATTAAACAACATCTAATAATAAAATAAAATGGATAATAGAACAATTAAAAGAAGATGATGACTAAATCTGCATAGGAACTATGATAAATTAAATATCAAATGGAAAATGACTCTGCATATTTGTGTTACCAGAGACAGGTCAAAAGTTATTGCTAAACATTTACAAAGGACTACATTGTTTGTGGTGCCAAGTCCCTAGTTTCATAAAATAGGATTCAAAAGCTCACATACTCTATTAGGTTTAGTTTTTTTCTTACTAATATAAAACGGGAATTTTTCTATACCTCTGTCTAACTATGTATTTCCATGAATCACCCTACACCATACAAAACATATTCATACAATTACTCGTAAACACAAAAATCCTTTATATAATTCATCTATTTGGTTTTTGTTAACATAAGAGTGTTTATCATATAATTTAAATTTCTATAATAATTCAATTTCATTTCATATCTACAATATCTCAGAATGAAAGAATTTTATTTTGAGGAAATAGTGAAGAAGGGAAGAAGAGACTTTAAAGATTATCAAGCCCACTGATTTAAAACTATATTTTTTCTTTTTTGTAAGCAGCTAGAATATTGTCCTTAAATGAAATTTACATGAAAGCCCAATACATACAACTTGAAATGAATCTACTTTAGGCATGAGGGTGGAGGGAAAAGTGTGGGTCTGGAAAGAAGAGGGACACTTAAATCTTGACTGCTTATTTGCCTAGGATTTAATATCCATCCTATTTATTTGAATATCTCTAGGAAACTCCAAAGGGGAAAATGCCACTTCTAATCAAAGAGCTAATTTACAGACAAGGAAGTGGGGTTCAAAGATGACTGGCTGTAGGAGTTAACTTTTAGTCAGTTAATAGTGAAGATTAAATTTAGTATAGTAATCAATTGCATTAAAGGCATTGTGTGCATTTTATAAAACAAATGAAATTTCCTGAACAAAATCATTTTCTAGGCTGAGAAGTAATCTTTTGTTCCTTATCTACAGAAAATTAAGTAGGACCTTTTATTTCACTTTGCCAGAGCTGAATATACCATAATACATTCTGGTGACAATATAGCCCACTTTTTCTATGTACATTTGTATTTGTCAAATATGTCCTGTTTTAGGTTTGTAAAACTGACCTCTTTATCTATAGGGATAGGGAAGCAGTTCCTTCCCTAGGTTAGAACTAATTTCAGATGAAGAAATCAGTAACACCTGTTGTCTTGCCTACTTGGTTCTTGATATCTGTATTGTTCATTCACTCAGATTATTTAATTCACACCTACTATATACAGCAAAGATTCCAGAAATATTAGAAACCCAGTGAGCAACAAGGTCTCTGCCTTAAAGAGATCATAATGAGCTCATAGTAAAAGTGATATTTAATTTCTTTTTCTCTGCATTTGGGCACATTTCACCTAGCCATTTGCAAATAGACAACTGATGTCAAAAGTTATGAGTACTGTAAAGACAACCTTTTCACAATAGGCAAATTTCATCTTAAGTATGTGACTATTTAACAGATACATAGTGGAAACTCCTTTATTATTTTTTTAATAATATTATTTTTATAAAGATTAGAGGCCAATCTGTATAAATGAAGGAATAAGTAAGCAATGGAAAAATAAAAGAAGGCTTACGAGAATGTCATCAGGATAAAGAAAGATAACATCGCAAAGTATGTGATATATGGACACTGAATATGACTTCTCTGGAGAAGGTAGTTTTGATCTACAATTTGGAGCTTGTAACTGATTATCTTATTAGAAGAAAGGTTTAAAAAGGATAACACACTAGAATTAGTGCAAAACAAAAGAAAACTAAAAGAAACTCACTTGGCTGATTAGAAGCTTGATTAAGTTGGTTCCTTCTAACTTCCTATCTATATATATACACAAAAGGATAATATGCAAAGTGTCCCCTCAGGAGTTCGACTGGGAGAGTGGGACTTCGATCGCTTGCTATGATGTGCGCTGACCATCAGCGGGCAGCGTGGAACATGGTAGGTGACCAGAGGCGGCGGCAGGAGCTGAGGGAGCAAGGGAAGGAGGAGGCAGGGATACCAGGGGGAAATGTGCGGTGGTGGCGAGGGAAGGAGGCGGGCCTACCCATGCACGAATTTTGTGCACCAGGCCTCTACTATATATATATATATATATATATATATTTTGAACCATACATTTTATCATAGATAGATTTTGCATTATAAACAAGTGATTGAGAATGTTGTTTTTAATGACTAGAACAAAGTAAGTAGGAAAAAAAAGAAAGACTAAGGGACTAAACTAAGAGATTCTAGGTCACTGTGTTGAGGAAAAAACCCATGGGTTAGGGCAATGGAATAACTAGAGGCTACTGTGAGGCATTCCACTGAAGAACATCAGTAAAAGTTCCCTTGTATACATCATAGGCCACTCTATCGAAAGGTAGGCAATTTTCATTAGTGAAACATATATGAGAGCAAATAATTTATCTGATACTCAAATACAATAAGAATAAAGCCAAAACCATTATTTCTATCTTATAGAAAACAATGTATTTGTAATTCCTCAGCATGATCCATCCACAGTAGATAATAAAACAAAACAGAAAAACAGCTTGTCATAAAATGGCCAATGGAACAGATTCCGTGACCAATAATTATGTTACCAAGCTACAGGGACTTAAAAAGTAGCTCGTTTTGCATATGTAACTTGTTTCCTCAATGTCTGAGACAAACAGAATCAAAGAAACCCACATCCTAAGCCACAGAATAGAGCCACCTGGCCTTATTCTTATCAAAGGATGACAAAATAATTTCTGCAGACATCCTCACATTTGTATAGTATTTTTTTTTTTTTTAACAAAACTGTTGCATCCTTCCTGAATTCTAGAATGGTCAAAAAGTTCAATGCAAACACTTTTTCAGATAACCTTTGCTACCACATTTAAAGGCATAGGGCTCAATGACTGGAATACATTTCAAAATACATCTCCCTTTTCTTTCCCATTTCTGTTCTAGAATCTTTGCTTCTAAAAATGTTTAAATCAATGCCAGCTATGCAGTATTCATCAATCCACCAAAAAAATTAACAATTTTATGATCTTGACAAGAGACAGTTAGTCTGAGTAGGAGCCCAGGCATCAATATTTTCAAAACAACATATTAGGTAATTCTAATACTCAATCAAGGGTAAAAATCATGTTCATATCATGATCAGCATTCTAGAAATTATATATCTAAAATTACAATGTTTGTAAACTAATATAAGTATTTTAGAAATTCAACTCTTAACCATACTTTTAACCCCAAACCCTGATCTACAGTATTTGTTATTAACCTATATATTTTTCTTGCTTTATCAATGATTATCAAATAAGAAATCCTCCAAGTATCCTTTCTCAATTACTTTCTACAGTGTACACGTTTATGTATCTAAGGTGGTTCCATAACTTTTATCTAAAATTCTTTTGAAATTCATTTGTCATAATACCATTAAAACTTGCCTCATTAAGAATTCTAATCCTACAAGAAATCTGAGGCATTTCTATACACCAATAGTGAACTTTCAGAAAGAGAGATTAGAAAAACAATCCCATTTACCATCGCACCAAAAAAATTAAGCTACCTAGGAATAAACTTAACTAA
The DNA here is from genome assembly GCF_028538775.1 of Myotis yumanensis. Lineage (NCBI taxonomy): Eukaryota > Metazoa > Chordata > Mammalia > Chiroptera > Vespertilionidae > Myotis > Myotis yumanensis. The sequence goes on along the minus strand of NW_027223757.1, from coordinate 82,837,408 downwards.
AGAGGTTAAAGACCTCTACTCAGAAAACTACAGGACCTTGAAAAAAGAGATAGAGGAAGACATAAACAGATGGAAGAACATACCATGTTCTTGGATTGGTAGAATCAACATCATTAAAATGTCCATACTACCCAAAGCAATCTATACATTCAACGCACTTCCCATTAAAATACCAATGGCCTTCTTCAAAGATCTAGAACGAACTCTCCAAAAATTCATCTGGAATAAAAAAAGACCCCGAATAGCTGCAGCGATCCTGAGAAAGAACAAAGTAGGTGGGATCTCAATGCCAGATATCAAACTGTATTACAAAGCCACTGTTCTCAAAACTGCCTGGTACTGGCACAAGAACAGACATATAGACCAGTGGAATAGAATAGAGAGTCCAGAAATTAGCCCGAACCAATATGCTCAATTAATTTTTGACAAAGGAGGCATGAACATACAATGGAGCCAAGATAGTCTCTTCAATAAATGGTGTTGGGAAAATTGGACAGATATATGCAAGAAAATGAAACTAGACCACCAACTTACACCATACACAAGAATAAACTCAAAATGGATAAAGGACTGAAATGTACGACAGGAAACCATAAAAATTCTAGAAGAATACAAAGGCAACAAAATCTCAGACTTATGCCAAAACAATTTCTTCACTGATACAGCTCCTAGGGCAGTTGAAACTAAAGAGAAACTGAACAAATGGGACTACATCAAAATAAAAAGCTTCTGCACAGCAAAAGAAACCATCAACAAAACAACAAGAAAACCCACCTCTTGGGAAAACATATTTGCCAACGTCATATCTGATAAGGGCTTAATCTCCAAAATTTATAGGGAACTCATACAACTTAACAAAAAGAAGAGAAACAATCCAATCAAAAAATGGGCAAAGGATCTAAATAGACACCTTTCAAAAGAGGACATTCAGAAAGCCAAGAGACATATGAAAACATGCTCAAAGTCACTAATCATCCGAGAGATGCAAATCAAAACAACAATGAGGTACCATCTCACACCTGTCAGAATGGCCATCATCAACAAATCAACAAACGACAAGTGCTGGAGAGGATGTGGAGAAAAAGGAACACTTGTGCACTGCTGGTGGGAATGCAGACTGGTGCAGCCACTATGGAAGGCAGTATGGAGGTTCCTCAAAAAATTGGAAATGGAACTCCCATTTGACCCTGTGATCCCACTTCTAGGAATATATCCCAAGAAACCAGAAACACCAATCAGAAAGGAGATATGCACCCAGATGTTCATAGCAGCACAATTCACCATAGCTAAGATCTGGAAACAGCCTAAGTGCCCATCAGTAGATGAATGGATTAGAAAACTGTGGTACATCTACACGATGGAATACTATGCTGCTGTTAAAAAGAAGGAACTCCTACCATTTGCAACATCATGGATGGAACTGGAGAGCATTATGCTAAGTGAAACAAGCCAGTCAATGAAGGAAAAATACCACATGATCTCACTCATTCATGGATAATAAAGACCTTTACAAACTTTTGAACAATAATAGATACAGAGGCAGAGCTGCCTCAAACTGATTGTCAAACTGCAGTGGGAAGGCCAGAGAGAGTTGGGGGGCAGGAGGGAGGGGAGTAAGAGATCAACGGAAGGACTTGTATGCATGCATATAAGCATAACTAATGGACATAAGACACTGGGGGGTAAGGGAGGGTAGGGGTTTGTCAAGGGCGGGGGGGAAAAAAGGACACTTATGTAATACCCTTTGTAATACTTTAAGCGAAAAATTAAAAAATAAAAAAAAAAAGAGAAAAAAAAAAAAAAAGAATTCTAATCCTAACCTATATGGAACACTTTAAAAAGGATTTTGCATTGAAATCAGCTCCTCCATAACTACATACCAATAAAGTTAAAGCCTCAATAAAATGAAAAGTGCTTCATGTTTCATAAGGAAAAACAAACTAAAAAAAAGTATTAACTTTTTTAAAATTATTTTTTTATTTTTAGAGAGAGGGGAAAAGAGGGTGAGAGAGAAACGAGCGGCACATCAATGGGCTGCCTCCTGCAAGCCCCCTACCAGGGTTTGAGCCTGCAACCTAGGTGTGCCCTGACCAGGAATTGAACCGGCAACCTCTTGGTGCACAGGACAAGGCTCCAAGCAACTGAGCCACACTGGCCACAGCAAGTAACATTTTTTTAAAAAATCTTTATTGTTTAAAGTATTACAGAGGTCCTCCTTTTTCCCCCCCATTAACCTCTTCCAGCCAGCTCCCTTCCCCCCGCCACTCCCCCCAACCTCGCAGCAAGTAACATTTTAAGAAGTATCATCTCACTTGGTTCTCAAAGGCACACCATCAGTTAGCAAGTGGTTAAATGCCTCACTGAAAATAGTATGGCTGCTGTGGCTAATGCAGAATTGCTTTTCTTTAATCTATTTATTGGCAGAATTTCAAAGAGGAAAATGAGATTTATCAAACAATGATAATCTGCCAAACAATGATAATCTTCCTCTATCACATTTCCCTCTTGTTGGGTGACTATAGTCCTAAACCCTAGTACCTCACAATGTAATCTTATTTAGAAAAAGGGTTATTATAGATGTAATAAGGTAAGAGAATGTCATACTGCAGTAGGATGTGCCCCAACCAAATCCAATATGACTGGAATCATAATATGGCCATGTGAAGGCATAAGGAAGACACCATGTGAAGATGAAACCGTTATTAACAGAAGATGACCATGTGAAGACAGATATAGGGAGAACACCATGTGAAGATGGAGGCAGAGATGGTGTGGTCTAAAATCAAACCTTTCCCAGCAATTGCCAGCAATCTTCAGAAGCTAGAAGAGAAGGAAGGGCCATTTTGCTCAGTGCACTCAGAAGGAACCAAGCCTGCTCACACCTTGATTTAGGACTTTTAGTCTCTAGAACTGAGACAAAAATATTCTCTTGCTTTAAGCCACTCAGTTTGTAGTGCTGTGTTGCCATGGCCATAGGAAACCACTTTACACTTTATGAAACACAGTATGATAAAAAGTGTTTCATTATTTACAAAAGAGGAAGAAAACTTCAAAATTTTAAAGAAAAAAGATAGTCTAGTGACACGGATCTTGATCCTAGCTCCAAGATTTATTGGCTAATTTTATTTCTGTAGCTATAAAATGATTTCTCTTGGGGGTAGTTCAGAGAGTTTTGAGGATAGCATGATTCTCATACACAATACATACACAGCTATTAGATATAACTATATTTATATTTATCTTACACATGCATATCTTAAATCATTTCATGTATGTATATCTGATTATCCCAACAAGATGTATGAACACCCTGCAGATATGAATTATAGTTGTAATTCCAATAGGGCCCAACATATGCCTGAGTGAAGATTAAACATACTAGGATTAAATTAAAAATCAGTACAGCCTGGCCGGCACAGCCCAGTGGTTGAGCGTCAACCTGTGAACCAGGATGTCGTAGTTCTATTCCCGGTCAGGGTGGTCAGTGCACATGCCCAGTTGAGGGATCAATCCCAGTGTGGGGCATGCAGGAGGAAGCCAAGCAGTGATTCTCTCTTACCACTGATATTTCTCTCTCTCCCCTCCTCCCTTCCTCTCTTAAATCAATAAAAAATATATATATATACTAGAGGCCCAGTGCACAAAAATTTGTGCACTGGGGGGGGGGGGGGGGGGGGGGCGGGTCCCCCAGCCCGGCCTGTGCCCTCTCGCAGTCTGGGACCCCTCAGGAGATAACGACCTGCTGGCTTAGGCCTGCTCCCGGGTGGCAGAGGGCAGGCCCAATCCCTAGGTGCAGCCCCTGGTCAGGCTCAGAGCAGGGCCGATTGGGGAGTTGGGGCGCCACCCCATCATGCATAGAGCAGGGCGGATCGGGAGGTTGCGATGCCACCCTCAGTCACGCTCAGGGTAGGGCCGATTGGGGGGTTGGGGCACCGCCCCCTGTCACACTCAAGGCAGGGTCGATGGGGAGGTTGCAGTGCCACCCCCTGTCACGCACAGAGCAGGGCCGATCAGGGGGTTGGGGCGCTGCCCCCTGTCACTCACAGAGCAGGGCCCATCAGGGGGGTTGGGGCTCCGTACCATGTCACACACAGAGCAGGGTCGATAAGGGGGTTGGGGAGCTCCCCCCTGTCACTCACAGAGTAGGGCTGATAGGGGAGCTGGAGCATCGCCCCCTGTCACACACAGAGCAGGGCGGATCAGGGGGTTGGGGTGCTGCACCCTGTCACACTCAGGGCAGGGCCAATGGGGAGGTTATGGCTCTACCCTGTCACACACAGAGCAAGGCCCGTGGAGGGGGGTTGGGGCGCCACCCTCTATCACCCACAGAGCAGGGCCAATCAGGGGGTTGGGGCACCGCACTGTGTCACACACAGAGCAGGGCCGATCGGGGGGTTGGTGTGCCGCACTCTGTCACACACAGAGCCGCAGGGCAATCAGGGGGTTGGGGAGCTCCCCCCTATCAGGCACAGAGCAGGGCTGATCAGGGGGTTGGGGCACCTTCCCCTGTCACGAACGGAGCAGGGCGGATAGGGAGGTTGTGGCTCCACCCCCTGTCACACACAGAGCCACAGGGCGATCAGGGGGTTTGGGCGCTGCCCCCTGTCATGCTGATCCTGTGCCAGGAGGCCTCGAGGCTCTGCTGATCCCAGTGCTGGGAGGCATATTACCCTTTTACTATTTAGAATAGAGGCCTGGGGGCCGGCTGGTTTGCCCTGAAGTGTGTCCTGGATCAGGGTGGGGGTCCCCACTGGGGTGCCTGGCCAGCCTGGATGAGGGGATGATGGCTGTTTGCAGCTGGTCACACACCCTTCAGGGTGGGGGTACCCACTGGGGTGCCTGGCCAGTCTGGGTGAGGGGCTGAGGGCTGCTTTCAGGCTGGCGGTTGTTGATTAAAGCTCCCAACCGCTCCTTTTTTTCTTTTTTTTTTTTTTATTCTGGGCCAGCTTTAGCTCTGGCTCTAGCTCTGAGGCTTCCGCTGGTTTGTTTGCGTTCTATAATCGAACAATGTATAACTTCAGCTCTGAGATCCCGGCAGTTTGTTTAGCTTCTATATTTGTTAGAATGTTTCAAACTGCCAGCTCAGAGGCCGGCAAGGCAGGCGGGGATGTTGGAGTCCTCCTTCACTGCAGCAAGCAAGCCTCATGTTCGCTTCCAGCTGCCTGGCTGCCAGCCGCCATCTTGGCTGACAGTTAATTTGCATATACTCACTGATTAGCCAATGAAAAGGGTAGAGGTCGTACGCTAATTACCATGTTTCTCTTTTATTAGTGTAGATTTTAAATCAATTCAGAGCCTTTACACATAGCTTATTCAGCAATCTATCTACACTAATAAAAGAGAAACATGGTAATTAGCGTACGACCGCTACCCTTCTCATTGGCTAATCAGCATATCCTTATGCAAATTAACTGTCAGCCAAGATGGCGGCCGGCAGCCAGGCAGCTGGAAGTGAACATGAGGCTTGCTTGCTCCAGGGACTGCAGACTGCAACATTCCTCACCTAACTTGCCGGCCTCTGAGTTGCAACTCTAAGCAACTATGTACTATGTTGCAAATAAGAAGCTAAACAAAACCCCAGAAACCAGCTTTCAGCCAGCCGGGATCTCAGAGCTGAAGTTATACATTGTTTCGATTATAGAACGGCAAACAAACCAGATACAAAGCCTCAGAGCTAGAGCCAGAGCTAAAGCTGGCCCAGAATAAAATAAAAAAAGAGAAAAAAAGGAGCGGTTGGGAGCTTCAGTCAACAACCGCCAGCCTGAAAGCAGCCCTCAGCCCCTCACCCAGACTGGCCAGGCACCCCAGTGGGGACCCCCACCCTGAAGGGTGTGTGACCAGCTGCAAACAGCCATCATCCCCTCATCCAGGCTGGCCAGGCACCCCAGTGGGGACCCCCACCCTGATCCAGGACACCCTTCAGGGCAAACCAGCCAGCCCCCAGGCCTCTATCGTATATAGTAAAAGGGTAATATGCCTCCCAGCACCGGGATCAGCATAGCCGCGAGGCCTCCTGGCACCGGGATCAGCGTGACAGGGGGCAGCGCCCAAACCCCCTGATCGCCCTGCAGCTCTGTGTGTGACAGGTGGCGGGGCCACAACCTCCCTATCTGCCCTGCTCTGTTCATGACAGGGGAAGGCGCCCCAACCCCATGATGGGCCCTGCTCTGTGTGTGGCAAGGTGCGGCGCACCACCCCCCTCCCCCCCACGGGCCCTGCTCTGTGTGTGACGGGGTAGAGCTATAACCTCCCCATCGGCCCTGCCCTGAGTGTGACAGTGGTGGCGCCCCAACCCCCTGATCCGCCCTGCTCTGTGTGTGACAGATGGTGGTGCCCTAACTCCCCTATTGGCCCTACTCTGTGCGTGACAGGGGGGAGCTCGCCAACCCCCTGATGGGCCCTGCTCTGTGCGTACCAGGGGGCAGCGCCCCAACCTCCTGATTGGCACTGCTCTGTGCGTGACAGGGGGTGGCGCCACAACATCCCCATCGACCCTGCCTTGAGTGTGACAGGGGGCGGTGCCCCAACCCCCCAATCGGCCCCACCCTGAGCGTGACTGAGGGTGGCATCACAACCTCCCAATCCGCCCTGCTCTGTGCATGACAGAGGGCGGCGCCCCAACTCCCCAATTGGCCCTGCTCTGAGCCCGACCAGGGGCTGCACCTAGGGATTGGGCCTGCCCTCTGCCACCCAGGATCAGGCCTAAGCCAGCAGGTCGTTATCTCCTGAGGGGTCCCAGACTGCAAGAGGGCACAGGCCGGGCTGAGGGACCCCCACCCCCAGTGCACAAATTTTTGTGCACCGGGCCTCTAGTATATACATAAATAACAGAAAGCAGCTCAATATTCACAATACTATACTGATAAACTCATATTGTTTTATCTGTCTGTATTGTTTTCTTGATCCTGTAATAATTCTGATGTTTATTTTACACATACTTTTAACAAACACATATAAGTGGATTTACCATGAAGTTAATGAGGTTAAGCTTCAGATCTCCTCATTTGGCCCTTTCCATGGCCCTGGAGAGATATAGGATACATGGTCACATAGTTTTATAAAAAAATCATCTAAAATAAAGTACTTTCATTACAGTCAGTGAAGAAAGCTGTCTTTTTCTATACGGAGTTCCCTCCATCACATTTCTCTCTTGTTGGGTGACTATAGTAACTGAAGGCAGTTTTGGAATACTGTTGAGAAAAGGATGAATTCAGGATACCTTTAGACTGAGGTTAATGTGATAAATTTAATGGTTAACTACCACTTTCTTAAATGGTTCTTGCTAGTTGTCATGGTATAGAAATGGCCTTCAGAAATATTCCTATTTCCCATTGTACCGACTCACCTGTTTTATGTTATATAGGTGCAAAACCAGAGGTCATATCCTGATACAAACACATTATACAGCTCTTGGCACTAAGAATATGTAGATAATAGGAAAACGACAACAGATATTCCACCACTACTATTCACTAGGAAAAGTGGTTAACTGATTAAAGAAACTAGAGAGAGCAAAAGAGCTCAAATGCTATGCCTCTCAATTCAACTGACTGCCCATCTCTATTGCTGTGTTCCATAATCTATATGGGTATGTCAAAAAATTTATGCAATTGTGTTGGGGTCCTGCCTCCACAGTCATACTCTCACACTCCCAATGAAGGGCATGAGCAAACTGTCCAGTTCTCCAGTTATCTTTACAGGTGGTCAAGCTCTATCATTCAAGGACAGTATGACAATATGCGAGATTGCTCCACTTGTTCGCAATGCAACAGGCCCATTTTCCTATGATGCAGAACAATACTAGATGCAGTGACTTTGAATCTACCTTTGCAGAGATGAAAGACTACTGGGCATGTTTGAATGCACCTGCTCAGACTACTCATGAAGTCATAATTCCAAATTATTTATCAGCTGCCTAACGAGGCGTCTAAGGCTCCGAAATAATGAAATCCATCAAATATCTGAAGTGCAGATCAAAGTTTCATCCCAAGGAAAGGATCATAGCTAGATCTGCTGCCATAATTAGCCTCACCCAATAGGTAAACATCACACTTTCTTCAGAGACAAGAGTCCTGGAGCCTAGTTAGACTGATGCAGACTCACCCATAAGCCACAACTAATCTACGAAGCTTCTGAACATTCAGTGTTTCCATGTTTCAAGCAGACAATAACTCTTTAGTTTCTACACAACTCTATCAAAAATTTGTAATTTTTTAGTTCAAGTATTTTAATTCTTTTTTTGTGTAGCACTGAGATCCATATTTACATAGATTTTTCTTAAGTTTTCTGTTTGTTGGTTGTTTTGTCTAGGTCTTATTTTATTTTCTGTTTGTTTCAGAAATATAAGAATAAAATATTAATACATATCATTTTTCTTAGAAATTTTCAAACAACATTTATTAAAGTTTTTTTTTTCTTTAAGTAGAAACCAGGAGCCACAGTTTAAACACACACACACACACACACACACACACACAATGGTCCAACATCCCAAAAATTAGTTCTAGGTTTTAACAATAGAAATTTGGGTCCAAGTGATTAATTTTTTAGTCATCAGATAAATAAAATATCACTTGAAATGTAGGTACCATAAGGGCAATTATAAAACACGGTAGTTAAAACCAAGATCACTAGTAAGTATGCCAATGTGTTTCTCTTAAACAGCCATTTGGCAGGCTGGGATGTGACTCATTTTATGTTCTTGTCAATTCAAATACAAACTCACTATATTGCTTATTTTAAAAAATTGTTAGTATGAGGCAGGTCTCCTAAAAAGGCAGTTAAATTTTTCTGGTATATTAAAAGAGAGTTTACAAAAAGATAGATCTGTGGCAAATATTCAGAGGAATCGCCCAACAACAGTAGGGCTTCGAAGCAGAAGAGAAAACATTTTAAATGCATGACCAAATGTTTTCTTGAAAATTACTCTAAAATTAGGTGACCAAAAATATAAGTACTATGTCTACAGTCTATAGATGTAAAGATTTTCCATAAAAATGAATGAGCACAACACACATAGATCCTGCAAGCATAGCAAAATCTGAAACTAAAAATATTGTTTTAGCTGGTAAAAACATTTTTTTATATGTAAGTGAATTATGGTGAGTTTCCTAACTGCCTGAAATGAATACTGAATTGAAACAAAAATCTGTAAAATTTGTATGTTTAAATGAGGCTAGAATAAGAAATAAGTACAAAGGAAAAAATAAATGAAACTGTAAACTATCAATAGAAACAAAGGAAGTATAATTGTAGGAGATATAATGCTTTCATTATAAAAGGAAAAATCTAGATACCAAAAGGTTCTATTCTAGGTCTTGATAAGAAGTTCCGTCTGTAACAGTCTTTAACCAGTCCATACATTTTCCTGCCTACAGAAAGGGTAATGGTGTAACTGACAAACTACAGTGTCCAGACAGAAGCATTACCTGGGCCCTGTTAGATTACTTGGGGTTGACTCCACCTCACTCCAGGAGACCCAAATTCTATTGCGGGGCAATACTCTTCCAGAACAGAAGTTTCTAAAAGTACAGGCAGAAGAGAAGTCTCCCTATTGTCTAAAATCCTATTGTATTTTCCCTTTTCTACAACAAAATGTGGGTGGGATCTTCAGAAACAACATTTTTAAAAGCACATTTGAAAGCATCATCCTGCCAAAGGCCAGGATACTTGATTGACAGAAGAATTCCATGAAGGCAGGAATTGTGTCTGGCTTGACTTAACCCTTCCTCTCCATTCAAAGCCTGTCTTGATGCCTTGATCACAACTGGCAATCACTAAATATTACAGCAATGAGGACCTAGCATACCTCTCGGGGCTTTTTCAACATCACACAAGTAGACACTTTATTTTAAAGTACTTAATTTAAGCTCAGTTTATTTACTATTTCACTAAAATGTCTTTATCACCCAACAAGATTGCAAAGCCAGCAAGGTTAAAAATGATGCCTTTTGTTTCTGGTTTGTTTGTTTTTTAACGTGAGCAAAACTTTACCTTTTTATTTGAAGACTTGCTGTGAAAAAAAAAAAAAAGTCTTTGTTTATTTTGTATCTCAGAGATTACCTTGAATAAAGGTTTAATAACAACCACAGTATCCCATGAAAATATATAGGAATGAGTGTAACTCTTCAGAATATGCTTTAAAAAAACAAAAAACAAAAAAGTAACACTATAGTTTACTTTTAAAGGGCATGGATATTTTTATTTTTCCCAACCCTACAGAAAACTAACAGGATCTTAATTCCACATATTTATAAACAATCATATAATTTTCCAAAATAACTTCATATTAAGTGACTTCACCATAAAATGAGACTTTTTAAAAATCAAAACAAAACATTAGATAATTCAATTCAACAAATGGCTATGAAACTATTTATAAGGCCCTGTGCTAGAGGTTGAGTAAGATATGACCTTTTGGGTTCACAATCTATCTGAAGACTTGACAGGTAGTTCAAAGGACAAATCCAGCAACAGCCCCAAGTCCCTTGATGCTTATTGAGGAGGCTTTTTCATAGTGATAAGTACTACACAAATTATTTTTATAACAAGAATAATGAAATACCTGTAATGAATAATCAAATAAGGGGAAACTATGGGCAGAAGAGATTTCACTCAAACATAAGATTACTTAATCACCTAGGAAGAAAAAGACTGGATGTATTCCAAAGACTGTCTTCATCATTGGAGATGTTTAGGTTATGAACTGGAAATTACTTTCTTATTTTGATACCTGCCTGAAAGTAGGGTACAGGAACAACTGATGTGTCAAGGTCTTTTGCTGACCTAAGAAATTACAGAATAATATTTATACTGGAAGAGAAGTGAGGAAGATTACATATCTAAACTGGTGATTAACAAAACTGTTGAGCACTACTCCCAATATTTCCAGTCTTTCTGGGTGAACTACAGACATAAGAAGAAACAGTAAGCTTTACACTGCATTATTAATAACTCAAAGTAATAATGCCACCCAAACCCAAGTTCAGGTTGGTACAATTCATGTCACTGCTAATTGCTTTGTAGTTTGTGATGATACAAAGACATGTGGTAAAATACTACACTAAACTTTAGGCAAGTATTATCTAAACCTGGCCATGAATAGAGCCAGGTAAAATAAATTTTTATCTAATACTATACACATAAATATCAAATACCTAAAGTGGTGAGCATAATTAACCACCAATAAGTACATTAAAATCCCATGTTTCAAAAAAGAAAAAAAAACTACATAAAAATTGAATTATTGCATGGCTCAGTGGTTGAGCATCGACCCAGGAACCAGGAGGTCATGGTTCAATTCCCAGTCAGGGCATATACCAGGGTTTGAGTTACCCAGGGTTGTGGGCTGAATCCCCAGTGTGGGGCATGTAGGAGACAGCTGATCAATGATTGATTCTCTCTCATCATTGATGTGTCTCTCTCTCTTTCTCTCTCCCTTTCTTTCTGAAATCAATAAAAATATATATTTTTAAAAATGGAATTATTGTCTATATCAATTAAGAATTCATTCTGTTCCAAATAATAAAAAGTCTAATCAACAGTGGATTAAATGGGCAGGGAGTTATTCTCCCTCAATTAAAATGATTGAAGGTACGTGACTGTTAGGATGGGGTTAGGTACTCATCAGGTACAATCAATGAGCACGATTTTTCCACCTTCCAGTTCTGCTTTACATCCTCATGCTTGTCACCTAGTTGTCAGAGGACTACTGCCATGCTTCCCAACTCATATCAACATTCAAATGAGAAAGAAAAGGTGATGCAGCACCTGTCATTTCACCTTTTATGGAAAAGTTATAATCCATAACAGTTTTACCTACTTCTCATTAGCTAGAACTCAGTTACCTTCCCAGCTCTATTAGGGAGACTGGAAAAGCAAATGCAGTTGAACCCCATTATTCACAAATTCTGTATTTATAAGTTCATCTACTCACTAAGATTTATTGGTAATCCCCAAAGCAATGTGTTTTCATGATCACTCATGGAATGTGCAGAGTGGCAAAAAATTTGAGTTACCCAACGGACATATTCTAACAAGGTGAGAATCTGCCTTCGAGTTTCAGCTCTCATACAGAGGTGACCAGAGGATGGACACTCCAGAGGACAGAACACTACAGTGCAAAAAGATCCTGCTCTAGGGCCGGTTGGATGGTGTTTGAGTCTCAACTCTGGGACCTGTTAGTGGGTGGTACCAGGCAAGTGAGTTCACATTTTAAACCTTGTTTTCTCTTCTGTAAAAAAAAAAACAAAAAACAACTACGATGTTTTTAGGATTTAAGATTATGTCCATGTGAGGTATCAGTGTGTGTGTGTGTGTGTGTGTTTACATATTTGCCCTACAACAATGGTACAGTGATTCTGGCAACTTTATAGGACCCAACTACTGTCAATAACAAGAGTCAACTGGATTTGCCTTTTCCAGGATTCTCTTTATAAAGGTAGACAAGAAAGGGGTTTGGTAATGAGTAGCCAACCTACAGGTGTCTATTTCATTGAAGATACACCATTGTTTTAAGGTGTGTGTTTTGGTCTTTGTTTTTTGCTTGGCCTAAGATTTAGTATTTCTCAAACTTTCCACAAAAGATCCCCCAGTGTCAGAGGAGCAGGGAGCGGGCCTAAGCCGCAGTCTGGCCTCACTCTGCAGGAGGTGACCAACAGGCCATTTGTGGGGGATGGCCCCTGCCAGCAAGCAGCCGGCCCCACACCTCATTACCCCTCCGCCCCCGCTGGTCGCCGCTTCCACCCCCCTCACCCCCCACGCTGATCGCCATCCCCTCCCTCTGCCCACTGACACCCACCTTGGCTGGCCTGGTGCTGCCTGCTCACTGGCCCAGCCCCACCCACCGGTCTTTATGCCATTCAGTCAATTTGCATATTAGGCTTGTACTATATAGGATTACACAGTCACTAATGTCTAGCATTTAAAAGAAACAATACCAAGCATTGGCAAAGTTTTGAAGTAACTAGAATTCTCATGCACTGCTGCTAGGTGAATGAGTTGTACAACCACTTTAAAAAATACTTTGACAGATTTTTTGGTGTGTGTTTTTTTTAATGTTTTTTTTAATTGAAAGACAGACAGAAAATTATCCATATGCCTCACTCCCTTGTTTTTTTTAATTTTTAGAGACAGAAAAGGAGAGGGAGGGAGAGAGCGAGAAATATCAATGTGGGAGAGAAACATAGGTTGCCTCCTGTAACCCACAACCTGCGTATGTGCCCTAACCAGGAAAATTATGACCTTATGGAAACAGGATGTTGCTCAACCAACTGAGCCACACTGGCCAGGGTAACAGGTTTGGGGGTGTTTGTTTGTTTGTTTGTTTTTATACAATTAAACAGTTTTTTAATATAATTAAACTGAGGAAATAGTTCCACTCCTAGGTTATTAACCCAGTACGGTAAACAAATAGTTAAAAAGCAGCCTTAAATTGAAAAGGCCAGTTTATTAGGATATCTACATATCCTAATACAACCATATAGTTTAAGACCGCTCCTAAGCAGGATTCTCAAACTGGGTTAAATGTTTTGTATGGATAGGAGTTGCAGACACTATAAAGCCTAGCCAAAGTCATTACCTTCTTTCCAACTTAATGCTATGGCAAGAAGAAGAAGAAAAGAAGTGATGGCAACGAAGTGTATATTTCAAGTATCCTGACATCTGGATCCACTGCTCTCAATGAGCTTACTAAGTGATAACTAAGCATCTGTCTTTCCTGTTAGAATCCTTAATGCTATTTGGAAGATAGTAACACAGTCATGTTAACAAATTTTTAAAGAGTAATTTTTGGTAATGCAGCCTATTAATAAAGGGTGATGGATATTTTTTCTATCTTTTCTGTCTTTCCTCATGTGCTAACTTAGCTAGGTTTTTTTGTTGTTGTTGTTGTTGTTTCTTCATTATTTTTAAGTCTTGAGCATCTGTATCTTTTTGTTAGACTTTCATTTATCACTTTAGGGATTTGGGCAAGGAAGAAACTGGTGATTTTCCCTTGCCGGTTGGAATAAAGAAAATTTAGATGATGATGAAAAGATGGAAAGAAAATAGTTACTGAACTTTTGATGAAATATGGCAATAGCTTGCTCAGGTTTAGTTTCTGACATTGACAGAGTTCAAGTTCACTTCTCACATCACATGAAACTGTACCCTGATCGTAGTAAATGATATATTTTGGTTTTAGTTTGTAATTAGAGCATTGTTTACCTGTGTTTCTCAAGGAACTATTGCTTTCAGGACTTCCACAATTTATGTTGGGAAACCTTTCTTTACAGCTGGAATTGTTCATAAATTAACTATCATAATTAGCATAATTAACTATCCTTGAGAATTTTCTTAGCCCCATGCTTCCCAAATAGGAACAGAGGTACTTCTGTCACCAAGGACAACAGAAAGTGACAAGACAGAATCAAAGGCCTATCTTCAATGGGTATCAGGTTTACTTTATATTACTTTAAATAAAGGATTTTTAAAATCCTATTTAATATTTAATGAGGTATAATTTCTTTTTTAATATATTTTATTGATTTTTTTTACAGAGAGGAAGGGAGAGGATAGAGAGTTAGAAACATCGATGAGAGAGAAACATCTATCAGCTGCCTCCTGCACACCCTCTACTGGGGATGTGCCCGCAACCAAGGTACATGTCCTTGACCGGCATCAAACCTGGGACCCTTCAGTCCGCAGGCCGACACTCTATCCACTGAGCCAAACCAGTTAGGGTGAGGTATAATTTCTATACAGTAAGTTTTACCCTATCTGAATGTAGAGTTTAAATTTTGACAAATGAATAAGTAACAGATGTGAAATACCAAGGAGAAGTGAAAGTCACAAGATAGAAACTAAGGTATATCTTCAATAGATATCAAGTTTACTTCATATTACATTTTTACAAAGGGTTTTTTAAAGCCTATTAAATATTTAAAGAAGTATAATATACATACAGTAAATATGAATGTATAGTTTGAATTTTGACAAATGAATAAGTCACAGATGTATAAATACCATCACAATTCAGATAGAGAACATTTCCATCACTCCCAAGTTTCTATGTGCCCTGTATAGAAAATACTCTCACCGGCCCCCCAACCATCCCCATCTCGACTGAGCTGTTCTGTTCTTTTTCTAGAATGTCAAAATAATGGAATCATAAAGAGTATTCTTTTACAGCTGGATTTTTTTTTTTCATGTAGCATAAAGCTTTTCAGATATACCTATGTTTTTTTGTATATCAGTAATTTGTTGCTATTTATTGCTGGCAAGTATTCTATTAAATACATGTACCATAAGTTATTTATTCATTTACCAGGTGATGGACATTTAGATTGCTTCCAATTTTGACTTATTATGAATAAAGCTGTTATAAACTTGCATTTCCCTCTGCCCCGAAGATATCCATATGACTCATTCCCTCAGTTTCTTCAGAACCCTGTCCCAATGTCATCTATTCAGAAAGGCCTTCCCAGACTACTCTCTATCTGAAATGGCACTTCCTATCACTCTCTAGTCACCTAGCTCCTGATTATTTCTTCATACCTCTTAGCGTTACCATCATTTACATTACATATTTCATAAGAAATAAAGACAAAAAGATTATATTAGTCAATGACCTTCAGAGAAACACAGCCAATTGGGTATATTCATAATTTTAGAGTTGAAATCTAGCCCAAATCAGTTATTTACAGATGGAGGAAAATAAGCCCAAGGTAGTGATGTAATTTGGTCTTACAATAAGTCCATTATTCTTTTTACTACTCAAACACAATCTTATTTTCAGAAGCTACTGTGCTTTGTAACACTAAAAAAATTATTCTGAAAAAATAAAAAGCATTCTAAATTATGAAAATTATACAGAAATTGTGAAAATGGAATTCCTACCTAAAATTATAAAGACTTCCTAAAGATTAACATTTACTCAATAAATGTTGAACATTGCTCATGAAGCAAGTGTGTGTGGCACTAGATCTACATTATTCCAAAATAGAATTACTCATTAAATAAATACTTATTGAGTGCTTATAATAAGAGTAAACATTGCTTGGGGGTTAAAAAAATTACTATGTTCAGTTCCCATTTTAAAGTTACTTACAAAATATTGCAGCTAGAATCTGTAAGCATTTCACATAACCACAATCTCACAATTTTGAAACAGGTCAGAAAAGAGGGCTTTCCAGTATTAGTGTAAACATGCAAATTAGGAGGAAACTTTGATAAAGTGGAAAAAGCCGTGGAACTGCAGGCTGGAGACGGGAATCTGTTCTGGGATCTGCCTTCAGCAGTGTCTGGGCAAACCAGTTCACGTCTTTGGGCCTCACTAGACACAGTAAGATGATGGGCTTCCATAGTTCTTCACTATGGATAGGGATCAGAATCACTGCCCAGGAACTTATGAAAACATGCCTAGATGCTGCCTCAAAACTATCCAATCAAATGGCCAGGAGAAATCTGTTGAAAAGTTCATCAGATTATAATGCTATTGCTCCTTGATCAGTCATCTCAGTGACCTAGGGTTCTTTCTAAGGACTCATTCTGTGAAATTTAGTTTTAATATTTTCTAGCCAGCACAAAAATTTAATTAGAATATCTTTACTACTTTTACAGTAAATAAGACTCAGTCTAGTACTTCAAGAACTGCCAAGTATATGGAAAGTAACAATTATCAGTTAAGAAGGATAAACTGCTTGCAATGTAATTTATTTTTAACTTCCAATTTTACGCTTCAAGCCAGTGTATAAAGAAGATGATAAATAAAATTATTTACTTTGGGTCTAGCAGCTCAAAATATACCCATGGGGCAAAACCCCAGGAGGCAGGAGTGGTTAACAAGAACCAAACCCCTGCAGCTTGCTTTAATACGCCCTACACCTATCTTTCAGCACAGGAAGTTAACAGTTGTCTCACTTTGATTTGGAAAACACCTCTTCGTAGACCTCTATGTAGGAAATTTACCTTTTTGAAGGGCATACTGGCAATATGTTTATTAGCTATGGATATGTAATTGTTCCTGTGACTGTTGGAAGCCAAAAAAAAAAAGTCATTTTTGAACAATGCTGTAGAAGCAGCGCTACATGGGTACACATGTGAGCCTTGTTGAGTTAATGGCCAGGAAGACTACAGGGAGTACTTTGTGTTTCCTTAAACTTTTTCTGATTTAGACAAAATCATATCATATGAAATGTTCCTCATTCTCCATATGTAGAGAATTTCCCCTCTGTTTCCTACAGAAAAACCTTTCTGCCATCTCAGCCAAATGAAATGTTTATGTTCACTGACTGCTGGCTATGTCCAAAAATCTCTGTTAGTGAAATGAGTTCAGGGAATTTGGAAAAAGCCCAAGTGCCCATCAGTAGATGAATGGATAAAAAAGCTGTGGTACATTTACACAATGGAATACTACTCAGCCATAAAAAGAAGAAAATGTTACCTTTTGTGACAGCATGGATGGACATGGAGAGTATAATGATAAGTGAAATAAGCCAGGCAGAGAAAGACAAGTACTATATGATTTCACTGATGTGTGAAATATAATGAACAATATAAACAAACAAAATAGAAACAGACTAATACATAGAGAACTGACTGACACCTGTTGGTGGGGGAGGGAGGTGCCTGACTGGGTAAAAAAGGTGAAGAAATATTAAGAAAACAAACAAACTCATAGACACAGACAACATTATGTTGATTACCAGAAGGAAAGGGGGTTGGAAGATGGTAGGAGAGGGGATAGAGGGGATAAATAGTAATGGAAGGAGACTTAACTTGAGGTGGTAAACACACAATCTATACATATAAAAGCCTAAGCAACTGAACGACTGGTCGACCGGTGGCTGTGATGCATAATGACCACCAGGGGGCAGACACTCATTGCAGGAGCTTCCCCCTGGTGGTCAGTGTGCTCCCACAGCCAACCTCCCATGGACCCTCCCTCCGGCCAGCTGGCCAACCTCCCACAGGCCTGCGCCCCTGCCAACCAACCTCCCGTGGCCCTGGCCAACCTCCCGCGGCCCAATTGGATCCCACCTGTGCACAAATTCATGCACCAGGCCTCTAGTACAATATACAGTTGGTGGATTACAGAATTGTATACCTGAAACCTATATAATTTTATTAACCAATGTCACTCCAATTAATTTTTTAAGTAAATAAAAAAAAAAATTCTGTGTAAGGGAACTAAAATACTTCTGTGCAGTTTATCATAAACTTTAAAAGGTATACCAGTACATCATCAGTACCTTTAAAAGGTGTTATTAGTACAGCATCACCACAAGAAAAACTGGTGTTTGGGTTAGTTTTCCTTTTGTTTTTACTTTATTGTCCTTTATAATTTGAACCTGGAATTCTTAACTTGGTTCTGTGTTCACAATGTGAATATAATTTTCTTTTACTTAATTTAGATCATACAATTACTTTCATTTCCATAGGGCCTAACATTTCCCTAGTAACTCTATAGTTGTCATTTCTGACTAGGAATATAAGAATGCTAGCTTAGGCAACTCACCCTCCCAGAAGCACCCCAGTGCCTTTCCCTCCTTTTCTCCCCCCCCCCCCCCGCCCCAAAAAGGTGCTTTACTTCAGCCATCTCTCTCCTAAGCTCCAAGGGTCCTTCTTTTGCTTCTGTAACTTGTTTCCTGAGCCCATTTCTTCTACAGCTCACTTCTATCTCTGTGACTTTCTAAATAAAATTTATCTTATAATTTGAAAAAAATAGAATGCTGGCTTAAACTGTTAATTTTTTTTTCCAAAATTCAATGGAAGATAATATAAAATAATTCGAAGACATTGTGAGTCCAATAATCATTAAGATTAATTTAGAATCAAGACATTTCCTTGGGGAATGTAGAAAAGGACATGGACTCTAGAGTCTAATATCTTGGTGTCACTATGTGTTATAATTATGGGAAAGTCAATTAAGTTCTCTGAGATAATAATGCCCCTTCAGCAAATGTACGGTAGGATCAAAGACACCCTGCACATACAAGGCTCAAGTATTACATACATGCTGGCTTCTGGGGGTGTTTTTTCCCTTTTAATTGAATTTATTGGGGTGTCACTTGTTAAAATTATACAAGTTTCAGATGCACAACTCCACAACACATCATCTGTGCACTGTATTGTGTTCCCCACCCCAAGTCAAGTCTCCTTCCATCACCATTTTCCCTCCTTCACCTCTTCCCCTCCCATAGCAATCCTCACACTGTTGTTCCTGTCCATTAGTTTTTTGTCTTTTTTTTTCTTTTATTGCTCAAACACTACATCACCCCCATCTAGTCCTTTCAATCCCACCCCACCCCACAGCTGTCAGCCTATGACCCTGTCTCTATTTTGCTTGTTAGTTCATAGTGTTCATTAGATTCCACATATGAGTGAAATCATATAGTACTTTTCTTTTCTCTGACTAGCTTATTTCACTTAGCTCCAAGTGTTTTTTAATTTATATTTCAAAGTACATCTACAAAAGTCTTTGTATTTAGCCAATGAAGACTATCAACAATAGGCTCTTCCAGATTTGCTTCAAATCTCAACGTTAGCCTAATGAATCCACTCCTGTCACATCTGAATGGATCGATTGTGAATGTTAAGTATTGAGATCTCCAACAGAACAGTTCATGTTTATAATAACTTTAAATTTCTAAAAAGTATTCATTTTTGTACCTATTTTAAGTATCAGCTTTAAGATGATGAAAACAGCATTAAGTTTTATTTAATCTTAGTGCTCTAATTTATCAAGAGAAAAGTACAGAAAGAGGCAAAGAAAAAAAGGCAACTTCTCTGATGTTATTTTCTAAAATGAATACCGTATTTAACATGTTATAAAATGTTTATAAATTTACACCTTTAGTTTTGCTTTTTCTATTTTATAACACAAACAAGACAAAAATACACTTAAATATTTGCTAGAAATAAAAGCAATACCAACATTGAGTAAATGTAAACAAAAATGGTAAGCACACCTACACAAAAATCAGCACACTCTATTTTTAATCAAAACCCCAAACCAACATGGCATTTTTACAGCTTATAACTAAAGAGGACCTTTCAAACCAGTATCCCCAACTCGAACAGTGAATCACTTCAAGATAGATAAAAATTAGATCATAATCTAATGTAAGACTACTACCTAGCTGTTATAAAATGTAGACAACTCTGAAATCATCCTCTCCTAGAAAGGCATTTACAAAAATTCCACACTTGCTTTTTTAAAAGTAGTGGAATGGGATTCCAATTGAATATGGTCATTTATTTTCTTATTTTTATTAAGTTACCCTGTATATATTTGTATTAACCTTCTCCATTTAAGATTTTAAATTCCTTGAAACTAGGCATCACAACTTTCTTATGATTAACAATTGAATGTAATATGTTCCAAAATAGAAGAAGAAAAAAAAATCAGAAGATATTAAAAAAAAAAAAAGAAAAACAATCAGTAGCTCAGCACATTGTACTGGCAATCCTTCAACAATGATAAAAGAAAAATCTAAAATTACTAATGAAACAAGAAATTTCCTAATCAAGAACTTCTTGGTCCAAAGATAGGATGAAATGAAGATGCACATAAAGCACATAGATTTCCAAGTACCACAGAAGATTCACATCAACAACCAACGCTGAACACCCTGACGCTACACACTGAGGAATTCAATGGGGCAATTCTTTGTGGTTTCCTTAGAAAAACACTGTTCATTATCTATTTACCAAAATAGGACTGCTCTTAATTCTCATTTCTTCACAGGTGTTTAAGTTTATGGTTATAACTAGAAATATTATTATAAGTTTACATAAGCTTAAATAAAACATTTTCTTAACTATTTTAAGCACGAATTTAGCACCAAAGTAGCATGTACTGACATTATATTTTTGCAAACAGTTAAGGCTCCTTTTTAACAAAAGCAGCTAAGGCAGTACTCAGTACATGCCAGGCCCTGTGCTATGAGTTTTGTGAATATAATCTCATTTGATCAATGAAACTGTAGAGTCCCTGTTTTATAGATACTATCCCCTTTATATGTGGACTAAAAACTGTAGGAACCAGATTTCACTCAAATTAGGCCTGCTAATTCCACAGCTGAGCTCCTATCTCCACAAACTAAGGTATTTTTTATTATTATTAAATGTCACTACCATGAACATCTCTTATTTACAGAAGTTTGGTTCTTTTTAATGGTTCAAAACCAACAACTATAAATTGTATTTTCTAATTTGGGGTTTACAATCTTAGTAGAATGGGGAATACTGTTGTCAGCATGCAACGGAGATATTTCAAAAACCTTTGACTTAGATACTTGAGACTTTAACACCACCTTAATGATGCCAATAGCAAAACTGAACTAAAATATCACTAGAAAATAGGATATTTGTACCATGTTATGATGCCAGTGGCTAGGCTGGGGATTTGACCACATAATTCTAGTATTCAGGAATAAATCTGGTCTACTGGGCTCTGATCCTTCATTCTAGATCACTTCAGCAACTGGACTTTAATATCAGGAAGGGAAGAAGTCCAGAAGAGCTCCCCATGTGCAGGCCTTCCTTCCTGAGTGGTGAAGAGTCCCCACTTTTAATCTGGATTCTGACAGGAACTTCCTGAGTGATCCTGGGCAAGATTAAGCATTTCTTTAACTCTCTAGTGCAGCAGTTCTCAACCTGTGGGTCGCGAACCCCTTTGGCGGTCGAACGACCCTTTCACAGGGGTCGCCTAAGACCATCCTGCATATCAGATATTTACATTACGATTCATAACAGTAGCAACATTACAGTTACGAAGTAGCAACAAAAATAATTTTATGGTTGGGTCACAACATGAGGAACTGTATTTAAAGGGCCAGAAGGTTGAGAACCACTGTCAATAGGTAAATATATGAAGAGTGGTTATAGTAACAAAGTAAGAGCCTAATACTCAGTTTTGCTTTTCTCTTAGCAAACAAAATAAGAAATTAACCTTGAGAAATTGACTACATGTCTAGAGTTTGGTTCCTCTTTTATAACATAAGGGTATTTAAATATGTTACCTTAAAGATTCTAACCCATTCTTTGTTAATCTATACTATATGCTACAAACTTAAGATAAACATCATGAGGCATTTTAAGAATCACTGGCCATAAAAATTGTGAATAGGAGGAAAACTGAACAAAAAGAACATCAACTGCCATAACAATGAATACTTATAACTGCTTAAATTGGCTTTAACTCTTATGAGTTATAAATCGAAATAGCACCTTTGCAAAATGCTCTAAAAGAATATATGAATGGTCTGTAGCAATAGGTTCTACTTAAAATGAACATTCATTAAAATGGTTTATACAATATATTTCACCTTACTAATGTATTTAAACAATTATATCCTCCAAATATTCTAACTTTTTAAAATGTATAGATATTTCATGATAGTGAATTTAGTAAAAAGATAAGTGGTTGCTAGGAGTTGTGGGAAAGCAGCAGGAAGGGATGAATGGGTGGAGCACAGAGGCTTTTTACAACAGTGAAACTATCTGTATGACAATGGAATGGTGGACACATGTTACTGTACATTTGTCAAAACCCACAGAATGTATGTGGGTCATCAATTGTAACAAATGTACCACACTAATGCAAGAAGCTAAGAATAGAGGAAAGAGGAATACAGGAAGAGAGTACATATAAACTTTCTACTATTCATTTTTCTATAAACCTAAAACTATGCAAAAAAGTAGTCAATTAATAAAAACAAACTTTTGGAAATAGATAATGATGACCATTACACAATACTGTGAATGTAATTAATGCCACTGAACTATACACTTTAACAATGGTTAAAATGGTAAATTTTATGTTATATATAATTTACTACCAATAAAAGGTCATAACACTCCTTGTTTAATTAGAAAATAATTCTGTGACCCCTGACTAGGTGACTCAGTTAGTTAGAGTGTCATTCCCTACAACAAAAGGTTGCAGGCTCGGGTCCTGGTCAGGGCACACACCTAGGTTGAGGGTTTGATCCCTGGTCCAGGTGCTTATGGAAGGCAACTGATCAATGTTTCTCTTTCTTTCTCCCTTACTCTCTCTAAACATATCCTAAGGTAAGGATTATAAAAAAGAAAGAAAAAGAAATCTAATATATCAGTTTTAAAACTGTAATAAGAACTTACCATATAATGTTTCCTTTTTTTTCTAGCTTCCTTAAGAGACATTCATGAAAAAAATTATTAGTGTTATTTTAGATAGGGCATTATTTTTATTCTTTTTCTCACTAAGAACAAAAGAAAAACCCACATTTTAAAAGAAAAAAGTAAGTTACAAACAGCCCAAAATCATGCACTTGTATATTGCTTTAAATTTTTCAAATGTAGGAAAAACATATAATCTTCACAAAGCTTTATCACAACATTTAGGTCTTTGAATTAAAAAGCTGATAATTTCATTTTCGCCTAAAAAATTAAAAGGAAGTTCAGCTACTTGGCCCACATAATAAAAGAAGATGGTGGCAAAGACAAAATCAAATTCAAAGTTTACTAGCAAGTCTATATCCAGTATTTTTCTACCACTTCACTTTCTTAGTCATAATTCAGAGGTAATATGGTTCCATAAAATATGTTTCAAGCTTATATTCTGTTAATAGTTAATTTAAAAAAAAAAAAAAAATGTTGCCCAGCCAGCATGGCTCAGGGATTGAGCATTGACCTATGAACCAGGAGGTCATAGTTCAATTCCTGGTCAGGGCACATACTGGGGTTGCAAGCTCAGTCCCCAGTGTGGGGAGTGCAGGAGGCAGCTGATCAATGATTCTCTCTCATCACTGATATTTCTAGCTCTTTCTCCCTTCTCCCTTCCTCTCTGAAATCAATAAAAATATATTTTTAAAATAATAAGAATTTAAAAAGAAGTGTCTGATTTATATTACCATTGTGTTCTCTATTATCATTGTGTGCTTTATTTTGTTGCGTTTAATTTATAAACATTACAAAAATTACTTAAGAGTACACAAAATGTAGAACTTTCTAACTAAACTTTAATATGGGATTTAAAAATTATTTTTTAAATAAACTCCCATAGAATAGGCAACTGCCATTACTCCTTAAATCTGAGATATTGAGTATAAGAAACCACTGATTAATAAAAGTTTAGGAGGAAAAACTATTGCTGTAAACATATTTATCAATTTAAAAAACATCCTACCTTTAAGAAGTTAAAATACAAATCTTAGAATCAAGATATCTCAGATAGCAAAATCCTATAAGTCTAGGATAGTTTTCAAAAAAACTATGATCTCTACTCTAGCCAAATGTGGACATGAGACTTAGATTATATCACTACCCAGTCACAGTTACAAATCAATTAAAAATTAGAATCTGAATCTCTTGATTCCCTGAGTTCAATGGAAATTTTTTTATGAAACAAATAATTTTAACGGTACACCTCAAAATGGTACAAGATAGCATTTTAAAGTACTTCCTAGAATATATTCTTAGTGACCAAGTTCTATTAAGTGTTCTAGGAGTTTCTAAACATATACACACACACACACACACACACACACACACACACACACTCTAAAGGCCCGGTGCACGGATTCGTGCACCAGTGGGGTCCCTCAGTCTGGCCTGCAGGGATTGGGCTGAAACTGACTCTTCCACATCCCCTGAGGGGTTCCGGATTTCAAGAGGGCAGTTCTCCGGTGACGCACCCTGGAATCAGGCTCTGGGTGCGTCACCTGAGAACCGCAGCTGCCAAGTCACCATGGCTCGGCAGTTCTGGTGGTCAGTGCGCATCATAGCTACTGGCTAGTTGGCCAGTCAGCTGGTCGCTTAGGCTTTTAGATAGATAGATGATAGATAGATAGATAGATAGATAGATAGATAGATAGATAGATATAGATATCGATATAGAGATATAGATATGTAGATATATTTAGATATAACACATCTTTTTTTTTTTAATCCTTACCCAAAGATATGCTTTTTCATTGATTTAGGAGAGAGGAAGGGAAAGAGAGAGAGAGAAAGAAACATCTATGTGAGAAATATCAATGTTGCCTCCCTCCCGCAACCCAACTGGGAATCAAACCCGCAACCCGGGTAATGCTGGTCTCCAAAAATGAGTTTGGAAGTGCTCCCTTCTCATGTATTTTTTTTAATAGTTTGAGAAGGACTAAAAATTCTTTTTTAAATATTTGGTAGAAATCTCCAGTGAAGCCATCTGACTATAATGTTCTTTGGTGGACAGTTTTTGAGTACCAATTCAATCTCTTATTATTGGTTTGTCTATGCATTCTATTTCTTCTTGATTCAGTTTTATGAAATTAAATGTGTTCAAATGTTATCCAACATCCCTGGATTGTGCAATTTGTGAGGATATAACTGATCATAAAAGTCTCTTATAGTTCTTTGCATTTTTAAGTTATTACTTTTAATGACTTTACTATCATCTTTCATTTTATATTTCTGTCCTATTTTGCTTGGTTAGCCTACCTAAAGGTCGGTCTATTTTATTTTCAAAACACAAGGTTCTTAGTTTCATTGACTTTTTTTTATTGTCTTTTAGTCTCTCTTCCATTTATTCCTATTCTGATCTTTGTTATTTCCTTCCTTCCACTAACTTTGTGCTTAGTTTGTTCTTTTTCTACTTCCTTCAGATATAAAGTTAGGTTTATTTGAGATCATTCTTAATTCCTAATGTAGGCATTTATTGCTATAAACTTCTCTCTTTGAATTGCTTTCATTGTATCCCATAAGTTTTGTTGTTGTTTCCATTTTCATTTGTCTCAAGATATTTTCTTATTTGCATTTTTATTTCTTTTTGACTCATTGGTTGTAGAGAATAATGTTACTTAATTTTCACATGTTTTCCAATTTTCTTCTTGTAACTGAATTCTACTTTCATACCATTGTGGTTAGAAAAGATATTTGATAAGATTTCAATCTTCCTAAATTTATTAAGATGTGTTTTGTGACATAATATATGATCTATCCTTAAGAATGCTTCATGTGCCCTAACTGGTTTGGCTCAGTGGATAGAGCATCAGCCTGAGGACTGAAAGGTCCCAGGTTCGATTCCGACCAAGGGCATGTATCTTGGTTGCAGGGACATCCCCAGTAGGGGGTGTGCAGGAGGCAGCTGATCGATGTTTCTCTCTCATCGATGTCTCTATCCCTCTCCCTTCCTCTCCGTAAAAAAATCAATAAAGTATATTTTAAAAAAAAAAGAATGCTTCATGTGTACTTGAGAATATGTATTCTGCTACTGTTGGGTGGAATGTTCTGTAAATATATGTTAAGCCATATGTTAAATTTCCTAATAGATTTTTCTGTCTGGACAATCCATTGCTCACAGTGAGGTATTGAAGTCTCCTACTATAATTATATTATTGCCTATTTCTCCCTAAAGATCTGCTAGTATTTTCTTTGTATACTATATTTAGGTGCTCCTACATTGGCTTCATCAATATTTACAAATATTATACCTTCAATGAATTGACCTCTTTATCATTATATAATGACATCTAGCTCTTGTTGCAGTATTTGGTTTTAAGTACAATTTTGTCTTATATAACTACCCACTTAATTTTAGTTTCTGTTTGCATGAAATATCTTTTTGCATCCCTTCACTTACAGTCTATGTGTGTCCTAAAAGGTAAAGTAATTCTCTTGTAGGCAGCATATAACAAGAAAAGAAAAGCTAGCATCGAACAGACTGTCCAACCTATGAGGGAAGGCGGGGGTGAGGGAGTAAGAGATCAACCAAAGGACTTGTATGCATGCATATGAGCATAACCAACGGACACAAACAATAGCGGGGTGAGGGCATGTGCTGGCGGGGGGAAGGTCACTGGGGGGAAAAGGAGCCTCGTGTAATACTTTAAACAATAAAGAATAAAAAATAAAAGCTACTTGTCCCTTCACATTCCAAAGAACATACATGCATAACCCATAGACACAGGCAACAGTATGGTGATAGCCAGAGGGTCAGGACCTGGGTGGAGGCAGGCAAAGGAGGGGGTGCGGGGAAGGGAGATGGAGACATCTGTAATAGTATCAACAATAAAAATAAAGAAAAGCTACTTATCCACAATCATATAACTAACTAATCAGGAATAATATTTGAACCTATGTGTGTCTGACATCAAAGCCCTTGCTCTAACCATTACATAACCAACCAGAAAACATTTTTGAATTTCTATACTAAAAGATTTAGAAGGAAAGTAAACTTTCAAAATGCTTTCTTTTTTTTTTTTTAATATATTTTATTGAGTTTTTACAGAGAGGAAGGGAGAGGGATAGAGAGTTAGAAACATCGATGAGAGAGAAACATCGATCAGCTGCCTCCTGCACACTCCCCACTGGGGATGTGCCCGCAACCAAGGTATATGCCCTTGACCGGAATCGAACGTGGGACCTTTGAGTCCGCAGGCGGACGCTCTATCCACTGAGCCAAACCGGTTAGGGCTCAAAATGCTTTCTTAAGAAAAATTTGCATGTGTGTTTATAGGTTAATATCAAATGTACTTTACTGTGCTGTAAATCTTTGAATATTAGATATTCAATGTATGTTAAATCTTTGTTAACCAGAATATTTAATCTATTGCTCTTGCCAGATAATGGGATCCATATGAAACAAAATATTCACACAATATGCAAGATTGCATACTGGATGCCAAAGAGAACAAGATGAGTAAAACACACGAGAGTAGCTTACAATATACTAGAGCAAAAGACATGCAAATTTAATCACAATGAAATAAATCACTTAGTGCCATAAAAATAAGTTACCAAATTGATGTATAGAAAAGAACAAAAGATTTCATACATGAAATGGAAGGGAACAGTGGAATTTGATCACATATTTCAGCCATATAAAAACAATAGCCTAAGAAGCTACAGGATTTACCAAAACTCATTAATCCCATTACTCAAAAATGTTTATGTATTAGGTAGGCAGCCTTCTAGGTAAGCCCTTAGGGATAAAGCAAAGGCAAAGAATGGCAGTGTACTCTTAGCTTACATTCTAACAGAGAAAACAAAAGAAGGAAAAAACAAATAAATGTACACTATAATGACAGGAAGAAGTGCAATGAAATAAAATAAGGCTGAGTAAAGAAGAGACTAAAGGATGATGAGTGCTACTTTAGATACTAGAAGCCCAGTGCACAAAATCTGTGCATAGGTAGGGTCCCTAGGCCTGGTCAGAGCTCAGGGCCAATCTGTGGGGGGGCCCCCCACTGGCATCCGCCTTGGCTGGCCTGGTGCCTCCCGCTTGCCGGCCCCGTCTCCACTGCTGCTGCCTGCCAGGGCCTGCAGGCTGGGGGCAGCTCCTGTGTTGAGCATCTGCCCCCTGGTGATCAGTGCACATCATAGCGACAGGTTGTTCCACCATTCGGTCGATTTGCATATTAGGCCTGCAGGATCGGGCTAAAACCGGTTCTCTGACATCCCCCGAGGGGTTCTAGATTGCAAGAGGGTGCAGGCCAGGCCGAGGGACCCCACTGGTGCATGATCGGGGCCGGGGAGGGTTGCGGGAGGGCTCCAGGGCCTGTCCAGCCAGTCTTGCTCAGTCCCAATCCACCGGACCCCAGCAGCAAGCTAACCTACCAGTCAGAGCATCTGCCCCCTGGTGGTCAGTGCACGTCAGAGTGACTGGTGAACCGGTCGACTGTCTGCCCTCTGGTGGTAAGTGCACGTCATAGCAAATGGTTGAGCGTCCTTAGCATATCATTAGCATATTTACGTTCTGATTGGTTGAATGGCCAATCACACAACTGGACACTTAGCTTATTAGGCTTTTATTATATAGGATGGTGGTGGCCAAGGTAATAATTTCAGATGGGGTAATATTAGAAGTGATCTGAGTAAAATGATGTAAATATTAGGAGGGGTAGGCTAGGAAGAGAAGTTTCGGAGAAAAATGTAGCAAGGGCAAAGGGTTATCTGATGAAGTAAAATAGATGTATTTGAGGATATAAAAAACAACTTACTTACATTTGGATTCATACTGCTTTCCACTGTAGCATATACTTCATACCTCAATGCTTACCACTATTAAACCATGTTATTTATTCTTACAAGTAATTTGAATTCATCTCATAGCAATCTTTCTATTCCACTATATGAGTAAATTATTCACTGTACAATAACTTCTCTTTATAGTGACAAATATCATTGGTACTTTCTTAGGAAGGAATTTTTTTTAAAATGTCAGAGATCATATGTCTTACTTTCCAAACAAATAAAATTAAATTGGGCAAAAGCAAATTTTGTATGTTAAAAACACTGAAGAAAAAAAAGAAAATTCTTCAGGTAATTACTGTATCCTCAAAACTCTTACATAATTATAATACCCATTCTCTGTTATAAAATAATTGGATTGAAATAGCTTTCTCCATTTCCTCCTTAATTTTAAGAAATAACAATTTTTAAAAGCCCATTACGAACCATCCTAAACTGTATCCTAGAACTTGAAAATAGCTAAGTACATAATGTATATACTAAAAAAATTGTATGCAGCAAATTCAAATATTCAAAGAAAGAAGCATATGATAAAATGCACAGAACGCTAGGTAGAAATTTAATCTGTAAGTTACAAAAGCCAAAAACAGTTTAAGAAATAATTAAAAGCTAAAAGGAAGATACTTTTTTTTCCTTCTTGCCATGCTCATAAATCATAAGTTGGCATTAAAACTCACATTTTTAAATCAGAAACAAAGCCTTTGAAATATCAGTCTCTAATATGAAAAACATATTTTTATATTTCAGTTCAACGAATAAAAATTGTTAATGTTCTCATCAGTCTAAAATGTCAGAGAAACATGGTTCCCTTCTGAAAAATAAGCTTTAGAAAAGCTCATGTGCCAGTCCTACTCTAGATCTATAGAGGAAACCATAAGAAGGTATTTGAATGAGAGCACTGCAGTGGTTATTTATCAGAAAAGGTAAATTAAGATTTTTTAAAATCAATTCCCAAGCTAAAAGACCACCAAAGACACTTGCAATGGTCCAGTCATACAAAATCAAAGAGGAAGTCCTCACCACCAATGAAAATAATATTCCTTCCAGGAGAATTTATTTGTGAGACAAAACAAACCCCTAAGTTTGAGACCCCTTTTTTCACACAGGAATAGCACAAAGTAATTTTATTTTGATTGGAAAGCCATTAGTAGTAACCCTATGTTCCTTGATGTCACAACTATATATAATACAATTGGCCAGTTTTAATAGGTAGAGGACTAGAAACACTTTTTGAAAAGTCATCACAGAAAGATCCCTTTATAATCATAGTAAAAATTATTATTTTAACTTTTTATCTTCCCTTTGGCACTAGGCCAAGGGAATTTCCCACTGTATGCAGCTTTAGGGCATCATTTTCCTAACTTTGGCTCTGCACAAAGGTATTCTGAAAGTTGTGGGTTCCACTATCAAAGACTTCTGTAACCATTACATTGAACATATAAAATAGGTTTCTTTAGTATAAAAATTTGAAAAGATGAAATCCTGCCATTTGAAACAGGGATGGATTTTGAGAATATCATGCCAGGTGAATAAGTCAGAAAATGTTAACAACCATATGATTTCACTAATATGTGGGATATGACTGAAATCAAGATATGAACAAATAGGAAAAACAAACAGCCCTAGCCGGCGTGTCTCAGTGGTCAGGACATCAAACTGTGCACAAAAGTGTCTTGGGTTCGATTCCCAGTCAAGGGCATGTACCTTGGGTTACAGTTTGCTCCCTGCCCCCGGTAGGAACATATGTGGGAGCCAACCAGTCAATGTGTCTTTCTCACATTGATGTTTCTCTCTCCCCCTCCCTC
This sequence comes from Myotis yumanensis, assembly GCF_028538775.1. Taxonomy (NCBI): domain Eukaryota; kingdom Metazoa; phylum Chordata; class Mammalia; order Chiroptera; family Vespertilionidae; genus Myotis; species Myotis yumanensis. Next base: position 82,806,629 of record NW_027223757.1, on the reverse strand, counting down.
CCACTCTCTGAAAAGCAATGGAAAATAGATCCTCAGGTGAGGATTAACAAAACAAATAACTAAAAACTCATAGATACAGACATCAGTATGGTAGTTACCAGAGGGAAGGGAGTGGGAACAGTAAAGCATAAAAGGAGTCAAATATATGGTGATAGAAGATTTGACTTTGGACAGTGAGCACACAATGCAATATATAGATGATGCATCATAGAATTATGCAATTGAAACCTATATAATCTCATTAACAATTGTCTCATCATAAATTATTTTTTTTTAATTTGCTTTTAAAGCTTTAATATGCACTGCACAACTCCAACTGATGACATATAGTATGAAATAGTTCCCAAAATATCTTAAGAAATAAAATTGGTGGGTGAAGAAATCTACATACATCTTTAAAATTTTTCAAGCATTTAAGAAATGGTATTGGAAGTTCAAATTAAGATGAATGAAAAATTCTAATAGGCCCACAGAAATCAGTGGGTTCAATATAAAGCATCCCTAAGCAAGACAGAACACATGTCCCGTGCTTTCAAACCTGACATTAAACGTCAATGAATGTTTTTACTTATTTAAATTCCTTAAACAGAGCAATTCTTTGTGCTGAGACATTATGAAAAAATACATCCCTATTTAATTAAGTAGACGAATACTTAATAGACAGAATATATCAATATTGGCTTGTCAATTGTAACAGAATCAGGAGGAAGAGCAGTGATGGTAGGAGCATGTGGGAACCCCTGTACTTTCAGCTCAGTTTTTCTGTAAACCTAAAACTGCTCTTTAAAAAAAAAAGACTATAAACTTTAAAAGAAGACAATAAAATAAGGTAGGCATTTTAAGACAGAAAAAATTATCAAAAATCAAATTTTATGAAATTTTTGTTTTTATTAAATCACAATTTCCAGAGTATGACCAATTTAAAAATAATTATGTCATCTACTTTAGCAAAAGAGGAGAGAGTAATATATCAGGACTCCCAGTGTCCGTGGCTTAAGACAATGCAGGTCATGACTGTAAAAAATATTAATATACTCAGTGTCTTAATTGATGGCATCAAATTTTACACATGCTTCATGTCTAACATATTTTACTGCAGTCACCTCATATTCATTTATGTTACTAAGTAAACTGATGTCAGAGAGACTGTTGTCCAAGAGGCAACATTAGCTCATGGGAAAGCTATGAGAAGAAAATAAATTTCCTTAGTCCAGTACTCCTATTCTTCAAATCTCTTCAATTCCGATTTCTTAGAAAATTGCTATCCATCCCCAGGATATGCCTGATTATGTTTCAGAGGCAGTCACTTGAACTCTTAGTCAATTTAAATTCTTAGTTTTGTGATGAAAGAAGTCAAGGTTCTCATTCAGGTATTATAATCCTGATTCTGATAGTAAGTTTGGAGAGACAGAGAGAGAGAGAGAGAGAAAACACTAAAAAATAATCAAAATGAAACACATTAACAACATTTTAAACAAAAAATTGATTAAAATGCAAAAATATGACTAAAATTAAGAATCATTTGCTTTGAAATGAGAATGGAGCCCTGAAATCATATGAACTTTAGTTACTTCAAAAAAATAAGTTTAAATTTGTTTTTCAGCTTTAATTTTATTTTTTTACAAGAGGACACATTTAACTATATTCTAAATAAGAGTCTTACAAGAGCAAATAATTAGTCAATTTTTTGTATTTGTCATTTAGAGAGTTTATTAATAAACTAATACTATTTAAACGAGTGTTCTTGTCTCAGGAAAAGAATATTTTGAATATTTATAAGCTTTTAACACACAAGGATACAAAATTTATTCAATATTTTTCTGCTTTAATATTTCTAATCAAAGCAAAAGAGTTATTGGCCCTGAGAATAAAAGGTATAATGAACTGAACATCTTGATTATGACATCCCATTAAGTTAGATGTCTACTGCAGAAATTTTACATACAACACATGTGGTAAGTCAGAAATATAAAATTACATAAGGCTTAAGACAAAAATAAAACAAAAAAATTTAAAGCCCTCTTACTTCTAGTATCCTAGAATATAGGCAAATAAGAGCAATGTAAAACTTTAAGAAAATGTGTCCTATGTGTCCTATTCTTCCAAAGATTATTAGAATTTTTGGAGAAAGTGAGTCCTCATGCATATGTAAAGACTATGATAACCACTAAAGAAAATTAACTTTAGTTCTGTGAGTTAACATGTAGCTTTCGAAATTTTAAATAATTTATCTCTATGTATAAAATCTGTCTTGGTTTAAACAGACATTGAACAAATATCTCTTCCACATCAGAAATTTAAAATATCAACTATGTCACCTTCCTTTACTAGTTCATTCACACATTAGTTCTCCAAATCAGCATCAAAGCTACTATGAACATATATTTGGTTCTAGAGAAAATATACTATGGTTGTATGCAATAAAAAGAATTAAGTTGCAATAGAAAGTTTAAACTGAATCTGCTATACATTTTTTATTCCAATGAATTAATAAATCATCCCTATTTTAACCCAATCTCATCCAGACTATTCATCTAATCTCATACTGCTTAAAAATTTTAACTCCAAAAGAGGTTGGCTATGCCGAAACCGGTTTGGCTCAGTGGATAGAGCATCGGCCTGCGGACTGAAAGGTCCCAGGTTCGATTCCGGTCAAGGGCATGTACCTGGGTTGTGGGCACATCCCCAGTAGGAGATGTGCAGGAGGCAGCTGATCGATGTTTCTCTCTCATCGATGTTTCTAACTCTCTATCTCTCTCCCTTTCTCTCTGTAAAAAATCAATAAAATATATTTTTAAAAAAAAAGAGGTTGGCTATTCATTTAGCAAATTTATACAAATTTTCAGTAATAATTTTACAAGATTAAATTTTGTTGTCAAAAAAACAATGAAGTGGCAGCCAAAGTCTCTACAATTGTAACAGGATGATGGGGAGTCAGGGAAGAGGGAATCTACTTATATAATAATAGACAAACATGGTAATTGACCGTACCTTCGTTATGCCTCCCATTGGCTAATCAGAGATATGCAAATTAACCGCCAATAAAGATGGCGGTTAATTTGCATGCGCAGGCGCGAAGCGGCAAAGCAAAGACTGGAGGCGGCTCCGGCCGGAGCAGCAAAGGCTTGAAGGCGGCTCTGGCTGGAGCAAAGGCCTGGGTCCCGGGTGCCAGAGGAAAACCGGTGCTGGCAGCCAGGGGAAGGGAAGGCCTATTGCATGAATCTTTTCGTGCAACAGGCCTCTAGTCTACTTATATAAAAATCATGGGTAGTGTTCATCACAACCGGGGTCTGGCTGGCGACCAACCAGAAGGAAGTCAGTCCTGCAGGGGTTGTCTTGGCAACGGCTGCGCCCTCCCCTGAACTGTTTCCTGGAGCTGTTTCCAGCAAGGATGGGGTTTGAGGCAGGAACCCGCCCTCGGAGTGTGGACCACTGAATCCTGGGTTGCAGGAACCCGCCCTCGGAGCGGGAGCATGGACCACTGAATCCTGGGTCGCTTTGCCAAGGGCTGCACCCTCCCCAGCTGTTTCCCGTGTGGCCTGAGGGAAGAACCCACCCTCAGAGAACCAGGAGTGCCCAGCAGCAATCAGTCCTGGGTTGCTGAGGTGGAGGCCACGGCGTGGTAGAACTCTGGGTCTGGCCCAACAGGGGGCATGGCCAACCTTCAAACCAGACCCTGACAGTAGAAAGGAGGGAGCCCCATTCCTCACAGAATCCGCTGTTGGATAGCTTGCTGTCAGTGGCCTACCAGCCAGGAACCCCATTCTTCTGCACCCAAGACCCTGACAGGAGGGAGGAGGGAGCCCCTTTCCTCACGGAATTGACAGGTGGCCAGTTTGCTGTCAGGGGCATACCAGCTAGCAATCTTATTCACCTGCACCCTGGCCCCTGACAGCAGGGAGGAGAGAATATGTTTAAAGACCAACTATTGGAACAAAGTACCTCTGAAGCCAGAAGCCATTGTTGGTGACAGAATATATCTGAAGGCCAATTGTTGGCACAAGGTATCTCTGCAGCCAAAAGAAAGCATCATGTGACGTTAAAGTTCTAACTTCAGCACAAGGGAAATTAGTCAAGCACTCTGAAAGTGTTTTCACTCTTAATGTGGTGTACAATGAGATATTAGAATAAGTCTAATCCCTTTATCAGTCATTGTTTGCATCACTGTTGTTTTCATATCACGTTTTTGTTGTTTTCATATCATGTTTTTGTCGTTTTTATATCATGCCTCTGTTGTTATATCCTTTTGTTACTGTTTATTTATTAATAAATTTATATATTATTTTCATATACATTTTACTAATTTCCTTTCATCTCTCACACTTCTATTATAGAGAAAGGGGCAAATAGCAATATTAAAATATCTCCGCTAATTAATTCCCCTTTAAAAAAATATATATATTTTATTGATTTTTTACAGAGAGGAAGGGAGAGGGATAGAGAGTTAGAAACATCGATGAGAGAGAAACATCGATCAGCTGCCTCCTGCACACTCCCCACTGGGGATGTGCTCACAACCAAGGTACATGCCCTTGACCGGAATCGAACCCGGGACCCTTCAGTCCGCAGGCCGATGCTCTATCCACTGAGCCAAACCGGTTAGGGCAATTAATTCCCTTTTAATGTGCACAAATTTCATGCACCGGGCTACTAGTATGGAATAATGCTAACTAACTATAAAAATAACGGCCAAATAATGCCAGTATACACTATACATAGCTTTCATAGCTAGTATAGAGAAAAGCCACAGGTAATTGAATTATCACAAGGAAAAAGAGAGCAATGATCAGAGCTTTCCAACCCATGTTTCTCGGAAAAAGCCGCCAAGTAGGTACAGGTGCATAGATTTCAATCCCCTCAGCCTGTGGGCTGGCTGCTGGGGCTAAGGGTATTTTGGATGCCCCTAAACTATTGTCTCCTAAGAAGCAACCTAATGCTTTTAGAGCCTGTGGTCCTATGAATACTAATTGTTGCTTGTGCCCTGATGTGAAAAAAGATTGCAAACCACTAGAAAAACATTAACAAACTCTTATGTCACAGCAGTCACACTGAGGAAAAGGACTTATTTTCAGAGACTAAAGTCTATCAGATTAAATTAAGATCATTATTCTGTTATTGGTATTAAGGATTTGTTTTTAATTTCTAAATGTTTTGATTTTAGAATTTCATTAGATTTAAATGCAATAAAAAGTTGCTACCAAGGTTTTTATGTTTTTACATATTTCAGTAATGTTAGCATAACAGTGCTTTAAGTTAAAATGGATCTATAAGACTTTCTTTTCCCCTTTCAATGGGATCTGCACAAAACACAAGGTTGAAAAACCCTGGGATCAGTGGATCTGGAGCTCAAGTCTCGCTTGAATCAGGTCTACCACTGAGAAACTTTGTGATTCTGGGCAGTGACTGACCTTCTCTTGAAGCCTGTTTCCTCATTTGTAAGATAAGGATAGTTCCTGTCCACGGAGGGGTCTTTGTGAGGATTCAAGTCTATGAAGTGATTAAGCTCAGAACAGTAACAAACATTTGCAGGTTAGCAAAAAGAGTTGAATCTAAGGATGCTAAAACTATTTTTCATAGCTAACAAAAGCATACTTTTAATTTTGTTCATTTAATCATTCATAGATAAAAGACAATGGAAACCTAACTTTATATATGTGACCATATTCCATCTTTAAGGGGGGTGGGAGACGGTTCTATTGCCTTAGAAGGAGGACTCCTACCCTTCTAAAAATACTGTCCCGCAGCTGTTTAAAATTTATTTTTTTAGACCATAGCACCACTGTTTGGTTGTTTCCAATTTCTAAAACCACAAATAGTAAAAGTGTACTCAGTCTACTGCAAACATAAATAGCAAATGCACGCTTCAGCACTTTTTAAAGGATATGGAAATTGGCAACAAAAATGCAGTTCATGTCGAAAATTTATGACAGCCCTGCCATATTTCTTCAGAAATACAATCAGGTAAAAATTAGGAAGATCTCTACCAGCTGGGTGGTATTTTTATGTGTTTTTACTTATATTTTCACTAACTGAAAGACTTTCATTATGCAACTTCTGGCACTTGATAAAATAGAGCAATAGTACCTTTGCTAAAACCACAGTTTCTTTGGTTATGTTTAGCATTACACAAACATCTTTCACCTTAGATATCCTTTTGCATTAGAGTGTTTAATTTTAAATTGACTAAAGGGAATTTCTTTTTTCAGAATATTATGCTTTCTGGATATCATTAAGCACAAGAATTGTATTTTCATAACTTTTTAAAAGACTGTGTGGTGTGCTACAATTATTAGGCATTTGGTTCCATAAAAATATTTGTGAAGACTACTGCTTAAAAATGAGAATATGAAAGTGATTCAGGGAAACATAGAGAAGATTGATTTACTGTGATGCTATAAATCAAAATTTTAAAACGTCCTGTTTTTAAAAAATGTAAAAAGGAACAACATGGATTTAGTGTCTCTTCCCTGATGCAGTTTATCTAAAAGAACCCATCCTCAGAAACATCCTGGCAAAAAAAGGTAGAAATAAATAATATTGACTGTTAAACTTAACAATGGATAAAAAAAAGTTTTGTCATTAGGAATAATTCTTCAACACTCTATTTGTCATTACAGTGTTAGAATTCCTATTGCAACATATTTAAACTGGATTTTAAGAACCATTGCCAGAAATATTGAAAGATTGTTAATCTTTGATGAAATCAATTAAAAAGTTGTTGAATTAACACCAGAGTGAACAACAGATTAAATAAATGGGGGAGAAAATGGCACGTGGTCATTTCAGGCAATTTTTGCTTTTAATGAATGATTCAAAAGTTGATGAACAATTAGCCAGCACTATCTTCTAATTACTAAAATGATCTGAAAAGAAAATAAAACTACCAAGGAATTTTTAAATGGCTCCGGTTTTTCACAGTGGTACCTCTTTATATACATTTTTACTAAGCATGCTTAACTAATAAACATTTTCAAAGATTCACTAAATAGATGCTTATTGAATTGGATGAAAATTTTATATATCCCTTATATGGTTTTATAAACTAATAAAAATAATATAAGGAATTCATATTAAAATATGCAATGTAACAAAATTAAGGTATATTGAATAACAACAGTTCTAAGGTACTTGCAGAAAAACAAACTGGATGTTATTTTTTTTTAATTTACTGAACAGAGAAAAAAAAGTCAAGACTATAAAATTATTATGCTTTGTATTTTTAAGTCCCTATATACCTTAGGTAAGTAGTGGCTTTCTCGTATCTTTTCATAGACATTTGCTTTTTCCCAGATAACTGCTTTGCATTGAATTTACAAACTGAAAAGTGAACCTACTAAACAAAATCTATAAAATACCCAAATTACATGTTAAATTAAGAAATTTAAAGATGTATTTGTCTCATCTACATTTAACATCTATTCAGCCTGTGAACTTAGAAAAGCATTCAGACTTACATTCTCCCTACTATGAATGTTGTTTCAATCAAACTTGATAATCCTACACCACTGCATTTCTACAAATTATCTAAAAGTATCTCAAAGTTCTCAATTTATCTTTTATCTTGTCTGCTGACCAAGATCTCATCTGAAAAATTAGATATTCTGAATTGCCCATTATTACTTTAAAATGATACTTAATCTCATTTTCCTAAAATAAGAGATGATATAATCAATATGAAAGCTAGAAACAAAATATCTTTAAAGTAGCTTTCCAAAATAGGAACATATATTCTAGTGAGGCAGTTTTCTGATTTGAAATAGGATCACTTTTACAAAAATTGAGTGTTATTTTGTACTCAGCAAGAGTAGAAAAAAAAAAAGGAAAGTATAAATATCTGCCTCATTGGCCATAATCACAAGTTCTGAGATGGGAAGAAGTTAAGAATTGAACACTAGGCAGCTTTGGGGGCATATAAAACTTATGATTTTAAACTAGAAAGTTTCCTCCTAATACTTTATGATAGTTCAAGTTAAAATTAATTTTTTAAATTAACCATAAGAAAATGGAGAAAAAAAGAATCAGTCTCTAGTATATTACAATAGTTTACTGAAAATTTCACTTGTGAAAAAAAAAAATCAAGCTTCAGAATTTAGGAATAACCACAATATAATGAATCAATGTGCCATCTATAATAACATTGATATACTTAAAAGAACATCGATTTTAAGCTGCAAAAATAATTAATATTTTTTTAAAAATAGCTTGATCCTAAGTTAGTTATTAATAGCTGACAGGAATGATTTTTGACTAAGTGCTATAACTTTTTAATTCTATACACACAGTCTGTGAGTTCTGACTTAAGCCATGCTACCTGAAATTATAACACCAAGAACACTAATGTCTTAGTTGTTGAAACAGTTACCTATTGTGTTTGAGTAGACACATTAACTTCAAATTATATCTGTTATTTTAAGCTCTGAATAACATGAAACTAAATCATGTGATTGAGGGTATAGAAAATTGTAAGAGAATAGCTACAAACTCACCGATTATAACACTTTAGTTCCCCGTACTGTTACTTCCTTTACAAATATTTGTGTTATTTCATAAAATTTTTAAATCTTAAGAAAGAAATCATTACACTTTCTATTAGTGCCTATAAAGGCTGTTGTCATCCTCAAGGATAGAGTCTCCTTAAATTAGTAATACAATTTTATGTTTCAAAATTTATTAACCCAAGATAATAAGATACATTGATTTAAAAAAATACTTTTAAAATGTTATGCTGCATTAAATTATGTATACAGTTAATGAATACCTCTAATATAGAGGTAAGTCTGTTTTCCCTTGCCAGAAAATAAATCTGCTTAATTTTAAATTACTTTATCACACCATTACAAACTTAAATTATGTACAATTAATGTAACCTGAGACCTACTCTTGTCACCTGAGGAATTACCAATTAAAGCAGAATCTTCACAATTCAGCAGCACCTTAAATAATTTGATGAGAAAAATTATTTTTTGCATATTTATCCTTAACCACATGAAAATCATTTCCTTGGCTTCTGACAGTGAAAAAAAAAATCACTTGTTTTGGAGCAAAGTATACACCAAAATAACTCAATAGACTATTTTTCCTACATTATGGTCAGGCAACAAACCCTACCAAATACTGAAGATTGACATTTGTAGGTAATTCAATAGTAGAATGATGAGTCTTCAGTATTTTCACAGTAGCATAATTTTTCACATTACTTGAAACTACTGCTAAACCTGTAACACATTTTCTGTTTGCTATGGATATTTTTCTCTATCTTTAAGCCTAAAAGGAATATCTTTTATTTGCTTGCAGTACAAAAAGCATTAATATTTCATCAGTGTTTTCCATTTTTGCAATGCATGACTTTGAACTCTAGATTTTTCAAAGATCAGTTAAACATTGTTTCCTTAAGACCAGAACCTTACTTGAGTCTGCAGCTTGACTGACAAGAATTTTTCAGATTGTATCTTAAATACCATAATCTAGCTTCAATCCATGTAGACAACTACAAGGGGAGGCACTCAGTCATGTTACATCCCGCATCAACCAAACACCTATAAGAATCATTTCTCTATGCAACAAAGGAAAAAGAAAAAGAAAAATAATAGGAGGAAATAAAACACTAATTAGCAACAACACATCTCTATATTAACTTTTTTAATTCAATTCAGCAAATCCTATCTAATAACAGACAAACATGGTAATTAACCGTACCTTCGCTACTATCGCCATTGGCTGATCAGTGTGATATGCAAATTAACTGCCAACAAAGATGGCAGCTAATTTGCATACTGCAGGCAGGGCGGGACACCGGGAGCCGCCATCCTGGCCCCCGTGTGCGACCTGAGGAGCCGCCGGAAAGCCGGGCTGCAGGCAAGGCGGCCCCCCGGGACCCAGGAGCCACCTTGCCTGCGGCCAGTGATCATGATCATGATCGGAAAGCCGGGCTGCCGGCAAGGCGGACCCCCAGGACCCAGGAGCCCGTCAGCGGGGTCTGCAGGCAAAGCAGCGATCAAGCTATGAGGGGGAGAGTGGGGGGCAGAAGGAGCTACAGGAGCAGCTCTGGCCAGAGACTGAAGACTCCGGCGGAGCGAGGAGCAAAGACTGAAGGCTCCAGCCGCAGCGAAGACTGTGTCCAGAGCAAAGATGGAAGGCGGTGGCCAGAGTGAAGGTCTGGGTCCCGGGTGCCAGAGGAAAACTGGTGCTGGCAGCCAGGGGAAAGAAGGCCTATTGCACGAATCTTCGTGCAACGACCCTCTAGTATTTAATAAAATGTCAATATGTGAATGTAGCGAGTGCCATGTTTGATCAGATGCCAGGAGCCTCCAGATGATAAGCATTTAGAAATTTGTTCTCCAACTGTATTATTGTATGAAGTATTGTCCATATAATTGCCATGTAATTTTATTGTCTATTTCTAAATGGTTACCAGTATTAAATGACAGTAAAATTTTCTAATGTTAAATGCAAATAAGTATACATGAATACATTAATGAGAAATGAATGTATAATCAAAATGGCCAGTAAAATAGTTAAAGCACAAACCATTTTGACTGATTTTTTAATCAACAAACTTTCAAGATTTCAAAATCACGTATTTGTATAAGTCCAGCTAGTATAATAATCTCACATATATTATATGCTAATTATCACTTACTACATGGAATGTACTGTTGATAAGCACTTTATATTTTTGAACTTAATTAATGCTCAAAACTCCCTTCACTTTATAGGTGATGAAAATAATGCTCAGAGGGGTTAAGGAAGTTGCCAGAAGTCATAGTTATTAAGTGGTAGATAGTTGGTTCCAAAGTCCATACTCTTGTAGCATCAGAGTAAAATATGACTTTGTAAAATTTGAAAAAAAAAAAGTGTTACATTCACTGATATAATATCTGGATGAAATATGTACAAGATTATTATACTTTAAGCCTTATATAAAATTATTGAACTTGTAACAAATGGTCATTCTATAATTTATTTATCTTCTACTTTCAAAGGAACAAAATCAAATTCATATTTACCTATTTTAAAGTTTGAATACTCTTGATTTGATTTAAACAGTCATAAGCACATGCCTACAAGTCTCCTTATGGAAACAAGATGAGGAGTTCAAAGTAAGTGAACTCATTAAAAACACGTATTAAAAACAAGTTTTAAAAAAAGCACAATAAACTATATAATAAAATAATTAAATATATATTAAGCTGTATTTTTTACTGTAATTTTAACATTTAAATTTAAATAAATAATAATATAACATTTATTTTACCTTTAATGTGAACAAAAAGCTACCCGTTTAAACTGGCTCAATTATCTCTCATTTTAAAAACTGAATGTCATTCTAGAGTTTAATATAAGAATTAATAAATGCAAATAATCTTGTTAAGCAGCTTCCCAATTTAAAATGCAAGAATTAATTTCTAATTGCATGACTTATTGTTCACTCAGGCTAGTTTCTTAGTTCTTTTTCAGTGAGTAATGTTTCGTGCTTGGTCAAATACAGGAAGTTACACCATGAATAGAATGTAATTATCTGTAATGAGAGTAAGTTATTCCATATTCCCATTTTGAAAAATAAATTAATATATCAACACACTCTATAACATTTATATAAACATTAAAATACTAGCTAGCTGAGAGTGAAAAGAACATAATCAGGATAATTTCAGACCATGCATAATCATTCTTCACAGAATTTTTATTACACAGTATGGAATGGATTATAGTAAATGTATTTCACACATGCTATTTCTTATTCAAAGGGAAATAGAGAATAGGATATAGAAAAGTTTTAGCCAAATCTTTATTCATATCCACCATTCATGGACGCCACTGTAATTGAAAGACATTTCCAAACAGATAGCTGTGGACCTCATTTTCCTTTAAAATAATATGCCTTTCACATCTGTTCCAACTAAAACATTCATGTTCTTAAACTTTACCAAACTGCCTTATGCTTAGTTTTTAAAATATTGTAGTTTTATTTTGCTTTACTTTAACTTACAACTAGTTAAGCACATAAAATATAGTTCAAATTTTCAAATTATGTTAACATATTAAAAATAGTATAGTATGTATACTAATCAACATTTACATCAGTTATTTTCAAAGTTCCTGAAACTTCACGTTTTTAACTGATCTTCTTGCAACTTCTTAAATGGGATAAATTCTGTATTTTGTCATTTTAAGATTAATGTAAATTCATTTTTAATTTCATTTTGAATATATCTTACAAAATAGTCAAAGTTCTCAAACTCAGACATCAAAATGAATACTATTAAATGTTCAATATTTCACTTTTCTTTTGACCTACTTAAAAATTAAAAATATACACACGCTATTAAAATATGATGTAATAATCTTTGAATTAATGATGATACTCCTTGGAACGGCTACTAAGTTATAAGATTTCAGATAATTCTGAAATGAGCTAAAAGAAGTTTCAGATACAGGGCATATTAAAACAAAATAATTATAAAAGGATGAATAAATAGAGGAAAAAGAGAAGAAAGGAAAACAGTAAATTCCTTATGTGCTTCTCAATGAAATATATTTAAAAAGCAAAAATCTACAGTAATAAAAATTTAGGATTACTGTCAATCTAACAATAAATTCAAAGGTATTTACAAAGTTGATGCAAACAATCTAATGCTTTTAACCAATGATCTTTTGCATAAAGTAGTCAGATGTCCAGTTTAGAAAGAACTCCTGAATAATTTTATTCATGGGCTTTTCTTAACATCTAGCTTTAAAGATCTTGTAAACTATCACCACTCCTCTCATCAAAATTCCTATTTTGAAATATCTTTGCTATTCAATTTAGATTATTTATCTAGAACAGGCACTTAATATTTCTCAACAAAATAAACGTAACATTTTTAACAATGTAAAATTCTACTGAATGTACTGAAGAATGAAATAATACAACTGAGGGGGTACTCATACTTTTTACTCTGATTTTCAGGTGCAAACATTCATAACATAGAAGGAAATGACAGCATAAATTAGGAACATCTATAAATGTATGCACATGCATAAAAAAATAGCCTGAGAATAACTGCAAAGCAACACCAAATACAAAACAGGAAGGTACAGCCCTGGCTGGTTTGGCTCAGTGGATAGAGCATCGGCCTGCGGACTGAAGGGTCCCGGGTTCGATTCCGGTCAAGGGCATGTACCTTGGTTGCAGGCACATCCCCAGTGGGAGTTGTGCAGGAGGCAGCTGATTGATATTTCTAACTCTCTATCCCTCTCCCTTCCTCTCTGTAAAAAATCAATAAAATATATTAAAAAATTAAAAAAAAAAACACACACAAAAAACAGGAAGGTACAAACTACACACAAATAGTGATAAACTATAAAATAAAGATAACATAATCAAGGATGAGATTATTGATGGGAGTCTCCAAGGACAAAGTTTTGTACCATGGTTAGGAGGAAGGTTTGAGTTTGAATTTAAAAAAAAAAAACAGAAAGAGCAGTCATTTTAAATGTGTAGAGAGAACATGAAGGCATGGAGAAGATGGTGATGAACAAAGGCAATGAAGGGACAAAAGAAATAGAAAATGAGAAGTGAAGGCAACATGAAAAACTAAAATATAAAAGGTATAATCCATAACTTTAATAAATGGCATTAACATTTATACAAGTATTCAGATCAAAATCTCAGGTGTCATTAGTGACACTTTCTCTCCTTTATACTCTGGAGCTAAATAATCAACAATTCCTTTTACGCTACCTCCTAAATATATCTTGAATTAATTTCCTCTCTAGTTCCCCAGTAACATCATCCATTATTAAGACTAACCATCTTTCACCTGAACTACATCTGTGGTCTCCTACGTGGTCTCCCTGTATCCCCTTGCCCCCATCTCCACCTCACCCTCACTTGAAACCTACTCTCTACTAGGTTGATAGGTTTGAAATGTAAATGAGTTCCTTACTCCATTACTAAAAAGCCTTTCAGTGGTTTACCAATGATCTCAGAAAAAAGCCCAGAATCTTTCACAAGACATACACTGATTTGGTCCTTACCTGTGTTTCAGTTCACCTTGCCCTGGCCATGAAGGAACCTGTCCTCTCTCTCTCTTCAACATCAGGCAATCTCAATTGTAACTTTCCCAAGGAAGTCTTCCTTGAATTCTTCTCCTCAACCCCCTCAGGCTGTGTTCTAACAAACTCAGATCAATGGATATTTATCACAGCCCCGGATGGATTATACTTATAATTATTTGATGACTTTTAATTGTCTTTTAAATGGTGGCTTTCTACAAGGAGCTGTAAATTCCATAGGTGAGGGACAATATCTTTTGTGTATCCATTCTCCATAGTCCAGACAAGAAAATAATGGCTAAGCCAAGAAGACACAAATGTTGCCACCCAGAAATTTCACAGGATATAACAAACTCTCAGGTCACCAAATAGTCAATCTAGGAAAACACTTACACATGATCTGCTTCATTGATTCCTGACTATCCTCATCAGAGCCCTCAGATTCAAAGAAGTGCTTCAAAGAATAGGTGAAGGAACCAGCCAGCAAGATGTTGGTACCACCTACCACACACCTCTGCCCTTGTGCCAAACAAATAAGCTTCATTTTTTACTATTAATTTTTAATTAAATTTATTGGGGTGACACTGTTTAATAAGATTATATAGGCTTCAAGTGTACATTTCTATAATATGTGATCTATATATTGCATAGTGTGCCCACCACCCAAAGTCAGATCATCTTTCGTCACCATATATTTGACCCCCTTTACTCTTTATTACCCCCACCCCCTTCCGTCTGGTAACCACCATACCATTGCCTGTGTATGAGTTTCAGTTTTATACCCCACATATGAATGAAATAATACAGTTCTTGGCTAATACAGTTCTTGACTGATTTATTTTGCTTAGCATAATATTCTCAAGGTCCTGAAGTATCCTTCAAAAGATGATTGGATAAGTAAGATGTGGTACATATATACAATGGAATGCTACTCAGTCATACATAAAGATGAAATACTGCCATTTGCAACAACATGGATGGAGCCTGAGAATAAGCTTCATTGTTTTTATGTATTTTTACATATTGGATCTTCACATAACATTTCATTTAGAGAGAAAAAAAACGTTTTAAAACCTCTATGCTCAGTAATTTCCAAATCCTGACCTGCAGTCCATCTAGTCATATAAAATACTTTCCTCCAGCTATCACTCATAACATATGGATAAAAAAACACCCTACTAACCCTGGCTAAAACACAAAATCATCTTAATTCTTCAATTCCTTGATTCATCCCTTCTAACTTCTTTCTATCTCCCCTTCCCCCATTTCCATTGCTTTCAGGAAATAACAGATTCAGATCCTTTTTGTTCCTAGAATTATTATACCAGCTTCCCCCCCGCCCCCAATGATTTGAGAGACAGAGAGAGAGAGAGAGAGAGAGAGACAGACATTGATTTGTTGTTCCACTTATTTATGCATTCATTGATTGATTCTTTTATGTGCCCTGATGGGAGATTAAACCCACAGCCTTAGCCTGTTGGGATGATGCCAACTGAGGTATCTGACCATAGCAGCTTTTTCATTTGGCTTACTTAACTCCAATCTTTCCTTCCTTAAAAAACATCCATGTTGAACTCATCTTTTTCAGATGGTACTTTCATTTTACAGCAGTGAACAAAACTGACTAAAATATCCATCTGTGTAAAGAATATACTTTAATAGGTGAAAATGATAATATATGAATAAATAAATAAGTTAGGCATTTACAGTGTCAGTGAGGTGGTCTTTGGAGAAAAATAAGGTAGGGAAGGGATCTCTTATTCTTTAGAGATCCAGGAGATGAGAAGCAACCAGCATCTAAGGAGTGAGTGGATATAACTAATGAGGTAAAGAAAAACCAGAAGAGTGAGGTTCTAGTAGGCAAGTAAATAAAGTCTTTTATAAAAAGGAGGTGATCAACTGTGTCACATGCCAGTGATAGGTCAAGGATGATGAGCATTGAAAAATTACCAGTAGATTTAGCAATACATAGACGTCACTAGTGACCTGGAGAAGATCAGAAGTCTGAATGAAGTGGATTCAAGACAGAAGGGTATGAGAGCTGGAGAGAGAACAGACAACTCTTTTTGAGGAATGCTGCTTAAAAGAGAGCAGTGTAATGGGATGGTAAATGGAGAGTGATGGAGAATCAAGATGTGGTTGTTCCTGCTGTCTGTTGTTTTTGATGGGAAATTTTATGCAACTCTATATGCTGGATCAAGTAGAAACAGAAAACCATGGGTCCTCAAACTTTCTAAACAGGGGGCCAGTTCACTGTCCCTCAGACCGTTGGAGGGCCGGACTATAGTTTAAAAAAAAAACTATGAACAAATTCCTATGCACACAGCAGCAGCAAAAACACCCGGCGGGCCAGATAAATGTTTTTGGCGGGCCACATGTGGCCAGTGGGCCGTAGTTTGAGGACCCCTGCAGAAAACACAAAGAAATTCTGGAGTAACGTTCTTGAGGAGGTGAGACAAATCGAATCAAATGCACATGTACAAGGGCTGGCCTTATATACAAGGACAGGTAAGTTCATCCATAGTAACAGTTGGGAAGTAGGCATAGATTGATGCAGATGGGTATGTATATTTAGTGATGGAAACTTCAGTAAATTTTCTGTGACTAGTTATATCCTCTCAATGAAAAAGGGAGTAAAATCAGCAACTGAGTGAGGATATGGAAGAAGGTGCTGAAGGTTTAAGGAGAGAGGAGAACATGTGAGATGGCTGTCTAAAATAATGAAAGAGTAAATAGACTAAAAGAATGAAAGTTTACAAAAAAAAGTATAAGTAGCAGTCAGTGACCATGATTTAAACTAGAAAAGCATTATGTTTTTTCTTCAGACACATTGACTTGTGCCTATGCAAGCACAGAGTAGGCAGAAAGCTGAATTTAATCAAGGGAAGAAGAGAGAGAGAAGCAAAATAACTGAGGGAGAAAGGATAGAGAGAAAACGAAGCTAAACAGTTGAGGATATTTTTATTGTGATGATTATAATAACAAACTTCAGACTATAGATGAGTAAAGGAGGGAGGTAACAATTCCAGAATGGCAAGAAAATAAAAAAGGTCCAATCATTGGATTTGGAGTTGGAATAGCAAAGAGGTGTGCTATAAAAAGAAACAGTGGTGATCAAAAAGAGTGAAAGTCATAAAATTGAGATTATAAAGTGGTTGCTGGTATTGATAATAACAAAATTAAAAGTAGAATCAGGAGAATTCATACTTAAGGTATGGTGCAGAACAAGATGTTCCAACAAATATCCATTCTCCCTGAGAAAACCATCTATGAACATAGTTTCAACTGCCAGTCATTACGTTGCTAATTTTAAAACATCTATCTTCAGTCCCCAAATAATCTGGACCCATATTTGACTGACTACTGGATTATCAATTTATGAAATCCCAAAATGTATCAAATTTCACTTGCCTCAAACAAAAGACACCAAATCATGCCCCAAATCTGAAACTATTTTTACCATCTCCTAAGCCCAAAACTCATTCTAAACTTCTGAGTTCAGAACCTCTCATGTCCTATGAATTCTACTTCTTAAATATGTTTCCAATTTTTGTACTTTTCTTCAATCCCAGTGATGTCAACTTAGCACAACCCCTTAGCATGTCTCACCTTGACTATTGAGTACAGTCTCATGATTGGTCTTCCTGTCTCAAAAGGCAAATACTGCTGCCAAATCAATCATTCTGAAAACTCTGATTTTGAGCATTCCATTCCTCTAAGTAATAATTCTTCAATACTTCTTATCACCTATAGCAATACTTCCTAAAATTTATGTTTATTTCATGAACAGCAGACGTGACCAGTATTTTGGCACTACTGTTACTCTTTCACATGCGCCAGGATGATGGGGAATATTTATTGGGAAGCTCTGTCCTACAAATGAAGTCCAAATTCTATGAAGGTATTCCACATTTTGTCTCTGTTTACTGTACCAGTCTTATTTCTCCCTGCACTGTATATTTCAGCCTCTATCAAAAAAAATTAGTAATTCTCTCTCTTGCCTTCATATACACATTCTCAAGCCTTTACACATTTCCCTCTGTCTAAAATACCCCTCCTCACTATCTACAGAGCAAACATGGTAGACTTCTTTTGTCATCTAACATCACCATTTTGAATACATCTTCCTTATTTAATGCAGAGCCTTTTAAGGGAAGGATTATATTTCATTTTCCAGAACATAAGAGGATGTTAATTAACAACAGAAAAATAAAAATAAGAATGAAATTCTTGCTTCTTATATATTACTTCATGTAATCACAATACCAAAAAGCATTAATGAAAAATATTAAGAGTGAAAAGGGAAATGTAAGTATACATATGAAAAATGAAAACATATCTATTTATATATTACTCAACTATACATAGAATTATTATCTCACACGACTTTAAAATCCAAAGGAGAACAACAATTATCTTATTTTATTAGTGGAAAAAGTAACATTGAGGGAAATTAGGTAATTTGATAAGGTTACACTTGTGAATAAGTGGATAATATAAAAACCTCATTCTCCAATTGAAATGCAATTAATTTTGAAACAAAAATGTAATCCAAACTCTCAAATGTTGGGAAATTTAAAATATAATGCCATATAAACATCTCAAAGAAGAAATCAAAATATATTAGAAAATATTTAGAATTGGATGATAATGAAGGCTGATATACCAAATGTGATATTGTGATTTATAAGAAATATATATTTGATCTTAATCACAGTTCATGGCTCATTGCTCCTAAAACTCATAAAATTTCTTAAGTGATCACAGCAATAGTAATGTCTTTTGTTATGCTAATGAGGTGACTTTTGGAAAGTCCCTAGGTAATTAAGGACTGAAGATGGTTGCTAGGAAAACATCCTATCAGCTTATCCTCCTCCACCCCATCCCTCACCCCTGGTAGGGAAGAGGGCCTGAAGATTGAGTTCAATCCCCACTGACTAATGATTTCATTGCCTATGTAGTGAAGCCTCCAAAACATACACACACACACACACACACACACACACATGCACACACATGCACACACATGCACACACACTCTAAAAGGACAAGGTTCAGAGAGTCTCCTAGCTGGTGAACACATGCAGATTCAGGAAGAGGTGCCTATTCAGTGAACATGGAAACCTGCGCTTCCCACATACCTTGCCCTCTGCATTTGGCTGTTCCTAAATTATATGCTTTTATAAAAAAAACAGGCAATCTTGTAAGTAAAATGTTTCCTTGAGTTCAGTGAGCCACACTAATAATGGAATACAAGGAGGGGGAATTACTAGAACCATCTAACTGGTCATCAGAAGCATGGGTAACAACCTAGACTAGCCACTGTCAAGTGAGGTGAGGGTGGGGCCAGTCTTGTAGGACTGAGCCCTTAACCTATGGGATCTGGCTTGGTGGTGTGGGGAAAACCAACAAGCAAAACACACACACACACACACACACACACACACACACACACTGAAATTGGTGTTGATGCCCTTGTAATAACCTGGTTATCATTTAAAAGGAAAGGAATAAAGGGGAGACTAGATAATATAGGCATGCCATTTATAGGTTGGCTAATTTAACACTCTCCAGGTCTGTTCCCCACTGATCAATGGGGGGAAAGGACTGGACAAAGGCAGTTTGGACCCATGCTCAGTAAGGTCCCAGTGTGGAAAGGTGTTTGCCCATCAGTCACACCTGGAAGCAAGTCAGTGGCCAGAATAGGCCTGGACACTGCAAGGGCACAAAACCTGAATATTTGAACTTCTGAACAAAGGAGCACACTCCTTTGCTCTTGGCCTTTGGCCCTCTCACACACTCCCCTGCACTCACATGGCCCACACAATGGACTTTAACTACCCTGAATGCTGAACTACGCCTGGCTGCAACATGGAACAGAAGCTCTGGACACGGGCCTTGCTTTTGGCTCTGCTGAAACCCCACCTGCACCCCTTTCAGGACTGGTCTAAGGTGCATGGGACTTTGGAACCCAAGAAATGTAACTCCACACAAATAAAGCCTTTCCTACATCTCATTCTTCAGTGGGATCTTCTGAAAATTCTTATTTCAGCGGTACCTCAAGGACCCCACTCCCATTCGTGTCTGAGAAATCTGACCCATTAATTCTTTAGGCAACAGTGTCAGAATCATACCAAAACATGTGGGATACAGCTAAAGCTACAGGGTGGGAAGCATACATTGGAAGACAAAACATCAATGTGTTTATTGTTTAACTCAGATGTTGCAGAGGTAAAGAGTGAGTCCAAACAAAGGCAAAGAAACGAAACAGTAGTTATAAGAGCAGAAAACAATGTAAAAACAAAAAAGGAAAAGCTATTTCTTTTTAAAAGTTTACACAAGATTGATCAAGGACAAGAAATACACAATATTAGAAATGAAAAGGTCATTATAACCACACACAGAGAAAATATTATAAATACATTTATTGAGATAAATTTGAAAATGAGATTAATTAGACAGCTTCATAATATAATAAAATGAATTTAAAAATATAGCAAACCTAAATACACTGATGACTGTTAAACAAATTCAAAGTGTAGTTTTAAAAAAACCCCACTTCATTCCTCACCATGCACATACACGCACACACACATACATTCCCAGCCCGGCTAGATGATTTTACAGCTGAGTGAAATAAAACTATCTATAAACAGATATTCTTGTCCTAATATCAATGGTTCTACAAAAGAGATAAAGGTGGAAATTACTCTTATGTACTAGGAAATATAAATACCTGCCTATAACAGATCCAACAAGGAAGACTAAATACATAAGGATTTTGATTGGTTTGTTTTCATGTAATAAAAAGTCCAGACGTAGGTGATTGCTGATATTGGTTTAATGGTTTTATTAGTTTCCTATTGCTATTGAAATAAATTACCACAAACTGGGAGGCCTGAAGCAACACAACTGTGTTATCTTATAGTCCTAGAGGTTAGAAGTTGGAAATTGGTTTCACTGGGCTGCAATCAAGGTCTCCACAGGCCTGCATTTGAAGCTCGAGTTACCCTTTCCAGATTTTAAAGCTGCCTATGTGTAATAAAATGCTATAGAAAACAGAATACGGTTCCTCAAAAGATTAAAAATAAATTTATCACATGACACAGCAATTCTACTAAAATAAATTTATCACATGACAGAAAAATTCCACTAAGAAGATTGAAAGCAGGGTCTCAAACAGATATTTTACAGCCATGTTCATAGCTGCGTTATTCCTCATATCTAAAATGAGAAAGCAACCCAAGTATCCATCTAAGGATAGATGGATAAGCAAAATGTGAAACATACACATAATGATATATTATTCAGCCTTAAAAAGATGAAACTTTGAGGCAATTATGCTAAGTGAACTAAGCCAATCACAAAAAGACAAGTATGATTCTACTTACATAAAGTACTTAGAGGAGTTAAAACCATAAAGATAAAAAATAAAATAGTGACTGTCATGTGCTGGGAGAAAAGGTTAAAAATTACCTTTTAATGGTTACACAGTTTCAGTTTTATAAGATAAAAAAGGTTATAAAGATGGATGGTGGTGATAGTTATACAACACTAGAGGCCTGGTGCATGAAATTCGTGCACAGGGGGAGGGGGTGGACGGAAGGGGTGGGGGGAGGGTCCCCTCAGCCCAGCCTGCACCTTTCCAATCCAGGACCCCTCAGGGGATGTCTGACTGCTGATTTTGGCCCAATCCTCGGGGACTGGGTCTAAACTGGCAGTCGGACATCCCTTTCAAAATCCTGGACTGCTGGCTGCTAATTGCTCACCTGCCTGCCTGTCTGGTCACCCCCAAATGCCTCCCCCTGCCAGCCTGGTCACCCCTCATGGCCCCCCCGCCAGCCTGGTCACCCCACACAGCCTGCTGTTCAGTCGTTTGGTCGTCCCTCACTAACCCCCCTGCCAGCCTGGTTGCACCATGCAGCCTGCTTGTTCAGTCTTAGGGCCGTTCCCTCACTAACCTCCCTGCTGGCCTGGTCATTGGCAGCCATCTTGTGAGGATGTGAGAGTTAATTTGCATATTATCTCTTTATTATATAGGATTATGAATGTACTTAATACCACTGAACTGAACATTTAAAAATTAGTAAGACAGTAAATTTTATGCCATATATATTTTACCACCAAAAAATGGTGGGGGAGGGGGTGGTGGGATATAACCAGTTAACTGCCATGATATTTTGAATTTAATTTAAAAAGGTCCACCACTTGCATCTATAAACACTTATGGTGCACAAATGGTTAAAATATAGTGCGTCCCAAAAATGTATACATACATCTTGAATAATTGAAAAGGCAGTGTTTATTGAAATACATTTCATTTTTAAAATTGAGCTATCAGCTGTTAAAGTGTATATACATCTTTTTCGGATACCCTGTATATATATATACAGCTTAGATTATACAAGTGCTATTCTCCCTAATATTACAAAACAAGAATCAGAAACAGAAAATAATTCTTCTGGCCACACAATTCATATAGTATATGCCCTGAAGAGAGAAATATATCTATTTATTGCTTTAATCTAAGTTTCATTATGATTCCTTTAGCTTTTGTATCTCACCACACTTATCTTTCTAGAGGGTTTGGGTATCATTGTTCAATCACAGAACCCCTAAATATAAGCATTCTAGTGCTCAACTAAATCTAAAGCAAATTGCTGGATGAACAATACAACAAGCATCTGTTCTAAAATGGGTTAATATCTGTAATGTATAAAAAGCCATTTAAATGTAATATGAAAAGGTCAATGCCTCAAAAGAAGAATGACCTGTTTGTAACTCACAGAAGAACAAACACAAATGTCCAAAACCTTTGACAAAATGTTCAAGTTCACTAAGAGAAATGTAAATTAAATAAGCTATCATTCTACATTCGTAATGATAAAAGACATAAATACTAGTGCTGGTGAAGCTGTTGGAGAAATAAATATTCAAAGCCAATGTTGCAATGAGTATAAGTCAGTACACTCAACAATTTGGTGATATTAATCATAACATTAAATGATCAGTCCTACTGAAACAGTGGTTTCACTCTAGGTAGATATCCAATAATAAAAGACTGAACAAATGATTAAGAATAAAGATGTTCATTAAGTGTTCGCTAAATATATAAAAGCTGGAAACAATATAAATGTTTACCAACAGAAACTACCAGAATAAATAATAGGATTATGCAGATATAAAAATAACAAAGGAAACTGTAAGTACTGACATAGAAAGATGTCCATAACATATCACAAGGTTTACAAAAATTTTGTCTTTTGTTGCAAATTAAAATAGTTTGATTCATCTTTCTGATTATAAAGATAATTCTGAATCACATCAAGTATGTGTGTAATACAGAAAAGATTAAAAAAATCCTTTTAGCAAAAAAAAAAAAATCTTCCTATGTCACACTAGAAAGATTTTTAGGCTCAGTCATATAAACATTACTCCAAATTCACAATTAAAACAATAGTCTTTAGTACAAACTTTCTATCATTTTAACCTAAAGATCTCTTAAATTCTTATGCTATACCATGAAGAACACTGAAGTTGGCACTAAAGAGGATTTATTTAGAAGTTTCTAACTCATTTAAATTTACACAATATACCACTCAAAGGTGACAACCAAGTCAATAATGTAAACAATCTTGTCAAGATAATAACATTCAGAGGACTTAAGATTGTGGGGAAAAAAAAAAAAAAAAGGTCTATAGACTGAAAGCAATTAACTCTAGGAAGTAATTTTAAACAATAAAATAATGTACAAATGAGCAAGCATAGCTCACAGCTTATAGTATCAAACGATTCAGTGACCACCCAAGTACATAACAGCTCAGGAGGAAGAAATGGGTTTTCTACAACACCTTATGAAAAAAAATTAAATATCTGACCACACACATTCCAAATCCATGCAGTTATAGAGGAGTGAAAAAACAGGAAAAATGATATAAAAATGAAGAAAAAGTAAAAATTATGCCAAAAAAAGTGTTTTGATTGCCACATTGAAAAAAAACTAACTATAGTAAAAGCTAATAAAAGGAAATCAGCATTATAAGAAAGAAATACAGAAACTTTTGTCGTGATTAATTTACTCTATTAATTTAAAACACTAAAACTACATAAGCATTTAAATGTGCATCATAAAGAATAGACTATTTTAAAATAAAGACTAAATGTTATTCCATTGCAGATGTTTGTGAATATGCAGAAAAAAGAATAAAATACATTTATGAGAGCTAGGATAGTCAATAGTATCTGTTTACAAAACTGCTTGAGCCAGTATAGTAAGAAGCTAGGAAAATTCCTTGGCAAGTGGAATGGAGAAACTGAGATAGATAGCTGATTCAAACTGGCCCAATCCAGTATCCTGACTCACCTGCCTCCTTCTCCCTTGCAGGACCATTCCCTTAATCATTAATCCCTCAGGACAATGAGGTTTCCATCAGCATCAAATAATCTTAGAAACAAAGCCTCCAGTCTGTGGACCACAGAGTTTTGGTCAAAGTATAGATAACCTCTAGGCCTCAGTTGTATTTCAGCTCCAGGCCCAGAAAAACAGCAAAACCAGATGAAGCCATGCCTGGCTGGCATCAGGACCAGACACAATGACTGATGACCCCTTACCCTAGTGCCAACCAATCAGTAATGACCACGCCCCTGAAAGGACACACCTGGAAAGCTGATGAATATTCTATTGAGATCCTCTTCTGAGAGCTCCCCTAAAATTCCTGCCTTAAAAACAGATAAAATCCCGTTAGGCAAAGGACCCACCATTCTGGTTCTTTCTTTTTCTTTTTTTCTCTGCCTCTCTCTCCCTCTCACACCTATGCCTTCCTCCCACTTCTTTGCTAGGGCATGTATCTTTGCTTTCTTTCCCCAAGGACCTTTCTTTTGCCTCAGTAACTTGCTAATTTATTCTCACAATAACCCTACACATTATTTCTATAATTTCATACCAGATATAGCAAATCCAAACTATAATGATATATTTGAGTTGAGTGTATTAAAACCATAAATTTGTTTCAGAAAAAAAATAGTTATTTTAAGGCAGCAAAATTGTTTTAAATAGTTTTCTGCCACTATTGGGTATACACTATAAGTCTATAACACATCTCTCTATATTTATATAGAGAGATGTGTTATAGACTTATAGAATATACCTTGTTTACTCAAACACAGGGAAAAAATAAGAAAATTTCAGTTTCCATAATGACAAAATGTGCTGATAAAATACGCTTAATAAATTTTCATATTTTTAATATTTTTAATGATTTTTAGTTTATAAAATGAAAGAATACTGAAAATGCTCTCTATTTACACTACCATCAAGCCTATTTAATTAATTGAAAAGGAAACAGTGAAAAAAAATTATATTAAAAGTAGAGCGAACCTGGCTGGGTGGCTCAGTTGATTGGAGCATCTTCCAGTACACCAAGAGGTGGCAGGTTCAATTCCGAGTCAAGGCACATACCCAGGTTGAAGGTTCGATCCCTGGTCAGGGGCATACAGGAGGCAACTGATAGATGTTTCTCTCTCTCTCTCTCTATCTCTCCTTCTCTCTTAAAAAAATCAATAAAATATTTTAAAAAGTAGAGCAATCTGAGGACTAAGGACAGTTCAACAGTCTCTGTCCATATAGTTATTCCTAAAAGCCAAGTTCTAGCATCATAAAATATGTTCATACTGTAATTACATTTAAAAGGCAATGCAATGATTGGAGATTACAAAGATGTCTTTATAACAGAATTTCTAAAATTAAAATAGTTACAAACATTATTTGTATTACATATCCTAAGAAAAAAATCTATCCTCAGAAATTCAGCACTTGTAATATTAATTTAATGAATTTCTTAACCCTATCAAGTATGCATGTTTATCCCTTCACAACTGTGCTTAACTTAACACAATTCTACATCTCAGCCTTAAAAATACACAAATGATTAATTATAAGATACTTCTCATAAAAACATAAAATTCATCCAGTTTCAATGATTATCTTTTGCTGCTAGTTGTAGACTAGTAACAAGCTTCCCAAGTAAATGAGTATTTATACTTGGGTTTCATTTTCCATTTTATATTTCAGTTGCAAAACTTATCATTAGGTAAAAGAAAGATGGACCAATACCTGTTGCATTTCCAGAGATATAGGATACCCAGAGCCAACTGGCAGCTTTATGCTATGAATAGCGAGAAACAAAGGCAGGAAATAAAAAAAGGTAAAAACTTGAGTATGGCTACTTCACTGAGCAACTGAACAGTAGTACCTTGATTTAACATTTTGTCTGCCAAGACAAATTAAAAAACAAACTGAGGTTATAAAGCACTTTAAGGTAACACAGCTAATGTTTTTAAATGGGATGGTGGGAAGTTGGTGAGGAAGATAAATATATTCCAAATAATAAAAATAACAAATTTTTGTATCTCACTTTTCTCAAAATAAGGATAGGAAAGAAAAACTAAAACACAACTTCATATATACACTCAAAGTATATACTAAACATTTGACCATTTGAAATAGAGAATTTGAAACACAGGCTCTTCCAGCCTGAGAGCCTTCAAACTGAAACATCACCTGATTCTGATTCTACAGCAGCTTCTAGCCTTACTTGCCAACCTCCATAATCACATGAGCCCATTTCTTTATAATCTCTCCCTCTCTCTCTCTCTCTCTCTCTCTCTCTCTCTCCATACACACACACACACACACACACACCTAATGGTTCAATTTGACTGGCAAACCCTTCCTAAACATCTTCCAACACTAAATTCATTATGATCAATTTACACCAGGATTATTGCATATATGACATCATAGAGAAGAAATAATCCTACACAAAAGCATTTTATTTGAACAAATTAAAAAAACACTTTAAAATGTGCTAAAATGAATACTAACATTTTTGAAAATCACATGTAAAATCAAAATCATGGCCTTCTGTTTTATAAAAGTTATGAATTTTAAAAAGAGTAAGTAACTTTAAATGTTACTGGTTTCTGTTATTTATCATTTTCATTTTTTTACTTATTTTTATTATTTAATTTGCTATTATTGCAATAATCATATTCCTGAAGTTACTTTTCCTAATGAACTTCTTGGGACTGTGTATGTCCCAGCAGGACAAAAGCCTTTAAACGTATTATTTCCCCTAGGAGAACTATAAATCAGCTAACGTTGAAAAAACAGGTTTCTGAGTGAGCTGGATTTTTCATTCTGAGAGGTGATACTGTCTACTTAGCATGTAATACATGGAATGAAATATAAATATGAGCCATGAATTCTGCTATACCAAACACCATAACAAAAATAACAACATTTGACATGTACTGAGTATCACTATGTTCCAAACATAGATGGCACTCTAAATACTTTATATGTGTTATATGCCACTGCATCTTTCCAAACAGCCTCTTTTGTTGATATGTTCTCACCCACATTTTGGATATGAGAAAACTGAAGCCCAAACACCTCAAGTATTCCAAGAACGCACAAACTAGTAAGTGGCTAACCCTCCAACCAAGTCCAGAGTGACTTTAAACCCAAATTCTTCGCCACCACACTATCCAACAGCTACTCTAAAGGGAAATGGTTTACCTTCCAGTAGTAAATCTTTCGGAACAGTTTGACTGAATCTATAAGTTACATTCAAAATAGCTGCTTCATTGTGATACTGAATAAAATTATATGCACACAATCTCAAATTCTTATTGTTCAACAAAAAATGGTTGAGCAGTCCTTGAAAGATATTCACAGCAAATGTACCAAATTCTAAATCAACTATGATGTTCTAATAACTTCCCTTTTTAAAGTCATAAAAAGCCTAAACATTTTTTTAAATGTTACCTCTACTGATAAAGAGTGATATTTTGTTCAATTATTTAAAGTTCTCTAATCCTTTGCTAAGCCACATCAACATTACTGAATAGAAGCAGGAACAAGACTTCAAATTTCTAATTCCTATTTGGGATGAACAAATACTTATTTTTAAATTAAACTACTGAAATTTTTTAAATCTTTGGTAAAAATACTATATATTTTCTTCATTTACCTAATATAATCACTCTTCCTGCAGCATAACAACTTATAATTATTACACTTGAAGACTTTGAAAGTATAAAAATATGTAACTGGATATCAAGTTACTACCTTTATATCAATTTATAATTTTCTTTATTTAAGTAACAAATTTTCCAAGGAGCTCTCTGCTGATTGGAGGCTCCTCAGGGTACAATGGATTTGTACAAAACTGAATAGTCTCAGGTTCTTAAAACCCCTAGAAATAGTTCAATGTGATTCGATAGTTCAATAGTTCAATGTGTAATAAAATATAACCACCAAATAAACCTGACATTTTGCCAAATTCTGTCTAACCTCCCAAATGTGAAATTATCTCCTTTGGAAATTATTTTTAGATTTAAGAAAAAAGACACAAAAATTATCTTAGATTAGAAAGCAAAAATGGGAAGAAATTAAAATTAATCCTCAGAAGAAAACCCATTCCAAAGATCAACAAAGGCCTTATATAAAATTAAGAATTAAATGTTTTAATTGCTGTTAAAGGGGAAAATTAAGTTCAAACAGATTTTTCAGAGCCAATATAAAAATTGTAATGAGGCTACATTTTAAACTAATTAGTTAAAAATTAAAGACCCCTCCATATAGTTATAAATAGTTATATCTTAAAAGTTTACACTATTGGTAAACAACCAACTACATCCTCTTTATAAATGTCTTTCTTTTCACCAAAAGTATCAAAATCCAAAATAAATTCTCTTCGGAAATCTGGAAGGCTCAAGTAGCATTACTGAGAAATAAGTTTGCAGATACTAATCCAAATATTATTAGGGGAAAGAAGTAACTTCTTACCAACAGTAGTTTATTGTTAATGTTTGAGGAACTACCACACAGTTTTCCACAGCAACTGCATTATTTTACATTCCTATCCGCAATGCACAAGCATTCCAATTTTTCCACATCTCACCAAGGCTTGCTATTTTGTGTGATTTTTATTTTTTATAATAGACTTTTTAATGGGTGTGAAGTGCTAACTCATTGTGGTTTCGATTTGTATTTCTCTGAAAATTGGTGATGTTGAGCATCTTTTTGTATTCTTAATGGATACACACACACACACACACACTGAGTGTCCAGATTATTATGACCACCTGATGTTTGTAGGCAAATTAGCTATAATTTCGCACTGAAGTTGCTAGAGGGCCAGACCATTATAAATAGGGAAGCAGGTTGTTTACCACGACAGTAGAAGTGGTTTTTTTCTAAAAATGGGTAAACAACCCAATTTAACAGCCTATGAATGTGGGATACATATTATTATGACTGACCAGATTATTATGACCACCCCATCAGTACTTCATTGGGCCACCTTTTGCTTTCACTACTGCGGCGATTCTTCTTGGCATTGACTTCACGAGATGTTGAAAGGTGATGCGAGGATCTGACACAATGCCTGATGAATAGCACTGTCCAGTTCTGTGAGATTTGATGGTTGTGGAACCAGCTGCCCGATGGCTCTTTTAACTTCGTTCCACAAATGCTCAACTGGATTGAGATCTGGTGATTGTGGGGGCCACCTAAGCAAGGTAAAGTTTCCCTCATGTTCCTGAAACTACTCCTGCACAATACGAGCACCATGGCATGACGCATTGTCTTGTTAGAAGCCATCTCCATTGGGATATGCCATCAACATGATAGATGAACTTGAACAGCAACGATACTTAGGTATGTTGTGCTATTCAGACGTTGTTCCACACGAATTAAAGGGCCCAAATCATGCCAGGAAAACATGCCCAAACCATAACACTGCCCCCACCAGCTTGAAGGGTTGTACTCATGCATGTGGGGTGCATGCTTTCATGCTGTTTCCACCAAATTCTCACTCTGCCATCTGCATGATGCAACTGGAAATGTGATTCATCAGACCACATGATTTTTTTCCAATGCTCGACTGTCCAAGCCTTGTGTTCCTGTGAGAATTGGAGATGTTTTATCTTGGTAACTGCAGATAGCAAAGGTGTTCAAACAGGCCTTCGGCTTCCATATTCCATACGATGCAGTGTAGAATATTAAAGGATATTTTAAGTAGTTTGAATTTTACTGAGTGAAATAGAAGCCACTAAAATGTTTTCTGGGCATAGGGATGATAAAGAATGGAGTATATTTTTTTAAGTAAAATATGACTACACCTTAGAAAACAAACTGAGGGAGATATGCATATTTTTAACTATGCAAATATGTAACACTGTTCTAAGAATATTGTAAATATTATTAATTCTTTAATTCTCATGGCAACTCTATGAAATTAGTATAACATCCATATTTTGAAGTGAGGAAACTGAGACACACAGAGGTTAGAAAACATGCCAAAGATCACACAACTAAAATACTGTACCGCTAGAATTTTACCTTAAGTAGTTTGGTTTTCCTTGTCTAGGATCATAACCACTATCCTCTGCTGAATCTTAAAAAAGGTGGAAATATTTATAAGTAAAAGCTCTTGAGTTAAAGAATAGTAGCCTGATTTAAGCGTATCTTGAAGACACAGGTTAGAGGATTTGCTGATAAAGTAGATGTGGAATATAAGAGAAAAAGAACAATTAAGAATTATGCTAAGAAGTTTGACACCACACTGAGATGAAAAAAATGGGGGGGTGTAAAGAATGTTTGGTAGAGAGAACCAAAGATGTTTTAAAATATTAAACATCCAAATGAAGATGTCAAGCAGGCAACTGAATATAACAGTCTGGAAACCAGGAAAATAGTGTGGACTAAAGATATAAATTTGTCATCAGTATATCAATGGTATTTACAGCCATTTGAAAAAATGAGGAAATCTAAAGAAAGATTATACATAATTTACTTAAAGCCTTGATAAAGATTATAGACAAAGTAAAAACAAGGGAAATTATTTCTCTATATCATTAATGTACAAACATTGAGATTTGCCTTTGAAAACCTAAAGTTCCATTTTCAAAAAGAGAGGAATATTTTTATTACAATATACTATTGTGATTTGTGTGTGTATGCCCAGAAAAAATAATTCCTGGGATACTGAATGTTTGGGAGTGCAGATGGAAGAGAGTAGAAATAAAGGCAGACACAGGCTCTGAGCTAGAATTAATATGATTATTTTAATGGTAACGTAAAAGAAATTACAAATGACAGAGCATCAAGAGAAGAAGAAAAAGTCATCAGTTTCATGCAACTTTTATTTACTACCAAAAACCATACCCCTCCCCAAATATCTAGACATTATCCATCAAACTGTCAGTGATCCAAACAGTCCTGAACCTGAGAACTGACAGTGCTTATTGGATTAGGGATCCAAGGAATGAAGAGTGCTAAAAGGGGTTTTACCCCAAGCCTGTAACCAAGGCTCAGAACAGACAAGCTGGTAACTGCTCCCAGAGGAGTTTTTATTCTTTTTATTACTTTCCTGGGCACTGTGGTCCAGTGGTGCAATCCAATTACAACCACATATTAAAATAAAAATCTAGTAACAACCTCAATTCCTGGTTAATCCCAAAATATCTCTTTTTACTTCATTTATGGATACAAAAAGACAAGTTTACTCCTAATCCATTAAGAAGATGAAGGCATCAAAAATAAAGGCTTAAAACACCTTAACTGAAGTGACAGAGATAAGTTAAAAGTAAAAAGATGAAAGATATAACAGGAAAACATGGATAAAAAAAGGGAATAAATTAATATCATAGAAAGTAGACTCCAAAAGAAAATTACAAGGAATAAAGAACATTACTTCATCATGAAAACATAATTTCAAATGTGTAGGCACCTACCAACAAAGCATCAAAACACATAAAGCAAATACTGATTGAACAGATAAGAAAAATAGAAAAATCTACACAGACATGAACAATTCTACATACTTATCTCAAGTAATTAATACAAGAAATTGATAGAAAATCAGCCACATGTCTATGACCTAAACAATGCCACTTAACCTGACCTAAAGGACACTTACAGAATACTGAACTCAACAGCAAAATAAACATTTTTTTCAAGTGCACATGGAAGTTCACCAATACAGACCACATTCAAGGTCATAAAACAAAAGAGATATAAAACTGAAATCTTACAAAGTATGTTCTCTAATAAATTGAAGCAGAAATCGATAAAAGAAAGGTATCTGGAAAATCTTCTTAAGTAATAAGACATTATAAAACATAATTCTAAGCAATCCATAGGATGTCTTAAGGAAATTAAGAAATATTTTGACTATATAAAAATGTAAATACAACAAACCAAAGTTTGTTTGATACACCTAAAACAGCAATCAGAAGGGAATTTATGGCATTAAATGCAAATAGAGTCTTAAATCAATAATCTAAGCATCCCATCATAAGAAATGAGAAGTAAACCATAAGCCAGCAAATGAAATATATAATAAAGAGCAAAAATCAATGAAACTGAAAACAGAAAAGCA
This sequence comes from Myotis yumanensis, assembly GCF_028538775.1. Taxonomy (NCBI): domain Eukaryota; kingdom Metazoa; phylum Chordata; class Mammalia; order Chiroptera; family Vespertilionidae; genus Myotis; species Myotis yumanensis. The sequence goes on along the minus strand of NW_027223757.1, from coordinate 82,774,143 downwards.
ATAGAGAGAAATCAATGAAACTAAAAACTATTACTTTGAAAAGATCAATACAACTGATAATGCTCTAGCCAGTTCTTCAAGCAAGCAGAAATGCAAGAACTATCACAACAGATCTCACAGATACTGGATGATAAGGGAATATTACAAATAAATCCATGAACACAACTTTGACAAATTAGAAGAAATGGACCATTTCCTTAAAACATACAAACTACCAAAACTCACTCAACAGAAACAGATAACTAAAATAGTCCTATATTGTGCAGGAAAGAATTAATGTAGTGAGCCTGAAGCTTCTAGGGTTAGGAGGGCCTGACTGTGGACCTGGTCTTTGGCTAACATTAACAGAACTTTCCTTTTAGGATGATATCCATAGAGCAGGGCTGTTTTGCCTGCTTGTGGCACTGAGCCCTGCTATACCAGCCTGCATAGATTGTTTTACAATACTGCAATTTATGGTAAATATCTGCTTTCCTTCATGGGGTCTGAAAATTGGGTAGTTGTGGCTAATCAGGCAGACACAGGGTGTGCCTACATGACCAGCACTCAATAAAAACCCTGGACCTTGAATCTTAAACAGGCTTCTGTAGGTAGAAACACTGCACATTCATTACTGAAATTCACTGGTGGAAGAGTAGTTCTTTGTGCCCACTGCTCTCAATAGGGAAAACTTTGAAGCTTGAGTGTGGATGCTTCCAGATTCTCCTTGAATCATTTTCCCTTACTGACCTGTAATAAATCATAGCTGTGAGTACAATTACATGTTTAGTGCTATGAGTCTCAGTGAATCACTTAATGTATAGGTGGTCCCTGAAACCCTGGAATATAGTGCTATTAAATATATTACATGTGTATTTTAAAATCCCATCCCTCACACACCGCCAAAAAATTCCAAGCTCATATGGTTTTACTGGTGAAGTCTATCCAACATTTAAGGAAAGCATAACACCAAATCTACACAATTTCTCCCAAATAACAGAAGATAGTTTCCAGTTTATTTATGGGGTCAGCATTACACCAGAAAAGAACAATACAAAAAAGAAATTAATAAATCAATATCCCTCATGAACATAGGTGAAAAATCCTCAACAACATATCATCAAATTGAATCCAGCAATACACATAAAAAAATAATACATCTCAATCAAGTGTGATTTACCCCCCGGAATATAATGCTGGGGGTAAATCACATTTAAATATCAGTGAATATAATCTACCATGTTAATAACTAAGGAAAAAATACCACATGGTCTTCATCAGCTGATACCAAAAAAGTTTTACAAAATTCAACACTGTTTCATAATAAAAATTCTCAACAACCTAGAAATCAAAAGGAAAGTCCTCCATGAAATAAAGCACATCTACAAAAAAACCTATAGCTAACATCACATTTCAGTGCTTTCCATATAAAACGGGAAACAGGCAAAATGTCTCTTCTCCCCACTCATATTCAACACTGTACAAGAAATCCTAGACAATGCAAGAAGACTAAAGAGGAGGCAAGAGTACAAAAAGAAAGATCATACAATTGAAAAATAATAAAACTGTCCCTATTTGCAGACAATTGTCTACAAAGAAAATCACAAGATATCGATTAAAAAGCTCCTAAAATTAATGTGAGTTTAGCCAAGTCACAGGATACATCTCACCATACAAATAGCAATTGGATTTCTACCTATTAGCATTGAGCAATTGAACACAAAAAGTCTTTAAAACAGTACCATCTAAAATATCTCTACAAAAATAAAATATATAGGAATCAATTGAACAAAATATGTGAAAAACTGGTACACTGAGAACTGTAAATTTCCAAGGAGCTAAAAAATGAACTTTAAAAAAAAAGAAGAAACCATGTTCATGGTTTGGAAGATTCAGTATAGTTAAGATGGCAATTCTCCCAAATTGACTACAGATTTAAGTCAAATCAATCAAAATCAGAGCAGGATTTTTTTATACACATAGACAAACCAATTCTAAATTTCATACAGAAAGGTAAGGAACAGCCAAAACAATTTTGCAAAAGAACAAAGTTGTAAAAATCACCTTAAGAGATTTTCAGAATTATTTAAAGCTATCGTAAACAAGGCAGTAAGGTTATAGAAAAAGGCTGGACTCAAAGATCAATGGAAGAGAAAAAAGGGTCCAGAAATAATCCCAAACAAGAATGGTCAATTGTATTCACAAAGGTACAAAGTCAAGTCAATGGAAAAATGACAGACAAGTAAACAAATAGTGTTAAAACAATTGAACATCCAAACAGAAAAGAAGTGAATCTTAACCCACACTTCACAACTTATTCATTCAAAATAGACTTAAATGTAAAAAAAAAAAAACCAACCAACTCTCTGAACAAAACAAACGAAAAATCTGTGACTTTCAGATAGCCAGAGTTCTTAAATATAATACCAAACGCATGATATATAGAAGGGAAAAATTAATAGACCTTCATCAAAATTAAAAACTTTTGCCCTGCAAAAGATATTGAAAGAATGAAAAGACAAGCTATAGACTTAAAGAAAATATTTTCAAATCACACGCATCAGACACAAGATTGCCCAAGGACTAGTATCCAGAATATACATATAATTAACCACTAAAACTCAAAAATAAGAAAAAAATAATCCAGAAAAAAAAATGGGAAAACATCTGAACAAATATAACATTTATGATGACAAATGAGCATCTGAAAAGATGCTCAACATTATTAATCATTAGGGAAATGCAAAATAAAATCACAATGAGATACTACACACCCATTAGAATGGTAAAATTTAAAAAACACACCTAGCATGCCACATACCAATGAGGATGCACAAGAACTAGAATCCTAATACATTGCTAACAGGAATGTAAAGTACAGGACATCTACTCTGTAATACAATTTGGCAGTTTCTAATAAAACTATTTGATCTGACAATTCCACTCTTAGGCATTTACCACTTAGAAACCGTACAATATCCTTACAGCAATAAGAAATGAGAATCAAACAATGGTATTCTTTCCCAGTTGTAGGAATATTTAAATAACTGGTTTGTTGGACTAACATTCAAATATTATTTCCTCATTCTCCAATTTTACTAACTCATTCTTTAGAGATATTTATCTTTGCTTATTGTTCTTTTAATTTGCTTTTAATTTCTCCGTATTTCATTTTTCTCTATCATGTAGAGAAAACTATATGCAAACATTACATGTTCTACCCTAAAAAGTCAATGGAATGTCTACTTTAATATGACGTTTATCAGTGGTCAATCTTGAAAACTAAAGTGGTAAAAATGCCAGTCTTCTACTTTGGTAAAAATGCTAAAGCAAAACGAAATGGACAAAAGAAAAAGGAAAGGAGATGACAGCTGACAAGAATGTTAGTACTACTTTGGAAGCTAGAAAAGAGACAAAGTCTAGTCCTAAGCTATCCTAAGGATGTCAATAAAAATCAAAGAGTTTAGTGCGACAGAACATACAAAGTTTGGAAGCTGAAGGCAGGAATGCACAGTGGCACTGAAAACCAGAATACGCTGTAGTTTCTACAGGGAGCAATTAGAACTCCAGATCCCTTTCCAACCTCATTCAAGTCATGCCACCATTCATACACCATTCTTGCCGAAGAATGATTTCACTTTTAGGGAAACTACTTCAGAGAAATTCTGTGCTTCTGAACACCAAGTGTGGCGGGGAACAGGTGGGAGATTGTGGGGAATGTCAAATGCATCCTTCTGAAAAGAGAAAGATTAATGAAGAGTTTACAAACTAAATTACAAGAAACACACATACACACTCATCCCAGACTCCTCCTCCTGCTCAGCTAACAAAATCCTCACAGCCAGGTTTAAAAACCCTGGGCAGAAGACTAAAAGGTTTCTCTTTGGAGAAATTTTCAATCTAAAATTTTTGTGATGCTCCCACAAAAATGGCCAGAATAACATCTGATCATCATAAAATAAAAACCTTCCTAATATACATTTTGGTGCCTCAATCTTAATTTTTTTAAATCATCAGATAATAAGAAAAGCCTATAATATAAAAGATGGAAACCAAAACAAAGAGAATAAAAAGGAAACCAAATGAAGCAGAGAAAAGGGGAGTAAAAGAAAGCTTCATAGAATCATAAATATTCTGTGAGGATGAGAAATTATAGCCACAAAAGACACAGGAGGATTTTTTTAAAAATAAATAAATAAATAAGTAAAAGAAACATCCAGAGAATAATAACAACAAAAACAGCTTTGGAAATTAAAATTATGACTAGAAAAATAAAAAAATTAAATGAAAAGTTTAAAAGATGAAATTAAGAATAATCTACTAGAAATGAAACTAAAACCATAAAGGATAAAAAACGGGATAGAAAGGTAACAAATCTGAAGAACCATTTCAATAGTCCAACCAGCTAAAAGCTGAATAACAGCAATTTAAGCAAGAGAGAAGGAAGGAGGGAGGGAGGGAAGGAGAGGGGGAGGGAGGGGAAGACAAACAGAGGAAGAGACACAGGGAAAGACATGGAGAGGAAGAGAGACAGAGAAAGAGGGTGAAAGTAAGAATTATCAAAGAAATAATTCAAAAAAATTTCCAAGAACTGAAAACCAAAGTACACAGCATAAACCCAAATCATAAAATATCAGAACACACAGATAATAGATCCTAAAAGTGTCAAAAGTGTGTGTGTGTGGGGGGGGGGGGGGGGAGGGGGTAGAGATGGTCATATATAAAGAGTCATAGATAAGAATGGAATGGGACTGTCAACAGCAACAATGGTAGCTAGAAAATGTTAGAAAGGCTTCAGAATTTTAAGAGAAAATGACTCGAAACCCAAAAATCTGTTGTCAAAAGATATGCAATTCATACACGAACGGTCTGAAATGTATGCATATGTAATCCATTCATTGTGCTTGACTTTAGAATTCTTTCAAAAATAGTTAACATCTAAGTTATGTTTTTCTATAACCAATGATGAAATGCTTTTCTTTAAGAGCATTCTAAATGACTCTGAAGGAAAGTTACCAAGAAAAGTGCTCAATGCCAGCAGAAAGCAGAGTTAAAAATTCGCTGTGAGTAATCCCCGTGTACAGTTCACTAAAAGAAATTTATGCCTGTCAGTTTTAATAAGAACAAGCTAGCGACAGAATTTTCAAATCCTAAAATTCCTCTTAAAAAAGAGTAAACTAAAATAGAAAAATTAAAATGAAAAGATAGATGTGATAGAAAAGATTAACTTTTTAAGCAGAAAAGGATATGCCTCATTAAAATATCACTACTGCCTTGGCCAGTATGGCTCAGTTTGTTGAGCATCACCCTATGCACCAAAAGGTGACTGGTTCAACTCCGGGTCAGGGCATGTGCCAGGCTTGCACACTTGACCCCCAGTAGGGGGCATGTAAGAGGCAGCTGATTGGTATTTCTCTCTCCGTCTCCCTTCCTCTCTCTAAAATCAATACAAAAATATTATATATTTATATATATTTATTTATATATATTTACATATATATGTGTGTGTGTGTGTATATATATATATATATATCTACACTAATAAAAAAGAAACATGGTAATTAGCGTACGACCGCTACCCTTCCCATTGGCTAATCAGCATATCCTTATGCAAATTAACTGTCAGCCAAGATGGTGGCCAGCAGCCAGGCAGCTGAAAGCAAACATGAGGCTTGCTTGCTTCAGTGAAGGAGGACTCCAACGTTCCCCACCTGACTTGCCGGCCTCTGAGCTGGCAGTTTGAAACATTCTAACAAATATAGAAGCTAAACAAAACCCCAGAAACGAGCTTTCAGCCAGCCGGGATCTCAGAGCTGGAGTTATACATTGTTTCGATTATAGAACGCAAACAAACCAGATACCTGTTTTCAGCAGCGGAAGCCTCAGAGCTAGAGCCAGAGCTAAAGCTGGCCCAGAATAAGAAAAAGAAAAAAGAAAAAAAGGAACAGTTGGGAGCTTCAGTCAACAACCGCCAGCTTGAAAGCAGCCCTCAGCCCCTCACCCAAACTGGCCAGGCACCCCAGTGGGGACCCCCACCCTGAAGGGTGTGTGACCAGCTGCAAACAGCCATCATCCCCTCATCCAGGCTAGCCAGGCACCCCAGTGGGGACCCCCACCCTGATCCAGGACACCCTTCAGGGCAAACCAGCCGGCCCCCAGGCCTCTATCCTATATAGTAAAAGGGTAATATGCCTCCCAGCACCGGGATCAGCGGAGCTGCGAGGCCTCCTGGCACCGCATCAGCGTGACAGGGGGCAGCACCCAAACCCCCTGATCGCCCTGCGGGTCTGTGTGTAACAGGGGGCGGGGCCACAACCTCCCTATCTGCCCTGCTCTGTTCGTGACAGGGGAAGGCGCCCCAACCCCCTGATCAGCCCTGCTCTGTGCCTGATAGGGGGGAGCTCCCCAATCCTCTGATCGCCCTGTGGCTCTGTGTGTGACAGGGTGAGGCGTCCCAACCCCCTGATCGGCCCTGCTCTGTGTGTGACAGGGTGCAGCGCGCCCCCATAGGCCCTGCTCTGTGTGTGACAGGGTAGAGCCATAACCTCCCCATCGGCCCTGCCCTGAGTGTGACAATGGCAGCACCCCAACCCCTGATCGGCCCTGCTCTGTGGGTGATAGAGGGCGGCACCCCAACCCCCTCATCTGCCCTGCTCTGTGTGTGACAGGGGGCGGTGCCCTAATTCCCCTATCGGCCCTACTCTGTGCGTGACAGGGGGAAGCTCCCCAACCCCCTGATGGGCCCTGCTCTGTGCGTGACAGGGGGGAGCTCCTAAACCCCCTAATTGGCCCTGCTCTGTGCATGACATGGGGAGCTCCCCAACCCCCTGATGGGCCCTGCTCTGTGCATGACAGGGGGCAGTGCCCAACCCCCTGATTGGCCCTGCTCTGTGCGTAACAGGGGGCAGCGCCCCAATCCCGATTGGCCCTGCTCTGTGCGTGACAGGGTGTGGCGCCGCAACCTCCCCATCGACCCTGCCTTGAGTGTGACAGGGGGCGGTGCCCCAACCCCCCAATCGGCCCCACTCTGAGCGTGACTGAGGGTGGCATCACAACCTCCCGATCCGCCCTGCTCTGTGCATGACAGGGGGCGGCGCCCCAACTCCCCAGTCAGCCCTGCTCTGAGCCCGACCAGGGGCTGCACCTAGGGATTGGGCCTGCCCTCTGCCACCCAGGAGCAGGCCTAAGCCAGCAGGTCGTTATCTCCTGAGGGGTCCCAGACTGCGAGAGGGCACAGGCCGGGCTGAGGGACCCCCCCTTCCCCTCCGAGTGCACAAATTTTTGTGCACCGGGCCTCTAGTGTGTGTATATATATATATATATATATATATATATATAATCACTACCTGATATTTTTCTTTAAGAAAAGCAAAGTACTTTCACATAACTCACATACTGATATAATGAAGCCAATTCTCACTTCATTTTACCATTGACAAAAGCCAAGTGAAGTGAATGAATTACCCTGATAAAAAATTTTGTTCCTTCCACTAGATTATATGGTCTCCAAAGTTTTAGATATTAACTGTTCTTAAGTATAAAAGAACAGGGCCCCAAGATAATAAAGATTATCTAGAAAAGATCCTAATTCATACTGCTATCCCAAATACTCTACTTCATAAATTACATTTAAATTCAAAACAAGATTATATATATGGAAGAAGAGAATGGAAATGAGTAAACAACCCAGTTGACCTGAAGATAGAAGAAGGGGCATGTACAAATTTAGCTCTTCATCTCAAATTTTAAAAAGACTGGATGACAATATGTAAATATTTAATGATTCTCAACTATGTACCACATATCATATTACAGACATATCCTTTAATCCTCATCAACAATAGGCATTAATTCCATTTTATAGACAGGGAATTATGCTGAGAAAGGATAAATAATTTGCCCAAGATTACAGTGAATAGGGAGAGGAAGTGCGTGATTTAATTCTACAGTTGATGTTCTAGTCCAAAACTAAGTTATACACAATTTTAAAATTGAATTTTATATTTTTGCTTGAATATGTTTCTGATGCTATGAAGCCCATAATACTTCTACCAAAATAATGAAACAATACAGATTCAAGGAAAAAGGGTATTTGCCAGTTGTCTCTATGCTGTCCTGCTCAATTTACTTATTAATTCAGCTTAATAAAGGACACTGAAATTTAAAACATAGGAGAGAAAATGGCGGAGGCTTAGACGGACGTGTTGGTGCTTTGTCCCGGACCAGATAGGGGCGAGCAGCTGAAACGGGTAACAATCAGCCTGATCAAGCTGGGGAGGTTCAGCTGAGAGACAGTCTGCAGCCAGGAAAGACAGAAAACTCCTAAAAAATGCGGATGGTTAGAGATTGAGGCTGAAACCTCCCTCTGGGTGCCAGCGCAGCAGCGAGACCGCGCCATCTCAGGCAGCGTTTACCGGCATCCAGAGATCGGCTACTAACCCGGAGGCAACGATTCGCAAACAGCACGACTGCAAGAGCCAAGGGGAGACCTGCACCCCTCCACGGAAAGGTTAGACTTACCTCAAAGGTGCGGTTCGCAGTTCAGGTTGGAGCGAGGAACGCGCGCGCGGGCGCAGGGGGAAATCTGCGTCCGCCAAAATCTGCGCTCTCCAAAATCCGTGCCTATAGAGGCCAGCGTGTCTCGCAAGGGGGGAGGGCTCCCGCAGGGCTGCTGCCAGAAGGTAACACTATAAATGAGCCCATAGTTGGACTGGATGCAAAAGGGCTGCCTCAGAGTTTCCCTGATAGCCGGCTACTTGTTGGTGCCAGGGGCTTGAGCGCGCGCAGACACTCCGCGCGGTTCTGGAGGGTGGAACCCTGCGAGTTCGAACAGCTTCCCAGGCTCTTGTTTGCACACTTCCTCTTACTTCTGTGAGTTTGATTGTTGAGCCCAGTGCATGTGAGTGCCCAGTTGGGGTCACTAGCAGAGCTTGTAGGGGAAGATTGTTTTTGGGGAGCCTGGGAAACAGAGCTGGGAGTGGCGCCGGGGGAACCACCTCTGGGCGGAGCTGGTTCAGGTACAATAGAGGACTGGTCGGAGAGAACTTATAGCCTCGGAGGTCAACCCAGACACACTGCCACCCAGAGGCAGAGCCACGAACTGACTCCTCTGTAAATACAGATAAGGCAATAAGGACTGTGGCTTACAACAAGGAGGAACAGTGTATCAGAGGGAAAGTCAACATTCTCCTGAATTCCGGGCGTGCCAATAAGAAGAGTAGAAGATCTGAAGCACCTGCATTAATGCACATTTTTATTTTTATTTTTTTAAATTACTTTTTCTCCTTTTAACTAAGAAAACATTTTTCTTTTTTTTTTTTCTTTTTTTCATTTTTCTTTTTCTCCATCACCCGATTTTGCCCTTTCAGCTACTACATTTTTATTTTTAACTAGTATTATTACCGCTACCATTTTACCAGTTTTTAAAGTGTCATCTTATCTTGTCTTTATTTTATTTTGGGACTAATGTTCTCCATTCTATTTTCATCGTTCCTTTAGCAACATTTTTCTCTACCTCAATTTGCCTCTGTGCTAAACAATCTTCCCCACTTTTTCCCTTTTGCTGTCCTGTTTCTCTTACCCTACTCCAGCTTTAGATCTTCCCTATTCTTTTTACCCTCTGTCAAAATTTAACCCTGCTTAAATATCCTATGTCCAATCCCCTGTTCTAAATCCTTATACACCTTTCCCTTATCTTCCTTCACTATCCATTTTTTTTTCTCTCTCTTCTTCTTCTTTTCTCTCTCTATTGTTTTATCGTTGTTTGCCTGATTGACGAGTATATTGTTTTTCTTTTTTTTTTCTTTTTTTTGATTGTTTGTGAGGTGAGACTGCTTATTGTTTTTATTTTCCTGCCCCTCCCTCTCCCCCCCCCCCCCCGGTTATTTCTGCGCTTCTCTGTCCCCTTGCGTCGCTTGATATTATTGGTTGTTTGTAGTTTGTATTCATCTCCAGGAATCTGTTGCTGCAATTTGTTGGTATTAGTGGCGGACCTATAGGAGTTTTCTCCTCACATAAATAGTCTCTCCCCCTTTTACACTTCACTCTCTTTTCTCTCTTACTTTTTTTCTTCTTTCTTTTTTTTTTTTTTCTTTTTTTCCTCCTCTTTTTCCCCTCCCTTTTCCAATCTCATTTTTGCACTCCTTTTTTTCTTTCTTTCTTTTTTCTCTTCTACCTTTTTCTCTTCTTTCCCCCTTATCTCCCAACTCTCTTAGCTCGGGTGGCCACCTTTATTTGGGGTTAGTAATATCGTAAATACAATAGTGTTCACTGCCTGGTACGTTGTGCCTTGTTGTGTTGTATTTTGTGCCTCTAAATCAACGCAACAGATTCAAGCAACAGCGGCCTCCTGATCACCACACGCTCTGCCTGGGGAACAGTTGCTGCGTCTGAAGCCTCCCTCCACCAGCCAGAAGAGCCACCACAACTGTGAACAGCACCCATCAGAGGCCCTGCTATCAACAGAGGAGCCGCTGCTACCACAACCGCCCAAGGAGCAACCACAGCCCGAGGAGCCACTGCCACCCAGGGAGCAGCCACTGCCACCCAGGGTCCAGCCACTGAACGATTCAACAACTAGTAATGTCAGTGAGATCAAACATGGGTAGACAAAGAAACCCCCAAAGGAAAGAAAAGGAGGACTCGCCAGAAAAGCAGCTAAGTGAGACAGAGATATGCAACATGACGGAAAAAGAATTCAGAATAAGGTTCCTAGAGTACATGCACCGGATGTTCAAGAAGCAAGAAGAAACAGATGAAAAACTCAACTACGTATGCAAGAAGCTAGAAGAAACAGATGAAAAAATCAACAACTTAAGTAAGTCCCAGGAAGAAATGAAGAGCGACATAGCTGCAATAAAAAACACCATTGAAAGTATCAACAGTAGACTGGGAGAAGCGGAGGACCGAATCAGTGAATTAGAAGACAAGGAAGCAAAACACACTCAAACTGTACTGCAAATGGAGAAAAAAATTAAAAGACAGGAGGAGAGCCTAAGGGAACTTTGGGACAACATGAAACGAAGCAACATACGAATAATAGGGGTGCCAGAACAACAGAAAGATGAACATGGATTAGAAAACCTATTCGAAGAAATAATATCAGAAAACTTCCCTGAGGTGGGGAAGAAAAAAGTCACACAAGCCCAGAGAGTCCCAAACAAGGTGAACCCGAAAAGACCCACACCAAGACACATCATAATTACCATGGCAAATGTTCAGGATAAAGAGAGAATCTTACAGGCTGCAAGAGAGAGGCGGAAAGTAACATACAAGGGATCTCCCATTAGATTATCAAATGATTTCTCAACAGAAACACATCAGGCCAGAAAAGAATGGACGGAAATCTACAAAGTGATGCAAAGCAAAGGACTGAATCCAAGAATACTCTATCCAGCAAGGCTATCATTCAAAATTGAAGGGGAAATAAGAAGCTTCACAGACAAAAAAGGGCTAAGGGAGTTTATCACCACCAAGCGAGCCATGCAAGAAATGCTAAAGGGACTGGTGTAAAAGAAGAAATATCAAGCTCAGAAAGGAAACAGCCACACACACACACACAAAAGAAATGGCTACAAACAAGTACCTTTCAATAATAACTTTAAATGTAAATGGACTAAATGCTCCAAATAAAAGACATCGAGTGGCTGAATGGATAAAAAAACATGACCCATACATCTGCTGTCTACAAGAGACCCACCTCATTGGAAAGGACTCACACAGACTGAAAGTGAAGGGATGGAAAAATATCTTTCACGCAAATGGAAAGGAAAAGAAAGCTGGGGTAGCAATACTTATATCTGACAAAATACATCTCAAAGTGAAGGCCATAACCAGAGATAAGGAAGGCCACTTCATAATACTAAAGGGATCAATACAACAAGAAGATATAACCCTGGTAAACATATATGCACCCAATGCAGGAGCACCCACATACATAAGAAAACTTCTGGAAGATATCAGGGGAGATATCGACAATAACACAATCATAGTAGGGGACTTTAATACACCACTGACATCACTGGATAAATCCGCTAGACAAACAATCAGCAAAGAAACAGCAATCCTAAATGACTCACTAGATCATATGGACTTAATTGACATCTTCAGAACACTACACCCCACAGCTGCGGAATATACAATCCTCTCAGGTGCTCATGGGACATATTCAAAAATAGACCACATATTGGGTCACAAGCAAAGTCTCCACAAATTCAAGAAGATTGAGATCATAAAAAGCATCTTCTCAGACCACGATGGCATAATGTTAGAAATAAACTACAATAAAAACAACCCAAAATACTCAAACACTTGGAAGCTGAATAGCATGTTATTAAATATTGATTGGGTTACCGATGACATCAAAGAAGAAATTAAAAACATCCTGGACACTCATGACAATGAAAACACAACAATCCAAAACCTCTGGGACACAATGAAAGCAGTCCTGAGAGGGAAGTTTATAGCTCTACAGGCCTATGTCAAAAAACAAGAAAAAATGGTAGTTAATCATCTAACTCTACAACTCAAAGAATTAGAAAGAGAGCAACAAGAAAACCCCAGAGTGAGCAGAAGGAAGGAGATAATAAAGATTAGAGCAGAAATCAATGACATAGAGACCAAAAAAACAATACAGAAAATCAATGAAACCAAGAGCTGGTTCTTTGAAAGGATAAACAAGATTGACAAACCCCTCGCCAGGCTCACCAAGAAGCAAAGAGAAAGGTCCCAAATAAACCAAATCAGAAATGATAGAGGCGAAATAACAACAGACCCCACAGAAATACAAATAATTGTTAAACAATACTACGGGCAACTCTACTCCAACAAACTAGACAACCTGGAGGAAATGGACAAATTCCTAGAAAAATACAACATTCCAAAACTCAATCAGGAAGAATCTAAAAACCTCAATAGGCCAATAACTATGGAAGAAATTGAAGCAGTCATCAGAAAGCTTCCAGCAAACAAAAGCCCAGGGCCAGACGGCTTCACAGGGGAGTTCTACCAAACATTCAAGGAAGAACTAAAACCTACCCTCCTCAGACTACTACAAAAAATTCAAGAGGAAGGAACACTTCCAAGCTCATTCTATGAAGCCAGCATCACCCTAATACCAAAACAAGGTAAAGACATCACAATGAAAGAGAATTACAGGCCAATATCCCTCATGAACATAGATGCCAAAATCCTCAACAAAATCTTAGCAAATCGGATCCAGCAGTACATCAGAAGGATCATACACCATGACCAAGTAGGATTTATCCCAGAGATGCAAGGATGGTACAACATCCGTAAATCAATAAATGTGATACATCACATAAACAAATTGAAAGAAAAAAACCACATGGTCATATCAATTGATGCAGAAAAAGCATTTGACAAAATCCAACACCCATTTTTGATAAAAACTCTCAGCAAGGTGGGAATAGAAGGATCATACCTCAACATAATAAAAGCCATATATGACAGGCCCACAGCCAACATCATACTCAATGGTCAAAAACTAACACCATTTCCCCTAAGAACAGGAACAAGACAGGGATGCCCACTCTCACCACTCCCTGTTCAACATAGTACTGGAAGTATTAGCCATTGCAATTAGGCAAGAAGAAGAAATAAAAGGCATCCAAATTGGAAAAGAGGAAGTAAAACTGTCCTTATTTGCAGATGACATGATATTATACATACAAAACCCTAGAGACTCCATCAAAAAGCTACTAGACTTAATACATGAATTTGGCAATGTAGCAGGATACAAAATTAACCCCAAGAAATCTGAGGCATTTCTATACACCAATAGTGAACTTTCAGAAAGAGAGATTAGAAAAACAATCCCATTTATCATCGCACCAAAAAAATTAAGATACCTAGGAATAAACTTAACTAAAGAGGTTAAAGACCTCTACTCAGAAAACTACAGGACCTTGAAAAAAGAGATAGAGGAAGACATAAACAGATGGAAGAACATACCATGTTCTTGGATTGGTAGAATCAACATCATTAAAATGTCCATACTACCCAAAGCAATCTATACATTCAACGCACTTCCCATTAAAATACCAATGGCCTTCTTCAAAGATCTAGAACGAACTCTCCAAAAATTCATCTGGAATAAAAAAAGACCCCGAATAGCTGCAGCGATCCTGAGAAAGAACAAAGTAGGTGGGATCTCAATGACAGATATCAAACTGTATTACAAAGCCACTGTTCTCAAAACTGCCTGGTACTGGCACAAGAACAGACATATAGACCAGTGGAATAGAATAGAGAGTCCAGAAATTAGCCCGAACCAATATGCTCAATTAATTTTTGACAAAGGAGGCATGAACATACAATGGAGCCAAGATAGTCTCTTCAATAAATGGTGTTGGGAAATTGGACAGATATATGCAAGAAAATGAAACTAGACCACCAACTTACACCATACACAAGAATAAACTCAAAATGGATAAAGGACTGAAATGTACGACAGGAAACCATAAAAATTCTAGAAGAATACAAAGGCAACAAAATCTCAGACTTATGCCAAAACAATTTCTTCACTGATACAGCTCCTAGGGCAGTTGAAACTAAAGAGAAACTGAACAAATGGGACTACATCAAAATAAAAAGCTTCTGCACAGCAAAAGAAACCATCAACAAAACAACAAGAAAACCCACCTCTTGGGAAAACATATTTGCCAACGTCATATCTGATAAGGGCCTAATCTCCAAAATTTATAGGGAACTCATACAACTTAACATAAAGAAGATAAACAATCCAATCAAAAAATGGGCAAAGGATCTAAATAGACACCTTTCAAAAGAGGACATTCAGAAAGCCAAGAGACATATGAAAACATGCTCAAAGTCACTAATCATCCGAGAGATGCAAATCAAAACAACAATGAGGTACCATCTCACACCTGTCAGAATGGCCATCATCAACAAATCAACAAACGACAAGTGCTGGAGAGGATGTGGAGAAAAAGGAACACTTGTGCACTGCTGGTGGGAATGCAGACTGGTGCAGCCACTATGGAAGGCAGTATGGAGGTTCCTCAAAAAATTGGAAATGGAACTCCCATTTGACCCTGTGATCCCACTACTAGGAATATATCCCAAGAAACCAGAAACACCTATCAGAAAGGATATATGTAACCAGATGTTCATAGCAGCACAATTCACCATAGCTAAGATCTGGAAACAGCCTAAGTGCCCATCAGTAGATGAATGGATTAGAAAACTGTGGTACATCTACACGATGGAATACTATGCTGCTGTTAAAAAGAAGGAACTCCTACCATTTGCAACATCATGGATGGAACTGGAGAGCATTATGCTAAGTGAAACAAGCCAGTCAATGAAGGAAAAATACCACATGATCTCACTCATTCATGGATAATAAAGACCTTTACAAACTTTTGAACAATAATAGATACAGAGGCAGAGCTGCCTCAAACTGATTGTCAAACTGCAGTGGGAAGGCCAGAGAGAGTTGGGGGGCAGGAGGGAGGGGAGTAAGAGATCAACCGAAGGACTTGTATGCATGCATATAAGCATAACTAATGGACATAAGACACTGGGGGGTAAGGGAGGGTAGGGGTTTGTCAAGGGCGGGGGGGAAAAAAGGACACTTATGTAATACCCTTTGTAATACTTTAAGCGAAAAATTTAAAAAAAAAAATCAATAAAATATATTTAAAAAAAAAAAAAAAAAAAAAAAGAAATTTAAAACATAGCCCATGCCCTCAAAGAAGTTTTAATCTAGCAATGACATACAAGCTAAAAATAAACATACACTCTGGCTAGTGTGGCTCAGTTGGCTGGAGCATTGTCCCCTATACCAAAAGGTTATGGGTTCGATTCCCAGTCAGGACACATACCCAGGTTGTGGGTTCTGTCCACAGTCGGGCCCATATGGAAGGCAACCAATTGATGTTCTCTCTCACATCAATGTTTCTCTCTCTCTTCCCCTCCCTGTCTTCCTCTCTCTTTTCTCCCTCTCTTTTTCCCTCAATTCCCCCCTTCCCCTCTCTCTAAAATTAATAAGCATATCCTCGGGTGAGGATTAAAAAAAATAAAATAAAATAAAAATATCTATATATATAAAAGCCTAAGTGACTGTCCGACCATTCGACCATCTGATCAGTAGCTATGACATGCAATGACCACCAGGGGGCAGATGCGCAACACAGGAGCTGCCGAGCTGCGGTGACTTGGCAGCTGTGGTTCTCAGGTGATGTACCTAGAGCCTGATTCCAAGGTGTGTCACCCCAGAAGCACCCTCTTGCAATCCAGAACCCTTGGGGGATATAAGAGAGCTGGTTTCAGCCCAATCCCCACAGGCCAGGTGAGGGACCGCACCTGCCAGAGGGACCCAACTCACTCTGCAGATGACCTTCAAGCCACGGTGCCACCCCAGGTGCAGCAGGCCGGGGAGGGACTGTGGGAGGTTGGCTCCAGGGCGTGTCTGGCCCATCTTGCTCAGTCCCGCCCCGCCGGCGACCTTCTAATTAATTTCCTTTCAATGTGCACAAATCAGTGCACCAGGGCACTAGTTATTATATAAAAAGCCAAAAGTGAGATGCTTTCACAGCTACAAGAAACTAAGTCCTGAATCACACAGCTGATTTCATCCTATATAGGTAGTCCCAAAGCAAGGCAGACTGAGTCCTTTCCAACTCTAGACCTTGCTTCTTCTACATATTGTCTATTTACCTGATCAGCTCTTCTTGGGGCTATAATTAATTTTTAGCATGCTTACCATTATTTAAGTGTTTGCTGAGCCAAGACTATTCTAAGAACTTAACACTAATTAATTTATTTAATTCTTACAACCGACAAGTTAGATACTATTATTTTTAACAACTTTATTAAATACCAGGGGCCCAGTGCATGAATTCATGCACCTTGAAAGGAACTGTGGGCCATGAGGCTGTGGTGGGCACAGGGGCGGGTCTCGGCCCATCCTCCGCGCCCCTGCCTGGCCCCTCCCAACAGGCAACCCTGCTCTTGCCACTGATGCTTCCACGCAACTATTGGGGCCAGTGGTGGGCACCAGTAGCAGGTGCCCGATGGCTCCGGACCCAGCAGTATTGCAACCAGGGCCGGCGTCGGCAGCAGGTGCGAGCACCGTTGGGACTGTGGCACGTGAGAGCAAGGAATTTTCAGAACCACCAGAGGCTCACCCAGATGACAGCGACTGGCGCCCAACCTTGTCTGACATCCCTGCTCACCTGCTCCACCATCCAGATGCGGCTGATGCCCACCACGTTCCGTACATGCCCTCTGGTGGTCAGCGCACGCATAGCAACTGGTTGTTTGTTGTTCACTTATTGTGCCATTTGGTCTATTTGCATATTAGGGTTTTATATATATATAGATAACTCACATACTGTATAATTCACTCATTTAAAGTATACAATTCAATGGTTTATAGTATAGTCACAGACATGTGCAACCATCATTAGTCAATTTAGAACATTTTATCACCTGAAAAAGAAAACTAGTAACCTTAAGCTATCACTCTCCATCCCCCATAACTCTGAGCAACCACTAATTTATTTTCTGTCTCTATAAATGTCTCTTTTCCAAATGTTCATATGAGTGGAATAACATAGTGTGTGGTCATTTGTGACTGACTTCTTTCACTTACCATAATGTTTTCAAGGTTCATCCATGTTGTGGCATATGCAAGTATTTCATTCCTTTTGGTGGCCAAATAAATCCTATTGTATTGATATATTATATTTAGTTTACCTTTTCATCCATAAATGGACATTCAAGTTGTTTCCACCTTTTGGCTATTAGAATAATACTGCTATAAACATTTGTATACTAGTTTCTGTGTTGATTTATGCTTTCAGTCCTTTTGGGTTGATACCTAGGTTTGGAACTGCTGGGTCACAATGTTAGGGGCAAAAATAGAATATTGGGGACTAGCTATGGTTATGGGAAATATTAATCATGCTCTGTTAACCAAGATTGCCTTGTATTGGTTAGAGAAAGGACATTCTGACCTGGCTGGGAGTTGTGTGCCCCCAGGACCTGGGAGTCAAACTTGGACCTGGGAATCAACCTTGAAACCATTCTCATTCAAGAACTACTTCCCCGTGCCTGTAATACCTGCTTGCCCACATAATCTTTGTCCTACCCTATATAAGCAGCTGGTTTATGGGGGGTTGCAGAGCAGATTCTTGTGGATGACCTGCTGCTCTCCCATACTGCTGGCAGTATTGGAATAAATGCTCATATACTAGACCAGTGATGGGGAACCTTTTGAGCTCGGCGTGTCAGCATTTTGAAAAACCCGAACTTAACTCTGGTGCCATGTCACATATAGAAATTTTTTTTGATATTTGCAACCATAGTAAAACAAAGACTTATATTTTTGATATTTATTTTATATATTTAAATGCCATTTAACAAAGAAAAATCAACCAAAAAAACGAGTTCGCGTGTCACCTCTGACACGCATGTCATAGGTTCGCCATCACTGTGTATGATTCAACCCCGTCTCTGCTTAATTGGCTCAAGTAGTGACAGGCAGCACGGACCCATTGACTGTCCAGTTACATGACTAACTCTGTTTAATCATTTTAAGAACTACCATAGTTTCCAAAGCAGCTGGACCATTTTACATTCCCACCAGTAGTGGGATTTGATTCTAACCATCCTAATGGGTATAAAGTGGTATCTCATTGTGGTTTTGATCTGCATTTCCCTAATTACTAATGATTTTTCTCTAGTAACTAATGTTCCCTGTGTATATTAACCCCATTTTTATGAGAAAAACTGAGGTACAGAGAAATTAAATAACCTGCCTACTGCCACAAAGCTGGTAAGGGAAAAGCTGGGATTCTAACTCAGGCAGCCTGACTTGATAGCCCAGAATCTTACATTGTAATGAATGCTGCAGGAGGTAGTACTTGCATTTCACCCAGTGGAAGAGGACAAGCCTTTTCCAGATAATTTGTTTTATCAGTTAGAAAATCTTCCCAGAAGCCATTCAGACTTCTCTATCTCACAGACTAGGTTTGGGTCACATGACTCTTTCTAAACCAATTACTGATAAAAACAGGGACATCATAATTTGCTTATATTATTCAGGATTTCTATACAAAATCAGAGCTCTTCCAGAAAGAAAGGAGATAAGAATGGCTCTTAGTCAGTTGCATAATAAATGTCTGCCACAGGTGTATATGAAAACAAAACTTGATTTTCTTGGTTATACCATCCTAGAAATGAGAGAAATGATCAGATATAAAAAGTTATCATTTAGTGCTAGTGTTAGTCGTGTAAATATGAGTAAATGGATAATAATAATGTCAGTCAGTCAGTCAATCAGTGACTTAACAACAAAGAAAGCAACCATTTCAATAAAGCAAAGAAAATAAGACTTGATATAGGCTAAAGCAGGTGTGGGCAAACTTTTTGACTCGAGGGCCACAATGGGTTCTTAAACTGGACCGGAGGGCCGGAACAAAAGCATGGATGGAGTGTTTGTGTGAACTAATATAAATTCAAAGTAAACATCATTACATAAAAGGGTACGGTCTTTTTTTTTTTTTTAGTTTTATTCATTTCAAACGGGCCGGATCCGGCCCACGGGCCGTAGTTTGCCCACGGCTGGGCTAAAGTCTACCTCTGAGAAATTAAGCCTTGACTATAGGAGCAAAACATTAAATAAGGAACATTTACTTGCCCATTTCCAAATAGCCAAAATATAAATTAACTGCAGTTTAAAACTGAAAAATGGCAAATACTCATTAATTGAAATATAGCATTTTTAATTATAAGATTTCAAAATACCTCTTCCAATAAAATATCATTATAACAAACAAAATTTTCCATTCACTTTAAAGCTTTGTGAGGCTTAGCTAAGCTTTTCTGGAAAATGTAAAATTTAATTGAAAATAATTTTAAGTACACCCTAGCTGGTTTGGCTCAGTGGATAGAGCGTTGGCCTGTGGACTGAAGGGTCCTGGGGTTTGATTCTGGTCAAGGATACATGCCGGGTTGCGGGCTCCATCTCCAGTAGGGAGCATGCAGGAGGCAGCCAATCCATGATTCTCTGTCATCATTAATAGTTCTACCTCTCCCTCCCTCTCCCTTACTCTCTGAAATCAATAAAAATATATTTTAAAATAATAATAAGTTTAAGTTCTATTTTACATTATTTTTACAATTGTACTTGCAAAATACAATTAGATTTCACAAACCATATTTTAAGCACTGTACTCATTCATAATGAATAAATGGTTTTAATTTCCCATACTTTTAAAATATATTACTTATAAATTAGCATGTATGCTCCAAAAGTGATATAATACATATTAGTATTTGCTTCTTGTGGAGAGATTAGAAGATAAGTTTACCAGATCATTTAAGTGTGCATTAGAAACACTTTCAAAGTATCTATGCTGAACCCTAATTTAAAAAAAAAAATTTAATGATGAGGCTTGACTTGGGGTGGTAAACACACAATACAATATATTATAGAATTGTATACCTGAAATCTGTATAATTTTATTAACCAATATCACCCCCAATAAATTCAATAACAAAAATAAAGGAATAAAAATTTTTTAAATGTGGGGGAGCAATTAAACAAATAATTACAAACCAAGCCTGCCTTTAGGTATAGGGTTTATCATGTAATTATAATACTGATCATTTAAAATTATCCAAAATGTCTCCAGCATTTTAAAGAGCTAAGCAGAGTTATTTTTAAAATCAAACATATGTGCTTTTTCTGTTTATGTCTTTGGAAAGAACATTCTGTATAATGAAAAACACGACCAAATTTTTCACAGTACATAACTATAAAACCCTATAATTGACTTTTGGGGTTGGTTTACTCTATATCTATTTTTGACCATGTAGAAAACAGCAATGATGTGGTAAAAAGCCCAAAATGTAAGTCCCATTGCAGGATAAGACTCCATCCTGATTAGTATAGAAGTATCATGTTTATGCTGGGAAATGTGCCCATTTTCAAAGAGAAAATTTCAGTGCATAGGAGCCACCTCTTTTTTAATCAAGCCATGTGAAAACTAGTAACTCTGGTGCCTGGTCCAGACCTTGGATAGAACCTGGATGTTGTATGTGCTGATCCCCTCCAGTAAAGACAGCTTATGTTGATGTTCTAACTAGTTGTTTGAAATAACAGTTAATCTAATGGAAGGTAACACTGGATATTACAATTTAACACTATAAATTAACCTTTAAAAATACAAATTAACAGCCCGGTCAATGTGGCTCAGTGATTGAGCATCAACCCAGGAACCAAGAGATCACCTGTTCAATTTCTGGTCAGGGCACATGCTGGGGTTGTGGCTCAATCCCCAGTATGGGGCATACAGGAGGCAGCCAATCAATACTGTTTCTCTTTCACCAATGTTTCTATCTTTCTATCCCTCTCCCTTCCTCTCTACCCAAAAATCAACACAAACAAATTTGTAAAAAAAAAAAAAATACAAATTAACATTTTAAAGTTACTATTCTCATGTCTTAATAAAGATTACATTTTAAAACTTAATCTCCCTGTAAAAGCTATGAACTCAGTTATTCCGTGACAAAACTAATTTGTCATCCCTAACAAAAGGAATTTTTCTTCATTAAAAAGTCAAAAATATCTCTGAATGAGCCCTCCTGACTTCATTAATAAAATTTACATATTAGCAAGTAAAATAAACTAAAAGAGGGAGATGGTGTGTGGTTTAAAAATCAGCCCTGTAACACCTACCACAGATTTATCTCCTGTGAGTTGACTCAGCCATTCCTTTTTCTCAGTAAATAAACTAAATTCTAAGAAGGGTACTGCGGTAGTTTTTCAAGGGCCAAGTGAAGGAATATGTTTTAGATGGAATCTTTCAAATTGACAGCCTGCCCACTTTGGGTAGGTATTAAAGGGTCCACAGCACTTTATGAATTAGTTGTGGTTTACCTAAAAAAAAGTATGACCCAAGTTGCCACGGTCACTGCACCTTCAATTTATTCCTATCAGAAATCAATGTGCTTTTAAAAATTTTTAACATGTTTAAAAAAAAGACAAATTGACAGCTTTCTAGTAGCACTGTTGATTGAATGGCAGTCACAATATATCATTTTAAAACCTAAAAGTATATTTAATATGTCAATATTTTTATTACTATTTAGGTCTTTCATAATGCATTACCTTTTATCCCTATGTTTTAATTGAACCATTAAAACAATGAATTAGTATTAACTGCCTAAGACTGTTTAATAGTTTTGCCAACTTCCTGAGGAGCTGTGCTACAAAGATGTTCACAGAATCCTCACTACTTTATGGTAAACAAAAAACTCCTGAAAATCCTTATGTGGATTACCTATAAAAAAGATCAGCTGAGCAACAGAAGAATCCCATACCAAGCTGACTAGAGAAATAAAGTATCACAAACAGATATCTGCTCTCACAGTAAGAAATATGTGAAAGCCTTAGCTGAGCAACACTGGAAGTCAGCAAGATCAGAATTAGTGGCAAAGGCTTGACCCAGATGTGTCACCGTCCTAGTACAGTATCTGGCAATAAATTTCTCATCCAAACAGATGAAACTGTCCAAAGTATTTTACCTGCATCTCTACATGAGACAGCTTTTAGACACTATTAAATTGTTATGGCAAAGGTAAACAAGAAAAAGTTTCCCAGCCAACTTTTTCTTTCATTGGCTAACTTTCTCAAGAAAATTAAGCCTATGTTAAGGGAGGGAAAAGGAATTACCTTCTCATTAAGTCACCTAAGAAGAGTAATAAGTGGGCCTAAATAGTTTCTTCAAAATCATTGCACTGATCCTTTTACTGGAAATGTTTCCCAACCACATTAATCGTCTGTTTGATAACTAAAATTTGATTATTAAGCTCAAATTATTAAGGCAGTAGTAAGCCTTAAATTAGAGGCCTGAAAATGTCTAAATTTCAAGTGAAAAAAAAAACCCACACAAATCTAACTGCTGCAACTTGCAATGATACCAAGATATTGTTACTTTCTCCAATACCTCTTATATAAGTTCAAAAGTACTCACATGGTAGACTGAACCAGCATAATCTGGCTCGGAAGTCCTCCCCGTCATCTCCAGTTAACTGGATATTATCTACAGTTACTATCTCCGGTGGAACACAGGGGATACACTTGGCATCCAGCCTCTGATGTTTACCAAATGTGAGACTTTAAATAAGTAACTCCACACCAGACTTCTTCCCTTATCTCTAAAATAGGGACTATGATATTAAGCCCAGAGGAATGTAGTAATGCTATAATTAAATAATTCAATTCATTGAATAAACTTTTATTAAGAACCTACCATTTGCCAAACACTGAAGATGAGAGTCCCTATATCCTCACGTTGTAGTATGCATGCCACAGACTAAAAGTCAAAAAGAATACCTTCTCAAGACTCAAAATCCTTACAATAGGGCAGAGACAATATCTATAATTAATTGATAGGCAATGTTATAAGTGGTACAACGGCTCCAGATGTAAGAATGTGGGAAGGTATTTAGGAGGGATGATGATTGACTAAAGTTTTGAAAGTAAAAATGTTAACTCTTTTTTTTCTTTTTAAATATTTTTATTGATTTCAGAGAGGAAGGGAGAGGAAGAGAGAGATAGAAACATCAATGATGAGAGAGAATTGTTGATTGGCTGCCTCCTGCACACCCCACATTAGGGAACGAGCCTGCAACCCAGGCATGTGCCCTGACCGAGAATCGAATCATGGCCTCCTGGTTCACAGGTCGATGCTCAACCACTGAGCCATGCTGGCCGGGCAAGATGTTAATTCTTAAAAGAACAAAATAATTTTGATAGCTGGAGCAATGAGTACATGTTGGGAAGTAGATGATAAAACGAAAGGGGATATATAGGAATAAAAACGTTAACATACTCTGCAAGCTGTAATAAAAAATAACTTATACAGAGTATCGGAGGAGGAGACCAAGATGGCGGCGTAGGTAAACACCGGAGACCGCTGCCGCAAACAACCATTTCAAAAATACAACTAAAAGACTGAACGGACATCACCCAGAACCACAGGAAGGCTGGCTGAAGAGAGACTCTACAACTAGAAGGAAAGAGAACAGCAAATCGAGGCTCAGAGGCGGCGCAGTGTGGAAAATACAAAGGTACCGAGGTGCGCGCGCAAAGCGGGCTGGTGGCTGAGGGCGCGGTTGTCGTTTTCTGTCGGGAGTGAGTCTCAGACTCTGGGCTCCACATCCGGGTGAGTCTCTAGGGACCCAGACTCAAACGGGAGAAGCGGGATTATCCGGCATCAGTTGGAACCTGGGGCAGCTTTCTCTCCGAAGTTTGCAGCGGCCACCGGGGTTCTGAGAAGCAGAGCCTCTGGGAACGGGACTGAGCGTGGCCATAACTGCTCCCTCCGCCCGCCCTGTTGAGCCCGCCCCGCCCAAACCCTGCGCACAGCCATTTGCCGATCGCCTCAGGCAAAGGCTGGATTAGCGCCTCCCCAGAAGGCAGATGTTTTCCATACAGCTGATTCCTATAGCCAGTCGTCCTGGTGGTCAAACCCCTCTAGTGTTAACTACAACAATTAAGGCTTGGCTAGAACAAGACTGCGCACAGAGACCACAAGGGGGTGCACCAAGAAAGCATAAAAGATGCGGAGACAAAAAAACATGACAGAAATGGAGGATATGGAGCTAAGAATCGCAATTTTGAGGGCTTGCCATAAATTTGTGCAAAACCTCACGAAAACTAATGAGACCCTCGATGCTACGATAAAGAAATTAGAAAGTAAGCATACACGGACTGAAATAAAGAATATTATACCCAATAGCAGACCAGAGGAGCACAATAATCAAACCAAAGATTCGGCAAAAAACACCCAATTGGAAAAGCAAAATGAAAAAAGAATCCGAAAGTGTGAAGATAGTGTAAGGAGCCTCTGGGACAGCTTTAAGCGGTCTAATATCAGAATTATTGGAGTGCCAGAAGATGAGAGACAGCAAGATATTGAAAACCTATTTCAAGAAATAATGGCAGAAAACTTCCCCCATCTGGAGAAAGAAATGGACTTACAGGTCCAAGAAGCGCAGAGAACCCCAAACAAAAGGAATCCAAAGAGGACCACACCAAGACACATCATCATTAAAATGCCAAGAGCAAAAGACAAAGAGAAAATCTTAAAAGCAGCAAGAGAAAGAGGCTCAATTACCTACAAGGGAATACCCATACGACTGTCAGCTGATTTCTCAACAGAAACTTTGCAGGCCAGAAGGGAATGGCAAGAAATATTCAAAGTGCTGAATACCAAGAACCTACAACCAAGATTACTTTATCCAGCAAAGCTATCATTCAAAATTGAAGGTCAGATAAAGAGCTTCACAGATAAGGAAAAGCTAAAGGAGTTCATCACCGCCAAACCAGTATTATATGAAATGCTGAAAGGTATCCTTTAAGAAGAGGAAGAAGAAGAAAAAGGTAAAGATACAAATTATGAACAACAAACATGCATCTATCAACAAATGAATCTAAGAATCAAGTGAATAAATAACCTGATGTACAGAATGAACTGGTGATTATAATAGAATCAGGGACATAGAAAGGGAATAGACTGACTATTCTTGGGGGAAAAAGGGGTGTGGGAGATGCGGGAAGTGACTGGACAAAAATCATGCACCTATGGATGAACACAGTGGGTGGGGAGTGAGGGTGGAGGGTGGGGTGGGAGCTGGAAGGAGGGGAGTTATGGGGGGGAAAAAAGAGGAACAATTGTAATAATCTGAACAATAAAGATTTAATTAAAAAAAAAAACAGTATCGGAAAAAAAAACTAATAACTTATACAAATATAAGGTACTATTTTATCTCAACTAAACGATTCCTTATGCCATATTACAAAGATATATTTCTATATCTGTTTCCTGAACAGTGAGCTCAGAGGTAGAGGTGGTAGTAAGGTGATCCATGCAGTACTTGTCTCTGTATCTCTGATCCTTTACTATCCTCAAATAAGTACATTTTTTTAATTTAATGACATTCTTAAAACAAAATCTATCATAATACATTTCACTGCAAAGTAACCACATGGAAACCTACTTTTCAGCACATTTCACTTATTCTTTCTTTCATTCTTACTTTTCAGATTGGGTCTAAATCACTATCTGCTCTTTCCTAAACTTGAAAATCAGAAGACCTCAGTGTGGATTCAGGGTTTAACAGTAAAAACACACTGAACAAAGTACTAAATCTTTATTGAACATCAATTGTTATATTCCATTACATGTATTTATTACCATCTACTGTGTCTGTCTCATGGGGTTTTAATAAGGTTCAAATTAAAAATTGAGTTAGACATGTACATAAATACTTAGTTCATAAACTATAAAGGACTTTGCCAATATAAGATGTATTCTCCAGAATGATGCCTCTGGAGTTTCTCCTCTTCTACACTCTAGATTTTAAAAGATAACCAAATATTTCCCCTTTCCCAGCTAACCCTAATCTCCCTAATGCAGTGGTCAGCAAACCGCGGCTCGCAAGCCACATGCGGCTCTTTGGCCCCTTGAGTGTGGCTCTTCCACAAAATACCACATGCGGGCACGCACGTACAGTGCGAAGTTGACTTAAAACTTTAAGTAAAGTTTATTAAGTTAATCTTAGGGAACGTTGTGGAGTGAAAGAAGATGTAGTGTCAAGGATTGAGAAAGGTATGTTGAGATGGTTTGGACATACAGAGAGGATGAATGAAAGGAGATAGACGAAACAAGTATACAAGACGAGTGTGGATGGGAGAGTTGGAAGGGGTCGACCTCAGCGAATGTACCTCAATCAGATTGAGGACGTTTTTAGCAAAGGCCAGCTTAGGAGTACCCTAATTAAGTTAATAACAATGTACCTACCTATATAGTTTAAGTTTAAAAAATTTGGCTCTCAAAAGAAATTTCAATCGTTGTACTGTTGATACTTGGCTCTGTTGATGAATGAGTTTGCCGACCACTGCCCTAACGAAATGAATATAAATACCAATGTGGCAACCCAGGGGACAATCTGTGCTCCACTGGAAACATAAAGTTCAAAGTCTTTCACAGCATCATGGTAGACAAAATTATATCATCTCTCACTTGAACTACTCCAAGAGCTTTCTAAAATGCATTGTCCTGCAGTTTCCCTAATCTGCCTCAACTTCCATCTGCCCAAATAGTTTTCTTCCAAAAACATAAAACTCAATCAGTCACCTGTTTAAGATCCATGTTGGCTCAATAAAGTCTATGCTCCTCAATATGGTACCCACAATCCTTAATTACATGACCCCTAACTACTACTAATATCTTCTTATATACTCCCACTTCCTACTCAATGTCGCCCACAATAAAATCAGCATTTCTTGGACATAGACACTTTCACAATTCTTTCCTTGTCTCCCTTTACCTCCCAGGTTTCTACTACTCTCTTGCCTACCTCAAAGGTCTCTTCCTGAATAAAATATTTCTAGACTTCTACAAGCAAAATTAAGCCAAACTCATCCTTGAAAACACAACATTATGCATGCATCTCTAGTACTGCATTTTCCACATTGTAATGATCTCTGATTCTGGGTTGCTACATGCAGAAGAGAATATAGGGAGAGCAAGAATAAAAACTGGGAGAGGGGTTAGGAAATGTATAAAAAGACCAGGCAAGAGATAGAGACCAGAAGTTCACATTAGACATGAGAGTGAGGTCAATAAGTCCTCTTGTGAACTAGACAAAACTGTCAAAAAAAAAAACACCATTTCAGCACTGTGGAAATCAAGCAAAAGAATACAACAAACTGAGAAGCATTTATTTGTGAATAGTATAGAACTCTAATGGGCAATATCATGTGTCCATGGTATTTTACTAGATATGCTTCCATTTACCAAAGCCCTATCAGCAGAATAAAGCAGGGCCAAAGAGGCTGTAAAAACCACCAGCTTTTCTGCTATTGCTAAAGTGAGTTTACAGTGACTCTGGTGGTAGGCACATAATGCAATCTACAGATCATGTACCATAGAAATGTGCACTTAAAATCTATATAATCTTTTTTGGGAATTTTTGTCACTTTATTTTGTACAGAGTTTAATTTATGCATTTATATCCTTTCATTATTTTTTATTGTTGACAGTATCACAGATGTCTCTCATTTTCTCCCTTTATGCCTCCTCCACCCAACCCCGACCCCACCCACGCCTTCCCCATACTATTATCTGTGTCCGTGGAGTATACACATATGCATATATGTTCTTTGGTTAATCTCTTCCTGTTCCCCCACTCCAGTGAGATGTTATTCTGTTCCATACATCCATACTTGTGGATCTATTTTGTTAATCAGTTTTTTTTGTTCATTAGATTCCACATGAGTGAGATCATGTGATCCTTGTCTTTCTCTGACTGGCTTATTTCACTTAGCATAATAGTCTCCAGGTCCCTCCATGCTGTCTCAAAGGGTAAGAGCTCCTTCTTTCTTACAGCCACATAGTATTCTATTGCGTAAATATACCACAGCTTTTTTATCCACTCATCTACTGATGGGCACTTGTGCTGTTTCGAGATCTTAGCTATTGTAAATAATGCTGCTATGAACAAATAGGTGCATACATTCTTTCTGATTGGTGTTTCGGAATTCTTAGGATATATTCCCAGAAGTAGATCAAATGGCAGTTCCATTTTTAACTTTCTGAGCAACCTCCATACTGTTTTCAATAGTGGCTGCACCCATCCACATTCCCACCAGCAGTGCACTAGGGTTCCCATTTCTCCACATCCTTGCCAGCACTTGTTGATTTATTGATGGTAACCATTCTGACAGGTGTAAGGTGATACCTCACTATAGTTTTAATTTACATCTGCCTGCTGATTAGTGACAATGAACATTTTTTCACATGTCTATTGGCCATCTGTATGTCCTCTTTGGAGAAGTGTCTATTCAGGCCCTTTGCCCATGTTTTAATTGGATTGTTTATCCTCCTGGTATTGAGTTGTATGAGTTGTTTATATACTTTGGAAATTAACCCCTTAGCAGATGTACTAGTATCATTGGCGAATATGTTTTCCCACAGAGTAGATTCCCTTTTCATTTTGTTGATGGTTTCTTTTGGTGTCTAGGAGTTTTTTTTAGTTTGACGTAGCCCCATTAGTTAACTTTTTCCCTTACCCTAAGTGATGTATTGGTGACAATACTACTACATGAGATGTCTGAGATTTTACTGCCTATAATTTTCTTCTAGGATTTTTATGGTCTCACGACTTCCATTTAAGTCTAAAATCTTATATAATCTTATTAAACAATGTCACCCAATAAATTTAATTAAAAAATAGAAATTAAAAAATAAAGTAGGTTCACTTAATTTGGAGCATTGTCAGCAAAGTGGCAATCCCAGTGAGGCTAGAAAAGGAATGACCAGAAGCTCACCACATCTCAGGCTATGATCATGTTTAAAACAAGCAATAGACAGAGGGACTAGTGAGGGGTTTAACAGAAAGTTCCAGAAGGTGAGACTGACAAATAGGGGCTGACAAGCTCTTCACATATCCTAGGCTGACCAGAGATTGTGTACATGCATAATAGAAACTGAAGTAGAAACAAGTTATCTACACATCCATAACCTATAGTGCCTACATACATGCAAAAAAGAGACACAAGACAGAACAAAAGAAAAAACAAGGCAGACTTAAAAAGAGCCAGAATAGGGAATGCTCTCCAGCCCACAGATCCATCAGCAATGAGCAGAAGCTTTACTACCTCAAAATGTTTGAGTATGACCGCGATCCAAATACTGACGGAACAATAAATGAGTAATGTAGATAAAGAGATGATATCTCATCTTTTACTTAAAAGCAAGAAAAAATGAGAAGAGATATAAGCATTCCCATATTTTGAGGGAAACAGACTTCACAAACAAAGACATTTTTTATGGGGAAAACATCAGAATGCAGACTTGCTCTATTACCTTAAATGTCCAGTATTCAAAAAACAAGTACTAGACATGTAAAGAATGAGAACAAATGACCAATACAAAAGAAAAGGGGAGTGGGGGGGGAGGGGGGGGGGAGCGCAGTCAATAGTAACTATCTCTCAGTGTGCCAGATATTAGATTTAGCAGGCAAAGACTTAAAATTAGCAATAAAAATACATCTAAGGAACTAAAAGAAACCATATTTTAAAAATTAAAGCCCTCAGTGTGGCTCAATTGGTTAAGTGTCATCCCATGCACTGAACCGAAAGGTCACCAATTTGATTCCCAGTCAGGGCACATACTTAGCTTGAGGGTTCAATCCCCAGTTGGGGTGCATACAGGAGGCAACTGATCGATGTTTCTCTCACAGCAATGTTTCTCTCTCCTGCTCTCTCTCTAAAATCAATTAAAAAAACATTTAAAAATATGCTAATAATTCAATGAAGATAGAACATCAATAAAGAGGTAAAATTTTTAAAAATGTAAATACTTGAGTTTCAAAGCACAATAATTGAAATGAAAATTTCACTAGAGGCACTTAACAACAGATCTGAGATGGCAGGATAAAAATTTACTAAAATTGAAGACAGTGAAAGTAAAAATTACTCAATCTGAAGAAAAGGGGGAAAAATGAACAAAGCCCCAGAGATATGTGGGACAAAAACAAATATACAAAATGCATGTGATAGGAGTCTCAGAAATAAATAAGAGTAAAAAAAGGGAAGGACAGATATTTGAAGAAATGGCTAAAACTTCTTAAGACAATATACAAACCAAAGGACATCAATGAATGCAGACAGACATTATTTAACATTTATTTTTGTTTTGTGAACCTTAAATTCTAAAATGCAATTTGGTCTAGTTTGTGGCTCTCCAATTTATCCCATTGATCTCAAATCAATTATCATCTTAAAGATAAATTCTAATAGCTCACAGAAATAGTTCTATTTTATTTTTAAGAGAATATATCTTATTGATTTTTTACAGAGAGGAAGGGAGAGGGATAGAGAGTTAGAAACATCAATGAGTGAGAAACATCGACCAGCTGCCTCCTGCACACCCCCCACTGGGAATGTGCCCGCAACCAAGGTACATGCCCTTGACTGGAATTGAACCCGGGACCCTTCAGTCCACAGGCCGATGCTCTATCCACGGAGTCAAACCGGTCAGGGCCTCACTATTTTAGAGGTGTCTTTCTAAATGACATATAACTGTTTCTATAATATTGTATAACACAACACTAGCTATTTTCTTTTACAAAGAAAAGGACAATTGAATGAGATAATTATTAAGTATCTACTATTAGCTCTTGTGATATGTCTGGAATCCTGGAACTAAAATGTACAGGTTATATGGGCTATAACTCATAGGAAAAGATAATTCAGGTACTGGTAAAAAACATAGATGGAAGTGATTATGGTACGATCTCTACTACCCATAAAGTTTCAATCACAAGTGGGTGTGGAGGGCAAAGGACCAAAAGAGAATACATAGTAATATATGGTAAAGCAACAGAAATTCAAGCAGATAGAGACTACATGGCTCTGATTACATCATCAGCCTACAGGGTCTCAGTAGAACACAATTCTTGGTAGAATTCATATTCTGTGTGTTGAAATTCACACATATATAGCGCACACTACTTGGCTTTCCCATTAGGAAATATTAATTAATATATCAAGTCTACAGAGGTCTTTTTCTAACTATGGTATAAAATACAAATTACATACTGACAATGTTAAGTAGAAACCGTTGCCTTTAAAAATTCCATCACTATCTTACTTCATAATATTATAACTATGAAAATAAGTGTGTGTGTGTGGGGGGGGGGATAATTTGAAAATATTTGGTCAAAGAAAAAGCCCACTATGACTAAAATAAGATGGCTAATGATTTCATCTTCTTTTGGAAAATGACCTCATCATGACAATTAGCTTACCAACTAGCTTCCAAAGCCACTAACAGTAGCTTACAAAGTCACAGCTGTTACTTTTTCTAACAACTAGAAGTTGATTTCATTTTAAATGTCATTCCACAAAATCTGAATGATTTCTTCAAAGTATTACATCTTATGAGCAAGAATTACATTGAGGAGAGTACAATGATAAGTCTGTGACTTGCTTAATAAAGATAATTATAAAGAATGACAGAACAATCAGTTAAAAACACTCTACTGCAGCATTCTTGTCCAACAAGCAGACATATTTAAGAGAACTGTGCATCATTCATGAGTAAAAGCTAACATAAAAAGTGCTTACTTTAACCTTTAGGCAATATAAAAATCATTTAATTGATAGAGAAAGTAGGATGTAAATTTTTGATAACTAGTTTATGTCAAAGGAAAAGCAGGTGAGTATTTGAATCATGTTTCTGGAAAAAATATTCAAATAATTCATGAAATTGAAAACTTTCAGATACCAACTATAATGAAAAAACTGTCACTAATGAAAATTCTTGTGGAATTCCTGTTCTTCAAGTTTATTACCACATCTTATTAAAAGCTCTACATGAGGAAGCCCCTAATCTGTCTTTGAATTCTGACTTCTATCTACTACACTCCCCAGCCCACCTCTACTCACTCCATTCAAGTAGATGTAAACGAAGGTAGATGTGGGTTCTCTAAGATACTCTTAAAACCTACCCCTTAATAAAGACTCATAAGAAAGAGCACAACTTTTTGCCCATCCTCTATTCATCAACCCATCTTATATCTGTCATTCCTCTCCTCCACAGAACTGCACTTTGGTGTGACAATATCAAGCACTGTGACAATCCTATATAATAAAAGGCTAATATGCAAATAAACCGAACTGTGGAACGACCTGTCGCTATGACGTGCACTGACCACCAGGGGGCAGACACGCAATGCAGGAGCTGCCCCTTGGTGGTCAGTGTGCTCCCACAGGGAGAGCGCCACTCAGCCAGAAGCCGAGCTCACAGCTGGCAAGCGCAACAGCAGTGGCGGGAGCCGCTCCGGCCTCTGGCAGCACTAATGATGTCCTACTGCCAGCTCCCCACAGGGAGCAGGCCTAAGCCATCAGTTGGACATCCCCTGAGAACTCCTGACTGTGAGAGGGTACAAGCCAGGCTGAGGGACACCCCCTGAGTGCACAAATTTCGTGCACCAGGCCTCTAGTCCCTACATATGCATTCTGTACTTATGATATAGATAATGCACATTAAAATTATGTACTTTCCTCCCTATAGGATCCATAAAAGAAAGTTCTAGTCTCAAAAGAGGAAAGAATGAATAACACACTTATTTAACCTTGTAGGAAACCTTGGTGCTTTCTAATGTGTTTTTCATATTCCATCTTCAACATACTTTTGCACTTCCATTTACTTAACATTTTCTTCAAAAACCTTAAACCCTTTCTTACTTAAATTTAAAGGGGATCTTTTAATTCACTATCATAAATAAAAATCCAGAATCATTTACTATAAAGAAAAGAGAACCATAAAAATTAAAACAAAACTGTCATTAAATCCTGATGATATATTGCTACTTGCTTTTTGCTAAAACTTTTCATGTTACCATTTTTAAATTATGAATTACTTTGATAGAACATGACTGAGAATATAATAAAAGTCACCATTTCTTTTTCAAATATATTATTTGATATAGTTGAAATGCCTTTTGTACTATATTCCCTCATTGTACTTCCCTTCTCAGAAATAACTTCTATTCTATAGTTGGTGCGCATCCATCTCACCACGTTTTGTATTCTTATGCACAATATATAATATGGTTTTGTTTTCAAAATCTGCATCAGCAAAGTCATTACTGTACATGTCCCTCAAGTTTGCTTTTGGCACTCAACTTTGTTTTCAGAATGTATCCATTCATATTGACTTCGTTCATTTAAACAACTCAATAGCCACCACTCTGTGTACAGTGGGGCCTTGACTTACGAGTTTAATTCGTTCTGAGGAGCTCGTTAAGGAGCTAGTTAACTCAAATTACTCTATCAACTCAATGCAAAAAATCGGCCGAGAGACAGCTGGTATCTCAAAAAACTCGTTAGTCAGGACACTCATAAGTCAAGGCCCCACTGTATTTGTTTCCACTTAACCATTCTCTATTTGATATTTGGATTTCTTTTTATTTTTTATATTAAAAGCAATGCTAAAATGAATACTTTATGCATATTTCTTTGTGCTCAGTTTCCTTGCCCTATGTATGAGGGTCTCAGGGAATTTATTATTTTAGAGTGGAGGTGGGAGTTCACTAGCTGACAACACAAATTTACATCTAAGCTTTAACAAGAGTATTAAATAGAACGATGAATTTTTCATACAAACCTGACCCCTGGACATCATCCTATTTTCTTACCTTTATATCTCATCTATCTCATTTTATTACTCATTCTTAATTTATTTTATCTTGCAATGCTGTTGCCACTTTTATTAAAGTATAGTTGACACATAATAATACATTAGTTTCAGATGTACAACATAAGTGTTTTAACATTTACATACCTCACAATGTGATCACTACGGTAAGTCTAGTAACCATCTATCACCGTACAAAGTCATTAGAATATTCCTGCTGTTTCCACTTTTAAAATTTATTTTGCATTCTTTTTTGAATGAGGAAGAGTATAAATAATGCAGTTTTCATGAAAAGATCATCTTGGACCAGAGATCCAGTCCTAGCTCTGGGAATTACTTACACAATGGGACCTGATCACTTAAGCCTGGGGTCTTAGTGAGCCTCAAGAATCTCATAATACAGAGGAGGAGGGGTGTGTAACAATTTGCTCTCACAAATAGCATGTAAATTTTAAGAATGTGAACTATTAAATACTATGTAATCATTAGTGGTATAATATTTAAAAGATATCAAAATAGTAATTTATTGATAAGTCAGATAATATATTAACATAGATTTTTAGAAAACATTTATGCATAACTATCTGTATTTCCTGAAAAAGAGACAAATATAAGAAAACATCCATCAACATCAATCATACCTGCATTATGTCATGCGTATTAAGGTTCATCGCTAAGGATGAGATAGTTACTGAATATGCTTGCTGAAAGGTTTCGAAAAAAACCTGTATTAGTAAGCTATTAACACCAGTACAAGGAAGACTCAAGTATAAATTATTTAACAGCAATAATTTTTCATGCAAATATTAAAACACTAGAGGCCTGGTGCATGAAATACATGCACAGGGGGGGCGGGGGGGGATCCCTCAGCCCAGTCTGCACCCTCTCCAATCCGGGACCCCTTGGGGGATGTCCGACTGCCGGTTTAGGCCCGATCCCACAGGGGATCAGACATCCCTCTCACAATCCGGGACTGTTGGCTCCAAACCGCTTGCCTGCCTGCCTGCCTGCCTGATTGCCCCTAACTGCTTCTGCCTGCCAGCCTGATCACCCCCTAACCACTCCCCTGCCAGCCTGATCAACGCCAACGCCTGACTGCTTCCCTGCCGGCCTGGTCGCCCCCAACTACCCTCCCCTACAGGCCCAGTCGCCCCCAACTGCCTTCCCCTGCCAGCCTGGTTGCCCCTAACTGCCCTCCCCTGCTGCCTGGTCGCCCCCAACTGCCCTCCCCTGCAGGCCTGGTCACCCCCAACTGCCCTCCCCTTCCAGCCATCTTGTGGTGGCCATCTTGTGTGAGGGTGTGAAGGTCAATTTGCCTCTTTATTATATAGGATTTCTCCTTTGAATAAATTCAATCTAAATTTAAAAATTATTTGTGACATGAAAAGACTATGGTATTACTATAGTATCCTAGTTAGCAATGACAGTAAAACCATCTGGATTCAAATCTTACATCCACTGCTTATTAACTGTGTGTACTTGTCAATTCACATAACCTTTCACCAGGCTTCTATTTCCTCATATGAAATGAAGATAAAAACGGAACCTCCACAGCTAACAATTAAGATAATGCAAGAATGTCCCATTTACTATGAACTAAGCATTATGCTAGAAGGAATTAAACTTAATCTCATTTTTGAGTGACAATAATCTTTCAAGATATAGTGTTATCACTTGTAATGATTAAGGATAGCTTCTCAAGAGGTTATGTAGTCATAGTTATTAAATGACAGAAGAATTTGAATTATGCCCTTCAAATTCTGAAGATAATGTATCTTTCCCCTTATATCAATGGTATCACCAAATAGAATAAAGAGTTCTCAAAAAGAATATTTGTCCTCTTAGTTAATCTGAACCACAATGAGATTATGAATTCACATAACCTTTCAGCCATCTAATAGCAAATCAAGACATATAGTGTTTCTCCAGATTCTCTAGACTCTTTACCAGCAGCAAATACTATTGATATGCAACTTGCCATCAACCAGAACAGCCAAGGAAAATACACCCTGATTCTCTCCCCTTGTCTGTGCAACAAAGATCTTCATTAAAAAAACATGGTCAAAACCTTGGTGATACCACAGACCACAAAGTCACAGAGAAGAATGAGAAAAGTAGATGGAAGTGGCAGCTGATTTTGCTGCCATTACTATTAACAGCAAGACTACAAATAAGTTACTTAGCCTTTCTGTCCTTCCATTTCCTTATCACTTAATGGAAAAGTAATAGTATTTTGTGAGAATTAGCAAGAAGCACTGCGCTAATTTGTTTATATACATTATCTAGTCTGATCCATATAAAAGTCCAAGGGGCAGAGGAGGGGTGGGTACACTCCTAATCCTATCTGGATGAAGACAATGAGGTGGAGGTTTACCCCAAATCACATCATCCTAAAGCTGCATTAGGCAGAACAGATGTAAAGATGAGTGCATAAACATTTAATATACAGTCTCTTAAGTTGTAGTATTATACCTAGGAGTAGGCCCTCTTGCCCCTCAAGCATAGGGATTTTTGCTCTTATCCTATATAATAAAAGCCTAATATGCTAAGTGCCCAGTCGGCCATTCAACCAATCAGAGCATAATATGCTAATGATCTGCTAATGCCGCTCAACTGCTCCCTATGATATGTACTGACCACCAGGGGGAAGACGCTCCAACCATATATATATGAAATAAGACACACACACACACACACACACACACACACACACACACACACATATATATGTATATGAAATAAGAGAACAGAAAATAGACATCCAGTATGTCTTTACTAAATGAATGATTCATCAATTGCTTACCAGCTCCTTGTATTAGGTATTTTACTAACGCTATCTAGTTGAATACTCACAATATCTACAAAATGACTATTATGCCCACATTAGAGATGAAGAAGCAGAAAATCATAGAAGCTGAATAACTTGCTTTGGGTTACAGGGTTGATAATTTGCAGAGTCAGGGCTGCAACATAGCTGACAAACTCCAAAGCTATTACATTTTTACAGCCTCATGGTATTCTCATTCTAAAGTTAAATAAAAAGTTTTATGGAAAGTAGCACTTGCAATAATTTGAAGAATTATCAGGACCTCAGAAAGTGGAGACAAGGCAACCATTACAAAGGATTGAACAGAAGCAAAACACAGCCCTAACCGTTTGGCTCAGTGGATAGAGCATCGGCCTACGGACTCAAGGGTCCCAGGTTCAATTCTGGTCAAAGGCATGTACCTTGGTTGCGGGCACATCCCCAATGAGGGGTGTGCAGGAAGCAGCTGATCAGTGTTTCTCTCTCATTGATGTTTCTAACTCTCTATCCCTCTCCCTTCCTCTCTGTAAAAAATCAATAAAATATATTTTTAAAAAAAGAAGCAAAACACAGAAGGCAGACAGCAAGACATTTGTTATCTAGTATACTTACCTAAAACAAGCATTTAACATAAGAGAAGGTATATAAGAATATAAGAGGTTTGAAAAGATTAATATAGTAGCAAAAATAAAAATTAAAAGTATTAGAGTGGATAAAACTTGAGACAGAAGCTAAGTATGAATTCACATGTGAAGGGGTAGTAAAGTTTAGGTTATAAGCCAAGATGGAAAAATCGAAGGGAAAGACAGGATATAGGAAAACAAAGAACTGACAAGAATCTACCTATATAAAAAGTTAAGTGACCGGCTGACCATACATATGACGTGCACTGACCACCAGGGGGCAGACGTTCAACTCAGGAGCTACCAAGCTGCGGTGACTTGGCAGCGGCGGTTCTTGGGTGACCCACCCCAGAACCATAGAGGAGGGAGCCCGATTCATCGCAGGGCTATGCTATTCCACCTTCAGTCATGGGTTATGTTGTCGCTGGGGCACTGTAGCCCCCGAATCTGGTTTATTGCTGAGCTGTGGTGACCTGGCAGCAGAGGTTCTTGGGTCATGCACCCCGGAACCAAAGATAAGGGAGCCTGATTCCTTTCAATGTGCACGAATCCATGCACCGGGCCACTAGTCTACTATAATAATGGAGTCAAAAAACAAAATTGCAAATCTGATGAATGGAAAAATGATGGTGTCATTAAGAAATAAAAGTGTCACCCTGGTCAGTATAGCTCATTTGACTGGGCATCATCCAGTGCACCAAAAAGTTGCTGGCTCAATTCCTGGTCTGGGCACATGCCCAGGTTGCAGTCTCCATCCACAGTAGGGGGCATGCAGGAGGCAGCTAATTGATGTTTGAGTTGCTTTCACACTTGATGTTTCTCTCTATCCCTAACCCTTCCTCTTACTCTAAAAAAATCAATAAAAGTGTTTCTAAAAGAAAAAGAGAAATAACAGTGTCATTAATGACTGTAAATTGGTGTGGCCCCTGTGGAAAACAGGATGGAGATTCCTCAGATAATTAAAAATCCAACTACCATATGACCCAGCAATCCCACTTCTAGGTATTTATCCAAAGAAATCCAAAGCACTAATTTGAAAAGATATATGCATCCCTATGATCACTGCAGCATTATTTAAAATAGCCAAGATATGAAAGCAACCTAAGTGTCCATTGATAGACGATTGGATAAAGAAAGTGTCGTACATATACAAAATGGAATATTACTTGAGCATTAAAATAAAGAAAAGTCTTACAATTTGCAATGACATGGTGGACCTAGAGGGCAGAGATTTTGAAATTATCATACTGGAATTTAAAATAACTATGACTAGTATGCTAAGGGAGCTAATGAAACAAGTGAACAACATGTCAGAACAGATCAATAATATCAGCAAAAAGATGAAAATGCTAAAAAGAAATGGTAAAAAAGGAAATGATTAAAAAAAAAAAAAAAAGCCAAACCACTGTAAAAGAAATAATTTTTTTTGGTTTTCGTTTTTGTTTTTGTTTTTGTTTTTTTTTGGGGGGGGGGGGGGGGCGGGTAGAAAAAAGAATCACCAAGAATGAAGATATGTTACAAGCTTCTATAACTGAAAGGTAAGAAGAAAAAAATGATAAATGCAAAAAAAACATATTCCAGTACTATGGAAAAATTGAACAAAAGTAATACACATGTAATGGTCATACCAAACAGAGAAGAAAAAAAAAAGATTTATTTGAAGTGACATTGGCTGGGAATTTTCCAAAATGAATGACAGACACCAAGAGATCCAGAAATCTCAGAGAACACCTAGCAGAATAAGTATCAAAATACTGACACCTTAGGCACATAATTACCAAACTATGGAAAATCAAAGACAAATAGAAAATCTTGAAAGCAGCCAGAAAAAGCAACAACACAAAAGAGCTTACCTATGAGGTCAAGAAATTACATTCAGAAACTATGCAAACAAGAAGATAAATAAATGAAATATTTAAAGTGTTGAAAGAAGCAACATATACACACCAACATAGAATTCTATCCAGCAAAACTATCCTTCAAAACTGAAGGAGAAATAAAGACTTTCTCATGAAAAGAAGAAAAAACAAACTTACAAAACTTGAAGAAATTCATTACCAGTAAACCTGTCTTGAAAGAAATGTTGGAAGAAATTATTCAAAGAGAAAGAAAATTATATAAGTCAGAACATAGACTTATATAAAGAAAGGAACAGCATTAGAGAAGTTCTTGTCTAATAAAATAACACTTGTGTTATTTCTTCTTAAATAATACTAGCAATGATATAGTCAGTGATTATAGCTTTTAGATAAGTGATATGAATGTCAGCAATGCCATAAAGAGGGCATACTCTTTTATAAGATACTTGAAGTACCCGTGAAGCCATATGGTATATTGCAAAGCAGGCTTGAATTAATTTTAAGTGTTTATTCCAAACTTTATAATAACTACTTTTTTTTAAAAGAAGGAAAAAAAGTATAATTGACATGGAAAGGGAGAAAAGAAAATGGGATAATATAAAATGCTCAATTAAAACCAGGAAAGGCATAAAAAGGTGGAAGGCGAAAAAAAGAAATAAGAAGGGCACTGACAAAAAGACAAAAGTTACAAAGTTACAAATATGAGAGATGTTTAAGTGGTAAAAATAAAATGAAATAAGCATTGCTAAGAGTGTCACTTAAAATGGAAATGGTAGAGAAAACAATCAATGCTGGGAAGACATTGAAGATTTGGGGCCTGTGCACATCTCATGTCACAGTCTCAGAACAGCTACTAAATTGCTGACCTGTTGCCTAACTCAGTTAAAGGACAAATCATAAACATCTTGCATCAAGGATTGCTACATGGAAATATATGGTCATTACTTCCTCCTTACCATGGCAACCAGATTTATTATTCCTCACCTTGAAAGGACCCAATCCCTGTTAAGTGAGCCACATAATTTATTTGCATAAATAATTTAAATAAAAACTGTGCCAGTGTTTTGCTTTTATATATCTTGCTTTTCTTTGTTCTCTCTGGAGCACATTTTAGGTTGCTACCTGAATCTGTGTGTCCTGGATTACAATTCCCCAACCCCTTTTTTCCTGTTCATATAAAAGCTTTTTACTTTTTATTACAATCTGAACCTTTGTTTTTCTTATTTTTAATTAACAATATTGATCCAACTATATCAAGAAACACACTGTTGGGAGACCACCAAGATGGTGGCATAGGTAAACACCGGAGACTGCTGCCGCAAACAACCACTTCAAAAATACAACTAAAAGACGGAACGGACATCACCCAGAACCACAGGAAGGCTGGCTGAGGAGAGACTCTTCAACTAGAAGGAAAGACAACAGCATTCCGAGGCTCAGAGGAGGCTCAGTGTGGAAAATTTAAAGGTACGAAGGTGCGCGCGCAAAGCGGGCTGGTGGCTGAGGGCGCGGTGGTCGTTTTCAATCAGGAGGGAGTCTCAGACTCTGAGCTCCAGATCCGGGCGAGTCTCTAGGGACCCAGACTCAAACGGGAGAAGCGGGACTGTCTGGCTACGGTCCCTCCGAGGTTTGCAGCGGTTGCTGGGACAGAGAGGCAGAGCCCTAGGGACGGACTGAGAGCAGCCATAACTGCTCCCTCCGCCCGCCCTGTTGAGCCCACGCCGCCCAAGCCCTGCCGCAGAGCCATTTGCCGGATCACCTCAGGCAAAGGCTAGATTAGCACCTCCCCAGAGGACAGAAGTTTTCCCACAGCTGATTCCCACAGCCAGTCGGCCTGGTGGTCAAATCCCTCTAGTATTAACTACAAAAATCAAGGCTTAACAAGAACAAGACTGCGCACAAAGACCACAAGGGGGTGCACCAAGAAAGCACAAAAAATGCGGAGACAAAAAAACATGACAGAAATGGAGGATATAGAGCTAAAAAAGGCAATTTTGAGGGCTTGCAATAAACTTGAGGAGAGCCTCACGAAAACTAATGAGACCCTCGATGCTATGATAAAGAAACTAGAAATTAAGCATACACGGACTGAAATAAAGAATATTATACCCAATAGCAGACCAGAGGAGCACAAGAATCAAGCCAAAGATTTGAAATGTGAAGAAGCAAAAAACACCCAACTGGAAAAGCAAAATGAAAAAAGAATCCGAAAGTGTGAAGATAGTGTAAGGAGCCTCTGGGACAGCTTCAAGCGCACTAATATCAGAATTATAGGAGTGCCA
Source organism: Myotis yumanensis (assembly GCF_028538775.1). Classification (NCBI taxonomy): domain Eukaryota; kingdom Metazoa; phylum Chordata; class Mammalia; order Chiroptera; family Vespertilionidae; genus Myotis; species Myotis yumanensis. The sequence continues at coordinate 82,732,326 of NW_027223757.1, read as the reverse complement.
GAAGATGAGAGACAGCAAGATATTGAAAACCTATTTGAAGAAATAATGGCAGAAAACTTCCCCCACCTGGTGAAAGAAATGGACTTACAGGTCCAAGAAGCGCAGAGAACCCCAAACAAAAGGAATCCAAATAGGATCACACCAAGACACATCATCATTAAAATGCCAAGAGCAAAAGACAAAGAGAGAATCTTAAAAGCAGCAAGAGAAAGAAACTCAGTTACCTACAAGGGAATACCCATACGACTGTCAGCTGATTTCTCAACAGAAACTTTGCAGGCCAGAAGGGAATGGCAAGAAATATTCAAAGTGCTGAATACCAAGAACCTACAACCAAGATTACTTTATCCAGCAAAGCTATCATTCAGAATTGAAGGTCAGATAAAGAGCTTCACAGACAAGGAAAAGCTAAAGGAGTTCATCACCACTAAACCAGTAGTATACGAAATGCTGAAAGGTATCCTTTAAGAAGAGGAAGAAGAAAAAGGTAAAGATACAAATTGTGAACAACAAACATGCATCTATCAACAAGTGAATCTAAGAATCAAGTGAATAAATAATCTGATGTACAGAATGAACTGGTGATTATAATGAATCAGGGACATAGAAAGGGAATGAACTGACTATTCTTGGGGGGGAAAGGGGAATGGGAGATTCGGGAAGAGACTGGACAAAAATCGTGCACCTATGGATGAGGACAGTGGGTGGGGAGTGAGGGCGGAGGGTGGGGCAGGAACTGGAAGGAGGGGAGTTATGGGGGGGGGGGGCGGAGAGGAACAAATGTAATCTGAACAATAAAGACTTAATAAAAATAAAAAAAGAAACACACTGTTGAAAAAAATTCACAAGTTTAACAAAATTTCAAACTAAATGAAAAGGAAAATACAACCCATCAAAATTTGCACGTGCAGAAAAAGAAGTGTTTAAAAAGAGAGTTGTAGCATTATATGCATTTACTAGAAAAAAGTTCCAAAATTAATCATCTAAGCTTCCATTTAGGAAATAGAAAAACAAAATTAAATCGAAAGTGGGCAGAATATATAAAATTTAGAGCAGAAATCAAATAAACTGAAAATAGGAAATCAATAGAAAAAATTAATGAAACCAGAAACTGATTCTTTGAGAAAAAATGAAATGTACAAATCTCTACCCAGGTTATAAAACAAAACAACAACAAAAAAACATGAGAACACAAATTACTAATATGAGGAATGAAAGAAGAGGACATCATTACTTATCTCATGGACTTTTAAAAGATAATAAAGGAATAGTACGAACAATTGTATGCCCCAAAATTTAATACCATAGATAAAATGAACCAATTCCCGAAATACACGTTACCAAAACTCAGACAAGAGAAATAAATTATCTGAATAGGCCGATATCTAATTTTTCAATTGAATCAATAATTAATAACCTTCCAGAACAGGAAGCACTAGTCCTACTCACTGGTGAATTCTAGCAAATATTTAAGGAAGAAATTCTCTACAACCTAATCCAGAGGAAACATGTCCTAACTCATTCTATGTGGCCAGCATTACTTAATACTAAAAGCAGACAAAAACATTGCAAGTAGGAAAAAATACAGAACAATATTTTCCATGAACATAGGTGCAAAAAATCCTCCACAAAGTATGATCAAATCATATCCAATAATATATAGAAAGAATTATACACCACAGCCAAGTGGGATTTAGTCCAGGTATACAAGGCTGGTTCAACATTTCAAAATCAATTGCTAAAATCCATCATATCAACAGGTTAAGAAGAAAGACCATATGTTCCTAAGCAATACATAAAGAAGAACTAGCTGAAAAATCCAACACCCATTCATGATAAAAATTCTCAGCAAACCAGAAATAGAAGGGAACATCCTCAAATTGAAAAAGAACATCTGCAAAAAATGTACAGCAAACATCATACTTATTGGAAAGAAACTAGATGTGTTCCTCCCTAAGATCAGTAATAAGACAAGGATATTCTCTTTCACCACTTCTATTCAACTTCATCCTGGAAGTTCTGGCTAATGTAATAACAACAAGAAAACAAACAACAACAAAAACTAAAAATAAGGTGAGAGAGCTGAACACCTCCCAAAGAAGATCTATAGATAGCAAATAGGCATAAGAAAAGATGCTCAACATCATTTATCATGAAGCAATTGCAAATTAAAATGACAAGGTGCCACTCTACACCTATTGGAATGGCTGAAATCCAAAACACTGAGAAAAGCAAATGCTGACAACTATGTGGAGCAACAAGGGCTCTCATTCATTACTGGTGTGAATGCAAAATCATACAACCACTATGGACATTTGAGCAGTTTCTTACAAAGTTAAACATAGTGTTACCTAACAATCTAACTAATACTCTTAAATATTTACCCAAATGAGTGAAAAACTTAGGTCCACATAAAAACCTGCATTCATATTTACAGTAGCTTTATTTATAATTGCCAGAAACTGGAAGTAACTGAGATGTCCTTCAATAGGTAAACATATAAACAAACTGTGGTACATCCACACAACGAAATATTATTTAGCAGTAAAAAAAGAAATTAGTAATTAAGCAACAAAGAGACATGGAGGAGCCATAAGTGAATACTGCTAACGAAGGAATACAGTCTGAAAAGGCTGTATTTTGTATGATTCCAACTAACTGACATCCTAAAAGAAATACAATACTATATACAGAGTAAAAAGACCAGTTGCTAAAATAGTTGAGATCCTAAATTTTATGTTATGTTTAATTAAACAAAATTTTATGAGGGTGTTTAGAAAAAACTATTCTGAATGATACTACAATAGAGGATGTATAAAATTATGCATTTGATACAACCTACAGAACTACACAACATAAAGAATGACTCCTAATATAAACTAATGACATTAGTTAACAACAATGTATCAATATTGCATCATCAATTAAGGGAGGACACCAGTGCAAGATGTTGAGAATAAGGAAACTGAGGGCTGGGGTATAATAAAACTCTTTACATCCTGCACAATTTTTCTATAAAATTATATCTGCTAAAAATAAAACCTATAAATTTTTTAAAATGGGTTCTTTTTGATATCTTCAGTATTAAACTTTATTATGATTTCATGCAGTAAAATACTACCTAACAATTCTGCTGTATTTATCAACTATCTCGATAATGCATAACTTTTTCCAGAAATATGCAATCTTTAGAATTCTTAATTTTAAAAAATGGATTGATAGGTACAAAGGACAATAGTCCTATAAATTTAAACAATACAGAGGTAGCAAAATAATACTTATCCATTAGTTTGGGGGCCAGATTCTATTGTCAATGGTTAATTTTCCTACTAAATGAACATTAAAATTTTAAATGCCAAAACTTTTTAATTTTGGATGAAAATATTTCCTACATTAATATTAAATATTTCCTTATCTTTTTAAGTAAAGTATGTTTAGTATCATATTTCTCCTGTCAACTAGTTTATTAAATTGCTACAGTACAGTGGTACTTTTTAAATCTATTAAGGTAGGTAGGGCAGGCTTAATTTACATTAAATAACCCTAGATGATGCTTTTTGAGTTTCTATGTTAGTTGTTTGTGTGTTGCCTTCCCAGGAAGGCTGTTACTTACAGCGATTTATGTTTCTGTTCTATAACTAAATATTAAAGAAGAGAGGTGTAAAAACAATCATGTTAGAACTTTATCATTTATGAAGGTAAACAATAACCAGTGCTTCTAGGGGAGAAACAGGAGGAGGATTGCTCTTTTGTGATGAAATTATGAGTTATATATTTTTTTAATTTTTTATTGATTAAGTTATTACATATGTGTCCTTATACCCACATTATCCCCCACCCCCCCAATCATGCCCTCACCCCCCTGTTGTCTGTGTCCATTGGTTAGGCCTATATGCTAGCATATAAGTTCTTTGGTGGATCGCTCTCCTGTCTGATCCTTAGCTGTGTATGTAATAACTGGAATTGCCTAAAATGACCATAGATAATATATAGAAATTATTTCAAAATAAGGTGCTCAACAATATAAACTATAAATTTCTGCTTGAAGTCATCTCATTTACCTGTAGCTCAACCTAAAACCTTAAGTATCCTATCTAATAAAAGACAAAAAGGGTAACTGACCGTACCTTTGCTACACCTCCCATTGGCTAATCAGGGTGATATGCATATTAACTGTCAACCAAGATGGCAGCTGGCAGCCACACAGCTGAAGTGAGCAGGAGGCTTGCTTGCTCCAGTGATAGAGGAAGCCAAGGTTCCCCGCCTGCCGCGGCCCGGCTCTAAGCTCCAAAAGCAACAAAGTTTCAATTATAGAAGCTAAACAAACCCCAGATACCTGCTTTCAGCCTGCGATGGCCACGGAGCTGGAGCTGGCTCTCAGCTCCGGTGACATCAAAAAAGTTTCAATTATAGAAGCTAAACAAACCCCAGATACCTGCTTTCAGCAGGTCATGGCCTCAGAGCTGAAGCCAGCTCTCAGCTCCAGTGACACCAACAAAGTTTCAATTATAGAAGGTAAATAAATCCCAGAATTTAAAAAAAAAAGAAAAAAAGGAGAGGCTGGGAGCTTCAGTCACCGGCCAGCCTGAAAACAGCCCTCAGCCCCTCACGCAGGCTGGCCAGGCAGCCCAGTGGGGACCCCCACCCTAAATGGGGTGTGGCCAGCCTGAAAACAGCCATCAACCCCTCATCCAAGCTGGCCAGGCACCCCAGTGGGGACCCCCACCTTGAAGGGGGTATGACCAGCTGCACACAGCCATCAGCCCTTCACCCAGGCTGGCCAGGCACCCAAGCGGGACCCCCACCTGATCCGGAACACCCTTCAAGGCAAACCAGCCGGCCCCCACCCGTGCACCAGACCTCTATCCTATATAGTAAAATGGTAATATGAAAACTGACCCTAACAGCAGAAAGACTGGGAATGACTGGTCACTATGACACACACTGACTACCAGGGGGCAGACACTCAATGCAGGAGCTGCCCTCTGGTGGTCAGTGCGCTCCCACATGGGGGAGCTCTGCTCAGCCACAAGCCAGGCTGATGGCTGCCAGTACAGCGGTGGGGGTGGGAGCCTCTCCTGCCTCCTCAGCAGCGCTAAGGATGTCTGACTGCAGCTTTGGTCTGCTCCCCGCTGGCAAGTGGACATCCCCCAAGGGCTGCCGGGCTGCCAGAGGGATGTCTGATTGCCATCTTAGGCCCAATCCCTCAGGGAGCAGGCCTAAGCCAGCAGGTGGTCATCCCCCGAGGGGTCCCAGACTGCGAGAGGGCACAGGCCGGGCTGAGGGCCCCCCACCCCCGAGTGCACAAATTTCTGTGCACTGGGCCTATAGTCCTATATAATAAAAGCCTAATATGCTAAGTTTCCAGACATCTGGTCGGCTGTTCAACCAATCAAAGTGTAATATGCTAATGATATGCTAAGGCCACTCAACAACTCCCTATGACGTGCACTAACCACCAGAGGGCAGACAGTTGACCAGCCAACTAGTTGCTATGATGTGCACTGACCACCAGGGGACAGAGAGTCGATTGGTCGTCCAGTTGCTATGATATGTAAGCACTGACCACCAGGGGAAAGACACTACGACCGGTAGGTGAGCTTGCTGCTGGGGTTCAGCCCATCATGTCTGAGCGAGATGGGCCAGATACGCCCTGGAGCCCTCCCGCGGTCCCGCCCTGGCTGGCCAACCTCCTGTGTCCCTTCCTAGCCTCAATCATGCACAGTGGTATCCCTCAGCCTGGTCTGCGCACTCTTGCAATCCTGGACCCCTTAGGGGATGTTGGAGAGCTGGTTTCAGCCCAATCCTGCAGGCCAGGCAGAGGGACCCCACTGGTGCACTTATTCGTGCACCGGACCTCTAGTTAATACATAAAGGTCTCAAATTCAGATCAGGATATGAGTTCATTTGCTCCTTGCTAATATTAAAAAAAAAAAAAAAAAAAAGGTTATTTTCCTGCTAACTTGATGTAACCATCACCATCATCCAATAAATAGTACTCAGTCTACCTAATGTAGGTGAATCCTCAGAAAATTAATTTATTTTGGATATTATGTCCAATGGTGAGTACAATGAATGTTCTGGAGATTAAGTAATACCAAAAATAATTCCTTTTCTACTCAAATTTAAATTCAAATATAAATGTAAAAGAGGGGAAATAGCTCATCACAATCACTATGAAGTATTTTATGCTTGAGCATTAAACCAAGTTTATTGAAAAAGAAAACATTTCTGTGGATGAAAGGAATTTTAGCATATTTATTGATAATAATGAACAACTAGGTAAATTCTCAGATTTAAGATAACCTGGAAATACACTATAATCAAGATTATTTATTCCTTATATCCCAAGAAACCAGAAACACCAATCAGAAAGGATATATGCACCCATATGTTCATAGCAGCACAATTCACCATAGCTAAGATCTGGAAACAGCCTAAGTGCCCATCAGTAGATGAATGGATTAGAAAACTGTGGTACATCTACACGATGGAATACTATACTGCTGTAAAAAAGAAGGAACTCTTACCATTTGCAACGGCATGGATGGAACTGGAGAGCATTATGCTAAGTGAAATAAGCCAGTCAATGAAGGAAAAATATCACATGATCTCACTCATTCATGGATAATAAAGACCATTACAAACTTTTGAACAATAATAGATACAGAGGCAGAGCTGCCTCAAACTGACTGTCAAACTGCAGTGGGAAGGCCAGAGAGGGTTGGGGGGCAGAAGGGGGGGAGTAAGCAATCAACCGAAGGACTTGTATGCATGCATATAAGCATAACTAATGGACATAAGTCACTGGGGGGTAAGGGAGGGCAGGGGCTTGTCAAGGGCAGCGGGGGGGGGGGGGGGGGGGGGGGAGGACACATATGTAATACCATTTGTAATACTTATTATAATATTTTTTTTAAAAGAAGTAAAAAGAAAAAAAAGATTATTTATTCCAACCTTATCTCTAAAAGAATTTTAGAGTTACATAAAGCTATTCACAATCCTATATAATAAAGAGGTAATATGCAAATTAACCCTCACACCCTCACAAGATGGCTGCCTACAACCAGGCCGGCAGGGGGGTTAATAAGGGACAACCAAACAACTGAACAAGCAGGCTGCATGGGGCGACCAGGCTGGCAGGGGGGTTAGTGAGGGACAACCAAATGACTGAACAGCAGGCTGTGTGGGGTGACCAAGCCAGAGGGGGCGTCGTGAGGGACGACCAGGCCGGCGGGGGGAGGGGGATTGGGGGTGATGAGGCCGGCATGCGGGGGGGGCGGGGGAGTTGGGGTGACCAGGCCGGCAGAGAGGGGCAGTTGGGAGCGACCAGGCCAGCAGGGGGGTGGGGGCAGTAAGAGGCGACCAGGCCGGCGGGTAGGGGCAGTTAGGGGTGACCAGGTCTGCAGGGGGGGTCAGTTGGGGCAATTAGGCTGGCAGGGGGGACAGTGAGGGGCAACTAGGCTGGCGAGGGGAGCAGTTGGGGTGACCAGGCCGGCGGGGGGTGGGGGCAGTTGGGAGTGACCAGGCCAGCAGGGGGAGGTGGGGGCAGTAAGAGGCGACCAGGCCGACGGGTCGGGGCAGTTAGGGGTGACCAGGCTGGCGGGGGGGGTGCAGTTGGGGGCGACCAGGTCTGCAGGGGGGGGCAGTTGGGGCAATTAGGCTGGCAGGGGGGACAGTGAGGGGCAACTAAGCTGGTAAGGGGAGCAGTTGGGGGTGACCAGGCGGGCGGAAGGGGGGGCAGTTAGGAGCAATCAGGCCATCAGGGAGGGAGCAGTTGGGGGTAACCTGGCTGGCAGCTGGGGGCAATTAGGGGCAATCAGGCCAGCACACAGAAGCAGTGAGGAGTGATCAGGTCATCGGGGGGGGGGGGGGGGGCAGTTAGGGGTAATCAGACAGGCAGGCAGGTGAGCGATTAGGAGCCAGCAGTCCAGGATTGTGAGAGGGATGTCTGACTACCGGTTTAGGCCCGATCCCCAGGATTGGGCCTAAACAGGCAGTCGGACACCCCGAGGAGTCCCAGATTAGAGAGGGTGCAGGCTGGGCTGAGGGGACCCCCCCCCCCCCACCATGCACGAATTTTGTGCACCTGGCCTCTAGAATTTAATAATTACATGATCAAGATGAAATAGCACTATTCAATTCAAAAAAAAGTTATGAAGGACCACGGATGTCATCTTTCACATAAAAATAAACAAACAAAACAGATTTTCTAAATACTTTAAGAAAAAATTCCATTATAATATGTAAAAGTTTGATCATTTTTCAAACTATTCATGCCTTTTCTATAAAAGAAGATGTCCACTGGGCCACACATTTCTATACATGAAGTACAGGTGGCAGGAGTGGGCAAAGTACAGCAGGCCAGCTGCCTGTTTATAAAGTTTTACTTATTGTCTAACGTACTGCTTTCAGACACAATGGCAGAGTAGAGCAGTGAACAGAAACTCTATGTCTCATAAAACCAAAAATATTTACTATTTCTCCCTCTAGAGAAAAAAATGTACAGACCTCCATAGGATATTAACTAGCATAATACAAATTCAGAATTAATAATTTGCATAGAGAATATAGGCTCCTGCCCATTAAAATACTTCTTCAAAGAGTACAATTGAAGTGAATAGTATATAAACAATTTAGTAGCAGTAATATTCAGTAGTATGAATTTAATGTGAATGAACTTTTTAAGGTACTTTTATATAGAGGGTAAGGCAAAAGTAGGTATACAGTTGTGAGTACATGAAACACAGTGTATTATTATTAATTATTGTATTATTTTCCATACAAACAACTGTAAACCTATTTTTGCCCTGCCCTCTATTTTAAAAGCATCCAGTTCAGAATAAATAAATGACAATATCATAATTGTTTTGGTCCTCTAGAAACCTCTAGCATACTGGTCTAGCTCTGAGGTACTGTTACACAAATGTAAAATTTTAAAAGTTGGTATTTTCAAAAATATTATACTATTTATTTTTGCCATGTATAAATTTGTGAAAATTAGATTTTTTTATGGTGAATAGAACAAAAATGTAAAAAGTAAAACTATAAAATCTAAAAATGTTATGCACAACCCATCATATTCACTTAATTTTTAAAAACTATACAAAAAAATGAATTTCCCCTATCTGATTTCACTTTGAAATAAAATAAATCTCTATACACCTTCTCCACAAAATGCTTCACCTTTCAGAAGTCACTGTTTAAGGTGAAAAATAGTAAAATGAATGTCTGTATACCCTTTACCTGGACTCACTAATTGTTTATTTATGCCATATTTGTTTTATGTATATTTTTGTTTAATCATGGTATTAACTTCTTAAAAATATCTCATCATTCACCTTTTTTAATAAGGATATTTTCCTATTATATACATGCAACATTATTATCACACTCAATAAATATGCCATAGTATCACTAATAGCCATTTTCCTCAAATATCCTAAAAATAACTTATAAAACTTTTTTAAAAATATAGCATCCAATCAAGGTTGCCATACACGACCAATTTCTGAAAGTTAAGAGCCAAACTTTTCTTTAGACAACCTTTTTGTATATACTTTCTCTCTTCTTTCCACAACTTGTGCTCTTGAAAAAGCTGTAGGAACACAATTTCCCCAGTAGTTTCCTGCCAGACCACTCAGCAATGGAAGGGTACTGCAATAATAGTAGAGAGAAAACTGAATTTCCAATTATCTCCATAGATTCTGTTTTCCCTATAAGAATATCTACAATGAAACTGTAATCTTATCTTAGCTGCTTACAATATTTTATAAATACATAACTAACCAACATGCATTGATCATCAAGTGAAAAGTCTTGTAACTAATTACCTGCCAAGGCTCAAGAAGTTAAGCTGCTTAAGCTTAAGCTTCTTATCACTAATAACTTAAGAATCATAAATAATTATACAAATGTATTTTATAAAAGGAAACATTTTATAGAAGTCCAAAGAGAGATCTTGACTAAAATAGCCAGTTTTAGAAGACTAAACATACTTTTTTTAAACATACAATTTCACAGTTCACTAAGTTGAATAAAGTTTTAATCATCCCATAAAAAGACTAGATGGCTTGCATTTTATGATTATGCATTAAGAAATTGACTTCTCTGGCCATTTGTTTCGATGTTTCAAGCTTTTACTAATGTGTAAAACTTACATTTTGAACAATACGTTATTGTATCAATATTATAAAAGCTGTACTTCTGAATAACAAGAACCATAAATTTTTTACTATTAATGTAATTGAAGTAATATGAATATTTTAACATTCTCTCCTAACTTATTTGATCTAAAAGTTCAAATTGGAGCAATTTTTGACTACTAAACTATCTTGAAAATTGAGATTTCCAAAGGGAATACTGTCAAATTTATAAAAGCAAAAAGACCAGTATTCTAGTGATTCATTTTCAATATATTTTCTATATTGTTAATTATGTCTGAATTCAAGAGTATTTTCCAGTGTAAATTATACACAAGGCTTAACAAATAGAGACTAAATGTGCAATCGCCTTTACTAAGACCAATGAAAAATCTATACACAGCAATGAAATTGGCATGCAAATAAAAGAACTGTCAAGACATGTAACCCTAAAAATAAGCCTACAATAACTATTTTAAAGGCTGTGTGTGGTCTCACCCATATATTTTGGCAAGATGCACTCTCTCCAACCACAGCTAGATTCATCCAAAAGCAGTGGCACTGGAGAGCCTCTGTCTCACCTGTCAAAGTTGAAGAACGTTGTTCCAAAGACCACCATGAGTCCATGGAGAAAAGCCACAGTGCCACAGCTGGTATTGATAAGCAGTCTCTGAAGGAGAAACTACTTCAAACAATTAAGCAAATCATCCTTAATAGAGATATAGACAGAGAGATAATATATTAATCTTTAAATAATGAGATGACAATTACCATGCCAGATCTGACACAGTGGTAATTTATATGCCGGAATACTAAGAGGGGATCTTTCACAACTAACACTAATTTAATAGTCTTTTCTATTTTTCCTCTGATAAAATTTCTATACATTTATCAATCCAAAACTCCGCTATGTTCCCTTTTTAAATTTTTAAAACCTCCCTTTAAAGCCGCATAATTCATCTAAATTACTAAGGTACTAAATTCATCAAAATTGCTATAGTCTGACAGCTAAGAGCACAGAAGATTAAGATTTATAAACAGAAACCCTAAGTATATTAAAATCTGACCTTTTCAGAAGATACCATAATATCTTTTTCAACCACATTATAAAAGCAGTTTACATTTTGCTTTAGGCTAACCCTCTTTAGAGTAAAGCATATGGGTTGATCAGGTAAGCCATAGGTAGGTTAACGTAAATAAAAAGACCAAGAAAAACAATTACTCTGAAAAGAAATATGCTTCAGTGGACAATTCAAGCCCCACCTCAAACCTGGCAATAAAAGACAACATAAAACAAAATGGAAAGAAATATACCTGGGCTAGATAAAACATTTAACTAATCATGAATGTCTCATTAATTTAACTTATTTTACCTACCAAATGACAATGTCCTCTAACTATATTTCATACTGCAACAATTCAATTAAAAAAGAAAGGGGGTGCCGTTTTGTGCCTTTCCCTGGAAAGTTAATATCCAAAAGGTTGTCATTATAGACAGTTTTCCTACAACCAAGTCCCACAGCACAAAGTTACCACAGAGCTCCAATGTACTATGATGCCCGGTTTCATTTACTATATTCTCTAAATACAAAGTTCCAAAAAGATTAGTTTCATTTTTCCCTAGATAGATTTAGTATGTTAACTAGCATAGTTGGGATATTATTTTTCTTTGGTTTTGTCAGTAGCATGTTTGATATAAATTTTATTAAGTGGTAGTATATGTAACATTGCATTGTGGGTAGTAGTTTCCTGCTTTAGCCTAGCCACATCCTCAGCTGTCATATGAGCATGTTTCCCATATTTTCTACAAGTTCTCGCCTTTTTTTTTTCTTCTTAGAAAAATGACAGCATTAGAAGATGAATTGTTCTAATAATTATAAGAAACATGAGTTATTTATACAGCTACATTACACAAGTATGGATCACTCTGCACTTTGAAGAACAGTCAAAGGTGGAAAAACAAATCCTCATAATTAAAGTGCCAATGTCATGTGAAACAATATGTTAAAGTAAATTAACATAGAGGAAGGAATTAAAAACTGTTAAAAAGGAAGAAAATCACTGTAATCAGATGCCAATACCATCTAACAAATGAGGTGTACATATAACAGTGTAGACATAACTATGATTCGCCTTGAAATCTTAGGTGCCTCAAACCTGCCAGGTATTCATTAGTGAGAATTAATGTCAATATCTACTACTAGAACCTTAAGAATCTACTTTGAGACACTATAGAATTATCAAAACAGTGATAAAGAAACTGAAAAGGCCTGGAGGAGAGAGGGAGGAAAAGAGGGAAGAAAAAAGGGGGAAAAGAGAGGGGGAGTACGAGGGAGATAGAAAAGTTAAGTATTTTCTCTTTTGGCATCTCATTTCCACATAATCTCACATTTAGACAGATAGCTGCTAATACTAACCAAATGAACTTGTTCAAACAATCATGGACATGGTGGTGCTTTGGGTTTTTACATAATTTAATTAAAACAAACTGAGGAGCCAAAACCGGTTTGGCTCAGTGGATAGAGCGTCGGCCTGCGGACTGAAGGGTCCCGGGTTTGATTCCGGTCAAGGCATGTACTTGGGTTGCGGGCACATCCCCAGTGGGAGCTGTGCAGGAGGCAGCTGATCGATGTTTCTCTCTCATCGATGTTTCTAACTCTCTATTTCTCTCCCTTCCTCTCTGTAAAAAATCAATAAAAATATATTTAAAAAAAAAAAACAAACTGAGGAAAAAAAAGAATACTCATTACAAAAAATAACACAAAATAATCCCTGAACACACGATCACAGAAATATGCATGCAGTTGTGTACACAGACATAATACCCCATTAAAATAAGAAAGTAAAATTAATATCTCATAATCATCGTAATCTAAAATACTAATAATGTATTTAACTAATATAAAAACTTTTCAAATCATCAATATAAGGCCCAATAAATGCTATATCAGCTTAAATAGCTATACATCAAATCCAAAAAAAAGTCAAAAAATAAATTGTCATATACCAAGCTAAAACAATAAATTAAGTGTCTTCCTAAAAACCTCATTATCAGTGAGAAAAATTTAAGCCAAATTAGAATGTCTACAATTAATAAAAAACCTACATCAAATCATTTGGCCTTGTTGTTTTCAATTAAGAGAAAAACAGAACAGCACCAAATAGAAGTTAAAACAATAGAAAACAAACATAGAAATAAGCACAATATTGACACTGATAAAACTATTGAATCTAAATAGGATCATTAGTTCAGAAAATAAAAAAAAATAATGAATATACGTAACATTTAAAAAACTAGTATACTGTTATATAGTCTAACAGCATACAATATAAAAAGTTTGACCAATGTTGACAAATTTAGTCAATACAAGGTAATGGGGGGAGCAAGATAACTAATGTCTTTACTTATTGAAATTGATTTCAAGTTCAAAGGAGTATTTCACATCTATGGCAATAAAGTACATAATTTATACAACAGACCTAAATTTGTTACTTACGTCAACATAGAAAATACTAACATAATCCCCAAAAATGAAGTTTTGAGGGTCTTTGAAAAACAACAACCAAAAAACTCTGTGGTTTCCATTTTTCATTTTAAGCATCGTATAAATCCATAATCAAGAGCTTTATTTGCAGTGACTTTTCTGAGTCAATCTCTCTTTATTACATGTGGTAAGTTACTTCTAATTAAACTCTCAATTATCACATATGTACCTTGATCACTTGTTTTTTAATTTTTATCACAAAGTAATATTTGCTCCAAAGTGGATATATTTTCAATTTAGAAAAAGAATGTGTGGATAATGAATATACAATCTTTAATGACTTCACTGTCTTCTGCCAGAATTTGACGGGTCTCACACAAAACATAAAAGTCCTATTTAACAATATCTACTAAACTCTTACATAACATGAGTGATTATCCTGACCCAAAAATTATGTGCAGGAGGGCTACCCGCAAATAGAGAAAAAATGGGTAATAGATACATAGATGTTGAAAATTATTCAAATGCTTACAAAGTTAGGTTAGAGGGCCAACGTGCACACATTTTTTAAAAAACATTAAAGAGAGAAAATATTTAGCTAATAGTTAGGGTTGTAAGATGTCAGAGAATCCTCACACAGACACTAAAAAAGCATTTATTTACCACACTACAGCGGCTACCTAAATTTTTTCAACTGCCTGATTCTGCTGCTATTGTAAGTGCATATGGAACTACGTTTGGAAATTCCACAAATTATATAAACAAAGACCTCCTTTAGATATAGATCATACCAGTACACCATAGTCATTTAAAACTGTAACTAAATAACTTTTCTCTTTTGTATGAATGATTACATTAAATGAAACCTTTTACTTTTCAATGTAAAATGTTTACATACACAATGAGGCATAAATATATATTTAAAGTAAAACACTAAAGTGCATGTTTAGTGTTTTATCACTAAAAGTTTGTTATGGGAAAGTTCTGGACATGTGAATAATAAAGGATTAAAATCATGCCCATGTCTTCCTGGTGCATTTTGGGCAAATCAAATATTTTGTGAAGAAACTTATGAACATGTCTGCACATTTATCTTTATCTAATATAAACCAAAAGCAGATAATGAACTGTGCTGGAAGTCCATAGGCAAGGATATTTTGGCTCTAACACCCTCCTTAGTGTTTCCCAGCCCTTACCCCATTATCTACCCTAAATAATGTTTTGTAATTCACTGTCTCCGCCCACCCTCCTAGTCATTTACTCTATGCCACTCCTAGTTACTATCACACTAGGAAGAAGTCTAACATGCAAATTCAGAGTGGCTGATAAATGGGAAAAAATGCCTAGAAGATTGGTCTGTTCAGCTTTATAATTTTTGTTGAAAAATACCCCATCGCTCCCAACTGATGAAAACAGGAAGCTCTATTCATAAATATGAAATTCTCTGCCTATGATATATAATCATCCTAATAAGAAAATGAGTTCTATACATACATGTCCAAAGGGGTAAAAAAGGAGATAGTTTCCCAAAGATGTTTCCAATTTTCTTCTGAATCAGAATTAGCAAATCGAGACGACTAACATACTCTGTCTGTGTGCATTATTTCTTGCTACACACAGCATTTTGCAATTTATTTCAAAGCTTTCATTATAAACAAAAAATACAGCTTCTGTTAACCCACTCTATTCTGAGTTTATAAAACCTAATATTGAACAATCTAAATTACGACATAAGAATTTTACTTTATACATGTATACGATTTGCTAGCAAAGCCTCTGTTGTTAAAGTTAAAATCCAAATAAACCAAAGAATTATGCAAAATGAATACAATTCCTTGAAAAATAAAAATCATTACAAGCATAAAGAAAACTAAAATTCAGCCAATAATCTGTTACAATTCTTATCATTGATTTTTATAAATCCTTAAACTAGTCATAAAAGAAAGGTATAAATAATATAAACGATACTAATTACATTTAATCCATACTGTAGGAGCCGGCATCTAATATTGATCATACATAAACTAGACAGACATGATTTAACATTTGTAAAAGGAATCCCCAGACTAACACTTTCATGACAGCCAATTACAGTCAAGCCCAGCAAGCAGTTTGCAACCAGACCTTAAGAAAGGTAAACTTTTTTACAATGAGTTACAGATTCACAAGTTTAAGAAGACAGGAAAAAGAAAAACAGAAGGACTCCAATCACCCAGCAAATATGAAGCAGACCCCAGAATGTGATACAATCCAAAGATGTAAATTATTGTAAATCATCACTGTTGTTCAGAATTTCACAGAGCCTCTTGAGCCAATTTTGCTCACTTTTCCACAGACACAATAATGAACTAAATAAAAGGAGGAGGCAAAAAAAAAAAAAGTGGGGGTGGGAGGAATAGAAAGGAAAGCCCTTAACTGCAGAGTTCTGCTCTACAAATGCTTAACCTTACAGGAGTTTGAGCTCCTTCAGCATTTGTATTCTATCCAAATCCTCATGAGTCACAAAAATTAAATAGCTATATCCTTCTGGATGCCAGGAAGGGCCTTACCACAAGCCTTTTGTCAGAGAGAGAGAGAGAAAGAGAGAGCAAGAGCAAGGGGGGAAAAAAGCCACAGTGGTAGGCAGTCCCACTTCACTTTGAGCACTGTGAGGTCACAAACCACATGATTCTGTCTCTCCAGTAATAGTGCTTGCAAAAAAAAGGAGTTTTAAAGCTTTTGCTTTTTTGGATTGTGTGAATGCTTCATTCGCCTCACAAACAACCACAGAACCACAAGTGCGGTGCAAACTTTCTCCAGGAGGACAGCAAGAAGTCTCTGGTTTTTAAATGGTTAATCTCCGCAGGTCACTACCAGCCACCGAGACCAACAGAGTCAGTGAGTGCTCTCTAACCACAGTCTATGCAGTAATAGTAGGTCCTTCAAATATTTGCTCATTCTCTTTTTGTTTTGTTTCCTTGCTTTTCACATGTTACCAGCTACATAATTTCTTGACAGAAAAAAATATAAATATAAAGTCTATGTACTCCAGGCATACTGCAAAACTAAAACAAGGTTTGGGTATGGTTTGTATTTTCAGTTTAAGGCTGCAAGCAGAATTTACAACAGAGGGTACAAGTTCTATCTGAAAAAAAAAGGAGGGACTATGGCATCAAACAGCCTCTTCAGCACAGTGACACCATGTCAGCAAAACTTCTTTTGGGGTAAGTGTTACCATATTTTAAAATCCTATAAGAGATGAACCTGTTAAACATAAAGGTATGTTTCTTGGATAAAGTAACTGCTAGCTTTCCGGATGACATTATATTAATGAAAATAATAATAATGCTATTTTGTTGCACTAAAACTTGAAAAATGAAATTGCTGTACATATTTGCATTTGGCATCTGTAACTTATCTACTTCTCAGAGTAATGACCTGAAATAGAAAAAAATTAAATTATCTCATATGAGTCAAAATGTTTTTCAGAAGTATAGAAATGAGGTAGTTAAAACAATAAAAAGGTTTAATATTCTCATTATCCCTTACTGAAATAAAATTAGATACTAAATTAATCAAAGTATTATGAAGTATTCACTCCGGCAGCTCCCAATATTTGAGCAAACTTCAAAAAGGAAGTAATTTTACAAAATAACAGACCGCAGAATTATCTCAACATTATGCTCTCCCATGTAAAACAGAGAAATAAACCTGCAGTGCAGCTAACATTTTAACAGTCCGACTACAAGAAATCTATTTATAATTTGAAACTGCATCATATCATAAGCTATCTGTATAACTTTGTTTCTTAGCAACTTTTTATAATTGAAGCATATGTTCATCTGAAATAAAATTATATTAAGTATGTAATAGCCATTTTTAATAGATCTTTATAGTTAAGCAGGATAGCCAGGATATTTAAAAGTTTACAGAAATCTTTAAAAATTCCATGTAACTGTGCTTTTCCATATAATTTTAACTTCACATCTACACACTATTACCCATGTGTAGAACCTGTTATAAAAACAGAGCAAACATTGAGACGACTAGGATTCTTTTAATCATATTCTTGGACCTACCAAAATGAATACCATTTAGTTTCATGAAAAATAAAACTCCGTAAGGATACCCTGCATGATTTAAAAGAGCTATACCTACTAAATCATGCTGGACTTTTAAAGAAAAACAGCCATAATATAGTCCCTTAATATTTAATTTCAAATTAATGTTGATACACAAAAATAAACTACTTCAACATTCATCTGCTGACATGGTATTATAGCAAAATATCTAAACACTTACAAGATTTTCTTTATGATGTCCAACATGTCCCAACTACAAGGCAAGTTTATAAAGTTTTCTTTTATCCTTTAAAATAAATCTTTTGCTGTGTATACCTATATTAACTTTGCTTTATAACTTACAACTAACGATTGGAGTTTCGTTTACTCCTCCTACTTCACACATTTTAACTGGCTATCAGAGGATCAGTC
The DNA here is from genome assembly GCF_028538775.1 of Myotis yumanensis. Lineage (NCBI taxonomy): Eukaryota > Metazoa > Chordata > Mammalia > Chiroptera > Vespertilionidae > Myotis > Myotis yumanensis. The sequence goes on along the minus strand of NW_027223757.1, from coordinate 82,714,227 downwards.
TTAGTTTAGGTCAAAGAGAAATAAACCTGCAGGGGAGAAAAAGGTTTCTCTTAAAAGGGTGAGGAAATGTACTTTGTATTTTACCAACAAAATGTAAAACTGCTGTAGTGATTCCTTCAATAGTTGTAGTGGGTGCCCTCAGTTATAACACATACAATATAATAATCACAGATTTTTTTTTTTAATTTAATGGTAGTCAACAAGAGTTACTCTAAATTTTTCTGCATTAAGGAAGCAGAACATAGAATTAGACTGCATTATAGATCATATCATAATTATAGCTTATAAGTGAGAACTTTTGCTGTTTCTATCCAAAAGATGAGAAAAAAAATGGCTAAAACTATTGTTATATGGAGGGATAACTTAAAACAGGCATCGCAAGCAGTTAAGTTACTCTTTCACAATATTATTCTGTTTAAAAATAAAATATATTTTTCTAACCAGATTGGGAACAACACAAGTTTCAAGGATTATTTCATCATTACAACTCAAGTTATTGATATTATCACAAAGAATATGTTAAAATGCTCTTTATTCCTATCATATGTGTGGTCTTATATTTCTGTGACACCCTTAATAACTATTTCTATAGTAAAATTTCTAAAACTTCACCATCTTCTAACACAACAAGGCACCATAGTGAACTAAACAAAGATCTTCTTCTATCAAATATCATATATTTTTAGACAACATAACAATTATTTTCTGAAAAGTGGAATTTATCCTCTCCCAACCCCAAATAGTATTTTAGAGCCTGGATAGAGATTTAAGATGAACCCACTACACTGAACTAATTACAGGTGAGTGGGTAGTGGACCTTATGTATAGGTTATCATCACACTGCAAACATTTCACAAATCTATAATCTATTTGAAGTTGAAAATCTCATTTAGGGCTTTAACTTCTTATATGATGATTATCAAAACAACCTCCTGAAATGAAAGTATGTGTTCTCATTTGATCAATTTGTTTTTAAAAGTTTAGGCTTTTCCTAGGTGAGGGACAAAGCACACACCGGCCCATTGCCTCAGCCACATATAATGAGTGAAAAGGGTGTGTGTGAGAGACAGACAGAGACAGAGAATGCATTTCAGTGTCCTAGCTATCCTAGCATATCATTTATCTTGAATTAACGAAGAATTTTCAATCTTCACTACTCGAAATAAGCCCATTATTTATCATAAAGTCTGTTGAAAGTGATAGATGTGACTCACAGAGTATATTACAATTAAGAATTTATGAAAATATATCAGTTGACTAAATAAAATTTCTACATAAAACCTTTTTAACTGACCCTAGTGACTGACTGCAAATGATGTGTGAACACTGATTTCCAAAATAATAGTTGTGGTCCATACTAGTAATGATAATTTTAGTTTCAAGGTTTAATAGTGACAAAGTATCACAACTTACTTCCAAAATAATTCCAAAATCCAGAGAGAGAATTTTAAAAGTCAAGAACAAACACAGAAGACCACTCCAACACAAATTAAGCTAAAAATATCTATGCGATTCCCAAAGACTCGTATTATAAATTATTTTAAATTGTAAAAAAAAATCCTAATTTTGCATGAAAAATTGTTAGATTTCACTTTTAAATATTAGAACTCTATTAAAATGTTAAATATTTCAAAGAAATTGCATAAAAATATTTTGGTAGTCTATATGACCTCTTAGTCTCTAAATTACAAGGAAAGCATGAAATATATATGATTACATTATTATTTTAGTTATTTTTTAAAAATTAAAAATTAATATATTCAATTACACCCTTCAAACTAATCACTGATAGTTTGACTTGTTTAAATCAGTCATGCTAAAGTTAAATTCAGTAAGATAGAAATGTTCCAGTTTGTTAAAACAACACTGAAATATTTGATGGTTAAATAAACTGCAGAGGGGGTAAAGCTAACTCATTGAAAGCACTAAGATTTTATCAAACACACAGAATTAATCCTTATTGAATAGAACCATTCACAAATCAAAACTCACTGTTCTTCAATACTTTCAACCAGCACTAATCAATTACAAACCTTTTCTAGTGCTTCAAAAATCATATGCTTTCAATTTTATCCACTGGTGGTCCTCAAGTACTGTATTGGGGCTGAGTTAAGACATTCTGTATCACAACTGTTTTTTTCAACAAGTATTCATCTAGAGAGCTTTTTCTTCTTTCTCAAGAGCTGCTCACATGAAAACTGTGGTAATATTTTTATACTGTACTTCTTTGTTGAAGCAAAAGGTTAGGGGTTACCCAAATACCTCAACTGTATATACAAAAAAAAAGGGAAAAGGTAAGTATTCATATAAAAAATCCAATTGGACTGAATCATTATTTATTTTTGCATTTCCTATGATTAATGATGCACCCATGCATACTTGAAAATTGATGGCAAAACAGGGTAGCATCTCAATACCGCTCCAAAGCATACAAATACCAACCTCCCATGCTGCTCTAAGCTTTGTCCAAGGATACTAATATGTGACAATTCTGAGTCAATAGAGAGGTCATACCAAAAGCTCCTCAAAAAGCATTAGGAGTGCAAATGCTATTAGCTAAGAAAAGGTTCACTGGAACAGTCAGTCTACCTATATAGTGTCTCTTTAAAAATATTATATATATGGTCAAATAGACAAATACCTTCAATATGAAAAAATCCTTCCTTTGAATAATAAAACTGTAAATGTGACAAAGCAAAACTATTTTTTCTAGTCATATACCATGTAAGGCCTTATTAAATGGGTGCTAACTTCACAATGTTACCTTAATGCACTATTTTTTTCTCCTAACAACTGAATTTCACTAAAGATAAAATTCTACAAAAAAAAAAAACCACGTCATTAAACTCCCATAATAAGGATAACGATAAACACCAATACTTAATATTTTCAAAGAGTAAATACTGTAAGATAATTGTCTAAAGTGTATGAAAAACCTTCATGAAATCTGCAGTGTTTAATATTTTAAAACAAATCTTGAGAAAAGTCTCACATAATGAAAATATACACCTGAATACAAGCTATTGCTATTATAAATATTATGAAATTCATTGGACGTGTATTTTGATTAATGTGCTATAATTCAAAACAATAATAAGGAAATTCTACACCTTATTCAAAGGGAACTTCCTTACAATTTCAACAACAGTTGACCACAAACTTGTCCACTCAAGAGCAAACACACATAAAACAGGCCTTATATCCCCACATAACTTTTTAAAGACCTGTATAGCAACTGAGATTAGGTGCTCTTTAATTACAGTGAATATAATATACTCATCTAATGTTGAATTCTTAAAAACTTCCTCCCCCGTATACTATTTATTAAGGACATAGGGTTCAAGGTTTGGAAAAGGGTTAGATGGATATAAGCAATACCATATTAACCATTTTACGTGTTTATAGTGTTATTGAATAGGATGTTAACTCTGAAATATATTTCTTCATAAATATGCTTTCTTCTACTAATAAATAAAAAGCTTATCATTTTCCTGATGTATAAAACAGTTCCCAAATAAGATGAGCTGCAGAATTAAGAGTTCTTTAAAAGCTAGTTGCTACATAAGCATTTAATACTACTTGCAGTGAAAAAAAAATTCATTATTCATTCTATTCCCTATATTCCTATTAATACTCATAAACATAATATCTAATATACAGTCTAGTAGCAAAAATCAAACCAAGTGCGATTTTGGCTATAATAAAAAGAACATAAATGTTACATTTATCTTGATTAAATGATTTTCATTTCTTAAATAAATTGCCCACAAAACAAGGAATTCCTCACCATATAAACATAGTAAGCAAATGCAATTTTTTAAAAATGTTTAAGATATTTTAAAATGATTATATTGATGTCAGAATATGTATAAAGTTAACAGTATTCTAAAACATGTATTTAAGATTATTGTAGTAACGGTTAACACTCTAATATCTGCATTATTTCTATGCCATCCCTTAAGAAATTAGAAGAGTTACAATGGAGAAGTGACTTTCCTAACAAGATACATCTAAATATCCTTTGCAAGACAAATAATTTTACAACAACATCAAATAAGTTAATTTTCAGTAAAACTGGCATTTTTTAATTTTTTTTTTTACAGCAATGGTGGTCTACTGAAATCATTATACCACCAACTATAAAAATATATTTATATAAAAGACTTTTAAAATTCAAAAATTAAAATACACATTTATAGGTTCCTCTAAAATTATATGAACCATGAGTCTGCCAAACCATTGTTTACATATTCCTTATAATCAAATATCTTACAACTAAGTCCATTTTGTGGTTCAGTAAAAAAAAAAAAAAAAAAAAAAGCAAATAAAGGAAAAATATTAGCTAACTCACAATGACAGGCATCAGAAAGGTTTTAAAAACATATACAGTTATATGCAGTATTTCTTTGAAAAATGAATAATGATGCTATAGAACTATATATGAACATGGACATATTTTTATATAGAAACAAAGTATTTGCCACATAAATATAATTTTAATTTCTTTCAAATATCAGTCCAGATCAAAATTTTAATTCATAGTATATGCTTTGGCATGTGCATATGCATACGAATGCATACACATAAGTGACGACCGCACTTGGGATAATGACTGCAAATCAGGGAAAAACAGTCGTAAATTATTGAACCCAGGTATTGTTTGTAGCTCTTTTCTGAAAGATAATTACTTTTTTGCATGTATACTAACAGAGAAATGTCAATCTGTAAAACCAATAACAGAGATCCAGCATCTATTGGGAAATTCAAGATAAAAACAACCAAAAACTATGTCTGTAAAACTCAAGACTTTATTTTCCACGTGTAAACTAAAAAATTTAAAAACTGATATCAGTTAAACAAATTATTACAGTTCACAAGAACAAATATGAATGTAATTACTCTGCTAACAAATAGCTATTTATGGACATGACTTCAAAGACCAACTCTAGTCTGGAGTTAAACAGTATATTTTCTATATGTTTACTCATTGCCCATGTAACCTGAGTAAATAATTTAAATTAGGCATTGTGATTTTAATTTTGTTATTTTGTTTCATTAGCAATAATAATTAATTTTATATTTAAATTTCTCTACTGACTGCAATTTAAATTTCAAATTTCAGGATAAGTGAAAATGTAGCATTATTTCTACCAAATGATTAAAAATTATTTAAATGAATCTCAACAAAATAAATTCATTATGAAGTTGAAAAGAAAAAAATAAAGTGCTACATTTTACAATTAATATTTTAACCCATTGGCTTAACTTGTATAACTTGATCCTAGAAAACAGACACATAAGTATCCAAAAGACAAAAGGTGCAGATTTCCTTTAATCAACAATAATTTTATTGTAAGACTTTTCTGTATATACAGCTCAAAGAAAAACTATTTTTTAGAAAAAAGTGAATTCTCACTTTATTTCATACATTTACAACAGATTAAAGAAATCTGCAATAATATAATAGCATAGAAAAACTTCTTTACACTGATAATCTACCTTATATCAATTACTGAGTTTTCTATAAAATGGATATAAAAGTATATAGTTTCACCCAAAGGATCTTACCACCCAATTCAGAAACATTAAGACATTATAAGATGATACAAGAAAACTTCCATCAGAACAGTAGCATCTTAACATTAGGTAAAATAATTGGTTACAAAAGGTAATCTAGTGAGATTAATTTTTACCTGTCATGAAATTGGAAAAGCTTTTAAGTAATTCAACTTTTGACAAAATGCAGAAAAAATTGCTCTGCTCTTACAAATATAGAGTTCAAAACTAAAAATGAACATATTATAAAAAACAGTCCACAATGCAGATACTACTTATAAAGTCAATGTACTATAGTACATTTGTAAAGCAATATAAACTTAAAGTCAATGAAATCCAAACCTTTGATCATTAACTTCTCTCTATAGTAGAAACTCCTCTTTTTCATATTATTAAAACTCCAATGTTCACACAGAATTCTTAACATTCCCCCAGTTGTTAAAACTAAATACAATAATGTGTGCTCTCTCCCTGTCTTTCTCCCTTTCTTTCTCTCTCTCTCTCATGAATTTTAGGAGAAAAACTTAAATAACATTTTCAAAACTATTTGCCACTAGTAGGCACCTCATTTTAAAAAGGTTATTATCTAAGCTAGATAGGAGCAATCACTATTGTCAGAGGTATATCATTCTTGATTTAGTAATAAAGGTTTAACAGTATATTTCCTTTACAAAATGCTTAAGCATACTACAGAATACTTTCGTACACCAGTAAAACCAGAGAAAACATATGAAGAGATTTTTTTAAAATTATCATTCACAAGTATCCAGGAAAAAAATTGAGTCATATGCTAATTATTAGGCTTATTTTTACTTTTATAAATATTACTTTTAAAAATATAATGATAAACCATAATATATCAGGACACACAACACTTTTTAAGAGAGCAAAATATTTGGTATCTAAATTGTTTAATTATTAAATGGTTAAACTACTCTATGTGTTTACAGATGGGAAAATTTTTTTTGCTGAGACATGTTCAAACCATTTTCTTATCTATGAAATAAAATCATGTGTTCCAACAAATAACATAAATATTTTCAATAAAGTATTTATTTACAAGGTAATTATATATTACACATATAAAATGATAGGAAGAAATTTTCTATAATGAAGCTACATTACTATATGTAACTCAAATTTCCCACTTTTATTTAAACCTATTCAACCAAATGCATTGTCAATTCACTGCTTTTCCATGATCCAAAAACATCTAATACTCTCAATGCTATTTTTAGGAAACATTTAAGAAAAATCATATTATTATAAGCTGACAAAAAATTTTTTGAAAAGTAGCTGTGAAAACTTACATATGCACTTAAAACTTGCCTACTCAAATATATGAAAACAGCAAACAAATGCATAAAATAAAACTCTACCTAGCAACAATACCATACTAAGAAGTTCAACCCTGAGCACAGAAGAATACATTATGTTTTTTAAAATAAATGCTAAAATTAAAGCTTGCCTTTTGAACTGCTCAAAGGAATATATAACATACCAGTGACTACAGAATTTTCTTCTAAACTGGCAAGGCTAAAAAGAACCACATCTAATTCCTGAATTTGCAATTATAATTTGTGATACTTTCTTTATTCATAAGACTATCATTTATTCTAAACTGGCTGGAAAGGCTTGCCCATTGCATTTTTCCTGTACGTACCTCTTCCTTATCAATTATGGTTTATCTTCAGCATTCGGAGGGAAAAAAGCTTCAAAACTTTAACTGAGTTTATAACACATCATTAAATCAATACACATAGGGCTACTTTAAAAATATTCATTTCTAAAAGACCAGAAAATCTTACTTTTTAAAGCTGATGCGTCTACACATAGAAAGCAACTTTTAGTAAGTTCTTTGCTACGCCATAATGATCTGCTCCAGAAACTCAAGGGTACCTAAAACAACGGGCTACCTGTTCTAGCCATGCTTAGGAATGTGTCCAAATCATTTTTATTGATTTAACCTTTATAGGAATGCTACATATCCTCAGAGCAAAACATTTTGAATGTATTTATAATATGATACACTTCTGAGAAACCATGAAAAAGAAAGCTAAAAACAAATCTAGAGACTTCTTCACCCTTGGTTGTTATGGGTTTATTTTTGTTTACTTTAAACACTATCAACAGAACTAAATATTAAATAATTCTATTTAGGCAAACTTACTTTGGCACCACTATAAGTAGAAATAAAATTTGTTTGGGGGGAAAAAGGGCATTTAAATAAATTCTAACTTTAAGAAATAAAATGCCTGACTTGACAATGATATCACATCTACAAATTTTAATGGATTCTAAATACTCCTTTCATACTATGTTACACATTAATCATGGAATCTACAAACATATCAAACTTTAAAACTTTAGTCCTTATTGAATAAACTAAGTTGTACTCTAGTTCACATTCTGAGAATTTACAGAGAAAGTTCTGTGTTGCCTATCTCTAGCTTTCTGCAAGTGGCAGTTTATTAATGGCTTCAGCAGCTAATGCCTGCATTAGTTATGTTTGCCAAATAATAATTCACAATATTATGCTTCCTCACATTATGGTTCATCATTCGTTAACTTGAACCTCACCTCTAAAGAACTTATACTTTCACTGCAAACTGTTCCTTTAAAAAGGCAAACAACATTTGAGCATTTCCAGATGTAGCACTCAAAAAAAAGAAAAACCATAGGCAAATTCTGAAAGAATTCTAAAACTATTAATAAAAATGTAGTAAAACTGGAGTCACTACTTATTATTTCAATAATCATCCATAATTGTAAGAGTTGAATATACTATATGTTAAATTAAGAAGCTTATGGTAGAGAGCACTAATGATTTCAGGTAACTGCCAATAGATAAAACAATCCAGCATATTTCAGTGAGACAAAATTATACTAAACTTAAATTTCTGAAGCTCTGACAATTACTGAACATGCAAGAATAAAATCATAGCCCTAGATGGTCTGGCTCAGTGCATAGAGTGTCATCCTGCAGACTGAAGGGTCTCAGGTTCGATTCTGGTTAAGGGCACATGCCCGGGTTGCGGGCATGATCCCAAATGGGAGGCACATAGGAGGCAGCAGATCAATGATTCTCTCTCTCATCATTGATGTTTCTATCTCTCTCTCCCTCTCCCTTCCTCTCTGAAATCAATAAAAAATATATTTTTTAAAGCATAAAATCATAATGTTATCTTTTTAAGTCGTTAACTGATTTTTTTCTAGAAAACATAAATTTGAGTTTGGCTACATTATTTTCATCTTGTCATTAATCCTATATAATAAAAGGCTAATATGCAAATCAACCGAACTGCAAAACGACCCATCACTATGATGCGCACTGACCACCAGGGGACAGATGCTCCATGCAGGAGCTGCCCCCTGGTGGTCAGTGTGCTCCCACAGGGGGAGCACCGGTCAGCCAGAAGCCAGGCTCATGGCTGGCAAGCACAGCGTGGTGGTAGGAGCCTCTCCCACCTCCACAGGAGCACTAAGGATGTCCAACTGCCAGCTTAGGGGAGCAGGTCTAAGCTGGCAGTCGGACATACCCCGAGGGTTCCAAACTGCGAGAGGGCGCAGGCCAGGCTAAGGGACACCCCCGAGTGTATGAATTTCGTGCACCGGGCCTCTAGTTCTGTATAAAACAAAACATCTAAGCATGCATGAGATTATGCTAAACTAAAATTAAAATAATTTATATGCAGCCTACTTCTCTGGGGCAGGGTTGGGGCTAGAATGAGGCAAGCAGACATCTAGGGCACAAAATTTAAGGAGGCACTGACTCCTACACAACAGTGGAAGTAAGTGCCTACCTAAATGTTGTGCCCTAGGCACTTTGCTTGCCTCACCCTGGGCCCAGGTCCTGTTCTGGAAGCACATTAGTGTAAACCATTTCATGAGACATATTCTAAGCAGGATATCATAAACCATAGAAATATGGTAATATAAAAATAATACAATAAAAACAAGAATTTTGTACATTTAATGTCCTATCTTATTTAAAAAAGTACTCACTCTAACTTAAATGTAAATAAACATTTAAAATATTCTAATCGGTTTGAGTTCTGAGATGTTACAAATAGTTGACAAAGTTTCTTTAAAGGAGATTTACATTTGTTATAAATATAAGTAAACTAAGTGGCTTTGTTATTTGACCATAAGACTTTAAAAAAAAGGACTGAGCAAGTATGTTCCATTAAAGGGTTCAGAGGGCTACCTACCCATGACTTGTTATAGCCCAATTGTATACAAACCTGGTTGATCAACAGAATCACCCAGGAAGAAGTCTTGGGGAGGGAGGGAGGAAGAAGAGAAGGCCTTGGAAAATTTTTTGAGCAAAGCTCTCTAGGTAAATTAGCCAAGTTTAGCAGCCAGTAGATAGCCAACTTTAAAACACCTAGAAATTAAGCTAAAGTTAAGATGCACAAACAAAAATACATAAATTTCCAAATGATCTTCCCTTAAACATGTATAAAGCCAATTCACAAGAAATAAAATATTAACATTTTAGTTCCTTTTCTTCCTTTTCTTCTAGTAGAGATGTTAGCCAATGCTGATGTGTCCACAAGTAATAGTAATAGAGAAAATAAAGTCAGAAGCATAGATAATTCAGTACGATGATTATAGCCAAAAATATTAGTACTTTTCATTTTCGTTTTTATTTAAATCGCTACTATAAATGTATACTCAGCCTATTCTAACACCTCAGTATTTTAAGCTTTAAATTCATTTAATTAAGCTCATAATAACATTCCAAGAAAATAAAGTGGAGCAAAAGTAGGTTTACAATTGTTGGTATGGACAATAAATAATTAATAAATAATAATACAAGCATAAACTGTGTTTTGCGTACTCACAACTATAAACCTACTTTTGCCCCACCCTGTATATGTGCCTAACAACATACCTCCATGATTTTCAGAATATACCTTAACTGAAACAGTACTTTGTTTTTGCTAGCTTTTCTTTGTAGACTGTTTATTGTGCCAGGTACTGTGCACAATAAGTATATCTTTAAGTAATACTGATCCTTGAGAACTAAAGAGATTAAGAAAAAAATAAAACCTAAGAGTATACCAAAAGATAAGATTTAGATCACGATTGATCAGAAAATTAATTTCCAAGGAATTAAATACTTCTTAGCCAATCATACATCAATAATCCTATTCAATGTCCATATCACATAATATATACTTCATGTGATATGAAAATACCATTTTAGGAGTAAAAATTAAACTCTTAAATTAAAAACAAGGGTTTTATAATCCTCATTATTTATAAAATAAAAATATTAATAGTGTCAATGATTGGCTTTGGTGTCAGAGCTAAAGTCAAATCCTAGTTCCTATAATTATCTATAACACTCCCTTTACCATGGTCTCACTGTCTTTACCTAAAAGGGCCTAAATGTCCACACTTACGCTAAGTGACCAAGACAACCCTAATTTCTTAATCTTAATTTCTGTATTTCTTAAATCCTTATTCTCTTAAATATTTGATGTTTCCAAAGATCCACTGCTAAGGATACATTTTTCTTATGCTACCAAAAAGATTATGTACATGATTCTATAAAGTAAATCTCTGACATGCACTACTGTTCCAATTTCATCCACAACCATTTCTACATTATTATTCAAAACAAAACTCTCAGAGAAGCCACAAGAGCTCTAGATCCTTTTTTTTTTCTGGCAGAATGTAAGAATAAAGCTGAGATTATATTTCTCACTCTATATGGATCCACTGGGCTGACCAGAAGCCATAGAATAAAGAACTGAGAAGAGAAAGTTGAGTATCTACAGATGTCAGCAGACCAAGCCTGTCATTCTGTGTGAATATTTAATTTTATAAGTAATGTCTTAATGCTCAAACCAACAACTTTAAAAAGCCTAAATAAAGTAGAATCACTCATTAAAGTTAAATATATATGCAAATATAAAATCTCAGATACGACATTTTAGAAAAGGAAACATGCAAACTGGCACCGTATCTGGCAATGGAGTCAAGTGGTTAGAAAAAGAAGCTGATAGGGTAAGATACTTCCCTGACATAAGTTTATACTCCGTAAGTGTTCACACTTTTTTCATCAGAAGTCAATGAAAAAGGTGAGGAAAGAAAGACAAAAGGTTTTGTGTGCAACCAGAACAGTCAACCAATGAAGCAGAGAACTTTAAGAATGACATGGTGATTCAGGAGTCATTAATCTCATAGGAAAAAACAAGCCTGAAGGTGAAAAATATGGGCAAATTGAAGAGATAGTACAAAGAAACAAGCAGAAGAATCTGGCAGCAGTAATTGGAAAAGGCAAAGAATAGGGAAAATGAGATTGCAGCCTAGAAGAGAATGGTGATATTGCCAATAAGGGTGAAGTACAAGAGTTCTATTTAGTCATTATTAAAGTTGTGTTTAGTGGGAAAAAAGGATACTAATTATATACAACACAATCTCTTTTTTTTTTTATTAGACAGAAGTATAAGTGTGTACCAGTGGAACTTGAAATAATGATCATTATGTTCAGATAATATAATTCTGAAAGACTGTTTTTTTAAGCTTGTCAATATTTTTCAACTAAAAAATAAATAAACGACAATTTTTAAAATTTAGTTAATAGCCTTGGTTGGTTGAAACCCTATGTTCATAGCAGCAAAATTTGCAATAGCTAAGATTTGGAAACAGCCTAAATGCCCATCAGCAAATGAGTGGATTAGAAAACTATGGTACATCTACCCAATGGAATACTAAGCTGCTATAAAAAAGAAGGAATTCTTACCATTTGCAACAGCATGGATGGATCTGAAGAGCATTATGCTAAGTGAAATAAGCCAGGCAGTGAAAGAAAAATACCACATGATCTCACTCACTTATGGATAATAAAGAACATTATAACCTAATGAACAAAAAGATAGATACAGAGGCAGAGAAGCATCGAAAAGACTGTCAAATTACAGCAGGAAGGCTGGGGAGTGTTGGGGGGGTGAGGGGATAAGAGATCAATCGAAGGACTTATATGCATGCATATAAACATAACCAATGGACACAAGACACTGGGGTGGTGGGGTAAGGGCATGTGCCGGGGAGTAGGGGAGGCCAGGGGAGGGTCAATGGGGAAAAAAAGGAGACATATGTACTACTATTTGTAATACTTTAAACAAGAAAATAAAATTTAAAAAATTTTTAAAAAAATTTAGTTAATAGCCCTGGTTGGTTGCACAGTGGTTAGAGCATCAGCCCGTGGACCAAAGGGTCTCAGGTTCAATTCCAAGTCAAGGGCACATACCTCATTGTAAGCTCAATCCCCAGCCCCAGTCGGAGTGCATGAGGAAGGCAACCAATTGATGTGTATCTCTCACATCAATGTTTCTCTCTCTCTCTCTCTTTCTCCCTCCTCCACCCCCATCGCCCTCATCTTCACTCTCTCTAAAAAAAGAATCAATTGAAAAAATATCCTCTGATAGGGATTAAAAAAATAGTTAATAGTATGCTTTAATGTTTATAAAACTTATTTTTCCGGAACTCACACAACAAATTTGGTATTGGGAACTAACAATTTTGTGTCCCCCGCCACCTCCCCCCCCGCCATGCTCAAGTTGTAAAAAATAGAGCAAATTCCTGCAATTACAAACTATTTTTATGTGGGAAAATCAGTTTCACACACAAAAAAAAGAAAAAAAAAACAGAATCAACATAGAAAAGGTTTATGTGTCCTTTAAGTTTAAATCCCAATTATATCAATTATTATAAAACCTTAAGCAAGCTCCTTGTGTCTCCACTTGTAAATATATTATCACCTATAAAAGAATGACTACATGCCTTATAAGTTTTCTAAGAAAATTAAATAACACATGTAAAGTGCCTATACCCAATCTGAAAAAAAAAAAATCATTGCAGCTACTACATATAATAAACTTTCCAATCCTAAATCCTCTTAAGAGTTTAAATCTGACTACTCATAGTGTGGCTCAGACAAGTAACTTCAGCATTACCTGAAAGCACGTATATAAATGCAGAACCTCAGGCCCCACCCCAGACCTTCTGAATCTGAATCCGAATTTTCACAAGACCCCCAGGGAAAACAATGTTTGAGAAGCCTGTTCAAAACAACATTTCATTAAGACAGCGTCCGACTTGCTTATGGATAGTATAACCAGCTCCCTGAAGTTGTCTACTTCATCTCTGCTCCAGAGTTCTTTCTGATGCTGAAGGAGAAGCACCTGACAGTTTACTTCTAATTCTGAATTCTGAGAGATTTTTAAGAAACTGACAGAAAGTGTAATCCACTTTCACTCCAAAAGACAACTTAAAACCTAAAGAGAACTCTCCTGTTCACCCCTCAATTTATCCACACAAGTGAACAAGAAAGAGGGTCCTTTGGTGCATAACTCTGTCTTGTAAAACAATGTCTTCAGCAATTTGAGACATTTTGTAAATCATTAAGCTGCACAACTGCATTAACTAGCTACCAGTTTACATTTACCCATGTTGTCACTGATGTCTCACCACAAACTTGTCAAATGCCTTATGAAGTCGAAAAGTATCTGCCCCATGTTCCTCAGAGAGTGATCCAGTAGCCCTGACAGCACAGATATTGTGAGACATGGCTACAGATGAGTAAAACCATTCGCTCCTAGTACTCACCACAAGTGATGGCTCATAAATCATGCCTTTAATAACCCACTTTAGAGTCTTAGCCGGCAGAGGCTTCCAGCTGACAGGTCTTCAGACTTTTCATTTTGCAACTAATTCCTCTTTTTGATATTTTATACTAATTGTTTACTGTTAAGTATTTTACAATTTCAGGTGCCTGTTTTTGTCTTTTTTCCATTTCACAACTACTGACTGAATAAAATGGGAAATATAGGAGACACTGTAGATAGGAAAAATCGTCAAGCCAAATAATTCAAATTTCCTAATTTAGAGAAATAAAAGGTGGTGTGAAGTAGATATGACAAAGAAAAGAACATCTGCTAGATTCCGAGGGATCTAAGAATCAGACTATTTCAGAGCTCCTAGACATTTATCTCCTCTGAAGGGATTTCTCAGACTGCTTTAAGCAGAACTTTCAACTTTTATTTCTTACACTATAGAGAACTCCCTCATTTACTTAGCCTAAATTTCCTCCTACCTATATTCTGACTCTCTGCCTTTAAAAAAGACATGCCTTTAGTTGCCCATTCATGCACTGCTTAATTCTTTCATTCTACTATTGAGCTTTCTTCTCATAGACAGAGGAGCACTCCCTTAGATTCCAAACCTCCAGTGGAGAAGTAGCTCTCCCTTTGAACACCTTCAATAGTAACATAACCAATTAAGTACTTAATTGCTTTATGATAAGCAAACCAATAATGATTAAGAGTACACAGAAACTTGCTTGCCACAAATTTAAAATCCATTAAAAATTACAAACAGAGAAAAAGCATGTCAACTTTTTGGATAAAGAGGTTGTATATGAACCAGCACTTTACTCTTGGCTGGGAAGTGTTAGAGATAAAAATCTGAATATAAAAAGTGAATTGGCCTCTAAGAAAAAAAAAGGGGGGGGCGCTATACTTGGTGAATAGAGAAAGAAAGGCCATTTAAGAAATAAAGAATGTGCTAAGCCAAGACTAAGAGCTAGGACACGGGAGATAATAAAACAAGAGGAAGGAGAGTGGTTTTAAGCAGAGTGATTTAGTAGTTACCATATACCATTCTCTAAAACAGGCTTCATTCCTGTGACTTCAAAATGTCTCCATTGAACCTAATTGAATCAAAATCTATCAAACTGATTTATGTTAACAAAAGAACTGTATATTAAATTATTCTTCATGGCCAATATCTACTTGCTCAGAGTACCCAAATAACTAATGGGTAGCCCTAGAAAAGAAAAAATCTTAAAAATAAAAAGCATGATAGCCAAGAAATCAAAAAGTCAAGTGACACATTAATTCTAGTCACAGGACATATTCTTAATAAATTATTCCTCTTGAATTTTACACATTTTATAGTTTCCTTGATTTTCACCAAGCTTTCCACCTCTCCCCAATTTTTCTAACATTTTATGACTTTTAAAAACTATGCTACAAGTCAGGAGAAATAAGACCTAGTTACATAGGTATCTACAATAAAAGGGTAATAAGCTAATTAGACAGGACGTCATTCTAGACATCCTTTTGGACGAAGCTGGGGCCAGAGCAAAGCCCAGGTCCCGGGTGCCAGAAGGAAGCCGGTGCCGGCAGCTGGGGGAAGGAAGGCCTACACTTGCACGAATTTCATGCATTGGGCCTCTAGTCATGAGATAGAAGACAAAACTCTACGTTTTTCTGAGCTTCAGGTTCATCACTTACAACTACTGAACTATATGTACGCTCTAAGCCTTTTTTAAATTCTGTGTTTCTGCCGTATTGATTATGTTCTAGATAAAAAATCATTTCCAATAGTATCTCCGTAAGACCACCAATAGCAGACATCATGGTGCAAGGCATTTTTTCCCACTGAGACCCTGCATAGCCATAATTCTCAACTCAGGTCTTCAGGGAGCACTAACAATAGGAATATGCAGGCAGAAAGGTTTTTGTCATCCATGTCTGAGGGTGTATATTTCCAATCAAATTTCTTCTTCCTGGCTTTCATCTATAAGCTTATTTCTATAGAATCCTTGACATCTTTTACTTTGGGTCTTTGCCTCTGCAGCCCTTGATTCATGTTTTCAGAAGGCACTAACAGGGTGTGAGAAAAGGTAGAAAAAGCAATTTTAAAAAGACCAAAAAATGGAAGACCTTTCTGCATAGCTTTATTTAAAAAATAATAACAATAAATATCTTGTGCCTTAGTTTCCTCATCTGTGAAACAGGAAGAAAAACTGCGCGCCTACCTGCCATGCTTCACATGGATATTTTGAGATTTAGATAATCTAAAATATGTTAAAGCACTAATAAAAATGTCGAGTGTATCAAGTGTAAGTTATTACATTTTAGTACTATTAAACAAAAAAACAAGTTGAAACTTCTATTCACTCGACTAAAGAACATGCTTGCACCTTTAAATGAAAATCCAGGATAAGGGTCGGCCGATTTGTTTTTCCAGAGAATAAAACTTTAAAGTCTTTAGCAAACCAAATAGCTTTGAATGCTAAACTTTGTGAAGCAATATTTATTACAAATTATCTCAAAGTACTGTCTATGCATTCCTCTAGTTCACTGGGGCTCACCTTTTGGACAATATAGCCCATTAGTAAAATACACACGTAATGATGAATGCTGTTTATTGTTTATAAATTATATACATTTGTTACCTTTCTAACACATTATTTACCTTATAAATTATTCATAAAAATAGAAATTTTAAGGTATAAAAAAGACATATAAATAGAAGTCTTAGTATTTTTTTCACTGAACTCTACTAGAGAATACTGCTGTAAGTCAGTGGTTTCAAATCTTTTCAAGCTGTGGCACTCTATTCAAACAATAAATTTTAAAATGTTAGCCCAATCTGTAAAACAAATAAAGACAGACCTGCTCAGATTACAATGGGAATAAGAGATCATGAACCTGATGGTCCATGATGAAATTGCTATGGTTCCAATAAGCACAATTAGAAACCACTAATCTTGAGGTCAGACTTTCCATTTACTTATAGTAGTGCTGTTTCCTTAGCTTGAAGTCAAAGGTGTTATAAGATTCAACTGAATACTCGATGTTATATTTACTTTAGAAATACAGTTAAGGATGCTGTTGATTACACAATAAAGTGTCCCCAGAGACTTACATGGCAGAAAATCCTCTCAGGCCTCAGCACCATAAATTATTATACTCCTAACAATTGCTACGTGATAGATCACAGACTGTGAATGCAGCTTCTTTTGAAACAGTATAGTATACAATGCTATGTTTTTCCATTTGCTACGAAGTTTTACAGTAAAACTTTTGCCCCATTTCAGCAACCAGAGTGGGAGTTTATATGTGCATCTCTGTGCACTTTTATCTCCTGGATTAATTTTGTATCTCTATTCCTTTTAGGCTTCACCTTCATTTTCTGTTTTTCCTATCCTATTTTATTATAAACACTTATGATAAACTCTTCATTGAAATCTTTTTGAAATCAGCTAAGATACAAAAGATCAAACTCAAACTTGCCACTTGGCACCATTAATTACCCATTCCTACAAGATAGAAACCTTGGAATTATTTTTGGTAACTAATTTGCCAATTCCATCAGTCCTCAATACCTAATAAGCTAGCGGCCTTTGTATTATGCTTGTTTCCCATTCTTCATTCCACTGCCATTACCTCTCACCTAGACTACTACAATAGGTCTTACCACAGCCAATCCATTTTGTATGCCACTTATGATCAATTCTCCATAATCATGTATCACACCTTTAAATTTTCAAACACCTCTTAAAGAATTCCCAAACCTATGGAAAGGACCTAACTCCTGTTAGTCTGGTATTCAACACTTGCCATTCTGATAACAATCAACAGCTTTGGCTGTACTTCCCACAATCGAGTTTCTCTGTAGACACACTAAATTATTTGCCCTATATGCCTCATCTTTGCCTCTAGGTCTCCAATCATGGTTTTCCCCTTTGTTTCCTTGTTTTCTTTTCCTTTGTTTCCCTTTCTTGCAGTGTTCCTTACCTATCCTCACTACCACCCTCCTCTCAAATTTTTCTTTTTTTTTAAATATGTTTTTATTGATTTCAGAGAGGAAGGAAGAGGGAGAGAGAGAGAGAAACATCAATGATGAAAGAGAATCATTGTTCAGCTGCCTCCTACATGCTCCCTTACTGGGGATCCAGCCTGCAACCCAGGCATGTGCCCTTGACTGGAATCGAACCCAGGACCCTTCCGAAGCTCTACCCACTGAGCTAAACTAGCTAGGGCTCCTCCCCTCAAATTTCTACAATGCCAAATATTACCTATTCTTGAAGGCAGCTCAAGGAGCATTATTTTCACAAGTTCTCATCAAACTGAAAATTCTCTTACCTTCCCATAATAGTATATCTGTAACTCTTTTCACATATTTATCACCATCATTCTCTCATTCATCTCCTATCATTCTGTCTCAGTGTCTGGCTGTGTATAAGAACATCTATCTACTTATGCATATATATAAACATATATTAATTCGTCTAGCCAGTGACTCTGAAGAATTTTTCTTTTTAACTACAAAATCTATTTTTTACATAAAATACTATGAGAAAGCCCAACAAATAAAATGGATTTTTAAAAGGAGCCTCTCTGGCTCCAAGGGAGAAGGCTAGCTAGCACCTCATGCCCTCAGAGAGACGGTACACTACACCACACACTCTATCCACATAAGAAGTGTATTTACTTTATTTACCTGTCTTCCATGTAGGAAGGCAATATTAAAATCAGATATTATTAGAATCAAATCATAGCTCTGTTGTTTATAAACTATGTTCTCTATGCAAATCCTTAATCTCTCCAACCCTAAATCCTCATCTGTACAATGAAAATGGTAAAATCTACATGTGATGACCATATAAGAGATCATCAGAAACATAAAAGTGATAGTTCATAGTATTGATAGTTTAAATACAAATGAATTCCTATTCCCTCTCTCCTCCCTTACTTTCCACATGATGTAGCAAATGCCTAGAATATAATAGGAATTCAATAAACATTTATTTTTATTTATTTATTGGTTTCAGGTATACAGCTTAACGGTTCGACAATCATATACTTTACATAGTGTTCCCCTCGATATTTCCAGCACCCAACTAGTACTACACAGATCACCATATTTCAATAAACATTTATTGAATTAATTAATGAATAAGTGGATGGACAGATGAATGAATGAGCAACAATGTGTAAACAAAAAATAAAAAGTCTCAGAGAAGGGATCTGATAACAGATCCCAAAAAAAAGACATGCTAAAGAAACACTATGTAAGAAAAAAGAAAAAAACACTTTAAAAATAACTTCTATGGCTGGAAAAGAATGAAGGTGGTACTTTATATATATAAAAACTGAAGTTCATTTCAATAAAAATTTACTACCAAAGAAAGAAGCAAAGGTGAAAGGAGTATTTACACACATCATTTTAAGGCTTATGTGTGAATAATATGATATCTGGCTAATATATCAACTCAGTTTACTTCCACAGCTTAGAAATAAGAGTTATAGTAAATTAAACTATAGTGAATGATTATCATGCTTTTTAAAATAAATTTTATTTCACTGATTTATGTATGACTTATGGAAAGGTGCTCTGATTTTCTTTTTTAAATGTGTTTCCTTGTTTCTCAAGTTACAAATGTAAAGTTCTGCAATTGTATTTAAAATCTTCTGGTGGTAGATGTGCACAAAAGAAATACCTCAACACAAATCACTATGACACATAATGAACCCAAAAGGAATAGGCATGTATCATTAAAGGCAAGATGTTAAGTTTGATAAAAAGAAAATCTGACCCTTAGTATTTTTAAAAATTGGTTAATAAACAAAAAATGGGGCAAGGATAACGCTCCACATGTTTTTAAACTCTTCTGGCATCCTTGGGGTCTGTCTACAAATGCAAAGGGGTATGTAGAGATAAAGTATGTCAAGTAAAAGAAACAGAATCCTATGGGACTGTCCTTTATATAGAGGCTGAAATCTACTAGTAAATGGTTTTTTTTCTATACTCACAAAACAAACTTCCTTCATGAAATGGATGAAAATCAGTGTGAAAAATCTACTTATATAAAAACCATGGGTGGTGTTCATCACGACCACAACCACCGTGACCAAGTGGAAGGAGTCAGTCCTGCAAGGGTTGTCTTGGCAACAGCTGTGCCCTCCCCCCAAGCTGTTTCCTGTAAGGGCGGGGTTTGAGGCAGGAACCCGCCCAGGGAGGTGGAGGCATATCTTTCTAAAGTGTGCCGCGCCAGCACGGCCAGGGGTGAACCTTGGTGGGGGCGGCTGAAAGGCTTAGAAAAGACAGACAAGAGAATGAAAGCTGGGTCTCGGTGGGATGCTACTTCTCTGAGAGACAGCAACCACGCCCACAGCCATGCCTTTATTTTATAGCAGATGCTACAAGGCAAAGTAAGGGCATGACCAAGATGTTTACAACATTCTCCTGGGTTTCAATCTTACTCAACTACATGCACCTGAACTCTATCAAGCCTACATCACTCAGGCACATGGGGCCACGTGTTCGGACGATTGGTTCAAGCTTACAACTACAGCTGTTGGCTATAATTGTGCTGGGAGGGCCCTCCTGCCCTCCAAGCTGGGACTTGCACATAGCAATGAGAGGAATGTGCCCTCTCATCAGTCCAAGGCTTGAACCTGTCCAAAACACTGTAGCGGCTCCCCACAATAAAGTTTTAATTCTGTTTCTTCGTTACTAATGTTGTGGCCCCACCCAATAACAAAGAAACAATTTCCGGAGGATGAGGCCCAGGAATCAGGATTTTAAAAAGATTCACAGGTGATTCTAATGTGCAGCCAAGGTTGAGAACCACTGCTATGGATAATATTAAAAATATATCTAAACGTGCAATTCTTTGTCCAAAAAATGAGCATGTTCAAAAATTAAATGAAGAAAATTTGGATATACTCAATGGAGATTTTCACACATATTTGAGTGATGATTCCATTGATTCCACAGATGATGCTGAAAAGGAAAATTTTCCTATCGAATTTCTTAATTGTATTACTCCTTCGGGAATGCCATGTCATAAATTAAAATTGAAAGTGGGTGCAATCATCATGCTATTGAGAAATCTCAATAGTAAATGGGGTCTTTGTAATGGTACCAGATTTATTATCAAAAAATTATGACCTAACATTATCAAAGCTGAAGTATTAACAGGATCTGCAGAGGGAGAGGCTGTTCTGATTCCAAGAATTAATTTGTCCCCATCTGACACTGGCCTCCCATTTAAATTGATTCGACGACGGTTTCCCGTGATGCCAGCATTTGTGATGGCTATTAATAAATCGCAAGGACAAACTCTAGACAAAGTAGGCATATTCCTATCTGAACCCGTTTTTGCACATGGTCAGTTATATGTTGCTTTCTCTCGAATCTGAAGAGCATGTGATGTTACAGTTAAAGTTCTAAGTACTTCATCACAAGGGAAATTAGTCAAGCACTCTGAAAGTGTTTTCACTCTTAATGTGGTGTACAGGGTGATATTAGAATAAGTTTAATCACTTTATCAGTCATTGTTTGCATCACTGTTGTTTTTATATCATGTTTTTGTTGTTTTCATATCATGTTTTTGTTGTTTTTATATCATGTTTTTGTCGTTTTTATATCATGCCTCTGTTGTTATAAACTTTTGTAACTGTTTATTTATTAATAAATTTATATGATTTTCATATACATTTTACTAATTTCCTTTCATCTCTCACACTTCTATAATAGAGAAAGGCAAATAGCAATATTAAAATATCTCTAATTAATTTCATTTTTTAAAAAAATATATTTGATTGATTTTTTACAGAGAGGAAGGGAGAGGGATAGAGAGCTAGAAACATCAATGAGAGAGAAACATCGATCAGCTGCCTCCTGCACACTCCCCACTGGGGATGTGCCCACAACCAAGGTACATGCCCTTGACCGGAATCGAACCTGGGACCCTTGAGTCCGCAGGCCGATGCTCTATCCACTGAGCCAAACCGGTTAGGGCAATTAATTCCCTTTTAATGTGCATGAATTTCGTGCACCGGGCTAATAGTAATACTATAAAAAAATTAGTGACACTATTAGCACAATATGCTTTAAAGTAAATGGCAAACTACAGGTCAAAACTAGGTCATATTCATTTATGGTCCCTCAAATTGAGAAAAACAGAACAGAAATTAGATTATAAATACTTCTTATAAAAACTTCACTCAATTAGAGAAACAAGCTTAAAGAAAGATTTCCCACTTTTGACTCCTAAAGATGACTATTACAGAATGCTTTTCATCTGACTTCATGAAATATGTGAAACCTCTTCCTTCTTACTACATACAGAAGACTCAAGTCAACATATTATGAAACTATTAAAAGTATTAGTATTCCAAAAAACAGTTGTATATTTCATTTGAACACTGTAAGTCTATTTATTTGTAAATAATTTTGTATATGTGGTCTGATTACAATTTAAAAAAAATAAATGACCAAATACTGAAATAATGAAATATAATGTCAATATGGTTATCTCAGGGTGATGACATTATTTCTCTTGTTGTTCTATAGAGTCCAAAAATTTCTCAAACATGTTACTTTTACAATCAGAAAAAGTTAGTTATACAAATATAAAAAAATATATATATATATAAACATGCATGTATGTGCATATGTGTATTTAAATATATATGTGTGTATGCTCCTAACCTGCCTACTTATGTCTAGTTTCCTAAAACTCTTGTGTAGCCAAAATTCCTGCTTCCTTAGAGAGGCTTTCCATAAATTAAGTTCCCACATTCCACTATTTCCGTGTTCCCTGCACATTGTCGTTCATAGTCCTTATCACAATTCATAATCATTTACTTATGCAAATGTGTGTCCACAGTGCATAGCACATCATATGTACCTAGTTTTATGAATAAAGATGTTTGTATTTAGCCCTGGCCTGTGTGCTCAACGGTTAGAGCATCAGCCCAAGCACCAAAGGGTCTCGGGTTCAATTCCTAGTCAAGGGCATGTACTAAGGTTGCAGGTTTGCTCACTAACCCCAGTATCTCTCTCACATGGAAGTTTCCTCTCTCTCTCTCTCTCTCCCCCTTCCTCTTTCCCTTCCACTCTCCCTGAAAAGCAATGGAAAAAATATCCTCAGGTAAGAATTAACTACAACAAAAGTTGTTTGTATTTATAATCTCCCCACTGATATAAAATTTTGTCTCTACTTTATAAGTGGCATCATAATTATAAATGTTATTGACTGTAATATGAATGGAGTATCTAAATTTCCATTGAGTACTTCTGGGGACAACTGTTCTGGGGAGAAAAGAACATCACTAGTATTTCAGTATCCTCTACAAATTTAAAGTCAATAATAGGTTCACAGTAATTCTCTACACTTTGTCCTTCAAACTTCTATTAATGAGTCTACTAAAAATAAGAATTAAGAAAAATGTTACGTTTCTTTCTTGGCTTTTAGATTACCTGCCAAGTTTTCTCTCAATCACCATCCAATGCAGATGTGATTAAATCAGGGGGGGCACTGCTCAATACTATTAGTGCACTGGCTCTCAAAGTGTCAGTCCCTGGACAATCAGCATCACCTGGGAATTTACCAGAAATGCAAGTGATTGAGCTCATCCTAGATTTACTGCACCAGAAAGCCTGTTGGTGAGGCCCAGCATTCTTAGAATTAGCAAGGCTCTCAGGGGATTCTAATGCACCCTAAAGTGTAAGAGTCATCATTTGGATTTATTTCTTATAAGCCATAGGTTGTTTCATTGGTTTTCATCAATTTAATCTGCCAGTATATTTCATCATTAAAATTCTACTACTACAGTGTAAAACACTATCTCAATGAAGGAAGCAGGGGGATTGGTTTATAATTGGGCTCAAACTACTTATCTCATAAAAGACCCATGACAAGCAAGTCACATACTGGCTATGATGGGTGGCACTGCTTTAGACTAAATGTTGGGAGTTGAAATGAGAGGGGAAAAATTAAGTACAAAGAATAATTTGTAAAACATAATGTCTGGCTGCTGAAATATGGTCAAAATTAAATCAATGTGTCTTTTAAAGGAAGTGTTGGAAACAAAACAAAACATTTTTTGAAAGATAAGCTCTTTTGTTAGCTAAATGTCAGGTTCTAATCAGGAAATTTAGACATTCCAGCAGTGTCTTAATAAATGAAATCTATACACTCAAAGGAGTCTATAATAGATGATCACAGATATTAAGGCACATAAATAAGCTATGCTCTAAATACACATTAACACTTCAAGTATATACATCAGTCATCACTTTAAAGTGGGTCCAACATTGTAGTAGCATCTCAAATATAAAAGTAAAACAAATAACTGAGTCAGGGGTGGTAGTTGAAAAATTTAGAAATAAGGAGAAATAGTCAATACAATACTTATAGCAGAGAGGCTCTAAAAAATGAACTGAGCTGATATTTTTTAAAAAGGTATATATCTACACTAATAAAAGAGAAAGTGCAAATTGACCGTACCTCTGCAACACCCACCAGCCAACCAGGAGTATGTAAATTAACCCAACAAAGATGGGGGCAGCCCCGCCCCCCCAGCCAATCTGGGCCTCTGGGCAGCACGCATGTAGGCGCGGAGCAGCCAGGCAGGGCAGGACGCCAGCTATGAGGGGGAGGGCGAGGGGCAGAGGGAGCTACAGGAGCGGTGCTCGGGCCGCAGCAAAAATGGAAGGCAGCAGCCAGAGCGAAGGCCTGGGTTCCGGGTGCCGGAGGAAAACCAGTGCCGGCAGCCAGGGGAAGGAAGGCCTATTGCACAAAATTCATGCACTGGGGGGAGGAGGTGGTGTCCCTCAACCCAGCCTGCACCCTCTCCAATCTGGGACCCCTCAGGGCCTAAACCGGCAGTCGGACATCCCTCTCACAATCTGGGACTGCTGGCTCCTAACTGCTTGCCTGCCTGCCTGCCTGCCTGATTGGCCCTAACCACTCCCCTGCTGGCCTGATTGATGCCTAACTGATCCCCTGCCAGCCTGATCACTCACTACTGCCCTCCCCTGCTATGATCCGCCTCCTCCACCGGGCCCCACCTCTGCTGTGCGTGTGGCCATCTTGTGATGGTCATCTAGTGACAGTCATCTAGTGACAGCCATCTTGTGACGACATTAGGCAGTGATGCATGAGGGCGTGATGCATGACAACCACCTAGGCTATTATTAGCATAGATATTCCTAAACCCAAAACTAACTTACTACACATCCTAGGGTAAATAACCTCTGCTCTTCAGATTTTTCATGAGTAAATAAAAGACTACCCTAAACAATTTCTAAAGACTCTCAGATTTTCCATTTAAAGTAATTAATACTACCAACAATCCTTTGTTTTTGAATGAAGGCAGATAGTTGGTCCTCTAAAAATATGTTTTGGTTTAATTCTATCTATAATCCTAAGAAGTCAAACTAATTTAATAAAGGTATAGACATTTATATAGATTTGCACCGAACACCTACCTATCTGCTATGTAAATGATTTACATCACCTCATTCAATCCTCACAAGATACCTAGGAGATGAATACGGCTAACTTTATAAACAATAAAGCCCTCACAGCAATATAAAAAAAGAGAATTAATGAGATTCACTCTTGTTTGTAATGCCTCCTTCCTTCCACAAAGCAGACACTGCATATACTAGTATATTACATTTTCTAAAAGCAATAGTTTATAAGTAAATCAGAGACACCCTAATAGAATGTTACACCTTAAAAGTGTTTTTCATGCCCTGACCAGTTTGGCTCAGTGGATGGAGCATTGGCCTGTGGACTGAAAGGTCCCAGGTGCGATTCCAGTCAGGGGCATGTACCTTGATTGCGGGCACATCCCAGTACGGGGTGTGCAGGAGGCAGCTGATCGATGTTTCTCTCTCATCCATGTTTCTAACTCTCTATCCCTCTCCCTTCCTCTCTGTAAAAAATCAATAAAATATATATTTTTTTAAAAAGTGTTTTTCATGCAGCAAAGATTAAGAAGAAACAATTGCAGAACTTTATATTTGTAACTTTACATTTGTAACATTCCTTGAGAAACAAGGAATCACATTTAATAATAGGAATAGAATGCCTTTAGTTCTCGCTCAAGTTATTAGTAAGTAAGCAAAATAAAAACCTGATGTGTGATATAAAAATGTTCAAAACCTTAACAAATCAGGAGATGACCAAAATAAAGCAGTAATCTGCACTTCTAATATGAATGTATAAAGATAGATTACCCAGCTCCTATTTCCTACCTTTTTCATTTTGAAGACTTCTGACCTCTTGTTTAATTTAACAATTCCTAAACTATACTATCATACTATAAGCACAACTTCCTATTCATTCTATTAAATTCAATACCTACTAGGTACCTAATAGATACTAGGGACTGTAAGATAAGAAAATTAAAAATCTCTGTACTCAAGAAGCTTATATTAAGGAATAGAGATACACAAGTAAATAGAACTCTGTAATGCGGTAAAATAGGAACTTTTATAAGAATACAGTACAAGGTGCCACAGGACAGAGAGGGAATAACCAAGACTGGAAAGGTCAGGGAAGTCTTCCAGGTGGATAACATGTCCTAGAGTCTAATAGACGATGCTTCTATTTTCTGTTACGTTTCCTATTCTTCCAGCTCTCCTAATTACACCTTCTACTCTTCTTAATTTTATCCTTCATTGAAATATCCAAACCTTCTCCTCCCATTTTTCTACAAAGTGATCAACTCCTTCATACTTTTTATTCCATTCCTCCCCACCAGCCTAGGCTCAAAGATCAGAAAATTTCAATATTCTTCTACTACATCTGTCCCTCAAATCCCTAAATCAGTCCAATCATCTTTCTTTTCCAGTCCTATACCCAGCAGAGCTGAGCACTGTTAAGAAAATTATACAACCTCTTGCTGTTAGAGTTCTTATAAATGCTGACTAAACTCAGCTGAGTCCTTGATAACTTAGGCAACACTAAGCATGTTCCTAATTAGCTTTGTCTCCCTAACTCCACTATTGCCACCACAAAAAACCTTGACCACTCTCTTCAAGCTTCCCTACCTCCCATCCTTGCCAACCCCAGCTGGTGGCCTTGCCTACTTCTTCAAAATGGTATAAATGATCACTAGGCATAGCTAAAAATATTACTTCAAACTTTTTTTATGAGAAAAAACGTTATGTGTTTGTACTGAACCCAGCAACTGAACTACAATTCCTAACACTGTTTTGTTGAGAAAACAGATGCGGTCCCAGACAAGAACTTACAAATAAACTTTGACCTGTTTGCTACCTGACAATTTCAGCTATTAAAAATACAGGCAAAAACCAGAACTAAGAAGTAAACTCAGCTCTCAAAACTGATACTAAGTTTATGCACCAAAGATCACGTTATTTTTCTATGACTTGGGAAAGTGTGTCAGGCTTTTCTAGCTTTTGAACTCCTATTTTAGATACAAATCTAATAACTTTGATTACTGGCCTATCATTGACTGGAAGCAGCATTTAAAAAAGGGGGAATATGAAACACTGCCAAAGTATGACACAATGACAACAAAACTATCAGTTGCAAAGGAGAGAGAAAACATAAAAATTCTACAATATATATATAAATTATGACAGCAAAGAAAAGAACAATTTACCACAGTAGTTTAAAATATACTGCATGCCTCTATGATGCCCTAGGGCAGTGGTTCTCAACCTTCCTAATGCCGCGACCCTTTAATACAGTTCCTCATATTGTGGTGACCCCCAATTTCATTGTTACAAATTGAACATAATTAAAGCATAGTGATTAATCACAAAAATAATATGTAATTATATATGTGTTTTCCAATGGTCTTAGGCGACCCCTGTGAAAGGGTTGTTCGACCCCCAAAGGAGAACCGCTGCCCTAGGGCATCACTATAGCACAAGTGGATTGCAACACCTAATATATACAACAAATTTTCAGTTAAAAAAAAGATGAGCCCTAGCCAGTTTGGCTCAGTGGATAGAGCATTGGCCTGTGGACCAAAGGGTCGGTCCAGGGTTCAATTCCTGTCAAGGGCGCGTACCTTGGTTGCAGGCTCCTCCCCAGCCCAGGCCCTGTTTGGGGATCATGCTGGAGGCAACCAATCAATGTTTCTCTCTCACATCAATGTTTCTCTCTGTCTTTCCCACTCTCTCCCACTCTCCCTAAAAATCAATGGAAAAATATCCTTGGATGAGGATTAACAAAAAAAAAAAAAGATGAAATTATACCTGGTAATCTGTTCATACATAGTCATAATTGTGCATAATCTACTATAGAAATGTTTTCATTAAAATGGTCAAAATAAGATCCATTCGATCACTCAGATTAGCTCATATGCTTATAAAATGAAAATATATATATTCCTAGCCCGAGCTAGTTTTGGTCAGTGGTTAGAGCATCAACCCTTGCACCAAAGGGTCTCAATTGCAATTTCTAGTCAAGGGCATGTACCTGTGTTGCAGGTTCACTCCCTGCCCCCAGTGGGGGTGCATAAGGGAGGCAACCAGTGGATCGATGTGTCTTTCTTATATCGATGTTTCTTTCTCTCTCTCTCTCTCTCTCTCTCTCTCTCTCCCCCCCATTACCTCCACTCCCTCCCTCTCTCTGAAAATCAATGGAAAAAATATCCTTGGGGGAGGATTAAAAATATTTTTAATATATATAAAAATATATTTATTCTCTATGATTTATATTGCATAAACACCCTTGTATATAATCCCATTAGTCAGGATACAGTTTAACATACATATAAAAATTAAACTAGTTTTTTGTTTCTAATCATGCTCACCATTCAATCATAAGACAATAACTACATAATTTAAAGTTGAGAGGATAGTTTGGTTGATTTTTACATGCTGTGGACACAGCACAATTCTACACTTAAGCAAGAAAAACAAATATTAAAGAAAACTGAGAAGTTCTTCAGAGTCTCTAATCATATACTAGTTAACCAACTCACTCATTAATCAGTATCTATCCAGTGTTGTTTCAAATAAACTTTCTAAATGTAAAATTATTTCATTAATCAACTTTAAAAGTAAAATGAGTTGCACAAACCAATGTCTGAAATCTGAGAATAGAGCAAAAATCAGAAAAAGAAAAATAAAACTGCTTAAAATTTGCACTTAGAATTTGTTTTGGAGCTTGTTAAAATGATTCCTAAAAATTCATCTGGAAGAACAAAAATAGGAAAAAAGAGAAGAAATATTTTAAAAAGCAAAGTTATGCAGACGACCTTGAACTATAATACCAAATACTAAAACATATTAAGAAGCTATAATAACTAAAGTAATGCAGCACTGGCAAAGGAATAGACAATTCAATGGGACAGAGAAGAAAGTCAAAAATAATAATTTATTATCTCATGAAGGCAGCATTTCAATTATGATAGGAAAGGAAGGCTTATATAACTGTCGTATTGATACCACTGGTAAACCAATTCAAAGTAAAACTGACACCATACAACAAAATAATGGATTAAATATTAAACTGTAGAAAATAAAAGCCTGAAATATAAGAAGTACACATTATGATGTATAAAATTGAAGGTAGGTCTTTCTGTGGAGGCAATAAAGAAGTATAAGTCTAATTTAACTCTACATTACAAATGAAAACTCACATATTTTAAAAAAAAAAGAATTATAAACAAACCGTAAGAAAACCAAAAGATGGAGGGAAGAGGTGTAGAAAGACTGCCAAACATGATCAACAAAGGATCAATGTCTTAAATATATTAAAAACCCTTAATAAACAATAGGAAAAAACAAGAACTCGGTAAAATTGTGCCAAGAATATGAACAAACACCCACAAATGGAGAAATATAAATACTTTCAAACTCAGTAGTCAAAGAAGAGCTATAACACAACATAATGTTTCTATATCAGAGAGAGATGGAGAGGGATGCTCTCATAACTGTTGACAGAAATGTAAATCAGTCCAACTTTCCTGGAGGAAAAATTAGAAAGAACTATCAAAAAAGCTTTTAGACTCAAAAATTCTTCTTCTAAGACTTCAATATAGGGTAACAGGTATCAAGATTTCATTACATCATCTTTTAATAATAGCAGAAAAACTGGAAAAACAATATGCTTCAATAACAGGGGATTAATAACATATTGATACCCATAAAATAAAATAATTTTCTAATAACATAGAAAATTGTTCACAGTATATTAAGTGGGGTAAGAAGAAGGCAGCGCACAAAAAAACACACACACAACAATGGTTAAACATTACTAAGAACTTAAAAAAAAGATTGTCAGACACAAGGACACCTACCCCAAAGTATAAGACTCACTGTTAGTAAGGGATTACAGATAGCTTTTATTTTCTTCTTTTTGCTTCTGTGTGTGAGGATCATATTACCTCTCCTGACTTAAGGAACTCATAAACAAGTTGCCTTAGTTTCTTTGAATAATAAAGTCCTCCCTTGTGTTTATTTAGGTTCCAACGTTCATCAAACAGAAAACTCAACTACAAAATGCTATAAAGACTTTAAATTAAACACATACATATATTCTTTCTCTTTCTCCCTTCACAAGTATAAGTTTTTTACATGTAAATAATATACACTGAGTGGCCAGATTATTATGACCACCTGACATTTGTAGGCAAATTAGCTATAATTTCCCGCTGAAGTTGCTAGAGGACCAGATCATTATAAACGTCTGAATAGCACAACATACCTAAGTATCGTTGCTGATCAAGTTCATCCTATCATGTTGATGGAGTATCCCAATGGAGATGGCTTCTTCCAACAAGACAATGTGCCATGCCACGGTGCTCGTATTGTGCAGGAGTGGTTTCAAGAACATGAGGGAGACTTTACCTTGCTTAGGTGGCCCTACAATCACCAGATCTCAATGCAATTGAGCATTTGTGGGACAAAGTTAAAAGAGCCATCAGGCAGCTGGTTCCACAACCATCAAATCTCAGGACAGTGCTATTCATCAGGCATGGTGTCAGATTCCTCACATCACCTTTCAACATCTCGTGAAGTCAATGCCAAGAAGAATTGCCGCAGTATTGAAGGCAAAAGGTGGCCCAACGAAGTACTGATGGGGTGGTCATAATAATCTGGCCGGTCATAATAATCTGACCACTCAGTGTATATTATATATGTCACATTACTCAATATTGGCAAGGCATACATACAGTATACTGTTGGTGGAATTATAACACATTAAAACCTTCATGGAAGGTCATCAAAAACCTTTACGGAATTAGTTCTAATACTTAAAGACGGGAAGGAAAGAGGGACTGTAGCTAAGTATGAAGTCCATTGCAATCATATATGTAACACTGAAAAATGAGAAAAAACCTAATATATTTAACAAGACTGCTTAAAGACATCATAATGGAATACAAACTGTTGCAGCTATAAAGATAATGCCACATATTTATCAACATGGAAAGGGCTTTTGATATAATAAGCAAAAACCCAAGTTATACAATAGCAGGCTTCTGATATATATTTTTATATGCATTTGAAAGGAACTGGAAAGAGAAATCCAAAAGCATTAACAATCCTTTAACTCAGTCAGTTTAAAGTGTTCATGATCTTTCTCTATTTTCTCATTTTTCCTTTTCAGGAAATAATATGAACTGCTTCTATATAAGGAAATATAAAAAACTCTTCATTTGAGAAAACTAATGATATAACATTTCTCCTTCCCATAACATTTCCCTGTGTTGTTTTTGTTGTTTTTTAGAAGGGGGGATGGGGGGACATTTTGTTCTAGACATATAAAATCCACCATTACAGAAATGACTAAGATCTTCTGACTTTGAATTTATAATCCTTTGCACTGTATCATGCTATCTTAATCATTTACTCACGTATATATATATATATATAGCTTTATTGTCCTTTACATTAACTTATCCTTTAAAATACCTACCTTTAATTACAAATTCTAGATACATGAAGTTTATTGTACATTAAAAACAACCATCCGCTCTGTTCACATCCTTCTAAAGAATTAGAGGGCACTGTTAATAATCCTATATAATAAAAGCCTAATATGCTAAGTGTCTGGTCATCTGGTCAGCCGTTCAACTAATCAAAGTGTAATATGCTAATGATATGCTTACGCCGCTCAACCACTTGTTATGATGTGCACTGACCACCAGGAGGCAGTCAACTGGTTGACCAGTCGCTATGATGTGCACTGACCACCAGGGGGCAGACAGTTGACCAGTCACTATGACATGCACTGACCACCAGAGGGAGACACTCCGACTGGTAGGTTAGCTTGCTGCTGAGGTCGGCCAATCGGGACTGAGCGAGATGGGCCAGACATGCCCTGGAGCACTCCCGCGGTCCCTCTCCAACCGGCCAACCTCCCATGTCCCTCACCGGCCTCAACTGTGCACCAGTGGGGTCCCTCGGCCTGGCTTGCGCCCTCTCCCAATCCAGGACCCCTCAGGGGATGTCAGAGAGCCAGTTTTGGCCTGATCCCACAAGCAAGGCCGAAGGATCCCACAGGTGCACAAATTCATGCACCAGACCTCTAGTAAATAATAATAAAGGACACAGTTAAACCTAAATTCCAGGTTGGAAGAGGCATAATACAATCAGTGGTTTACTTAAAAATGGTTGTACTCCAAGTTTGACTGTTTAGAAGTAATTCTACACAAGAAGAAAATTATTTTTGTTATAGATATAAGTACGTATTAATTGCCAGGCCAGTAAAAAAGTTTAACCCATAATTGGCAAAAACATATTACTAGTACTAGAGGCCCGATGTGTAAAATTCGTACAAGGGGCTCAGCCCTCGCAGCCCTTCCTGGCTTCGTCCGGAAGGTCGTCCTGAAGGACGTCTGGAAGGTCGTTCAGCTCTCCTGCCTAATTAGCATATTACACTTTTATTATTATAGATATTGTTATCCATATTAAACACACATTACCAACCAATGTAATAAAGGGATAGAGAGAAAGCCACAAAAGGCTAGTAACACTCTACCAGCCATGGCAAAAACTGGTCATAACATGGTTCTTTCAAGATAGAAAAACCTATGAAAAGTAAAAGAGGAAGAAAGCAGTCAGTCAAAGATAACAGATTAAAGGCTAGATCTCACTACTCTTCACTAAAAAAGTGGTTTGTGAACCCTATGCATTCTGTCTTGGGAAAAAAATGTTATGCCAATCAGAAAACCTAATGACTATAGTATTTTTAAAAAGGTTTATGGAGTTTTGCTTAAGATGAAATCTATGCAGAGATATAAGAAAATTATATTTTCCAAAGGTGACATAATCATACCAATATATAGTTTTTGTAATGTATTTTCATATGTTAAAAACATACACACATATTAATATATATTATGCTAACATATTAATGCATATCATAGAATAAGACAATTCCAATTGTTTTCAATGTAATGTAAAACTGCATGTGAATCTCACATGTAGAGAGAATTAAAACTGTGCCTTGGCAAATTTAAAAACGGTCATGGACCCTTAGACTCCACAAATAGTCAAAATCAAAGCGATGCATCCCTCTATATAAAGAACCTACTAAAGGTGTAAAATTATACCTTTTTAATTTTAGTTGCTTACATTCTATGTCAATAGAATTTATTGTAATCAACACATAATCAGATATCAAATTTAATTTTTTACCCAAATTTACTAAATGCTTTTTAATATATTTTCTATATAGAATAATCTATTTTTATCTAATACTTTTTTTAAAGATTAATTTTGAACTTATACATTTAAAAATAATTAGTTTTCAAAATCTCAGTATATTAAAAATGAAATTTTGAATTAAGAAAATACTGCCTAACATGCTACTAACTTCATAGTTCCTGGAAACTTTGCAAATCTTGCTGCATAAAATTGAGGACACAAAACTTGCAATCCTATATAATAAAAACCTAATATGCTAAGTGTCCGGTTGTCCGCTCGTCTGTTCAACCAATCAAAGCATAATATGCTAATGATATACTAAGGCTGCTCAAACGCTCACTATGACATGCACTGACCACCAGGAGGCAGACGCTCCAACTGGTAGGTTAGCTTGCTGCTGGGGTCCGTCCAATCAGGACTGAGCTAGACAGGCCAGACACATCCTGGAGCCCCCCCATGGCCCCTCCCCGGCTGGCCTATCTCCCATGCCCCTCCCCGGCCCTTGATCGTGCACCAGTGGGGTCCCTCAGCCTGGCCTGCACCCTCTCACAATTCAGGACCCTTCAGGGGATGTCAGAGAGCCGGTTTTGGCCTGATCCCACAGGCCAGGCTGAGGAACCCCACTGGTGCACGAATTCATGCATCAGGCTTCTAGTATTACATATTCAATTACACATGCTGGCATGATAATCAAGTGCAATACAAAATATTCAGAAGTATAGTCATAGAAATTTCAGAAAGACTAAATATCAATATACCATGTAAATGCACAAGTGTTTTTAAAAAAGTAACACATTTCAATATTACCCAGATTTTCCAGAGAATAGAACATGAATGCAGTATTAAACTTACCATTCATCTCTAAACTGCCAAAGTAACCACAAATAAACACCCCCAAATCTTTAAAGAACTGTGGAACAGCCTGGCCGGTGTGGCTCAATGATTGAATATTGACCTATGACCCAGGAGGTTGAGATTAGGTTCCCAGTCAGGGCATATGCCTACGTTGCAGGCTTGATCCCTGGTGTGGGGCATGCAGAAGGCAGTCGATCAATGATTCTCTCATCATTGATGTTTCTATCACTCTCTCCCTCTCCTTTCATCTCTGAAATCAATAAAAATACATTTTTAAAAATTTCAAAAAACAAACAAACTGTGGGACAATGACAACCAAAAAAAGAGGAAGTAAAAAGTAAGTCTATGACTGTTAAAATTAAATCTATAAATATAAAAGCCTAAGTGACCAAATGACCGAACAAAATAAATGTTTGTCTCACATTAATATTTCTCTCTGTCTTTCATTCTCCCTTCCACTCTCTCTAAAAATCAATGGAAAAATATCCTCGGGTGAGGATAAAATAAAAATTAAAAATCACACAACATGTAAAATATATTCTCCCCAATTTCAATAAAAATATAACATAAGCCCTAACCGGTTTGGCTCAGTGGACAGAGCATCAGCCTGCGGACTGAAGGGTCCCGGGTTCAATTTCGGTCAAGGGCATGTACCTTGGTTGCGGCCACATCCCCAGTGGGAGGTGTGCAGGAGGCAGCACACCTCGATGTTTCTCTCTCATTGATGTTTCTAACTATCTCTCTCCCTTCCTCTCTGTAAAAAAATCAATAAAATATATTTTAAAGTATATATATATGTATCACATAAATGGATGGAACTGGAGAGCATTATGCTAAGCGAAATAAGCCAGTCAGAGAAAGATAAATATCACATGATCTCACTCATTTGTGGAATATAATGAACAACATATACTGATGAACAAAAA
The DNA here is from genome assembly GCF_028538775.1 of Myotis yumanensis. Classification (NCBI taxonomy): domain Eukaryota; kingdom Metazoa; phylum Chordata; class Mammalia; order Chiroptera; family Vespertilionidae; genus Myotis; species Myotis yumanensis. The sequence continues at coordinate 82,678,642 of NW_027223757.1, read as the reverse complement.
CAGATGCAGAGATAGAGAAGCATCGATTAGACCGTCAAACCTCAGAGGGAAGGTAGGGGAGGGTGGGGGTAAGGGGGAGAGATCAACCAAAGGACTTGTATGCATGCATATAAGCCTAACCAATGGACACAGACACCAGGGGGGTGAGGGCATGAGTGTGGGGGTAGGGTGCAAGGGGGGATAAGGACACATATGTAATACCTTAATCAATAAAGAAAAAAAAATTATATATATATATATATATATATATATATATATATATATATCATAAGCAACCCGAAAAGAAATATTCCTTGTATGTTATATTTTCAATATTTATTCTGTTGTCCAATATGGTATCCACTTAGTATGTATGCCTATTTAAATTTAAATTAAACTAAAATTTAAAATCCAATTGTTTAGTTGCCCATCTCATTTAATGTGCTCAATAAGTACACAGGGTTAGTGGCTATCATACTACAAAATACAGAAATTTCTATCACGCAGAGAGTTCTACTAGATAGAATGCTATGATGTAGACAAATAATTTTATCATTATAGGTAATTATAAAAGTTCTTCCCATAAAACTGCAAACATTTCTCCCTGCACTTGACACATTCTTTCCAAACTTCCTATGTTAATGATGACAATTACTTTTTTAAAAAAGGTAACAACTAAAAGAATAGTGTTTACTATGTGTGGGGAACAATACGATATGCTTTGATTCAATATCTCATTTCATCCTCATAAACCCTATGAGGTAGAAACAAGTTCACAATCCCTTATCTGAAAGATGTATTTCAGAATTCAGAGGTTTTCAGGTTTTATAAAGTTAATACTGTACATAAACCATAAGCTACATAACATCCTCAGTAGGGTCTAGGAAAGCACTTAGCAACGCAGTGGAATGAATGAGTATTAACACTAAAGTGAAGACAAACATAACTGCATATCACTTAGGTCCTGGTTCTGCCATCATATCAGTTCAGAACAGATAGTCCCATCCTCCAATGTGCTAATTTGCAACTACATTGCAATTTTAGAATGACAGATCTGTGCATTTTTACCTATTTTTCATCACAGAACCACTAAAATGACTCCATCTCCCTGAATTTCAAGAAATTACTTCTAAGATTGAACAACTGTTTTTCCCCGTGGTAATTAATTATGTACACTGTATCCTTAAATAAAGGTCCCATTTATTTTCTTTACATGAGAGAACTGATAGAGATATTTAAGTACAAATTCAAAACTATATTTCGTCACATTTACCAAATGACACATTTCTTTTCAATGCAGGCCATTAATTCAGTTGACTCTAGCAACTTAAACATTTCCTTATTCCATTTCTGAAAGGAAAAAAAGTATAACCAACTTTCAGTTACACAGCACTTTTATGTTCTCAATCAACTTTTACATACATTTTCTCACTGTCAGGAAAGATTGTGACCAATTTAGTATTATAATTTGAAAATCTTCCTCAATCGTGTTATATTTATAAACCAGTGTATATCTTAAAATATTATACATAGATGCCTCTCACAGAAAGTAAAAGGATAAATTTATCCACATATTTTTAGTGTAATGTAAATATCAGGAATTAAAATAAAATATTTAATAGTGACATAATATAAATATAAGATAAACACTTAAATATTCAATAATAATGTGGCCATATTTATATCTAAAATTATGAAATATTGCAAATATAAGCAACCAATATGGAGTATATTGAGCACATCATTTCTAAGAAAAATTATGTTTTCTCTTGGTTACTGATATGGCCTTGCTTAAAGATTTGGTGATTAGGAATAAGACATTGAAAAAAATGCTATGATAATATGAAAATAACAACTTAATTCAATACTTCTTATAAAATTAGACCTCATTTCTAATAACAGTAATTAAGTGAACAATTATTTCACTTTCACATTATTACTTCATTATTGCACACTAGTCAAACATAAACTAGTAAAAGTTCATTTGTTCACTAATTTTATACATAAAAATAAAAGTTTTATTGATTAAAATGTAGCTTAGCATAATTTGTCAAGAGCACTGACTCTGGAGTTAGACTTCATGGATTCAATCCAGGTCTTGCCAATTTGTATCTCCATTTTCTCATCCATTAAAGGGAAATAACAGAATTTACCTCATAGGGTTATATAAGGATTAAGTGATATGGTATATGGAAATACTCAGGTATATGGTACACATTATGTTTTATACAAGCATTCACTATTATCAATAGAATTGTTAAAGCATCTTTGAAATTATAATGTATTAATGTTAGCACTTTTTACCTTTAATAATTTTTCTTTGCTCCAATTTTCTGAAAAACTTAAATGTACTATGTAAACTCAATAACTGAAGGGACCTTGTGTCAGTTTAGTAACTTTCTACTACTAACTCATATATTTAAATTTTTCTATTGACTGATTTTAGAGGGAGAGGAAGGGAGAGAGAGAAACATTAATTTGTTGTTCCACTTATTTATGCATTCATTGGTTGCTTCTTGTATGTGCCCTGACCAGAGACTGAATTAGCAACTTGGGAGTACGGGGACAACACCTCAACCAACTGAGTTACCCGGCCAGGGCTATTAACTCATATATTTAAATATTAAATCTCTTTAAAGTTAGACTGAGGTAAGGGTAGAACTGGGAATATATTCTTACACAACTCATAACTTCAAAATGCTAAAAGGCCAAATTATACCATTTCACATATACAATTATGCACTAGTCTAGTGCACAATAAATAAATGGCTGTTGCTAATTATCCCAAAAATTCCCAAGAGAAGAAGCAAATCTTACTGAGAAAATTATTAGTTCAGTTTTGGACATACCAAGGTTGAGGTGCTCATGGGCATTCCAGGAAGCAATCAGAATTAGACCTAAAGTTAGCAAGCTTACCCTCAGAAGTTCATCACTTCCTCCTGTGTACTGCTATGGAATTTATCACATCCTACCACACGACAATTATGTCTCCATGACCCTCCTCTACTGACAGACTACCTTAAAGGCACTTAGGTCCTGCCATGTATGGGAGGACCTACATGCAGAATTTTCAGAACCGTACAATTAAAAGACTAAATTTTATCGTATATAAATAAAGGTCTAATTTTTAAAAATTATTTTTCATCTGTGGATTTTAAATAAGGCTGAAATTTTCATTTGGCAGAGTTCTTACAAAATACAGGTAACATGTAAACAAAATCTTTTTTTTTTTTTTTTATTTCACCACATGAAAATTACTAAATGTTACCAAGCAGTGAAACTCTGGCATCATTACTGGGTCTATAAGCCTGAAAAAGAGTAAGATAAGTCCAGAAGCATATAAATAAGGAAGAGTGAATCCAATGAAGACTTCTTGAAGGGCATTTAAATTAAAATTCTTACGAAGTTTGTTAAAATAACTGCAATGTGAATTGAAAAGATTTCACTTTTTAATTTAAAGGTTACCTGAGTTCAGTAACTTAAAATGAAAGGCCTCTGGACCCTGCCAGCACACGTTATTAAAAAAGCGGTGATAAGTAGCATCTAGCAAATGTGCACAGTTGTAAGTTGCTGCCATCCCCAACCCACTAGCGTTAGTTTGACTGCTAATCCTTTCACTTAAAATTTGTCAAAGCACTTCCTAAAGAATGCTTCACTGGCAGTATTTACCACCTACACTTTAAATATGGTCAATTCTATCAAGGCTCCAACAGCAGAACAGACTGGCTGCCAGTTCTATATTTAAAAGCAAATCATGACAATTTCATTTGTGCTTGACAACTAGATACCTGAAACCATTCCCTGGAAATGTCACTATAATATTGTTACTTATTTGGAGGGATAGGACCCAAGAGAAAAACAGGTCATTAGTGGTGAATGGGTGAAGAAGACAGTAGCATTAGGGATGGAAAAATAGCAATACAACACAAACATACTTAAGAGAACTGTGAAACTGCAGCATTCACGGAATGAAATTCCTACAACACAAAATAAACACAGAGATGTAAGCCTACACTTTCTCATTTGAAATCACATAAGCAAAGATCAAATGTATATTGATTCTAAGTTAAATAACAAAAGCCTGAAAACTTTATACCAATAGAAAATATTGTTAAATTAAAAAATATTCCCCCAATTTTGGCCCTACTTTTTTTGCTCTATGAAGCAATTCATAAGGGAAAAAAAATAACTTCAGACTATAAATGATGAATGTAACTATTAGGAGTAGCCTCTCTATGAGGTCTGAAATAGAAGGAAAATGTATATTTCTTCCAAAGCTGTAGCCAACAATAACTTTTGCATTCTGAATCCAGCTTAAGCACATTAGTAGGGAAGATGTTTGCAAAAGTATTTAATAAGAAAGTGCTGAATTTAGCTTTTATTTTATTTTTTTCTCAGTTTTCTTAAGTGGCCTGCAGTCTATCAAATGCATTAAGCAGAACCTCTCCTAAGCATAAATGATAAAAAGGAAAAAAAGCTTTATTATTATAGAGACCTGTTTCTATAGATAAAGGGTCATCAAACTTTTTCTGTAAAGGGCCAGATAGTAAATACTTTCAGCTTTACTGGCCATGTGGTCTCTATCACAAATACTCAACTCTGCCATGAAGCATGAAGGCAGAGATATATAATAGATAAATGAGTAAAACCTTATTTTCAAAAACAGGCAGCCAGTCTATGAGCACATGGCCATAGTTTGTTGATCACTGCTGTAGAGCATATTAATTATGTACCAACAAATATATTGCTTTAATAAATAACACCAAATTTAACACATGATGTCTGAAATTTGCTTTAAACTGTTGCATTAAAAACAAGTGGAAAGTAGGGAAAAAGGTTAAATAAGACTGGCAAAACACAGTTATTGTTAAAGCCAGATGATGGATGCATTGGGTTCATTATACTCTTCTCTATAATATATACTAGTGGCCTGGTGCACGAATTCATGCACAATGAAAGGAAATTAATTGGAAGGAATAGTTTAATATCGCTATTCGCACTTTCTCTATAATAGAAGTGTCATCCAAATTCACAATCGACAATGACAAATCGAAACACATGTGTGCGATTGGCACCAGCGAGAGCTTTATATGTATCATGCATACGTGAGTCCACTTAGCCTTTTATATATGCAGAATAAACTTGCTTAATTAGACCTGCTTTCTGATTTAGCTAAACTTTTTCCAGCCCAGTAAAGCACCCCAACTTCCCTTTCAGGTAACTGTCAGCAACACAGTAGTAAATATCAACATGAAGCAGATTATTATTGTAGATCACTCAGGGAGAAAAAAGGGTAAAATATTTAACTGCTGCAGTGTTTTACTATATTCTGCACAGTGAGAAAACCTGAAGTCGTTTTCAAAGTCCACCATTTCTTACTTCTTTTCAGTCGGGTCAAGTATCTACGCTTTCTAAATCTCCGTTTTCCAGCTAATGAAAAGAAAATAGGATTCCACTGAGTCTCCTATCCACCTACTCCAGGACTTCTGTGAGGATCAAATGAGATGAGGCACGAGAAAACATTTCACAGATATTTGGTTACAGTGTGAAATGTTTGCACCTGTCTATAAAGCAAGTCATGTTCCTGGACTGAAGAAACTACAAGGAGGCTAGTTGTTACTAGGGAGAGGAAGCCGGGCATTGCTATGTGCTGTCATTACCCGGATGGACACTTAGCATATTAGCTTTTAATATATGTAGATTATATATAATATGTTTTAAAACACAAAGTAAATCGGTGGACTGGCTCTCTACAGGAAAATAAATTTCCGCACTTTACTATAAACCTTCTAAAACACATTTGACGTTTTTAAACATAATTAACATAATACAACATAAAAGATTCTGTTTTGTTTTGTTTTGTTAATCCTCACCCCACCCAAGTATATTTTTCCATTGATTTTTTTATGGAGAGTATAAGAGAGAGGGAAAGACAGAGAGAAACATCGATGTAAGAGAAACACATTGATTGGTTGCCTCCTGCACAAGCCCTGACCAGGATCTGGACCAGGGAGGAGCCTGCAACCAAGTACATACCATTGGCCGGAATCGAACCTGGGACCCTTTCGTCCTCAGGCTGACGCTCTATCCACTGAGCAAAACCGGCTAGGGCAACATAAAAGATTCTTAACATAAAGCTACTAAACTGTAATGAAAAAACTTAAACCAATAAACTATATATACTAAAAGTGTATAAAGCGTAAACCCTTAACATTTTCCATAATTTAAAACACAAGGCCCTGGCCAGGTAGCTCAGTTGGCTAGAGCACTGTCCTGATATTCCAAAGTTACGTGTTCAACCTCTGGTCAGGGCACATATAAGAATCATACAATGAATGCATAAATAAATGGAACAACAAATCAATGTTTCTCTCTTTCTCTCTCTCTTTCTTCTTCTCTCTAAAATCAGTAAATTAGAAAAAAAACCTGACTCACCTCATACAACTCCTAAGTTAGTACATTTATTTTATTCTCATCTCATCCAATCTCTGGTTTTTTAATATAATTACTAGAGGCCCAATGCACAAAATTCGTGCAAGGGCTCGGCCCCCACAGCCCTGGCTTCGTCCAGAAGGTTGTCCGGAAGGACATCCGGAAAGTTGTCTGGTTGTCCGGTCTAATTAGCATATTATACTTTTATCATTATAGATTTTAGGGCATACATATATTATTTATGTTAACATATAATAGGTTTAATTTTCAAATGAACTAAATAATTTTTTCTCAGTTTTAAACTCTAGGCAATAAATATTAATAGATACAACCCACATAAACAGACGCTGATCAAGGTCTCCAATAATAGAGTGTAAAGGAAGCCTGAAACCAAAAAGTTTAATAACCTATGACCTAAATGTCTTCAATGTGGTTTAAGGTATGTTCACGAAAAAGTATTAGATATATGCTCAAACGCATTTTTTCTTGGGACAATAAATACCACACAGTGGAGTCCATCCATTATGAAGGCTATCAATACACACCCACAGGAGGAAGACACTTAGACCTTCAAAAGAAACATTCTTTTAAAATTGCTGGACATGTCAGGAATAATGCATCCATGTCAGGAAAAGAAGAGTTCTAATGTGTTGTCCCTCATGCAGATAATTGTCTCCTGAACCAATAATAAAGAAAAACTAGTATGTGCCAACTGACATTTCCAATAAATATGCTATTAAATCAAGATACGCAGTCTCACTCAATGCAGGAAGCCAGAAATCAAGCAGAGAAGAGCCTTAGGCAAGAAATCTTAATGACTGTGCAACTTTTCAAAAACTGAGTGTGTTTTTTAAATATTCTAATTTTTTCCTCAATCTTCCGAAATACAGTGATTTCAAATATTATCAAAACTAAAAAGTAAATTACATTAGGCAAATAGAATTATTGTGACATTTGAGAATAATTGAGAACTCTGAAAACACTGCAACTACGCTAGGATATAATCTATATCAAAATTTTCTAAATCTAAAATGGCAATAAACAATTTATAACAGATAATTAGAGCAAAAAGATTTACATAAATGTTCATTCTTTTATAAATATAAACCAATACTTATTTTCCTAATACAGTACAATTGTAGCATTTTTAACTAATGCTGCCCCTTTTGTCTGCATATTGTTATTGAAAATGTTATCAGACAATTTCATTTTTACTTTAAGTACAAGTTTCCCAGTTAAGTTTTATAAATGTTGTTATTTCTATTGTCTTTTATCAACATGAATAACTTAACATAGTAATAAGTAAGATGCAGAGACATACTTACATCATACTCTGCAATTCTGAGGCAAAGCTTGCAGACTTTCCTGTACTTCTTCCACTACTTGAAGTGGCAGTAGACATTGGGCTGGCTGCAGTATTATTCATCTAAATAGAAAAGAGAAATAACACAAAATGTATTTAATTATAAATAAATGCAAGGAAAACAAAAGCAATTATAAATTATATCAAAAAGTATAGAAAATTTTAAATTTCTGATTTTTTGTGTGTAAATCTGATTTTTTTATACTTAATGTTCTTTATTAAAATGAAATAGTAAGCCCAGCTGGTGTAGCTCCGTAGTTGAGCATCAACCCATGAACCAGGAGGTCACAGTTTGATTCTCGGTCAGGGTACATGCCTGGGTTGTGGGCTTGATTCCCAGTAGGGGGCATGCAGGGGACAGCCCATCGATGATTCTCTCTCATTGATGTTTCTATCTCTCTCTCTCTATCCCTCTCCCTTTCTCTCTCTATAGTCAATAAAAGTGTATTTTTTAAAAAAGGAATAGTCAGGTGGGAAAAAATTGCTTAGTCATGTACGATATAAAGAATTACTCCCTTGAGTGATAAAACATTTCAGTACATATTTTATAAGTAATGGAAGAAAAGTAGTCATTAAAATATTTTAATAGAGCTCAGTGGTTTTCAAAATGTGTTCCAGGGAGCCCTAAGACTCACTGGCACTATTTCAGGGAGCTCCCAGTGGCCCCCAAGCATATAGCTCATCAGTTCCATCCAGAACACCAGAACAACTCAACATATAAATAGAGTTCCAAGTGAGATTTCATTTAAAGAATAAAATTGTACAACTGTAAGACACAAAATTAGAAAATGCCAGCACAATCTAATCCCTATATGAACCAAAGCCTTAATACAAATAATATAAAGTCAATCAGTAGATCAGAAGAAAGCATTGTGATACTTTATAATCTTACTAGAGTCCCAGCGCAGGAATTCATGCACAGGTGGAATCCCTCAGCCTGGCCAGCGATCGGGGCTGATCAGGGCCAATCGGGGCCAGTTGGCCAGGGGGAGGGACCGCAGGAGGTTGGCCAGCCAAGGGAGGTTGGCTATCGGAGTGCACTGACCACCAGGGAGCAGCTCCTGCATTGAACATCTGTCCCCTTGTGGTCAGTGCACATCATAGTGGCCAGTCAACTGGTTGTTCAATCACTTAGACTTTTATATATATAGACTAGAGGTCCGATGCAAGAATTCATGCATGAGTAGGGTCCCTTGGACTGCCCAGAGATCGGGGCCGATCGGGGCCATCTTGCCCAGTCCTGATCGGGCTGATTGGGGCCAGCTGGCCAGGTGGAGGGACCACAGGAGGTTGGCCGGCCATGGGAGGTTGGCTGTGGGAGCACACTGACCACCAGGGGGCAGCTCCTGCATTGAGCATCTGCCCCCTGGTGGCCAGTGTGTGTCATAGTGACTGGTCATTTGGTCGTTCGGTCACTTAGGCTTTTACACACACACACACACACACACACACACACACATATATATACACACACTAGAGGCCCGATGCACAAAGATTCGTGCAAGAATGGGCCTTTCTTCCCCTGGTTGCCAGCACCGCTTTCACTCCGACCCAGAGCCGCCTTTCTGCCTTCACTCCGACCCGGAGCCACCTTTTCGCCTTCTCACGCTGCCCAGAGGCCCTGAGCGGCTGGGGCGGTGTGGAACGCCTGTGTCAATGCAAGCATCCCGCCCCCGGCCGCTCAGCGCCTGAGTATGCAAATTAACCCGCTATCTTTGTTGGGTTGATTTGCATACTCACTCCTGATTGGCTGGTGGGCGTCGTGAAGGTACGGTCCATTTGCATCTTTCTCTTTTATTAGTGTAGATCGATATATAGAGATGGTTAAGTAACTCATCAATTTTAAATTGTGTGACTTTTTTCCCAATAAAATTAAGCTGACACTAATGGGAAACTAGATGCTAATCCTAATATATCCCATTTTATTTAATAACTGTCCCATGAATAAGGATTAATAAAATAATATTAAAATAATGCAAGTAGATAAAAGCCTTATTACACAGTAAGTGCTCAATAAATGTTAGCTATTAATTCATGGTCATATAAACCTTGCAATACTATAACTTTCTTTAAAATAAAAATACTTTGCAAATTCTAAAGAAGAATTACATTTAGAACAAATGATAAAATAAAGCAGTGCTAAGAACTTTAATTATAGTAAACTAATTAGGAAGAGTCCAGAGTCAGACTGCCCAGGTTTGAATCCCATCTTTGCTACTTGGCTATACTTTAGGCAAGTTACTTAACTTCCCTGTGCTTCAGTTTCCTCATCTGTAAAAAGGGAATAATAATTTCACCCTCTTAGTGTTGTTGTGAGGCTTAAATGGACTAATATGTTTACAGTTCTAAGCACACAATGTTTGCTTTGTTATAAATAGAAAGATCTTAAAAAGTCTCTTTCTTGATTTGCTAACAGCTTTTTTATGACAAATTTAGATTACTCTTATTTGATAATCACAAAAATTTAAGAAACTTGAATATTTTCACTGAAAGAACTTAATGCAATTCAACAAATAATAAGTAATTTCCTTATAAGTTCTGTTTTCACTACAGACATCACTACTGTTACCGGTCACCCTATCTCAAAAATCTGTCATTTATCTTTGACTCCTTCTCCAGCACCCATAATCTATTGAAAGCTAAATAAAGTCTACTTTATGTTCTTAGAGGTCAAGTAAATTCTACTTTATGTTCTTACATTCTTCCTCTCTTTTTCTACCCTATGGCCCTTTATAAGCTCTATTTATAGCTTCTCTCTTTCCATCTCAATTCATTCTCCCCATTGCTGCCAAATTTATCTCCTGATACATTCTCTAATATGACCACTTCTATGGGTAATGTTGGCTAAAATTGATAAAGGAAACCTGAACCAGGGCCATTCACCAGGAGCTGGGATGGTAGGGCAGGGCCTTATGAAAGGCGGCTGGGGGAAAAAAACCTACTACCAACCACTGCCTACATAGGCCATATATAAAGCTTTTGAGAAGGCAACAGGACAGGGATCTACAACAAGAGCACACTAGCTGAGTGGCTAGATGGGAAATATCTGAAATAACCTTCTGTGGCAGAACCAGCTATCTGCCAACATAAGCCCTGGCCTAGTCCAAAGGCTGTAAGGGCCAGGCCAAAACCACCAGACAGAGAATGCAAGAACAGAGAAAGAGAAGGAAAAAAGTTTCACTTAAATTGAGCCTGAAAACCAAAATTCTAAAACAAATAAAGAAGCTAATGCTATGAAACACCACCATTATTTTTTTTAAGTCTAAATTTGCTTTATTTTCAAAAAGCCTTTTGGAATAAGTAATTTTCTACAAATAATATGGGAACTCAGCTTTAAATAAAAAATCACATCACCAATCCGAGATTGGGAAAATAGACAAGAAACCAAGAACTTCCAGGAACAGTCCTGAAGAATCAAGACAAAGTGCTAACAAAGAAACCTGGCTTCCTCAAAGACCTTAGAAAATGTTTCCCTTATTGTCCCAACAGAAGACTGACAGAGAGGTATGATATCCCAGAGAAAAAGTTAAACTCAAAGATTGTGTATTAACGCCAGGCTCCAAAAACAGTTATGACTTAGTTCACTCGTGTTGGATTTAAAGACATGCCATTCTGTGGATTTTCCTGTGGCCAAACGTCCTGAGACATTGTTGAAGGAATCTGCCCTTTTTTCATTTTACAAATCCAGTCACCCTGCTTTAACACTTTCTAAAGGGAGACATTTCAGAAAGTAAATTCATATTAAAACCACAGCTTTCTTCAGTTGTCCTCCTACTGCAAATGTTTCACATCAAGAGTATTTATTGGTAAGAGGTAAAAGGTCCCAATCCTAGTTTATTATAACCACGATCATCCTTTCCCAGTCAAGTTATTTAACTTTTAAATCAAACAGGTGAATAAGATTTTTCTTGACATGATGAGTTGATAGCTCATTAGAATCTTTAAAATAATTATTTCCCATACCCATTTTGTTTGATGATTTAGATAATTAACTTCTTTCAACATTAACTTCTTTACACATCAAAGTCCTATCATTCCAGTGCTTTATTTCCTTTCTCCCAGACATTTAAAAAAAAAAATGTCGGTTAAAAGCAGAAGCACTCAAGTCAATTTTCTCTAATAAATACAGTTAACATGGAACTGAAAACCTACTGTAATCTTCTCAATGGGTTAATGTCCTACAGTTGTTTTAGCTTTCCATTGAAATGCAGCTGTTTGCCATATTTTACAAAATGAATTCAGATGTGCAGATGGAGACCTAGATTATTTCAACATGCCACAGTTTAAATGTGAACCCAAGGAATAAGTTCATCTCTGATTAATACTTATATTTAAACCTGAACACTAAGCCAATAGCCGATACTATGTTACACCTGTAAAATCCTGTTCCAGAATAGAAAATTTGGCATCTTTTAATTTAACATAGTGAGATTTAAGGATATACTCCTTTCCTCAGAAAATACTGCAACAACAACAAAAATTAACTACGGTAAATCACAAATGTAAATTTTAAAAAAAGGAATGGGCATGTTCTCTTTATAGCTCATATTTTTGATGATTAAATGACCAAAAAAGAAATACCATGAAACATCTTTAGCTTAAAATAACTCAGAGACTTGGAAGTATATTACTAGTTTCAGCACTCTCAAAACATCAAAATCTGAATTGTGAAATCCATCACTCTACCCATTCATTAAAAGACAGTAGAAATTTTTTATCATTTCTACTATCTCATGCTGAGGAAAATCAATTCAGCAGGCCTATATACCGATTCTGAGCACCCGAGTCTCAATTTCAATCATTCATAACTTGAACATTTCACATAATATAAATAGAAAACTGTTATACTCAGAACATTTTCATTTTCATAAAACTCCAAAGGCAGGAAGCAATTATGGTTAGGCCAACATTACTATATACTACATTTTAGTTTTGTAAAAAAAAAAATTCAAGTTACATTATGATCTTAATTTCTCCTGTTGTAAAAAAAAAAAATACCAAATGACCACTCAATCACTGAGAATTCAAAGAAAAATAAATTAAAATGTACAAATTTTAAAACTCCTATACCTAGTATTTGGGATAACAATATGGTAATCTAATATATTTATATATGACCCATTTCAAGTGAACTTGGAAGGTATAAAACTCAAATGTCCATTCAATTATCTGCTAAAAGAGAAGTACCATGAATAATCCAAAGAACAGATGATTCACATATAATTTATAACTTTTTTGAAAATAATCGCAATTTTTATGAAACAGCTTCTAGTTGCATTTTCATAACTAAAACATCCATCATCTGTATTCACCTACCATACAAAAAAAATGAGCTCAGATCCTGAAATAAGATGTATCTATCATAGCACTTCTTATACTGCTTAAAAACAGGAACAGGAACATTGTAATTTCGATAACTAATAAACTGCCTGACATAGCTGATGTTCAATAAATGGTAGGTAAATTAAAAAATGACTGAAAGATATAACAAAGAATACAAAGATAAGAAAAACACACCCCCGCCATTTAGTAGCTTATAACCTACTGAAGTTAACAGATATATATACCCAATGCAATGAGCTTAGAGATACTGTAATGCACAAGATACTATGAGAGAACAGGAGGAACATCAGAACCAATTATTATTGGATAATTGTACTGAAATTTAACACTTCCTATAATCTGAAAATAAACCAAACTTAACTGTACTTAAAAAAAAAAACACACAGAGATAAGTGAATAGCAAATCCAAACTACCCATATCTCAGAAGTGAAAGTACTTTCAAAATTGTGATGCACCATAGACAGCAATATATGATCTAAGGAAATATTCTGCCTTACCAGTCATTAATTATTTTTCTTAGAATCTAATGGAACAGGAATAAGTCTTCCCAATCCAAATCAGTTTGATTCTAATTAATATGTGTAAGAAGCTATAAATATTCATAAGAAACACCTAATGATCAAAATGACAAGTTACTAGGAGTAATATAAGTAAAGAACCACAATTTGAAAACAATTATCAAAGACTTCATATTTAGAGACAGAAAAACCCTTCTCTGTAATATCGGATACTACCACCACACCTGTTTCCATGTCCAGCAGTTCTATAAGAACACGACTAGTCTTCAGTCACACAAGGTCAAAAACTCCAAGACATTTAAATTGTTCAGCTCCTTCCCTGCCTCCAACCAGGAACTCTGGTCCTGACATTTTTTCTTATAAAAAAGCAACTCTAAATCAATCCCTTCCTTTTCAATTTTACCTTAATGCCTTTACTGCATTATCTTTTAAACCTCCCATCTTTCTAATTAATTCTGCAAAATATCTCCAGAGCACTCATTCTAAATATGTTCCTCCTCTACTCAGAAGCCTCCAATGGCTCCCCTTTGCCTGGAAAACAAAACTTGTCACTGGACCTCTCCAGCTTCCTTTTCTATAGCAGTCAAACCAAACATTCGATATCTCCCAAACCATCCCAGGTTCTTTTGAATCTTTATTGTTTTTCCTGCTTGCAATACCTTGTTACCTCTCCACCTATCCAAGTCCTAGTGGTCTAGAAAAGCCTGACCTAAACTCATTATCACCAAGAAGCCTTCCCAGTGACACAACCATCAAGAATTATTTCTCTGACATCTAATTGTTTCAGCTTACTAATTCTTTTGGTTTAACATTAAATATTTGAGTACATACTAATTATTTTAATTTATTAATAAACCTCTGCCCCATAACCTCTCCAACTACTGGCAGGTGAATATACCTCCTACTTCATAGAGAAGTAAAAAGCCTTTATTTAGTAACTTTCTCCATTCTCCTCTAATAAAGCTAATACATCCTTTCTTGATTCCCTCCTCTTACAATAAAGGCACCCTCTCATTTAAAGCCAGTGTATCACCTGTACTTTGGTTTATTCATTTATAATTATTTACTGGGTACCTACTACAGGCCAAACACTGTTAAAAGAGCTAGGGCTAGAGTAGTGATTAAGCTAGACAGAAGAGATACAACATAATGCAGGAGAAAAGCACAAAAATATACTCTGAGGTAGTGACAAATGCTTTGAAAACTAATTAAACAAGTTGACTTCAACCAGAATATAAAATCTTAACAAAAACCAAGTGACTTGAAATGTTTTAGGTTTTAAAAAGTTAACTCCAGATGCTGTGAGGATATACTATAAGGAGGCACTAGTATAGGCAAGGTAATCAGCTAGAAAGTTATTGAAATTATATAGACAAACAATAACAGAGGCTTGAATTAGTGAAACAAGTAAAGATGATGATAAGTGGTCAGATTTCTGGAATATATTTTGAAAGCAGAGCTGACTTACTGATGGATTAGACATGGGTGTGAGAGAAGAGCAGTCAAGGATGACTCTGAAGTTTGGGACCTGAGCAACTGGTTGATGGTGATACCATTTACTGAGATCAGGAAGATTGGAAAGGATAAAAAAAGAAATTGAGTTGGGGCCAAGTTAAGTTTGAGACAGCTATTAGATATTCAAGTGGAGATGAAATCCTACAGATGTTATAAGGCAGAAAACTGAAATAAAAGTCATGATCATAGAGTTTTTGTTAAGGAGAATAATTAATTTAGTAGAACCTGGTAATAAGGATCAACTAATCTCTCAAGTTCAGTTTCTCCACCTGTCAATAATTTTTGCCTGTCTCAGAGGGGTGTTATAAAGACAACAGACCCAACCAGCATGGCTCAAAGGTTGAACATGGACCTATGAACCAGGAGATCATGGTTTGCTTCCTGGTCAAGAGAACATGCCCTGGTTGCAGGCTTGATCTCCAGTGTGAGGCGTGCAGGAGGCAGCCAATCAATGATTCTCTCTCATCATTGATGTTTCTATCTCTCCCTCTCCCTTCCTCTCTGAAATCAATAAAAAAATACATATATATATTTGTTTAAAAAAAACAATGGCCACCACATAATGAGCACTCAAAAAATATATCTGAAATGAAAAGAATACCACCTGTAAACTATAAAATTCCCAATAGACAAACAGACATATAAACTGTGTTTCTACATACACTAGTTGGCTTTATAGGCAATTTTTTTTAACCTACAAATAACAGGATCTTAGTGACAGACTGCTCAGAGAAGTTGTATTATATTTTCCTTTAGTCTCACATTAATGTAAGTTTCTATTCCATGTGCTTTCATATCCAGTACTCTTATGAAACTACTAGAAGCCCAGTGCACGAAATTCATGCACTCTGGGGCGAGGAGGTCCTTCAGCCTGACCTGCGCCCTCTTGAAGTCCAGAAGCCCTAGGGCAGTGATGACGAACCTTTTGAGCTCGGCGCATCAGCATTTTGAAAAACCCTAACTTAACTCTGGTGCCATGTCACATATAGAAATTTTTTGATATTTGCAACCATAGTAAAACAAAGACTTATATTTTGGATATTTATTTTATATATTTAAATGCCATTTAACAAAGAAAAATCAACCAAAAAATTGAGTTCGCATGTCACCTCTGACACACGTGTCATAGGTTCGCCATCACTGCCCTAGGGGGAGACTGCCGCAAAGGCCGGAGAGGCTCCCGCCACCGCCGCTGAGCTCGCCAGCCGTGAGCCTGACTTCTGACTGAGCAGCACTCCCCCTGTGGGAGCACACTGACCACCAGGGGGCAGCTCCTGCGTTGAGCATCTGCCCCCTGGTGGTCAGTGTGCGTCATAGTGACTGGTCGTTCCACTGTTTGGTTGATTTGTACATTAGCCTTTTATTATATAGGATTGAGTTATTTAAAAATTTTCTTTTGAAAATAGTTCTTAAATGTATCTACCAGATCATCCTAAAATACATAAACAACCAAACCCTAACAAAATGGCAAGTTTATTTTCCCAATATTGTAACAGTTTTTACATAAAATCTATAATAATAAAAGCATAATATGCTAATTAGACCGGACGTCCATCCGGACCTTACGGACAAAGCCAGGGCTGCAAGGGAAGCCCAGGTCCCAGGTGCCAGAGGGAAGCCAGTGCTGGCAGCCAGGGAAGGAAGGTCTACTCTTGCACGAATTTTGTGCACCAGGCCTCTGGTATTACATAATTGAATGACCTAATAGCTAACTTTTCAGATATGTGCAAAATTTTGGAATCAATTATACTTCTAGTAGTAAAAGGTAAGTATATTTGACAAGAATCTCAAAGAAGGAGATCTTTTAACCATCAAAATTCTCTTCTAATCTAGACTCACATCTTAGAAATATTAAACTTATGAGAAGTCTATATTAAATATAAACAGTAAAATCTGATGTGATTAAAAACATAGTTCATCAGAGGGGGTGGGAGACAGATGGAGGAAGGCACAGGGAGAGAAATGGGGGACATCGGTAATACTCTCAATAAAAATAAAACATAGTTCATAGAACTAAAAATTAAAAGGGATATTTACTCCCATGTAGGCATGTAAAATATAGATGAATTTGTATAAGCGTTTCAGAGTTTATAAAGGGTCTTTAACTTGTATTAACTCACATTTTTTCATAATCACCTTATCAGGCAACAAATACTTCTCCCCTGTTAATGAGGAAGCTAAAAGTAAAAATACTGGGTGAAGGTCACAAATCTAACAAAAAACAGGCTTTGATTCTGGTAGCTGATAACTTGAAATATCTAGTCCATGTACATACATATTTTAATAAAAATTCGCCAACCTTTTTGCATTTTAGTATCTTTATTTACAAAAGATGCTTATCTCCTTTAGCAACTAAAATAATGTGAAATTACTGAGAAGTTGTACACATAGTGGTCACTGGACTTGTCATTAAGTTACCTTAGAGGCTGATGACTTTAAAATAGGGGTGGGGAACCTTTTTTCTACCAAATAGATATTTATAATATCATTCTCGGGCCATACAAAATTATCAACTTAAAAGTTAGCCTGCTATATTTCATCAAACATTTAATTAATGCACCCCTAATGCCTTGGCAGAGCCAGATCAGATGAGGTTCTCCACCCCTGCTAAAAGCAAGTTCATAAATTCCTTGCTTAAAAGTAAAGCTCAGCCCTGGCTGGTTTGGCTCAGTGGACAGAGCATCAGCCTGAGGACTGAAGGGTCCCAGGTTTGATTCTGGTCAAGGGCACAGTGGGGGTGTGCAGGAGGCAGCCGCTCCATGACTCTCTCTCATCATTGATGTTTCTCTCTCTCTCTCTCCCTCTCTCTTACTCTCTGAAATCAATAAAAAAAAAATTTTTTTTTTAAGTAAAGCTTAGACAGATGGATAAACAGCTATAACAGACAAAAGCATAACTATGCAAATTGTCGGGAGGGGGACCTAAGACATCTGAAATTCAGAACTACAGTTTGAAAATCACTAATTTCATCCAAATCCCTCATTTTTCAGGTGAGGAAACTGAAGTCCAGAGGGGTTTCTTGAACTGCCCAAGGACACATCACTATTTAGTGATACAGCCGGGACTAAAACTGAGGTCCCCTGACACCTGGTCCAGAATTCTTTCTACTATCCCACAAGGAACATACAAATAAAAGTTGATCATAATTAACTCAGAAGACCTCCACAATGTGTTTGTCATAGTGAACTTTGTTGTGAAATACCTGCCTATGCTGACTCAGTTTAGCAGTGAAGAGCTGGGCTCTGGAGTTCAAATACAGGCTCTAACATTTACCATGTGACCTTGGGCAAGTCGCATCACCTCCCTGTCTCAGTTCCCTCATCTTTAAAGTAGAAATTAAAAATACTCTTCTCATAGTTTACATGAAATAATGTCTATAAAGCACTTAGGACAGTGCCTGTATATGGAAAGCTCTCAATTCATGATGATGATGAATAAGCAGAAGAATCATCATCCAACCAAAAGTATAGCTTCTTGGAAACATGTCACAAAGTATTATCATTAAACATGTATATTCTCCAAGAAAGAATGGTATGATTAGTAGTAGCTGTCTTTTAAAGATTCAGAAACAAATATGAAAAAAGTAAAATACTAGTAGACAGGATTCAGTCATAAAAAACCTCTACAGCATTTAAAATAGCAAAAGTGCACTTCGAGATTTTAAAATAATTTATATTTGTATTGTACTTACAATTTATAAAGTACATTCACATTTCAACTTATTGTCCCATGAATTCAACAAACACAGCAATTTTTTCAACTACTACATATGCCAGATAGCATGCAATTTACATATTCATTATCCTCCTAACATTCAATAACCACTAGCTGTTATTAGAGGCAGTAGTATAATGTAAAAAAATAACCTGATATCAGTTCCAGAAAGAGCCTCATCAGTACCACCTATTAAGTGGGAATGTCTTAATAGTTTGGATAAATAAATAAGATGTAGCATTTAGCACAACGAAAGGAACACCTCAAGTGTCTGTGAAAATGTGGGTTCTCTCTTAGCAGTAGAAAGGAATTGTTTTGTGTAGAGAATATTTTGTAACCAGATCAAGAAAGCACCATTACTGTTACTTACAGTACGGTTGGTTAAAGAAAATAATTTTGGGTAGTGGTGCCTATTATACTCTATGTGCTGTTTCACAAATTAAAATTTACAACAATTTTTGCAGATATAGCGTCAGTCTTTACTGGAGGTAGTAGGTAGACAAGTTGAAACAAAACCACTTAAATATAAAATATGTGTAACACACGACAATTTATATAATTCTCATCTGAGGCCTCCGACTACCCTGTGAGGACGTAAGATTAGGTACTAATTCCATTTCACTGATGAGGTAACTGAGCCTCAGAGAAGTAAACAGTTAAAATCACAAAGAGAAATTATAGAAGAAAAGGACTAAACCTTGGTTTTCAGAATTAGTTTTAAGTGCTCTTTTGAACCCATCCACAATGCATTTCAGAACATTAATATCTTTTCCAGATCCATTATTCAATACCCTTAAGAGTAGAGCAAGTGACCACTGGCCGGTGTGGCTCAGTTGGTTGGGTGTCATCCCATGCATCAGGAGGTTGCCGGTTCAATTCTGGTCAAGGGCACATGACCAGGTTGGGGGTTCTATCCGGGTGTGCAGGAGTGCAGGAGGCAGCCAATAGATGTTGCACTCTCACATTAATGTTTCTCTCTCTTCTCCCTCTCCCTTCTTCTCTAAAAATCAATAGGTATTCTAAAAAAAAAAGGACTATAGAGATGGTGATATTTATGTCACTATACCCAACACATCACATGAGTTACTTCTTTATCCATCAGAGAAATGAGGGCTCAAGCAAAGTGTGTCTCTCAATAAAATATTGTATTCACTATAGTATAAATTCAAATCCTATATAATAAAAGGCTAATATGCAAATTGTCCCCTCGACCAGGGGGCGGAGCCAGCCGGCCAACTGCCCATGGCCCCTTCCCCCAGCTGGCCCCGCCCCTGAATGCCCCCACCCCCACCCCAATCAGGGACAGGGCTGGCCGGCCAACCTCCTGCATCCCCTCCCCCTGGCTGGCCCAGTCCGATTGGACCAATGGGGGCGGGCAGGCCAGATCCCACCCATGCACGAATTCGTGCATCAGGCCTCTATTAATATAATAATGCATTTGGCTTACTATTTAAGTGAACTTTAAGCAAAATTTTTCTTTAACATTCTAATACATAAGCAGATTTCTGACTGATTTCACTATTCAACCTCACTGTAAAATAAAAACAGGCATTATTTTCAACAACAAAACTCAATCTTCTGATTTAACTGACATGGCCTAACTCTTTGCAACCTCCCACACCACAGATCACTTTTTTAGAGAGAACCAAAAATCAAGCTGCCCAAGATTTAAGGAGAAAAGCAAAATCTTTAAATTACCAGTGGCTTAAATGGACAGGTCACTTGCTAGTCCTATTCTAGGTATCTCATCTATTATTTAAGCTCATAAGCAATAACTTTGTCACTACTTAAAAGCAAGTACATTTCTAAGACTGCAATATAGTTAATCCTCCTAAAATTACATATTACAATTTTCAACAAACCTAAAAGTATAGAAACCATATTATTATGTGGTTCCAATTGGGGCATTTTTTATAGTAAAAGGAACTCTATTAATAACTATGCTGGGACAAATGGGCTCAAACATGGCTGTCCCAGAAAAAGTGGGGTATAAGTCACCCTACATAAGAGCAACTATTTTGAATTGTATGTAATGACTTATTCTCTGTATATGCTTAATTCATGAGCTTTAAGTTTTGTTCCAGATCTAATGATTATCTTCAACCTTGAAACAAAGGTCACCATTTTACAGACCTCGGGCCACAGTTAAGTTTTATTTTCAAATAAACATTTGCTTGAAGAAAAAAACAGATCTACATATTTCAAAGAAAATAATCTTGCAAAATATCACCAAATTTCAGACTTATCTCTTTAAAAGTTCTGAATACTTATAAACTGATAACCACAGAACTACTTCTAAGATGGCCCAATGCTCAAATGTTAAAAAAAAAAAAGACACTGTCTTTCAAACGAAAAACACTTCAAGAATAAAAGTGTTGAAAAGTTTTTGCTAAAAACTAACCAAAATGATAAAAGATAAGAGGAAACCATGGTCACAACATAGTACAATAATGATTAAAGGAAACTCCGGTTAGTACTGTTATGGCTCTCCAAATGAATCTGGCACTAGCTGTACAACCTAGGAGACAAAAGAATGCTTTGTTTTAATTTGTCAAGCTGTAAATAACTACTAACAGATCCATGCTTTGAACTAGAGTACTTTAATGAAAGGCATTATTTGAATATAATTATGATTCCCTAAGGCAGCGATTTTCAACCTTTTTCATCTAGTGGCACACATAAACTAATTACTAAAATACTGTGGCACACCAAAAAATACATTGCATTTTTGCTGAGCTGACAAAATAAATAGGTATAACTTTGATTCATTCACACCAGACAGCTATTATTGTGTTGGCTGTTGTCATTTTTTTATTTGACAATCTAAGGGGAAAAGAGGTCAGTGCCCCTGACTAAAGAGTCAGGTATTGCGGATTTTAAAAATTCTTGCGGCACACCTGTGTGCCTGCGGCAGGCAGCACACCCACTGAAAATCGCTGCCCTAAGGCAACAGGTGTTCCAAGAGTTGGCTTCTCTGATCTAAACTCAACCAAATCACAAAGTGGAAGGGGTCTCAGAGTCTAGAGATTCTTGACCTTCTGCTGTCCAATAAGGCAGCCACTCACCACATGGGGCTATTTGTATGTTAATTCATGTAAAATTAACAAGTTCAGTTCCTCAGCACCCCAGTCACATCTCCAGTGTGTAAGAGCCACCTGTGTCCAGCGGGTACCACAAATCATTACAGAGTATTTCCATCGTGGCAGAAAGTGATGCTCTCTAGAGTCTACCTAGGCTGCTCTGGATCTCTGCTTGAACATTCCCAGAGGGCAGGAACGTGCAATGGCACAATAACACGCATTCTGCTTTTGCAAGTGCGGTTAGAAATGTTTCCTCACCCTCAGTCAAATCCGGCTTCTATGGCACATCCACCACACCTCCCCCAAATCCCGTCTATCTGGTCTTCAAGTCAACCTTTGCAGAGCTAACTTCATTCCGCGCACATAGACTAAGCCCCGAGGTCCTCCCCATCAACGATCCACTTTCCAGGGAATTAGCTCAAAGCTTCCACCAGCCTCGTGCTGCTATAACCCACGTGCACATGAATAAGGGATGTTCAGAGCGGCCTCTCGGTGTCGGTGCTGCATCCCACCGTCCCTGCAAACCCACCCCGTGGCTTGTCAGACCACGTGTCTTGATTTTCCATTTAAAAAAACAAGCTCACCGTCACTCTGAATTATCTGAAAACGCGGAGACGGAAATTAATTACACTTCACGTGTAACTGACCAGTGCCTGGTGCTGTTCTGAGCAATTTCACGCGGATCACCGCGTACAGTCCTCACGAGGCCGAGCTACCCTGTTACTGTCCCCATTTCACGGGCCAGAAACACCCAAAGACATGCGACAAGAGTTCCCTGGGGGGTCACAGCTGGGGCTTCACCCCACAGAGAAGAGCCCCTCTTTTCCTTTTTTTTTTTTTTCGGATGTTACACTTCTAACGCCACCTAACTCTTCTTCCACCCCGCTCATACAGCAAAAAAATCCCTTCTTTAAGGATTCCTCCTCCCAAAACACTGCCTAGGTGACCCCAGGAGGTGCTGCTTCCACCCCAGCACACCCCGCTCCGCTCGCCGCGCGCTCCCCTCGCCCCACGCCCACCCGCCCGCCCGCGGGGAGGAGCCAAGAGCCAGCTGCACACCCGCGGGAGAACCCGGGCCGCGCCGGGCGGCCTCTCCCTCTCCCTCACCCTCTCCCCACCGTCCTCCCTCACCCTCCAGGGCGGCCGCCCTCGGTCAGAGGCCAGGGCGGAGCTGGCGCCGCGGCCCCGACACTGGGCTCGCAGCGCGGTGTCCGCCCCCCCCCCGCCCCCCAGGTTCCCAGTCTCGCCCCCGCCCGCCCCGCCCCCCCACGCCACCAACAACCTCTGCTTTAAGAACACTTGTCGGCACGGCTGCGCGTCCCGCGTGGAGAATGTGGGGATGCAGACGGTGCGGTTTCTGCTGCTGCGGCCCGCCACACGCTGGGATAGGGGCGGGGTGGGGGTGGGGCCGAGAGTGTAGAAGGGGGAAAAGTGGTTCAGCGGGAGCGGGGGTCGCGGCGGGGGTGGGGGCAGTAGCGTGAGTCCGACTCTCTCTGTGGGGCGTGGGTGGCGGAGACCCAGGAAAGAGCCCTACAGACGCCCCCACATAGGCGGCCGGGGCGCTGGCGTTGGCGCATGCGCGCTCAGCCAGGTGGCGCGCGGTCTCCTTCCCTCCCCCCTAACTCCCCCACGAGCCACTTCCGCCACGCTCTCTGGGGGCGGGGCGTCGTGGAGGGGGCGGGGCGTCGTGGAGCGCGCGAGCTGCGCTCTCCCAGCGCAGTGGGCGTGGCCGCTGGGCCCCGGGCGGGCGACCTTGAACCTAGAGTCAGGTCTACAGCGGGGGCTTCTGGGAGAGGAGTGGGTCTGAGTTAAGAACCAAAGGGCGCTCCAGGGCCAGGCTTGGATTCTGTAAGAGTGGAGCTGAGAGGGAATCAGTGGCCGACTCCTGGAAGTTTGTTTTCAAGTTCAGGTCAGAGATCGGCCCCTGTAACTTTGTCTTCAGGAAAGGAGCCGGAGAGGGCTTTTAGAATGGTGAATTGAGGCCAAGGGATGAGACAAGACCTGCCGCCCCCTCAGCAAAGCAGTGCCTGGGGTGCACTGGAACCCTCTCTGGGAACTTGAAACACCAGCTTCTTCGCTGCACCACTGCCCACCCTGCCCCTGCACAGGCATTAGAGAGGCAGGATGGGGGGGGGGGGGGGGGGCGGGGAGATGGTCCACAAAGAAGTCTTTCACTCTATTCATGTTACCAACTCGGGCATTTAAGGACCCACGTTTTTATGATTGAAACTTTTTTTCTGTATTTTTCCTTAATTTTGGCCTGTTCCTTCTTATTTTTAAGTCTTGCACCCCTCCCCCGCCCCCCACTATTAAACTGTACACCCTGTTCGCTCGCATTTGATTGATACAGTGTAGTTCTTTAAATTTTATAGGATCGTAAGACAATGATTTTTGGTTACTTTATTCTTTATATTGTATGGTCTTGCTAGTTATATTAACATTCTTTTCAGCTGCTTAGGGAAGACGAATAAGCATGCTTATGTCTACTCCTATGATGTCAAATAGTATAACATACTTCATAGAGATTCAACTAACCTTCAGGACTTTTTAAGCGTTACTGCTTCAGTTTTTTTTCTTGCCTATAAATATTTGTGTTCTAAAATAACCCCTTCCTTCCCTTATTTGCTTACAATGTTTAAAATAGCAGTTTATTTGGTTATCTCCTCTGTGGTTGTAGCTCTGTGTCGTTGTGTTGTAGTAGCTGCCTAGTTTTTGTGTTTAGTTTACACTCATATACCTAACATTTCAATATTTGTTAAATACTTCAAGTTCCAAAAGAACCAATATATTTAGGATGTGAAAGCTCACTATAATGTATAAATCAGCTCAATTCGATGCTGTGCGAAGTGTAGAACATAGGGAAAAGTAACAGAATTGTCGTTAATTTCTTACAAAGGAAGACTGCTTTATACAATAGTTGAAAAGCCCTTTCAAATACATTACCAAGAAAATAGAAAATTATTACATCTAAGGAAATATCCAAAGCAGATCATTTCAGTTAAAATTATGTTCAATTAATGTTGCCATAGTAGTTCTTGCACAGGAGTTCTACCTGCATCGCATGGAGGCCAGACTTGACCTAGTTTTTCAGAATCGAACGCAGATTTTCTTACTCTCAGGCTTCTGGTGTCTAACCAACATACAATCACACACAACAGGAGTTAATGAAAGTGAGCCATGGAGAAAGGAAACTGAGTTAAATAAGACTCTGGTTGAAGGAGCTAAAAAAATCACTCTTAGGAAATTGTAAATTGTGCTGTTGGCAGAGATCTTAGCTTTGAAGTCGCATGCGTTATTCTAATGTTCCTACCTCCTGGAATCTATTAAAATTCATTTTTAAGATTTTGATGTAGCCATCACTTTGTAGTTTGTGAGCACTGCTGTACACAAAAGGTCAAAAATATTTTCCATTAAAAAATAGTTTCCATTAGATTAATATCAACTATCCTGAACTATCAATGCTATTAGTGTATCTTAATCATAACAAAGCTAAAACAAGCTGTGGCTGAAATTAAGACATTGAGGACTGCCACCTCTCAGAAAAATATGTGATTTCCAAAGCTTGTGGAGGAAACACATCAGGAGACCAAGTGAATAGATTATACCACAAGGATGCCTCCATCCCTTGAACAAAGCTGTTAAAGGAAAACGAAGCATTGTTACTGTAGACTTTTACATTCCCCTGACATAATAACCTTCCCATAGATTCACTAGTGCAAAGAGAGAGTAAACATACCTAAGTAAAAATGCCCCTTGGCATCTTAAAAGAATGGCCAGATTAGGTAATAAAAGAAGCCCTAATTCTCCAAAGAACAGCAGAAGTCATGCCTAATATGGAACCATTCTTGTGATAAAGTGGTTTCTTCTCCCCATGTAATTGCCATAGGGATAGTTCACCTGCAAATTTTAACTCTTGTGGTCCATAACTCTTATTAGGATACGTGTAGAGGCATTTTCTTTCCTACATATCAATTATTTTACCCTTTTTTATATTTGCCTTAGATTTATAATGCTTATATAGTAACCATGGCTAGAGCTGCATATTGTTTAGACTTGCATATTGCATTGTTGCTATATTCAGTTAGTTTCCTGATTTAAGAACTATTTTTCTTGCCATCTCAAAGGTGCCTTATTTTAGT
This sequence comes from Myotis yumanensis, assembly GCF_028538775.1. Taxonomy (NCBI): domain Eukaryota; kingdom Metazoa; phylum Chordata; class Mammalia; order Chiroptera; family Vespertilionidae; genus Myotis; species Myotis yumanensis. The sequence continues at coordinate 82,652,558 of NW_027223757.1, read as the reverse complement.
TTTAGAACAAGTTGTTTCAACAAAAAAGATTACTGAGTTCTGTGGTACCTGGATAAGTCACTTAACATTGTTGGGCTTCAGTTTCCATATCTGTAAAATGAGGTGATCAAACCAGATAACTAAAACCTTGCAGCCCTAACAGTCTATGCTCCTTTAAAACAAGAATGACCAAAGTTGTACAGAATAATTTCAGCATTCATATTTGTGCTACCAAAAATTACATGAATATATATGCAGGGCTCTTGCTTTAGGCTGATTATAAGTGTTCAACTAGTAATATGCATTTCAAAAGAAAGACCATGTGAAAAAATATGTACTAATCAAATACACTGATATGTGGGAGGGTACATTACGTAATTATTCAGAGTGTAATCAAATCTGCTACTCATGCCCTGGCCAGTGTGCTCAGTGGTCAGAGCATCTGCCCTTGCATGAAGGGTGGTGGGTTCGATTCTGGTCAAGGGCACATACCTGGGTTGCAGGTTCAATCCCTGGCCCTGGTCCAGACATGTGTGGGAGGCAACCAATCAATGTGTCTCACATCAATATTTTTCTCTCTCTCCCCCACGCCCCACCTCCCTTTCACTCTCTCTAAAAAAAGTCAATGGAATAAATATCCTCATCCGCTGGTAAGGATTAAAAATAATAATTAGCTTCCCATACCTTCCAATTACATTTATATATTTCAAAGTAGGAAGAGCAAAACATGATGAGAGAAGAAATGTTAAGAATTGCAGTACTGCCCTAGTTGGTTTGACTCAGTGGATAGAGCGTCGGCCTGGGGACTAAAGGGTCCCAGGTTCAAGTCCGGCTAAGGGCACATGCCCGGGTTGTGGGCTCAATCTCCCCAGTGGGGGTCGTGCAGGAGGCAGCCAATCGGTGGGTCTCTCTCATCATTGATGTTTCTATGTCTCTCCCTTCCTCTCTGAAATCATTTTTTAAAAAAGAATTGCAGTACTGAGCAGCTTGTAGAACTATAATCATGATCCATCCTCTTAGGAACCCCTCATTGTAGGTTTAATACTCTGGGGTCTTTTAAAATTAGTGCTTAGCTGCTGAGATTCAGAGTAAGAAAGGAATCTTAGAATATCAAGGTTTCAAAGGGCCCTGAACTCTCTAAATATGTGGAAACTTTGTTGCTCCCATTTCCATGAAATCCAATATGTAATATACTTCTGTGCTAAAAACAAACAACTTTTACTTCCCCCCAACTCCCGAAGATAAGGTCTACTCACTGAGTATGAGTGATGGGTGCTCATTATTTCATTCATTCAACAAATATTCATTGTAGGTCCACCGTATGTCTGAGATCATGCTAGGAGTTGCAGATATAACAGTGAACCAAACAAAAATCCATGTCAGCATGAAACTCATATTCTAGTAGGAAAAGTTGGACAATAAACAAAATAAATACCTAAATTATATGAGTGTTACAGGGGGGAAAAATGATACAATGGGGAAGGGATATAGAATGAGATGAAGCACAGGAGAGTTGGAGGATTGTGGATTTTAAATTGAGGAAGGGGTGTTAGAATAGTGACTTAAAGAAGATGAAGGAGACAGCTGCAGATAGCTAAAGAAAGAGCATCCCAGGCAATGAAAATGACCCATGCCAAGGCCCAGAAGTGGAAACAGGCCTAAAAAGTTGCAATAATGGCCAGGGGTCATGTTAGCTGAAGAAGAGTGACCCAGGGAGAAAATAGTGTAATGTAAGGTTACAAAGATATTAGGGGGGCAGATGGCAGAAGGCCTGTATGCCTGGGACTGGGAGCCTACTAGCAGAGGATTGACATGATTTTATTTTGGCTTTAAAATAACCTGTAGAGTTACGGGTCCTATTGCAGTAACTCAGGCAAGAGATGATGATAGCCTGTATGTGGGTTGTTAAAGTAGATGCCAGAGACATGGTTGGATTCTGGAAGCATTTTGAAAATCAATACTATTTACTGACAGATCAGAATCAAGGTTCTTGAGAAAGAGAGGAATCAAGGAAAACTAAGTCTGAGAAACTGGAAAGATGAATTTATGTGAACTCAGATGAGAAAGACTGAGGATGGAGTGTGTTGGGTGGGTGTAAGAGATCAAGAATTCAGTTGTAGGCACCAATAAATAAGTTCAGTGTTCATATTATCTGTAATGTTTTTATCATGATAAGTGGGTTCTCATAGAAATGAAGGAAAGCCTGGTCGGCATGGCTCAGTGGTTGAGCATCGACCTATGATCCAGGAGGTCATGATTCAATTCCCAGTCAGGTCACATGACTGGGTTGCCGACCCAATCCCCAGTGTGGGGTGTGCAGGAGGCAGCCAATCAATGATTCTCTCTTATCATTGATGTTTCTATCTCTCTCTTTCCTTCTTCCTTCCTCTCTGAAATCAATAAAAATATTTTTTTAAAAGAAATGAAAAGTTTGTATTTGTAACTTTTTATAATAATAATTTAATTATATTCTAATCCTGCTCCCAGAGTAGAGGTCTGTCTAGACCTGTATAACACATGTCAAGAAATAATTTACTTTTGTTGTAAGAAGACATGAAGAAAGTAGAACATCCCCTGTAAAAAAAATAAATAAATAACTTTTGGGGGGTAAGTCAGTCAGTCAATAACTGGAAGTAAAGGAGAGACAAAGATGTAGAAACATCCAGTCCCCCAAAGTATTTTCATTGAAATATTTGGATGTAAAACTGAATATATTTAGTGATTTTTTTTAAATTACTGCCTCCATTTTATTGCATATGCATTTTTTTATTGCGCATGGGAACAGGGCCAAAAATTAATCAGTGCCAGGAGTGAAATAAACCGCAGTATGGTTAATGCAACCTGTTATTCCTAGTTCACACTCTGAAGCTGGATGCAATAAACCTATTTTGATTAAGGAGTGCTCAGATCAATTGTTAAATAGTGATCAGGGAACTATATCCCCATAGTTGACCAAGTCATTTTTATTTTTAGCTTTTTATAGATGCAGCATAAGCTGTATTTTCCCTTTTCTGAATATATTTTAAAAAACCATATTAATTTAGTCAGATATAGTGAAGAAAATATGGGCTTGGGTGCCACTAACTAGCAATAATACCCTCGACAAATTATTCAACCTGTCAGAAAATATTAACTATTACACTGTAAAATACGAACAAGAACACCTATGTGGGAGAGTTGTTATCAGGATTTAAATGAAAAGTTCCTGACACATTGGAAATGTTCAGTAATTTATAGTTAACATTTTCCAGTTTTTACTTAGTTATTGAATAATTTTATGATGTTTGTATTTTTGAGGTATTAGACATCAAAATATATTAAATACAAGATCCCATATCAAGTTTCAGGGTTTTATGTCGAGTAACACTCCCTCCACGTTCTGCGTGGAGTAGGGTTCGGTATCTGAAAGTGGAGCCGCACAACAAATGAAAGAAAAAGACACGAGATAATTTTGCAATATTGGGGGACCAGGCGGGCAAGTCCCGAAGGACTTCCTCCTCTGTGCTTAGGTCTCACCAAGCTTTTATTGATCTGCGATGCACTCATAGCATAGCCCTTAGGCAGGTGACCTCATTAACAGGCAGACTAGCCCATCAGCAAGGATTTACATAATAATAAATGGGAATTAAGGGAACTAAGGTGGGGATGCTTCAGCTATTATTACCTAAATTAACTGGGTGGTTCCTAGATTAACTGGGTGGTGCAGTTCTGACCTTTGCTAGGACTTCAAAGGTTACTAGCTTTTGGGGGTCTCTGTTTAAACTCAGCTAGTGAAGACAATGAATGGACTCCGGCAGTTTTATATTTTCTGAATTCAATAAATATATGTCAATATGACAATTATTTTTTTAACAAACATTTATTGAGGACGCTTTAAGCACATCAGTCATTCCTAGGCCTTGGAGAAATAATGATAAATAATACAGAGTTTCTGCCCTCAAAAAGACTTCTTACTGATAAATTTAGGAGTGAAAAAGGTATATAAATGAGAGCACTGGTGCTATGATAATACAGAGTGGCCAAAAGTAGGTTTACAGTTGTCCATATGGAAAATAATATAATAACTCATAAATAATGCAAGAATAAACCCTGTTTCATGTACTCACAACTGTAAACCTACTTTTGCCCACCCCTGTATGTACCCAAGACTCAGCTGAGATCTCTGTGACTTCTCAGTTCTAGGTTGAGATTGGCTCGCCTCCATTCCTCCTCATTTGCAGGCCCGATGCCCAAATCAAGATATCTGGGGAGCTAATGTTCACACAGTCCCCCTCTGGCTCTGAACTTCCACTTGTGCTAAATTCATCAAGTTGTGGGTGACCTGCCAACTGTCCTTGTTCCACAAACATTCACTCCTATGTGGAACTTAGACCTGTTTCTAGATTTCACCCCAACGCCTTTTCACAGAGCTCTGTATGGGGAGAGCTGATTTTACTAACATTTTGAAAAGATGAAAAGTGGTTTACATCACAGAAGCACAATATAATGTAAATGCCTATTGTAAAAAGTCGCTTGCCACACACTATGTTTCTCTACAGCACCCCCCTTTCTTTCCATTCTCTTTTCCTGCTCTTCGCCACCCGCAAATTCTTAGTCATTTCTAGTGCTGAGTAGTTCGGTTATCTTTTTTACTTTTCTTAGATTCCAGCAGCCCAGACCTTTGAAGGCTTACTAATATTTTTTTCATACAATTTGGAGATCATTTCCTTCAAAACTATCATCTGTAATATAAATGATCTCACTTCCTTATGTGTAGATTATAACACAGACACAGAGTAAGGAGTAATTATTTGAAGGCATTACGTGTTGACTGAAAAGAAAAGGTGCCAAGACAGGCAACCTCTCTGAGCCTCACTTGCTTCATTCATGAAATGAGGACGATACAAACTTCCAAGTCTTATTGTGAGGATTATGTGAAAATATAAAGAACCTGACACATAATATGCACTTAGTAAATGTTGGTTTTCATTATTACTACTGTCAGGAAGATGGCTCAAAAGCTGAGTCTTGAAAGATGAGTAACAGTTGAGCACAATGAGGAAGGATAATTTAGGCAGAGGGAGCAGCATGAGCAAAGCCACAGTGTGTTAGAGGGAATTTCATGTTACTCAGCATGATAGGATCATAGCATCTAAGAAGGGAAGGCAGAAACTTGGTAGAAGCCAGATCAAAGAAAGTCTTATGCATTATGTTAAAAAATTATACTTTAATTTTTTAAAATGTGGGACCTTGGAAATAGGTTTTTTTTTTAATGCAATGACATGATTAAATTTACTTGATAGTAAGTTGGCAGTAACGTGCAACAAAGGGTGGAAGGGTAAAAAATTGGAAAGAGCTAACAATTCAGGAAAGAGATGATATGGGCTGGTGCTATGTCAATGCAGTAGGAAATGATAGAAGATGACAGGAAAAATACTAAGTTGGAAAAATACTAAGGAAGTAGAATTTATAGGACTTAGCCATTGCTATGGAAGTAAGACAAAGAGAGCAAACGCCAGGATGATTCTAAGGTTTCTCAACTTACTGAGTGGCAGGTTAGACATTTTGAGGTTAAGCTGGCCACACAAAATGTCAGGTGGCTATAACCAGGAGCAAAATGGACTAGCAGACAGAATGGTAGAGATGGAAGCTAAAATGATGTCTGGAGCCCAAGAGAGTAGCTGGACATCTAGATTTGGGAACTAGCAGCATATAGCATACAGCACACAGCATTCTACACACATCACTTAGATATGGAATTTAGCCCTGTTCCTAGATTTGGAACTAAAAATATTCTCACAGAATCTGTGTGGTCACAACTGAAGCCAATAGGAGGCAATGAAATGCCCAAGAGAGCGTGCTTTGAACAAAGAGAAGTGAATGAAAGGTTGGGTTCTAGACATCCATATTCTATGGGAGAGGGGAAGGAAGAGTCTTACAAAGAACACTGAGAAAGTGGTAGTGCAGTGATGGCAAAACTTTTGGGCTTGGCGTGTCAGCATTTTGAAAAACCCTAACTTAACTCTGGTGCCGTGTCACATATAGAAATTTTTTGATATTTGTAACCATAGTCAAACAAAGACTTAACATTTTTGATATTTATTTTATATATTTAAATGCCATTTAACCAAAAAAATGAGTTCGCGTGTCACCTCTGACACGCGTGTCATAGGTTTGCCATCACTGTGGTAGTGTCACAGAAACCAGGAGAGCAGAGAGATTCAGAGTGAATGGTACTCAAATGAGAATTAGGGTTAATTGGACTTAGCCGGTTCAAAATAACCTTTGGCAAAGCAGCCTCAATAGAGAGATTAGAAACTTGGTTGTAGTGATTTGGAGAGAGAAAAGTGAATAAGGGAGTTGAGAAATCAACTGAGTTATTCTTTCCAAGAAAGTGGCCTGTGAAAATAAAGAGAGTAGCTAGAGAAATATTCAGGATCACAGGACAGATTTCCAAGATCAAGGACTTGATCTTACTTACAAGCTTTGGAGAAGAAACTGGTAAAGAGGGAAAAATTGAATGAACACTTGAGAAAGAAGAGGGCCAATGACAAAATCTCTAGGATATAAAGGGAATTAGATACTGGAAGACATGGGAAGGTTTTTGATCAAGAGACTGGGAAGTAAGATGAGCCTTAAAATGGAAATGGGATAGACTGGAGAAAGGAATAAGAACTTGAGGCAGTTCATATCCAATGACTCCAATTTTTCCTGTAGGAAAGTGGGGATGCTGAAAAAGTAGGAATGATATAGTAAAATGAATATGAGGTGATAAAGTTTTGTTGAACCACTGGGTTATGGGAGAGAGATAACCAAGGACTTCGAAGTTGAACATAGTCAGTCCAGGGAGTAGAGCAGTGGTCCTCAAAGTGTGGTTGCAATATCTACATCTTGTTAGTGAAAATTTCAGGCCCTACCCCACACCTATAGGATCAGAAACTCTGAAGACTGACTTAAAAAATCTGCTTTAACAAGCTCTCCAGTTGAATTTGAATTTCACTAATGTTTGAGAACAGCTTCTCTAGGGCTTGTGACTTCCCCAACTAGCAAGTAAATGATAAAGCATAAACTATGCCACTCAATCATAGTCTCATCATCTTTAGTATCATTTTCCATATTATAGTAAAATACATTTATTCAGAAAAATATCCTTAAGGATTTAAAAAACTTTGCTGGTTTCTCTCTGAAAATGGATGCCATATAAGGTTTAAAAATCTAAGCAAAAAGAATCCTTTCTTCCAAATTTTACAAAGCAGATATGTACTATAAAATATTTTTGCTTCTCTACTCAATTTGTACATTTATAATAGAGAAAAATAAAATTATTGTTCACTGCATCAAAAGTATTCAGTAATTCACTGTACAGTAGCAGTTCTCAAATTATACTCCTGCATTCGTACTATCCCATTGTAACTAAATAGTAGTGGTCATTTCTCAATTCATGGGGAGAGTGTTTAATAATTTTCTCAATTTTAAGTGTTCTCCCATGAATTTTTCTTAAACTTTTGGCCCTTGCAACTGATTATCTTGCAACAAGTGCTAATAGATTACAGAATAAATGTACAAATAGTAAGTGAATATTAATGAAACGTGAAGGGAGCCAGTCAAGCTTAGTTTGACAGTTTTTCTGTAATTGTTCATGGCTGTGATTTTTATATTACCTACTAATAATACAGTCATTTTCTACTACCATTATCCCATTAATGTTGCCTTTGCACAAATATTGGGAGCTTAACTTGGAACTATTTTCAGGATCTGAGCAATGTTATTTTTATTACCCTAAACAATGGACAAGCTAACAGTCATAGTCTGGAAGTATCTTAAAGACTTATGTTATAGCCAAATATGTAGGTGGGTGATTAAGAGGAGAGGTTAGTTAGTCACAAAGCCTAGAAAAAGCAGAATTAGAACAACTTGGCACGACAGGTTCCTATACTGTGGAGAAGAGTGGGAAAAGATAGATGGGTCAGGCTACTAGAGTCCTAATAGTATTCAAGAATTCAAATTAGGTACCTAACTCCCTTTATTTTGATAGTCTGGCTTCCGTGAAACTTCCTCAATGATATGATGATCAGGCTGATAGGAAGATTCCTTTTGCCCAACAGTTATGTTTCCTCATGCCAATCAATAACTCAGCATTTGGGATTTTATGTTGGGTCTCTTATGAGTTAGAGTGAGTCAGCTCTGGAACAGTGATAATGTTGCCTGGCGACTGGGGAGCCAAACCCCAAACTCCAACTTTACCATTAGAGGCTCAGACAGCCCTCCTTGGCAGCACCCTAACCTGGAAACCTGTCTGTCTTACAGGAAACAGATAAATTAGCGTGTATTTATTCACTTCATAAAGGATCATTTGCTTTATGAAAGTATTTTAAAACACAAGGAACTTAAAGTGGATGAGAAACTGAGAAATGACTTTTGAATTGAGTCAGAAATTCACTCCTGTGTAGTAACGTTGACATAACGAGGTCTTGATGATGTAGTGGGGTTGTAATTGTGAATGTATTGAACAATCGTGCGCTTGAGTTTAGCAGTTAGAGGAAGGAAGAAAACAAGATGGAAGATGGGAAAGGTAATTGGATAAATAGAAAGAGGTTTGGTTGTTTTGTTTTGAGATTCTCCCCTCCATCCCCTCCATCCCCGCCCGTGAAAAGGACACTAGATCAAAAGAAGCCAATGGAAACAGAGATATGGAAGTCATGTGGTAGAAGGGGGATGAGAGGCATCCAGACTCCCCAAGAAGATTGGATTATAGGGCAAAGGAGCAGGTTTTGTTTGTTTGTTTGTTTTTTCTGGGGAAGGCTCCTTCTCTTTGTTTTTCAGTTTTGAAAGTTTCTACTGACATATTTTCAAGCTCATTGATTTTTTCTTTGTCCATGTTATTTCTACTGCTGGACCCATCAAAGGCATTTTTTATTTCTGTTACAGTGTTTTTTTATTTCTAGCATCTTTTTTATTTTATTTTTTAGCATTCCCATCTCTCTGCTTACAGTACCATCTGTTCTTGAATTGTAGTTCACTTTTTCTATTAGAGCCCTTAACATACTAATCATAGTTATTTTAAATTCCCAGTCTGATAATTTCAAAAACGCTGCCATATCTTAGTCTGATTCTGATGCTTGCTTGTCTCTTTGCATTGTGTTTTTTGTTTTGTTTTTGCCTTTTAGCATGTCTTGTAATTTTTTGTTGAATGTCAGACATGATTTATTGGGTAAAAGAAACTGAGGCCTTCCGTGTGAGGTTTTGTTTGTCTGTCTAGTTAGGCTGTGTTTACTGTTAATGTAGTCATAGTGTCAGAGGTAAATTTCCTCTAATGTCCTTTTTGTCTCCCCTAGAGATTCCTTCCTAAGTCTGGTCTGAGGCTTGCAGCGTTTTTTGTGTTGTTTTTTTTTAGCTGTCATCCTTATACAGGAATCTGACTGATGTGGTGATAAAGTTAGGGGCAGGGAAGTGTTCTATAATCCAATGATTAAGTTTTAGTTTTTTAGTGAGCCCGGGTCCTTTTCCTCCCCATTCCCCCTTTCCTCTATTAAATTGGATGCAAAGGCTAGAGGGGGCTAGGATTGGGTATTTCCCTTCCCCCAGACCAGTTGGGCTCTGGTAAAATAGTTCCTCCTGAGGGCAGGTAAAGGCAGAGCAGAATAAAGCTGAATAGAGTGCTCTGGGTGTATTTCAAAAACGTCTGCTTTTCCCTTTTTTCTGTGGGAAGTCCAGGGTAATTTTCCCTGATCTTCACCTGAGAACCTAATGGGTCTCCTGGAGGTAAAACTGGTGAATGTAGCGGGTCCTCCTTTGGGTGGGTCCTAGGAGTTTTTATTTCTCAAGCTGGTCCACAAGCTTGGTCCCCAGCAATTACAGATACCCTTGAAGTGCTGCTCCCGGGCTCCATGGTGGTTTCTGTTCCTGGTGCGCTATGATTTCCTATACTTTTCTGTCGCTCCAGTGTTTGGGGCAGTAGTTTGCCCTGTAATCTCAATTCTCTGATGGATCTAAGAAGAGCTGTTGATTTTTAGTTTGTTCAGCTTTTTTCTTATTGTGAGGATGGAAGGGACAACGTCTAAGCTTTTGGACTGGAAACTGGAAGTCTACTTCACTTTCATATAGAAATAATCTGTGAATATTAGAACTCTAATACCTAGCAGTTGAAGCCACTCTAGTGTTCAATGGTAGAACGACACGCTGTTTAATGTCAGATATAGTTGTTAACCCCCCTGGGTGTTAGGTTATTTTAGCTGAATCACCCACCCATCTGAGTTCATACTTACTCATCTGTAAAATAAGAGTAATACCCCATCCTTCTTAAACCATAGGCTTAGTGGGAGGTAAACTACAAATACACGAAAAAACATTGGACAAGAAACAAGTGTCACAAAAACTCAATGAACAATGAAGCAATTTCTGTGCTTCTTTTCCTCATACTGTAGCCTATTAAGTAAACATTTCAAATGAGTCATGCACTGTTCAATCCAAAACCTTTTTAAACCACTGTATTAATTACAAAAATATTCTTTGCTTTTAAAATATATTTCTTAACTGAGTAATTGCTTTAAAACTAAGGTCGAGTTTAAATCTGAATAGGTATGATCTAATGACAGGCAATTGTAAAACTTTAGTGTAGAAAACTAATATTATATTATATATTATTGAGTGCATTTGTTAAAATAAATATTATATAAAACAGAAAGAGATTCCATATGAATAATGAAAATACCAGATTTTTAGTCATATAATTGTCTAGGATTTTTAAAAACTTTATTGAGGTATAATTTATACATTACAACATTCACTTCTTTTTATTATATGGTTTTAGTGAGTTCACTGAATTGTGTAACTATCACCATAATCTAGTTTTAGAATGTTTTCATCATCCCCCCAAAAATTCTTTTTTTAAAAAAATTCTTTATTGTTGAAAGTATTACAAATGTCCTATTTTCCCCCATTGACTCTCTCCAGCCTGTTTCCCCACCCCTCACTCCCCACCCAAGCCTCCAGCCCCCTATTGTCTGTGTCCATGGGTTATGCATATACATACAAGGTCTTTGGTTGATTACCTCCCACCCACCCTCCCCCACCTTCCCTCTGAGATTCCACACTCTGTTCCATGCTTCCATGTCTCTGGATCCACTCCTTTCATCAGTTTATTTTGTTACTTAGATTCCACATGTGAGTGCAATCATGTGATACTTGTCTTTCTCTGACTGACTTATTTCACTTAGCATGATACTTTCCCAGTCCCTCAAAATTTCAAGTTATACTACAAAGCCACTATAATCAAAACAGCCTGGTACTGGCACAAGAACAGGCATATGGATCAATGGAACAGAACAGAGAACCCAGAAATTTACCCAAGCCATTATGCTCAATTAATATTTAACAAAAGAGGCAAAAGCATACACTGGAGTCAAGAGCATCTCTTCAATAAATGGTGTTGGGAAAACTGGACAGATACACACAAAAAAAAATGAAACTAGACCACCAACTTACACCATACACAAGAATAAACTCAAAATGGATAAAAGACTTAAATGTAAGTCAGGAAACCATAAAAATCCTAGAATAAACCATAGGCAGCAAAATCTCAGAATAGGTTTACAGATACATCTCCTAGGGCAAAGGAAACTAAGGAGAAAATAAACAAATGGGACTACATTAAAATAAAAAGCTCTGCACAGCAAAAAACAAAAAACAAAAAAACAAACAAACCATCAACAAAATGAAAAGAGAGCCGACTGTATGGGAGCACATATTTGGCAATGATACATCAGATATAAGGAAGACAAACAATCCAATTAAAAATTCTTTATATTTATTTACAGTTAATCCCCACTCCATTTCTCAGCCCTAAATGAACACTAATTTACTTTCTCTTTATGTAGATTTGCTTATTCTGAACATTTCATATAAATAGAATCATATATTATGTGGTGGTTTGTGTCTGGATTCTTTCATTCAGCATAGTGCTTTCAAGGCTCACCTTCTAGCATGTTTTAGCATTTCATTTCTTTTTATTGCAGAACAGTTTTTATTGAATCGATATACCACATTTTGTTTATCTATCTACCAGTTGATAGATAGTTGAGTTATTTCCACTTTTTGACTATTTTGAGTAATGCTTCTATGAATAATACATATACACATATGAGTATAATTTTTGTGTAGATATGTGTTTTTATTTATCTTGGGATAATCCTAAGAGTAGAATTGCTGAGTCATATGGTAATTTTAAGAAACAGTCAAACTTTTTTCCAAAGTGGCTGAACCATTTAATATTCCTACCAGGACCCTGGCAGGGGTTTCTCAATGGTTAGAGCACCAACCTGACCACTGAAGGGTCATGGGTCTGATTCCAGGTCAAGGGCATATACCTCTGGGTTGCAGGTTTGATCCTGGCCCAGGTCAGGTTGCATGTGGAGGCAATCAAACAATGTGTGTCTCTCACATCAATGTTTCTCTTTCTCTCTCTCTCCCTCTGCCCCCAGTGAGGATTAACAAAAATTTAAAAAATAAAATAAAACATTCCTACCAGCAACATTTGAGGGTTCTGGTTTCTCCACATTCTATTTTCTGTCTGATTATAGGCATTTTAGTAGGTGTGAAATGATTTCTCATAGTACATTTAATTCATATTTTCCTAATGACTAATGATGCCAGACTTGTGATACTTGTTAATATTTCAAGAACGACATATAAAGCCACTTATACACCTTCTTTGGTGAAATGTGTATAACACCAAAATTAAAGAATTATAGATACATTATTTAGATTCAATTTGTTTTTATTAAAGAATTGCACATATACATTAAACAATTGTAGTATGCTGGGGTCCAACCCCAGCGGGTCCAGGGGTCCCCAAAGGTGTGGACGGAGTCGGTGAAGAAGGAATGACATGGAAACTGGTTTCAATTCATCAGCATAGCGAGGTTCTCCCTCCAGGATCTCCAGCGAAGTTCTGGCTAGGATCTCCAGCGAAGTTCTGGTCAGGATCTCCAACCAAGTTCTGGTGCCATGTTCTCTCACTAGGTTCTCCAGCCAGGTTTAGTCACCAGGTTCTTTAGCAAGGTTCTATCCAGGTTCTTTTGCCATGTTCTGTCTAGGTTCTCCAGTGAAGTTCTGTAGCCAGGTTCTGTCCAGGATCTTTTGCCATGTTCTCTGGCTAGGTTCTGGTTAGGATCTGATGAGGATCTGATGAGGATCTGATGAGGAGCTGATGAGGAGCTGATGTGGATCTGATGAGGATCTGATGTTTATTGTCTTGTTACATCCATATTTGTACCAGCCGATTTTAATCCTGTCAATTTCTATTACAAAGGTTAGGGCGTTTCTTATCTCCATTCCAGGGAGTAAAGATTATGTAGCTTAACTACCCGCCCGGCACTTAATTAAGGGGTTGTATCCCCTCCCTAACCTCAGGGAAAGATCCCCACCTGGGGAAACAACCTTTCTTGGAGAGGTGACCTTGGTTAAAACACATGGCGCTAAAGAGAGCAAACATATTAAGAACAATATGCTATATATGCCAGGTCCCTTGAAACATATGCTGTGCAGATGTTTCTTTCCTGCAGCGACTGTGTCAAGCAGCAAGGATGGACCGGATCCCGGCAGTAGTACAGTTGATTATATTTAAACTTATTAAATAACTAGAGGCCCAGTGCCCAAATTCGTGCACTGGGGGGGAGGGGCAGGGAGGTCCCTCAGCCTGGATTACGAGAGGGTGCAGGCCAGGCTGGGGGACCCCACTGGTGCATGATCAGGGCTGGGGAGAGACATGGGAGATGTCAGCTGGGGAGTGACCATGGGAGAGCTCCAGGACATGTCTGGCCTGTCTCACTCAGTCCCGATTGGCCAGACCCCAGCAGCAAGCTAACCTATTGGTCAGAGCATCTGCCCTCTGGTGGTCAGTGAGCATCATAGTAAGTGGTTGAGTGGCCTTAGCATATCATTAGCATATTATGCTTTGATTAGTTGAACGAATGACTTAGCATATTAGGCTTTTATTATATAGGATAACAACACAACAGAATATCAACATTGATCTGCTAAAGTCCTCACAGCAAGGATCCTGTCTCATCTTGGTATTCCCTGCATCTAACATTGAACCTAGCATTGTGCCTAAAACATTTCATGGGTTTAATGGATGTTTATTAAATGGTTTACATTCAAGTTTAAAAATCCAGACTGTGTGAAGTTGTTTGTTTGTTTGTTTCTTTAGCATTGCCAGGGGTTCCAGTGAGCTGACTCCTTGGCTTTGGGACACATGGCAATATAATACAGTAGTTAAGGGTGCAAGCTGTAGATTCAGGTTGCCTGGCTTCACTCCTCTCTGTGTGCACTTGAGAAGATTACTTAGCCTCTTATATTAGGCCCAGGTTCCTCACAGTAACCATACTTGCTGCACAGAGTTGTAATGAGAAGTAGATGGGGATATCCACGCAAAGCTCTTAGCATAGCGCCTGGTCACAATTAGAGCTATTGAACATTAGTTACTATCACTGTGATTGTCAGCGTCTGAACAGCCAGACTTCAGCTATAGCTTTGATTAACAGAGAGATAAGTTAGCTGCTTTCCCTCCTCAATTTCCCCTTAAAATATGTTTATATGTATATACTTTCTTTTGAAGCCAATACACATAACATTACAAATATTCAAAAGATGATATGTAAAGAGAAATGTTTTAAAGAGATTGCAACTAAATAAAATGTGGTATCTTTATCACGAATCCTTGCATATTAACACGTATTACTTTATTACGTTCTAGCATATAATCCCCGAGTATAACTTTTTTTCCCCTAACGCATCTTAAATCTTCATCTCAAAGTCAGGCAGTCCCTCAAAAGAGCTCCTCTAACTTTCACACCAATAGTCATCTAGAGTTCCAACTTAGTCTTTCCTCCTTGTATCATGAATAGCTATCTTTTATTGAGTGCTTATGAGGCATAACACACTTGATCCCTAATCCTTACAATGACTTAGAAAAGTGGGCATTATTTGCCCCATTTTACACACAAGGAATTTGAGACTCAAGGTGGTTGTATAATTTTCTCAAGTCACACAGCAGATAGAGCTTAGATTTAACCCAATGTTTGTGTGACTCAAGAGGTATCTTCTCTTGCAGAAAAGGCGTTTCAAGTTTTTGTTCACCAAAACACACTGTAAAGAAATTTCTAATTGGGCATAACAAGTCACTGAGATACCTGGACTGTGAGATGGAGTTTGGTGGACTGAATATGGGATTATGTGGATCGGAATGATGCTTAGAAAAATTAGTGATGTTCTTCACATGAGTTTTTCCTCCTCTTCCATTTTTCTGCGACTCCTCACCCCACAGTTTCCGCCTCTGTTTATCTTTATCTATGGTAGTGAGTGGTCCAAAGTAGGAGCAGAAATGAACAAGATCAGCATTGGAAGCAGAGAGAGGTGCCCAGATCCTAAAATTACTTCTTTTTCCTCTTCTCCTTTTCCCTTTCTCTTTTTCCTATTTCTATGTTCTTGTTCTTTCTCCTTTCTATGTCTCCTGCTTTCTTTCTTTCATCCTCCAAATAAAGGAGGTGAGAAAAGGAGATACACAGGAAGGGAGGGAGGGAGGAAAGAAGGAAAGAAAATATGGAGTTGGGAGGATGGAAAAAATGGGGAGAAATGCTGCCAGTGGTTAGGCCTTAGGGTACAAGTCAAGGTTTTCTTTCCTCTTTCTTTGCTGCTACCTTCCCATCACTGGTTATGTCTCTACTAATAGAACCTCTAGTCTCAGTAAATGGTAACCGAGAGAGTGGGTAAAGCTACTTGTCAACTGATGTTTGGTCATTAAAGGACCTAGATAAGATGGGCTCAAATCCCTACTCCCAAGCTTCTCTAAATCCCAAGGAGTTGATAGTCTTGTGGTTACCTCCAGTTCTAACTTCCTGATTCCACTCAATTTTTGCCTCTCCCCTCTGTCTTTTATGTTCTTCATCTCAGTTTCTGCATCTCTTTACACCTGGAACTCAGCCCCTTTCCTTGATGTTTATTATTTAAAAACACCATTCTCACAAGGCCTCTTTGTGTAGAGTGAGCTTTACGGAAGGTAAGGAGAAATGAAGAATTACAGGGCAGCACAAACAACTTAAAATTGAATACAATACATCCCTGTTTTTAAAATGCTTGCAGCTGTCCTAATTCTTGCAACCTTCTTTGAAATTCTTTTTTTTTTTTTTAAAGATGAATTTCTGGAGAGATAGGACAATGATAGATGTACAGTTATGTGATAAAGCAAGTGTAACAAAATATTAATGTAGAATATAGGTGGTAAGCAAATGGGTGTTCACTGTAAAAATTCTTTCAACACTGCTGTTTGTATGAAAAATTTTATAATAAAATATTGGGGCAGGGGGGAGAATCTCTTCTGTCTCTCTGCCAAGGCATTCAGTCATCTATCCTACATACACTCCCTCTCTTCAAGTCTGGATTTTCTCCACAGTAGGGAAACCCTGCCAAAATTTCTGTTCATTTCTAATGGAAAACAGTTCAACTCTCTTTGTTGCATTATCTCCTACTATTCAGACCTTTATTATCTTCTCACCCAAGCTGCTTAAAGTCTTCTCCTAAACAGAGATCTCCTTAAGAATTCTTTAAGAGCAGGAACTATCTCATATATATATGTATGTACTCTTTAATGCATTTAATAGTGCCTGTCCATAAGAGATACTGAATACATACAAGAGGGCATATGAAGCTGAGAAAAGTAGGTGTAAGTCCTGGATCTCTCACTAACTATGTGACCTTGGACTCACTGTAATAACTTCTCTGAGTCCATTTGCAAGTTTCCTAATCTGAAAAATACATATGTTTTTTTAAAAATGCCTACCTTACAGGATTGCCATGAGAATTAAATTGGATAGTGTGGGCTTTTTAAGATTATAACCAGTAATTGATCAATTGGATAATGAAAAGAGAGCAAAAACTGTTTATGTGACTGACCGTTGGGGGGTCCCTGCCCTTCTGGTTAATGAGCAACAGGCAGTGCAGCCCAGCCGGGGTGGCTCAGTGGTTGAGCATCAACCTATGAATCAGGAGGTCACGTTCCATTCCTGGTCAGGACACATGCCCAGGTTGTGGGCTGGATCCCCAGTGTGTGGCATGCAGGAGGCAGCCAATCAATTATTCTCTCTCATCATTGATGTTTCTATCTCTCTCTATCTCTCTGAAATCAACAAAAATATATTTTAAAAACCACCACCACAACAATAAAAAACAAAAGCTAGTGCAATTTTCTAATGTGGAAGCTCAGCTTCTCCCAATGGCCTTCATTCTCCCATTCCCAGTTTCTTCTTCTTTTTTTAAAAATATATTTTATTGATTTTTTACAGAGAGGAAGAGAGAGGGATAGAGAGTTAGAAACATCGATGAGAAAGAAACATCGATCAGTTGCCTCCTGCACACCCCCCACTGGGTATGTGCCCGCAATCAAGGTATATGCCCTTGACCGGAATCAAACCTGGGACCCTTGAGTCCGCAGGCCAACACTTCACCCACCGAGCCAAACCGGCTAGGGCTCCCATTCCCAGTTTCAGCCGTGGTGGCAGTCCTCTTAAATGAACCACAGTCCAGATGGCTTTAGTGCTGCTACTTTCTGTAGTGTCCGTGTGGCACAAATAAAATGCAGGCATCTTTGTCAATGCAAACAATAGTAATGTGGATACCCAACTTCTCTATGTCTTCAGCTTTGGGTCCTAGTGCCTTGAATTCTAGTAGTTACTTCTAGAACCTCAATAAATGTCCCATTCAACATCTGTTACACTATGAGAAATGAATTAGATAATTCAAGGGGGGTTGGTTAATTATATTCATAGAGTATATAATAGTATTTCACTGGGAATTTTTATCTTCCTCTCCACACATTTTCTTTACCCATTTTAAGAGTTTCTTTACCACTTCACTTTCTTGAAAACAATTTTTAAAAAAATATATTTTATTGATGTTTTACAGAGAGGAAGGGAGAGGGATAGAGAGTTAGAAACATAGATGAGAGAGAAACATCAATCAGCTGCCTCCTGCACACCCCCTACTGGGGATGTGTCCACAACCAAGGTACATGCCTTTGACCGGAATCGAACCTGGGACCCTTGAGTCTGCAGGCTGATGCTCTATCCAC
Source organism: Myotis yumanensis (assembly GCF_028538775.1). Taxonomy (NCBI): domain Eukaryota; kingdom Metazoa; phylum Chordata; class Mammalia; order Chiroptera; family Vespertilionidae; genus Myotis; species Myotis yumanensis. The sequence continues at coordinate 82,634,476 of NW_027223757.1, read as the reverse complement.
TGAGCCAAACCGGTTAGGGCTTGAAAACAATTTAAGCATTCCTTGTCCTCTTTTTTTCTTAAATCCTCACCAGGGGACATTTTTTCATTGATTTTTAGAGAGAATGGAAGGGAGGAGGAGAGACAGAGAAAGAAATATCAGTGTGAGAGAGACATTGATTAGTTGTCTCCTGCATGGGCTGATGCTCTATCCACTGAGTCAAAATGGCTAGGGCCCTTGTCCTCTTTTTACTTGTCTACTTCCTTAGTTGAAGGTGATATCAATGGGAATTTATTTAAATATATGTATTTTTACTGATTTCAGAGAGGAAGGGAAAGAAAGAGATAGAAACAGCAATGGTGAGAATTATTGATTGGCTGCCTCCTGCACGCCCCCTACCGGGGTCGAGCCGCAACCCATGCATGTGCCCTTGACTAGAATTGAACCTGGACCCTTCAGTCCCTAGGCCAAGGCTCTATTCACTCAGCCAAACCGGATAGGGCTATAAATAGGAATTTAAAAATAATCATTTCCTTAGCAACTGGCAAATTTTGCAAATTGCCTCTTACTGAGTTTGGAATTGCAAAAATCATATACCACAAGCTGAATTTTGAAAGATCAGTTAATATCAGGATGTCTTCCAGAGCAAGTCATTTGAAACCAGTATTTAAACAGAAGAATATAAAGGATTTTAAAGACCCCTATAATGGTTTGACCCATATTGATTAATTATTAACATTTTATTGGTTTTCAGTGAATATTTTAGGAATTTTTATAGAGATTCTTATAAAATGCCAAAAATAATAATCAGTTATATAAGAGATATTATATATATATATATTATATATATAATATTATATATATAATATATATATAATATTTTATTGATTTTTTTACAGAGAGGGAAAGGAGAGGGATAGAGAGTTAGAAACATCAATGAGAGAGAAACATTGATCAGCTGCCTCCTGCACACCTCCTACTGGAGATGTGCCCGCTACCAAGGTACATGCCCTTGGCTGTAATCAAACCTGGGACCCCTCAGTCCGCAGGCCGACGCTCTATCCATCTGAGCCAAACCAGTTAGGGCTGTATAAGGTATGTTTAAAAAATATTGGATATAGCCTGGCCAGCATGACTCAGTGGTTGAGCCTTGACCTATGAACTAGGAGGTCATGGTTCAATTCCCTGTCAGAGCATATGCCCAGATTGTGGGCTTGATCTTCAATGCTGCCCGCAGTTGATCAGTGATTCTTTCTCATCATTGATGTTTCTCTCTCTCCCCCTCTCTCTGCCTCTCTGAAATCAATAAAAAATATATTTTAAAAATATTGGGTATAATAATACTTAAATATTCATTTAATATTTAATGGTTCTTTTTAAAGAAAGACATAAACATAAATTTTTAAAAAAATACCTTGCCCTGACCGGTTTTGCTCAGTGGATAGAGTGTTGGGCAGTGGACTGAAAGGTCCTGGGTTCGATTCTGGTTGAGGGCATGGTACCTTGGTTGCAGGCTTGATCCCCAGTAGGGGGCGTCAGGAGGCAGCTGATCGATGTTTCTCTCTCATGAATGTTTTTAACTCTCTATGCCTCTCCCTTCCTCTCTGTAAAAAATCAATAAAAATATATTTAAGGAAAACTTTACTGCAATGTCTGCAAAACATCTGCAGTTTTAAAAAGTAATCCACACTCATAGGCTATTTTTCTTCTCTTGACTATAAAACACAAGTAGTTAAGCACAACAACCTTATAGTAAGGATCCAAGTTCATTGCATTAACTGTGTCATTAACACAAAATAGGATTTAAGGATTTCTTTTGTTTTCCTTCCATGGTTGGCAGTGGGCTTAAGCTGTCTTTTTCCATACTTAAACAATTTGATTTTTCCTTATAATCAACAGAGGTGGGTCAAATTTAGCTTACCAGTGTTGGAAATGTAGCCTAATCAAGGAACTAGAACAGCTCTGCTACCTTTGATCACCATTCTTCATTTATTGGTATTCAAACTCCTGTTTATTGAGTGCCTGCTGTAAGGTGCTGATGCAGGTGCTGGGATTAGCAGTAAGCAAAACGGAGAAGCTCTCATGGCTGATAACCTAATACACTGTATGTGTGAGTTGGGACAAGAAGGAAGACAGACTATGAGCAAATAAAAGGGTAAATATATACCAAATAGTAAATTACTAGAGAAATGGAGAATAATAAAGCAGAGGAGGAGACATAGGAAATTAGGGCCATTTGGGGGAGAATTGCTATTTCACATGCAACATCTGGGAAGACCTCACTGAGAAGGTGACATTTGAAAGGATATCGGAGTAGATATTCTGGAAAAAAAAGTGTTCCAGGCATAAGGAGCTGCTAGTGCATCTCCTTGAAGCCCTTTCCTACTCTGAAATGTCTCCATCCACAACCCCGCCTCTCCACTCCCCTGTCCTCGATGACCTTCTGTGGTGTTTCTCCTCTTCCTCCCTGGTGTGGAAACTGCTGCCTGCTTCTCTTTCTCTATAATAGCTCACCCATTCTTTTTGGTAGTGTTGTCAATTGACATTTATTAATTCATTCTTTAAAATATCCATGCAATTGAACAGAATTTACAATTCTCAGGAGGTCTGTGAGCAACATATTAGACATCAACATAGACTGACCTGTTTGATTTCTCGCAGTTTAGGGGCCGGGGGGGAAGGCTGTGAAATTCATATTTTAGCCAGAGGAAGATGTGCACCAGCCCAGAACCAGAATATCTCATTTTGAAGGATTAGATTTCAGTGCTCTCCTTATTAATACATTTCTGGAAAAGCAGCAACAGAGACTAAGATCAGGAAGGCTAGTGTGTTATAACTGTAAGAACTAGCAAATTTGGAAACGATTTCAAGAGGTCAAATGGTTCATCTTCTTGCCTCTTGTCAGATCAGTGTTGAAACTGATTCAGGTCCCTGGAAAAATTTCCATGAGTGAGATTCTACAATTTTTCTTTGTAGTCTGATTTAGTGAACTGAGCTGACTTCAAAGAAAATTAATTCACTTAAATAGCACTTTCTGTTCATGTTCTTACTCCCTGTTTCAGAACGCTTTCCTCCTCACCCATGCAAACTCTGCAATGACTTCGTAAGTTGTTAATGCTCCGTAAAACCTTACTTGTCCATAGATGCCACTGCTATTTTCCACCTCTAAATTAATATCTATAACATTTGGCAATTAAATGTGAATTTTCATTCCTCTTATAAAGTTGCATTATATGTTTTATTCAATATTTCATGACTGTAAATATTGTCTTTCCATTCATACCTTCACTTCCATAAGGCAAGAACTGGAGCTTAAACATATTTTTTTCTGCTTTAGCAAAGTACTTCTTATACATAGTAAGCACTGGTAGATCTTTGTTCAATTTTGCACAAAAGCTGGCTATTATCAGTTTGCTAGAACCCATTGTGCATATCTCTTCTCAACCCAGTGTTTGGTGGCATCATGCTGGTAGCTTAAAATCAACTGTAACAAGAATATTTACGCCATAGAAATTGGCAGATGCTACAAGTCAGTAGCCTGGGTTTACATCTGGTGTTACCATTTGGTGAAATACTATTCTGTCTCTCAGTTTCATCTGAAAATAAGGATATTAAATTAGCTACTTCATAAAGTTGTCATGAGGAGTATATAAGTTTATGCATGTAAACTACTTAGAAAAATGCTTAGTACATAGTAAATATTCAGTAACTGGTAGATTATTTCTTATTAAATCATCGCTCTACCTAAATCATAAATTCCAAACTGCTCTGTGAAGCTTTCAAGGAAGTCTACAGTGTGACTATGGTCAATATGTACATTATCTCCCACAACTGCTCTGCTGTACAGAGGAGCAGACATCCTTGTTGCCTCAGTGGATTCTTCTTCACCCACCCCTACAATAAAGAACCTGACTGTGGGATGGAAATCTCTTCCTCTATATTCTGCAGTAGAAGGACCACTGACTCTCTGAGAGGCTGGCGCTAAAGTCGTAGCTAGCATGTTCTGGTATTCTGACTTCTCAGTTAGAAGTTATGCCTCATTTTCCATAAAATCACAGAAGAATATAAGACTCTTACTATAGCAGTTAGTTATATTACACGTTAAATAGGCTTTCCTGGACCAGATGGGAGTTTGACCAATATTTATAATATTGTTTTATGGGGAAAAAAGTGTTCCAAACTCCCTCTACCCCCAACCAAATCCTTTTGCAAATAAAATTTAGGAATACAATTCTTCTGAATTGCTAACTGTTTGTACTTGGAAATTGACCAGTAGATTTTTTAAAATAAGTGATTCACATGGAATTTAACTAGAAACTTATGCTTATCTAATATCTTGATCCCAATAAGAGAATAAATAATAGTATTTAAAAATAAGCCAAGCTCAGCCAGCCTATGAACCAGAAAGTCATGGTTGGATTCCAAGGTCAGGGCACATGCCCAGGTTGCGGGCTCGATCCCAAGTGTGGGGTGTGTAGGAGGCAGCCGATCAATGATTCTCTCATCACTGATGTTTCTATCTCTCTCTCCCTCTCCCCTCCTCTCTGAAATCAGTAAAAATATATTTTTAAAAATACTAAAATGACATAGATTTTCTAAACCAATCTCCAGCCTAACTCAATACCAGGAAATATATGTGCTTTAAGTTATAGATTTTGGTATTCAGAACCATAGAGTTTTTAAAAATAGTTTTTATTAAATATTGAGTAGTATCAAAAGAATATTTGTAAAATATTGTTGAATATAAAGAATAGCAATACAATGAATATTTATATACCTACCAAAACCACATATGAAATAAAACATTATTAATACCTGTGAAACCCTGATCTGGTCTCTGATCTACTTCAGAGGTAACCGCAAGCTTGATTTTGGGGTTTATCGTTCCCTTGATTTTATTTATAATTTTACCAAATATTAGTTTCTCCAATATATTATTTAATTTTGCATGTGATTAAATTTCATATAAATGGTTTCATACTTTACTAATTCCTTAGCAACTGGTTGCGTTCTTTTTGAACTTTTATGTGATATATGAAATATATACAGAAAAGTGTACACACTATAAGTGTGCTACTTGGTAAATTTCCACAAGAGAAATGTGTGGTATGTGCTAGCGTCCTGACTTCTCAGGTAGAAGTTTAACCTGCACTGAGATAAACAGCATTATCAACATCCTAGAAGCCGCTGTTGGCCACCTTAGAGCCACTGCCCTTCTTTCTGCCTGGGGTAACCACTATCCTTACTTCTAACCTTACAGATTAGTTTTGTGTGGTTTTGAATTTATGTGAAGAGAATCATACAACACACACCCTCTCGCTTCTATCTTTTTCACTTAATATTATTTTTATGAGACTCATTCTTATTGTTACATGTAGCTGAATTCTACTCATTCCCATTGCTCATAGTGTTCTATTGTGTCAATAAAGCACTGTTTATCCATGCATTCTCTTGTTGTTGTTTTGGTAGTTTCCTTTCTGGTTATTATGAGGAACATTGCTATGATCATTCTCCTACATGTTTTTATATTCAACAGATTTGTTGCTTTAGCTCAATATTAGGTTCTTGAGATTCATCCATGATATCGTATGTACTATTGTCCACTCATTGTCACTGCTAGTAGTATTCCTTGGCATATAATATTCCATGACATATTTACCTTTTTACTATTGGTATTTTCCTAGAGTACACATGTACAGGTTTCTCTAGGAAATAATTTACAACGGAAGTCCTCCTTCTACCCAATAGAGCTCTGAAAAACAGTGGACCCATGCAGTCACTGAAAAAAATTTTAATTTAATTTTTAAAAATTGGGATATAATTTCCACACCTTTTAAAGTGTATAGTTTGATGGTTTGGTTTTTTTTTTTAGTATATTCACAAGGGTGTGCAGTGATCACCACTATCTAATCCCAGAACATTTTCATCACCCTATAAAGTAAGCCCATGCTCATTAGCAGTCTCTCCTTTTTACTTCTCCCACCAGGCCCTAGAAACACTAATCTACTTTCTTTGTGTCTGTATTCTGGACATTTCCTATAAATGAAACATGCAATATGTATGTAGTCTTTCGTGTCTGGCTTCCTTTACTTAGCATAATGTTTGCAATGTTCATCCATGTTGTTGCATGTGTCAGTACTTCTTTGCTTTTTAATCTATAATAATAAAAGCGTAATATGCTGATTAGACCAGACATCCTTCCTTCCAGACGAAGCCACAGCAGATGGGGGCTGAGGCAGAGGTGGCAGAAGCCCCTGGCTGTGGCAAGTGGGGGCCGGGGCTGCGGCCAAGACCCTTGCATGAATTTCATGCATCAGGCCTCTAGTGATTTAATAATATTCCACTGAATGGATATACCACATTTATTTCTCCATTCCAATTAATAGAAATTTGAGTGGTTTCCACATTTTGGATATTATGAACAATGCTGCTATGAATATCTGTGTATAAGTTTTTTGTGTGAACATCTGTTTTCTTTACTCTTGAGTTTAATTGCTGTGTTTTATGGGAATACCATATTCCGTTTAACTTTAAAGAAACCGTCAAGCTGGTTTCCACAGTGGCTACACCATTTTGCATTCACACTAGCAATCTCTCCATGTCTTCTCCAACACTTGTTATTGTTTATCTTTTTTATTATTGCCATTCTATTGGGTATGGAGTATTATCTCATTGTGGTTTTGATTGGTATTTTTCTAACGACTAATGATATTGAGCATCTTTTCATGTGCTTATTGGCCATTTACATTTCTTCTTTGGAGAAAAGTCTACTAGTATTAGGATCCTTTTCCTATTTTTAAATTAGATTGTTTGCCTTTATTTATATTTTTGGTGTTGTTGAGTTACAAGAGTTCTTTGTATATTTTGGATTTTAGATCCTTATCTAAAAACATACGACTTGCAAATGTTTGCTTCCATTTTTTAAGTTATATTTTTTTCTTAATAATGTTCTTTGAACACAGACATTTTAATTTTGATTAAGTCCAGTTTATCTAGTTTTTCTTGGTTGCTTGTCTCTTAGGTACCATATCTAAGAAACTACTGCCTAATAAACTACTATAATCCATAGTCACAAAGATTTAGACCTATGCTTTCTTATAAGAGATTTATAGTTTTAGCTTTTACATTTAAAACTTTGATCATTTTGAGTTACTTTTTGTATACGGTGTGAGGTAGAGATCTCACTTTATTCTTTTGTATATCGAATACCCAGTTTTAGGCTGGTCACTTGTCTCTTCTCCCTTACCATGTTCTGCTTGTGTATTTTAGGGAATTACTTTTCTCGGGCTTCCTTACCAACTGGCTCTCAGGTTGTGTGAGCCAACGGAGGCACTAATGGAAGATTAGAGGACAGATCTAGAGGGGAAGCCAGGAAATTTCTTTCCTTCTTATTCAGTCTCAGGTGGTGTCTTCAGCAGTTGCTGCATTGCCTCTGTGGCTCCATATTACACTAAATAACTCTCCTCTCTGTGGTTCCCAGATCCTCAGTGTGGTCCCACCATGCTTCTGGCTCCTAGGTGGTCCTCCCTGCTTTCTGAGTTATGATAAAGAAACAACCCTGCTGGTGGTGTTCCTATGGTTCTGGATGAAAGTAACTCCAGCTGTTGCTAACCTGTGAACTGCTTCATATCCCCTGTTGACTTCCTAGCTCTTCTACAGCCTGTAAATATGCTCTGTTAAATTCCCTCTGTTAAAAGAATAATACCTGGAAATGTTTTTGTTTTCTTCATTGGATTTGACTGATAAAACATCTAGCATTTTTTCATTGTATGTTAAAATACTTGCCAAAGATGTAATTTCTACTGTGTTGTAATTATTAACTTTTACAAATAAAACATATATCTCAGATGTATTCAGTTCAAGCTAACTACTCTAGTGATATGAGACCACCTTCATCCATTTAAAATATACATGATCAAAATCCTCATCAGTTAAAAGTTTTACATTGTTTTTTTAAAAATATATTTTATTGTTGGGTATGTGTGTGTATTTTTTTTGTTTGTTTTTTTGTTTTTTACAGAGAGGAAGGGAGAAGGATAGAGAGTTAGAAACATTGAACCTGGGACCCTTCAGTCCCTAGGCTGACGCTCTATCCACTGAGCCAAACCGGCCAGGGCAACATTGTTTTTTAAATTCCACTTCTATTCCACTTCCCCGCCCCCAAAGTATCTTAATATAATGTAATTTTATGCTTTAAAGTCTAGACTATTTCACAGTAGCAAAAATAGGTATATATAATTAGAAATGTTACATTTTCTAGGTCCATAAGTTTCTGTTAAAATGCCTCTTCTGGTTAGAGGTACTATAATTGCCATAGTCTATAATTTATGAAAATAATATAAATACATTATAATCTTTATTACCAATTATTGAATATAAAATTTAAACTTTTTTGGAAAATGTATCTAAGGATTTGAGTAAAGTGGTGCTTTTGGTGTCTTGATTAATGGAGGTCCTGTGTGGCAGCCAGATTTTTTTAATGACCTGGGTAGTGCACAGTAGGGAAAAAAGTTGGCCAGGAGGTATTATTTCTTTTGGTAAGTGGGAAAAGGGAAATATAAAGAGAGAAAATGACAAGCACAGGCAAGTTTGCAGGAAGATCACTTTTAGGAAGGAGTATATATGATTTTGAGGATTTGGAAATTAATTCTTAAAACTATCTGTGCTCCTGAAAGTTTTCATGTCCTGTTACAGATACATGCAACACAGATTTCTGTGGGAAATTACCTTGATGCAATGGTAGCCTCTAAGAACACCAAGGCAAGCTATTTGTCACTGAACCAAAAGGCTTACAGACCAAATTAGGATTCTCCAATAGAGCAATTTATTGAATTAATTGAAAACAGAAGGAGAAGCAAGGGGATATACACTTAAGTGTAGATTAATACACTTAGGATAGGGTGCAAGCAAGGTGGAAGGATTACACTACTTAAACTGTGGATTATGCCAAGTTCATAGGTTTCATCTCTTTCTCTGATGTATCAACCTTCCCCCAATAGCACAACTGTCGTTGAGGTTTCTGCAAGAGAGCTCTGTTGAAGACAGATGTCTAGAACCAATACACACTTACTTACGGCACTCTAGAACACAGTTGTAGCTTGCAAATTAGATAAATGAACAGCTACAGATCTTATTGAGCAGAACACACATGGGCCAGAATGTCATCAATGGGATGCCAATTTGAAGATCTTAGTAATATTGAGTCCCCCAGATGTGCTTAGTGTATTATGAATATTTGATGCTCTTAGCCCTCCTATGCCTTCCAATTGATGTTAGGCATACATATGCTCTGCTTCCTTTATGTCATGCATGTCTCACAAGCTACTTGCTTCTATATTTAGCTTTATTTATCTCCCTTATTTGTTTTTCTCATTTTCTAAAGTGGAATGAATATTCTTCAAAAAAATTTTAAATATGTTTTTATTGATTTCAGAAAGAGGAAGGGAGAGGGAGAGAGAGAGAGAAACATCAATGATGAGAGAGAGTCATCAATCAGCTGCCTCCTGGGTGCCCCCCTCCTGGGAGCCCTGACAGGGGAATCAGACATGACCTCCTGGTTCATGGGTCAATGCTGAACCACCGAGCAACACCAGCCAGGCTGGACTGAATATTCTCAAATAATACAGTAAACCACATTACACTGGGTTTGAAGACCACCACTATACCACAAATGCTGAGATATTGATCCCTGAGTGCTGAGGGCACAGTGTGGGCTGAGGTGGCTGGAGCAGGGCCCCCTTGCTTCCAAGTACAAGCCTCTCATTTCTCTAGTCCAGTATGACACAAAATATTGTCATTCTCCATGTCTTTCATAATTAGATAGTTACTTAGGTGTGAAATCGCAAAGTCACAGAGCATATGCAACTTCAACTTTACTAGATAATGTCAAACTATTATCCCAAGTCTTTCCCCCCCAATTCACATTTTCAATAAAATGCAAGAAAGTTCCCATGGCTCCACATACTCATCAATATTTGATAATTTCAGACAGAGCCATAAAATGTAATAACATGAAAAGTTTTACTTTAAAGGACAGAAAATTCAGGTCAAAATAGAATTTTAAGTAAGTTTATTTATTCATTGACTCATATAAACAAATATTTGTAAGCTCTTTTGTATTCTATACATTATGTTAAGTGCTGAGGATAAAAAAAGAAATAAAACCAATTACTGACCTCAAGGAACTTACACTCTATTTGGGCAAAGACATGAATTAATAGAAAAAGAACTGTATTGGCAGAGGAAAGAACACTGGCCAAGTAAAAGCTTTTTTCTTTTTCTCTCTTTTTACAATATCTTGTTTTCCCCCACTATGGTGTTAGTTCACCTTTACAGTGGCGCCAGTAGGGATTGTCTCTTACAAACCTCTTGTAAAGATTTGATAATAAAATCCATTAATTTTATTTAAAGAATCCAATTAATTTAACACCAAAGATATACTTGTGGAAATGAAAAATAACAAGCTTTAAATGTATTGTGCTTGCAACATACTTTATTTAAATAAAATTGAAGATCTAAAATGGAATCAAACAACAATGAAGGCACATCTTTGCCGTTTAAAAATGACATAATAAGAACCAGATGATCTGTATTTTTGTTGCCAAAGAGTGATAACCAGGCACACCCCCTCACACACACACACATGCACACACACACACACACACAATTACCCATACACATTATTGAAGGCCAAACTCTTCTGTTTTATCTGCTATTGAAATCTCAGTTAGGTACCAAAAGTTACGTGTTCTTTTGTGGAATAATATGGACTTATTTCAACTTGTGTTTACATTTAGTAATAGATTTTTAAAAAGTAAAAATAATCACGAAGCAAGGAGGCTAGGAATCACTCTGTAAATTCTGTGTATCCCCAGCACGAGGGCTGAGCCAGGAGTAGGATGAAATGAATTGAGGTACTGGCCTTGGGTGAGAAATTTAAAAGGGGTTCCAGGAAGCCCATTATTTAAGATAACATTTCAATGCAATATTCTCAAAAATCTAATTTTATATCAAAAGATCCCTGGTGAACAAAGTATCAAAACTTTAAATAAAGACAGGATGCGACCCTGTGCTTATACAATTCTTTTGCCTCACCTTTCTACTGGCTCTGCCCAGAGAAACTTCCATTCGACTCTGCTGTTCAGACCGAGGAGGGCAATGAGCTGGAACAGTGGGACAAGGCCCAAGAAGCAGCCTGAACATTCTCCCTCATGTGAATGTGTACAAAGTAGTAATCATCATACCAGGGCCCTCTGTGGCCCAGCTATAAGTAGTCTAGCCAACTTTATTTCCTGACTACATTAAAATATTCCCTTCCAGAAAGGATGGTCCCTTTAATGTTCCAACAAATTTTTTTCCACGTAGATAGCTCAGTATTTTCTAAAAATACTTCAAAGACTTTAAATATGGTCAAAGGCAATACTTAAATAAATTTAGGAGACAATGTATTCTAGGTTCTTTTTATGGAGACTCAAGATGCATCTAGCATATTAAAGGCTTGGAGAAAATTAGCAATGCTAAGTCTATTTATTTTGTTTAATCCAATATTTTACTGATTTATTTTACTGTAGAGCCATAGCATTGCCTGGTCTCTGAATTCAAGTTCAATAAGGCAGCATCATCTAATCCTGCTCTCCCCTCCTTTCCTGAGTGGTAGTAGCATTTTGCTTCTCTGATCCTGCAAGATAGCCATCTACTTCCCTGGCCCTGGCTTTTTATCAAATCTAGGCATGGATCAGCTCTGGAATTATTGCATATGATTTTATTTATATTTGTTTTAATAGAAGTTTTGACTATGAGTGTTCATGGAAGATGTCAAAAGGACTCGGGGTTTGGGGGTAATATTGACCAATTTTATCTCTAATCTCTGCCTACAACTTTTTCTCTTAAGAATATATGTCTTCTAAGTATATAGTTATTATATCTATCACATAGAGATAAATCATGTAATAGGTGTGATGTAGTTAGTGTTGGAAATGCTTACCTTATAGTGATCCAAATAAGGCGGCCTAACATGGAAACCAATGTGAATAAGAACATCTTAGCGGCCAGATCTCTGAAACCATAGCATTACCAGTTTGAGAACAATGAGGAAAAGGACCACACAGTAATTTGAACAAGGAAAGTTAATATAAAGAATTATTGATCATATCAAGGAATTGGAGTAGGAAAGAGTTGCTCAGGAAGAAGTAAAGAGGACTCTAAAGACTCCAGGAATAAGAGCATCCACTACTGACAGGGCTGAAATAGAGCCACCGAGGGATGAGAAACAGACCTTGTTGGGAGAGCACAGCCTCTGCTCTCCATGGCAGAAGTTGCATTGGTGGAACTTGCCAGATATCTGCCCTGTAGGGTGCTGGGGAAAGCTGGTCCCAAGTAGGTTTCTCACCAGAGACACACTGCTACCAAATAGCCAAAGGCAGGGTGAGGGTGCTGGGGGAAGCTGTGCACCGCAGGGCCTGGCACTAGTGAGGCTCCTGCTGCAGAGCTGGCTCTGGAGAAGCTACCCGTGCTGGGCTGTAGAAACCTGTTGCTTCTGAATAGAAGGGAACCAGGAAGCAAACCCCTTTCCTTCTGCAATGTTTCTCCTACGCCCCCTACTGACTAAATGTCAATGCCAACTGGTAAAGAGAAATACTTAAAGGGCCCAGATCCATTTTCTCAGAGCAGGTAAATAAGGTGAATTTGGATCCCAGAGGCAATTAGTTGGTAAATTGGAACACCTAGGAAAATGATCTGGAAGAGAAATAATGACTTACAGGAATATGATTTAGGATCAGATCCCGCCCAACAAAAAGATAAATCATTTGAAGTCAAAGAAGAGAAAAGAGTCATTGCTTCTAGAGCTTGATCATGGCTAGATGGGAAGAAGGAAGTGCTTTCTCTGAGAAAAGCTTAGAAGCTTGGTTCAGGTAAGCACAGGGCAGGGGGTGGGGTGTACCCTGGAGGAAGAGTTTCTGAATACGAAATGCAAAGGAGGGAAACACTTAGGATGGTTCCCTGGAACTACATCCCCTAGAACTAATAGGACCAAGCTGGATTCTTGGTATTTTTTTTCTCTTCTATTTTTCCTGCTTTTCTAGTTTGTAATTCAAATTTCTCATACTGTGCAAATTCTGATTCTGTCTTTGTTAGGTGAATTGAGAGTATTATGATTTACATTTCTCATCCTGATGGCAGGGTGTACGGTGGGATGAATAGTTCAGGCCACCATCCCAAAGTCTAAAGTGAAGCTTTAGAACTCTGAGTAGCGGGATTACAATTAGATAGCACCTTCCTTGATGCCTTATGAAAGCACATCCAAAAAGGGTGGTGAGATTACTGCAGGAGACCTATAATTTTAGGATATTCTTAAATGTTTCATCAAAATATATTAACTTCTGCATTTCATATCCCACTACCTCTCAAAGCTCATTGCTACCACCACAGGACAATTGCCAACACCAAAATACCAAAGTGCTGCTTTGGGAAAATTAGTCCTATTTCTCTGACCTGTGGGTAATAAATTAGAACCTTAAAAAAAGTCTTTCCATTAGCTTTGTTTTTTTCTTTTAAAATTTTATCTTTATTGTTTAAACTAAAGTATTACAGATGTCCCTTTTTTCTCCACATTGCTTGCCCCCCCCCCCCCCAAATTAGAGCCTTTTAAGAAGTTACATTGGTTTTTCAGGTAAATAGGATGTAATTTAGTAAGTTGGTCTTTTAGTCAAACACGGCATAAGTCATTTTAGTCGGTGCCATTCCTGAAGACCAGTTTGACAGGTGCTCCATAAACGTGGTTCTGAAAGATCACATGTTGAATGTCAGCCTTTTTATGACAATGCTGAGCTCTCTTATAAATGCCTGAAAATGGCCCATGGGGATGCTAACCAGAACAACAAGGCAAGGTTTACAATGCTAAGCCCTCCAATACAAACATTTCATCTCTTGTTACAGCCATGCAAATTATTATAGGTCCATTGACAAAGGGAAAAGTTTACTGAGCTTAAAACAAATCAGACAGTATTTAACTGTATAAAAAATTAAAATGGGAAACATGTCAGAAGGCTTTGGGATCACTTAGCTTATTAAGCTAACTGTCTGAAAAGTATATATAGGACTTGTGAAAATATTGTATTCCAGAAAATTCTTGGTAAGCTTGTTTATGCTGCTTGTGTAATCAATCTGTAAAACAGATGGAGTAAACCCATTAAAACTTTACCTGTTTTTTTCATGCTCAGACTACATGAAAGTTTTTTAGTCTTTTCTCAGCTATGTAGTTAATGTGCTCCCACTATGAAGGGCAAAGAAAATGCTGACATAGAGAGACCTATGTGACAACTGTTCTCCCCTCCCCCCCTACTTTTTATTTATTTATTTATTTATTTATTTATTTATTAAATTTTTCTTTATTGTTGAAGGTATTACAAATGTCCCCCTTCTTTTCTCCATTCCAGCGCTCCCACCCTCCCCTCCTTGGGCCTTCACCACACTATTGTCTGTGTCCATAGGTTGTAAGTTTTTTGGTTAATTAATCTCTTCCCGCCCACCCACCCACCCCAGCCTTCTTAAGGAGCGCATAAAAAAGCACGCCTCGTTCTTTTCTGTCTGTTTTGGCACATCCAAAATTATTAAGTGAAAAATATTAGTCTACGTGATTAATGTTTTACACAGAAAAGAATAAGTTAAATGATGTATTTTTAATTTTTTGAGAACTAATCTGGACCTCATACACACTCCATCCCAATATCTTCTCTTAATATCTACTCCTTTCTGCTGTCTTATTCTGCCCCATCCTTTCACTTTAGGGCATGGCTAACTTTTTCTATAAAAAAACAGATATCAAATATTTTAGGCTTTACAGGCCGTACAATCTTTGTCACACTATACAATTATGCTGTATTCGGTGAAGGCAGCTACAGACAATAGATAAACACATAAATATAGCTATGTTCCAAAAACACATTATTTATGGACATTGAAATATGAATTTTATATAATTTCAAGTCTCGTATTCTTCTTTTAATATTTCCCTAGTACTTTAAAATACAAAAATCATTCTTAACTAGTGTGCCAGACAAAATAGACTTTAGGCTAGATTTGGTCCATGAGCTGTATGCAGTATGACAACTCCTGGTGTGTTGGCAGTACTGCTTCTTCAAGGGTGAGGTATCCTTAATTCAATCACCGTCCAAAGGAAAACTCTCCAAAGATGGTTCTGTTTATAACGTTTTCCAATATTACACCGAAAAACTTTAGGGATCATCAATATGTCCATGATTTTCTATTGCACGTCTGAAAAGGTTATCCAACTTTAGCTGGTCCATTGAAAGCAATTTTAAGATTTTACAGTGACTTTTTCATTTTTCTTTTCTTTTATATCCTCACTGAGGATATGTTCTTTTCACTGATGAGAGAGAGAGAGAGAGAGAGAGGAACATCAATGTGTCGAGGTATGAGAGAGAAACATCCATCAGCTGCCTCCCATAAGCACCCCAACCGGGACGGAACCCACAACCTGGATATGTGCCCTGACCAGGAATCTAACCTGAGACCCTTCAATGCATGAGACTGCTTAGCAACACCAGCCAGGGCAACGTTTTCACTTTTCATCAAGAAAAAAGTATATATAAAATAATGAGTAGGGCTTAGAAGATGAAACCTGAATGAAAGAAGCATGGGTTTTGTTCCCAATTTAGGGATTCAGTTCTTTGACTGAATAGCTTGATCATTTCACATCTCATTTACCAAATGTTGTTACTAAACAGTGATATTAAGTGTTAAAGGACATGAAGGGAAAAATTATGTTTGTATCTTCTAAAGTAGCCACATTTTCAGAAAAATGTTTGTTCTTTTTTTTATGTCACAACATACAACAGAGAAGATAAATATTTCTGAAGAGGAATGTAGTGTTTGATTTGTTCCAAATACTTTGGTGTGAAGAAAATCTAAACCTGAGATCATGCAAACTACAGCACAAAATACTCAGATGTAAAATGTCCACGTTTTCCTATGTGCCTACTATTACCAGGAGAGGTTTGGTTTAGGGGGTCTGTAAAAATATTTTCTTCCTTTAAGTATAATGCTCTGAGCCAAGACATCGTCAGTTCCAGGCCCAGTCAATTCCAACTGAAAGCCTGAATGTTCAGCAAGTGGACATTTTGGAAGAAGGCTGAAAATCTGCTGCGCCAGATACCTGAAATGCTGTGAGGGTATTTGGTGGAAAATTTCATTTCCACATTATAAATAACTGTAGGATATTTTAAGGGATCCAAGACTAGTAACTTCCAAGAGCTGCTTATATTAGTTCCACTGAAATGTGAAGTGGGAGGGAGGATACCCAAGGAAGGCTTTAAAGGTGAATTACCAGATATGATTGGTTAAAATAAATAATTTACCATTGATTAAATTGCCCTAAAAATCCCTAGTCACAGTACTCCACCGCTGAGGCCTGCATATCTTGCTGTCCACCAAGTAAATCCAAGGACAAAACAGCAACTGAGCAAGAGGGTAAGCCCCCAAATGATGATTGAAATCCAAAGAGCTCTAGAATATCTCGTTCAAAAAAGCCTCGTTTGGTTGCCCATAACTAAAATATTGATTATTACTTAGCGTCTTCAAATTTTCTGGGAGTTCCCTGTTCTGTGGACTTCCTGGGATAAGGACAATCCCAGAGAAGGTGGCGTATCACCTACTATGGTAGTTACTAAATGTCTGTCTCCCTTTGACCACAGAAATAATACACTTCCTGTAACTTATTCCCTCCTTTGCAGCCGCCACACCTTTAAAAAAAAATACAGACCAAGTCAGAAATCTTGGTTAGACAGTGGTATAACGTGCCCCAAATAACGCGGCCCGGCTAAAAGGCAAAAAAAGGCGAAAAGGAAAAACAAAAATCCACGTGTATGAGTTGTGTGTGTATGTAAGAGTGCTAGTGCGTGGCTGTTGGGGAGTGTGTGTCTGAGTGCTGGATGCAGCCTCTTCTGTGCTATTCTCTTTGCGGGGTAAGCCGCTTCCCCTCGCAGGTTGGCTGCCTGCGGCTGGGGCACACGCTGCCCTGGTGCGCGCAGGCGGCGCGGTGCCCGGGGTTAGAGCTCTCCCCTGCGACGGAAAAGATAATTAAAAATCGCACGCGCTGCAGACAGCTCAGCTCCTCGCTGCGCAGGTTCGTTTCACGCCCCTGCGGCGGCCGGGAGGCCAGTAGACCCGGGCCGGTGTCACAGTGGGTGGCGCAGAATGCTTCTCAAAGTCTATGAGGGTGGCCGGCGGCTCTGGGAAGGCCGAGGTGTCTGGAGGAACGAGGCAAGGAGACTCGCGTCTGGGATGGGGGTATTTTGGGGAGAAGAGGAAGGGCAGAGTGGTGTCCCCTGAACCCCCACCCTAACCCCGCTGAGGATGCACGCCTAGCCACCCTCCCCTTTGCTCCCGTGGCTGAAAGCCCCTACATGGGAGGCGCATCTCTTTAGAGAGGCCAATGCCGGTGTCCAAGTCACGCAACGACAGCCCTCCAAGTCCATCTTGCGCTTGAAATGGGTTCTGAATCGGCGACAGGCTCCAGGTCCCCTCTTCCGTGCCCCCCCCCGCCCCCGCCCCGAAGCTCTTCCAGAACCCCTTCAAAGGCGCAGACCCCAGCGCAGGCTAAGCGCTTTAACAACCCAGAGGGAGGGTCGTGGCCGGTCGCTACCCGGGTGAGAGAGGCGTTTATGCTGAGCAATAAAAACACCAATTAATGGGTAGTCAATTGTTTTGAATAAGATGGGGGGGGGGGATATCTATCAACTACCTTGCTTCCTTAATACTCCGAGTTGGAGGCATTCTGATTTCTCATTTATTTATAAAACCACTTATTACTGTGTCAGCTCCCCTATTAGGAATCTCTGAAACTTTGACAACTGATGATTCTTTTTGCAAACACGTTTTCAAACAGCTTTGGGAGGTTTAAAGGAGTTTGACAGTAAGCAAGGAGCGTAGCACCGCGCAACGTGGAGGGCAGCCGGCCTGGTGCCCCCTTCTTAGGGGCGCAAAAGCCTCAAGCGGATTTCCAGGCTTTTGCGGGCGCCGCACATTGTTGTATTTGTTTTGAAGACTCAGAGCTTGAGGCTGGTCGGAGACACCCACGTGCTTCTGACTCTCATCAGCGTAATGATTGCCTCAGCCAGAGCCGTGTCTATATAAACCACAAAAACCTAATCATTAGAAATCCCAGCCTCCAAAAACCACATTTTAGGTAAAACTGCCGCTTTCCCCCCGTGCTCCTTCGTCCTTTCGACCACAACTTTTTGGGGGATCCAAAGTCGCTTTTTAAACCCACATTGGGAAATAAATACATAAATAAATAGCCATCGAAGCTTTTTGAATATTTTATTTTGCGTTTTTACTTTTTTTTTCTCCCTGGGAACGGTGGGAAAGAAAGTTAAGACATTCATTTTAGATGCAGAATCGACTTAATAAAAGATTGAAATTGATGGAAAACTGTTGGAGTTTCTCCCCAGCAAGGGTTTTTGCAACTTATTTTAATCACCAGGATGACAGTTTTCCAGTCCTTAAAAAAACTCATCCTTGTTCTCTAGGAACAAGTTTTAATATAGAAGAAAAAAAACGGTCCAGCCACCCACTTGAGTTTCTAAAACTATTTTGACGCGTGCACCCCCCGCCCCCATTTTTCGTGTCACTTAAAACAAAAAAACACCCAAACCCTGCAAAATCTTCTTCCCCCCCGGGAGCCACTCAGGCAGCGGTGGGGGTGGGGTGGGGGAAGGGTGACGAGTGCTGAGAAGTCAGCACAGACACTCAAGAATTTTCCTTCCTCCTCTCCTGAAGTTACAACGAAAAATACTGACAGTCAGATCAGCCGGCAGCTCTCTGGCGTCGCAGCTTCCACCTCGTCGGACCAAGAGGGGGTTCCTTGCCCTGAGGGGGGGAGGAGGCGGGGAGAAGCAAGAGGACGCGACCAGGCGAGATCCCCCAAGACCCGGGCGCCTCTGGGCTTCGGAAGCTGCGCTCGGCGTTCCGGGGGCTCCTTCTCGCGGCCGGCGGGCGGCGGCAGCGGCTGCGATTCGAACGCGAATGCTCCAGATCCGTTGCCCCGAGATCCGCTGCCCGAGACTTACCTCCTGGCACCTCGAAGCGCGAGGGTCAGGGGAGCTTTGCAAGTAGCAGGAGGGAGTGGACGCAAGGAGGTGGCGGTGAGAGGGAGAGAAGGGAAAGGAAGGAGCGGAGCCGGGGAGCCTGGCCGGCAGCCGCCGCGGGAGGACTCTGAGCGCGCAGCCGGCGCGGGGGGAGCAGCGGCCGCGCGGAGGCGGCGGCGGCGGCGGCAACAGCCCGAGCCCGCGGGCGGCGGCGCGGGCGCCTGCAGCTGGGGAGCTGCGCGCGGTGCGGCGCGGCGGTGGCGGGCAGCGCTCGACTATGCCGGTCCCGGGGCTGGATTGAAACCACTCGGCTCCACCGCTGGACTCAAGCTGGGAGGGGGCGCCAGCGCACCCAGGACGCTGTGCCCAAAGAGACCCTACTCTAAGCTGCAAACTAAAGCCCCCCCCCCCCCCTCCCCGGGTCAAACACATTCCCGCACCCGGTCGCAGCTGCCACCCCGGGTGTTCCAAAGGCTCTGGCAACGATCTGCGCCTCCCGGGTCTCCCCACCCGCCAACCTGATTGCACCGAATCGCTACCGCTGGCCCCCGTCAGACTTCGCCTGGCAGTCGGCTTCATCGAACTTGATTTCTCACCTCCTGAGCCCCATCACCTCCATCCTCATTCCCCCGTCTCGCCTCCACCCCCCCCAATTTCCTCCTCCTCGCCCCTCATTTCCACCCTCCTCCCCCTCCCCCGGCCACTTCGCTAACTTGTGGCTGTTGTGATGCGTATTCCCGTAGATCCGAGCACCAGCCGGCGCTTCAGCCCCCCCTCCAGCAGCCTGCAGCCCGGCAAGATGAGCGACGTGAGCCCGGTGGTGGCTGCGCAGCAGCAACAGCAGCAGCAGCAGCAACAGCAGCAGCAGCAGCAGCAACAGCAGCAGCAGCAGGAGGCGGCGGCGGCGGCGGCAGCGGCGGCGGCGGCGGCGGCGGCGGTGCCCCGGTTGCGGCCGCCGCACGACAACCGCACCATGGTGGAGATCATAGCTGACCTCCCGGCCGAGCTCGTCCGCACCGACAGCCCCAACTTCCTGTGCTCCGTGCTGCCCTCGCACTGGCGCTGCAACAAGACCCTGCCCGTGGCCTTCAAGGTAAGAAGCTGCGGCTGCTCCCCGCCCCCGGCCGGGCGCCGCGGGACCTGCCCGCCGGCGTCTCCTTGACCATTGGGGCCCGGGCCCGGATACGGTCTAAGGCCTCCTACCTTGGAGGCTCAGACCCGAGGGACCCCGGATGGCCCTCTTGCTCCGGATCTTCCAGCGGGCTTGGGCGCAAGGACCCCGCACAGATCCTTCTCTCTCCCACCTGTGCCCGCAGCCACCACCTCAGTCCTTGTCCCCCTCAAGCCTCCTGGGCAAAGTTCTAACCCACTCCTCTGAGCCGCCCCCCTCCCCCCAGAGCCTCCAGGTGCCCACTCTTGGCGTCGCCACCCCCGCCCCCATTCCCCAGGGGTGAGGATCCCCGGCATATTCCCCGGATCCCCGCGTTCTCCTCCCAGGGCATCCCGGCCGGCCCCTCCCCGGGATTCCTCGCGTCCGGCCGAACGCCCCTCCGCCGGTCTAGGAGTCCCAGATCGGATCCGCTAAGTCTCAGCGGCCCCGGCCCATCCCGGGCTCGGGAAGCGGTGTTCCTGGGGTGACGACTCCGGGAGTTTGCGCCCAGGGCGGGGCGCCCGCTGCGGCGCGTGGGCCGCATTACCGGTGCCCCCAGAGGGTCGCAGGCGAACCTCGGACTCCGGGAGCATGTGAGGTGGGAGGCAGGACGGGGGTATTCGCCCGGCTTGCAGACTCGCGCCAGTTCCCTTGACCGGGAGGAAGGCGGGGCCGCCGGGGTCGCAGCGCGCCCCGAGGCGGGGGAGCCCGGGAATCGCGGGCGCTGGACCCTCGAGTGCGGGAGGCGCGGGCCAGCTGAGGGGGCGGGGGCTCGGGCCGCCTCTTCCCGCCGGGACTGCGCTCCCGCCTCGCCCAGCCTGGCGGGGACCAGGGAAACCGGTGAGATGCCTTCCGTTTACCAGCCTTGAAATCGGAGGTGAAATTTTGCGGATTTGTCTTATTACTTCTAAAGGACTCAGATCCCGAAGCTCCCTCCGGTTTCTGTAAGGTCGCGGGAGGCTCGGGAGGGTGGCCTGGCCGCAGAGGGAGTGATCCCGGGGTTTGGGAGCGCCCTCCGCGGCCTCCTCCGCCGCCGGGCGGTTAGTTGGAGGGCGGGTGTCCGAAGCGGGTGTCGCCGGCCTGGGCTCGGCAGGTTGAGGGTTTAGGGTCCAGAACAGTAGCCTGATGGGTGTCAATAAAGCGACCCGGTTGGCTAAGGCAGCCCTCGCCTGGGGGAGACGCGGAGCCCCCAGGGCGGAGCTGGGTGGAAGGGAAGCGGGTTCCTGGGCAGTCGCGGGACTAGACGCCGGCATGGAGGGGACGGTGGAGCCATCCACGGAGAATAGCCTCCGAAAGCCGCTTCTGGCCGCATCTAGCCTGGACCCTTGGGCGCTGGGATCGAAGGAGAGCAGGGTAGCAAGGGCATGGGGTAAGGGGAAAAGAGGAGGAATCATGCCAGATTCTTCACTGTGGACCCTGGGGCCAAACTCCCAAGGGCCACTGACAGTTCCCCGTGGTTGATTCTCCCCCATCCTCCCCCGTCCCCCCAGGCATCCGTTCAGATTCCATGTGTGGGTGGGGTGGAAAGAGAGGAGTCCAGGTCAATTAGAGCTGGTTATCTCCCTAGGTCTTATATCAGAACAGAAATCAGAATGGACTGTGATGGAGAGGGGATGCTGCATTCTGGGGCAAGTTCCATTTTGCACTTGGCTCCAGAAATGTATGTGTGCGTTTTTTAACCGTCCCATTTCTCCTTTTATAAACCACCCATTTTTGTAGGTTGTTTTCTTCTTGAAACACGAAAAGCTCAGAATATTGTAGAAATTTAAATTTCTGTACAGGAGATATCTTCTACAATGTTCGTTGTCCAAGGGCCCAGAATTTTCTAATTAGCCTTTATTTCCAGCTCTCTTCCCGCAAAAAAAACCCCAAACACACACACAAAAACCTGTCTAATAAGCATATATATTGTTTCTACCATGCCACAAGTCAGGGTATGTGAAAATTTAAGGATAAATGCCTGCATTTTAAAAGATAACATTTAGATGTTTGATGGTCTGCATTCCGTTTGTTCTGCTAAACGTGCTTAAGTATAACTGTTTTGAAATATTCTTTCATATTTATGGTGCTGAATTGATTTTGAACTTTAGTATTTTAGATAAAAGGATGTTTTTGGCATACAGATAGGATGCAATTTAGTTTGACCTATTCTCAGATTTTGGTTGCACTTAGGGCTCTGTGCCACCACTTTTTAAAAATTACTTTTGAAAAGAAATTGCTTTCTTTGCTATTAATCATATTTATTGTCAATTAGGGTGATTTTACTTGTAACCAGCAAACAAAGCCATAGTTAACACATGACCATACTAAAGTAAATATTAAATACATGTTAACTGAAAAGGAAATTGAGTTAACCTAAAACGTGAACGCGCATACCTGTGCTTAACAGAATTCAAATAGCAGGTGACAGCTGAGATCCACTTAATATAGAAGTTTTGTCTCTGCTGAAAAGGAGGTGTAGATATTTGGAACATCCAGATATAGACAACAATTTCTGTTTCCATCAGAATGTTAGTAACAACAGACTCTCTTTACCTTTCTTTTGAGGTAAGAGCCTGTGAGCAGTAGACTTTCTACACTTGCAACAAAAGCAAATACATCTGTAATGAAGAAATAATATGAAGAAGTTTTAAAAGTGATGAGAACAATTTGGCTATGATAGAGCCATATACAAAGTAAATGATAGTGTTTTTGGGTAGATAACAGACAGGTAAATACTCTGTCTTAAAACACACAGAGAACTGAATTGTTGAGAAATCTGATATTCAAATTAATACAATATTTATTGAGCCTGTATTTTATGTCTGTGATACTGAGCTCACCACTGTAGAGAATCAGAAATGAATTCAATGAACTGTGTTTTGGTATGTCCATTTAAAATAGTGCTTCAAAGTGATATTAACAACGTATTGTATTAAGCCCTAAGTAACGTGTTAGTGTTGTCCATCTGATCTTGTTCAGGGATTATACAAGAATACTTCATTTGTTGATACTCAACTCCAGCATACTTTAAAATATGTCAAGTTGTTTATCAGCATTGTATTTTTAACAAAGTTCTGCAGTTTTGAAATGTTCAGTCCTCCCAGGTGTCAAGGAAATGGAAATAAATATTTTTAACATTTCTTTCAGGTGTATCTCACCGAAAGCTTAAAATAGTTAAGACATACTATTAGAGGATCCCAGGCCTTTCTGTCCTTGAAATTCTAGTGACAAAAAAGCAGTTTGCAAATTCATCACTTTAGTTAATGGTCAGATAGAAAAAGAGAGAGTACGTCAACCCTGCATCCAGTAGCACCCTTGTAGTTAGGGGTCTGTCAGCATTTCCACCATGAAGCCTGGTGTTCAGGGTTCATAACTCAGTTGCTTTAAATAGCTTCAAGCTGAAACACTATGCAGAAATTTTAAGTCCAGATGTATATTTTAAAACTATAGTAAGCGCACAGTTACTGCGCTGTTTTAAGTTAGAGAACATTGCACTATATATTTACCAGTATCAGATGTTTTTCTGGCAATGTTAAAACGCATTTTTAGATATATGATCTATTACTCATAGTTAATTCTGTATGCTTAATGATAGCTTTCAGTATTTGTCATAAGTAGGGTTTCAAAATGATGGAGCAATTTCTAGCTGAAAATAATTTTTTTGACATAATTGGCCTATTTTCAGAAACAAATATGCAACTAATAAACAGTTGACACTAGTGAGTTGTATTTTCCTTATATATTTAATGATCAGATTTTTATGTTTGTGTCTTTTTAATATAAATATACCTAAACAAAGAAAAACAGGTTATTAAACTGGTTAATACCTTATTAAGCCTACCATGAACCGTTATGCAAAATTATATAAATCACAATAGATTTCAAGTTGTGTGAAGATAGACACATTTTTGTGTTATGCCTTTAAATACAATCCAATTATTTAAAGTTAAAAATGTTAGGTTTGAATATATGAAACTTATTGGTAAAGTAATTGAAATAAAAACTTTCAGATGGAAACAAATATTAAAAAAATGTTAGAAAACTTACATTTGAAAACAGGCATGACAAGATATCTTTCATTATATTTTCCTTTTGTCATTGCTGTGTTTATATCCTTTCAAAAAATTTTCAGAATATCCATTGTTAGATGATCTAAACCAGCTTAAAACATGGCACATATATTCCTGGTTTAAATTGGAATAATTTTAATCAATTTCCTCTTTGACAAATATTTTAAAAATTATGAAATGATACTTTATATTGTATTTACTTTTTTTCTCTACAATTCAATGGTTGTTCCTAAATTCTAGGTTAAACTTGAAAAATTAACTTAATATTTGTGAAAGTTTTTGATAGTTTATTTAAAGTTATCTTTAGATAATTACCATAGGATTAAAATTTTTCTTGTTGCAACCATTTCCTTACCTTGCTTTTTATTCCAAAGAAAGATTTGATCAGATTCTATCTTGAAAAATAATTATATTTCAATTTTCCTGCAAGTACAACATGCCAGATCATATTGGTCTGTAAGAGTAATTGATTACTTAAGACTAGACTTCTGTTCATGGAAATGTAATGGGCAATTTTTATTTCCGTATAATAAGACCACAAAAACAATTTTAAGAGTCTGAGTTAATTCTCCATTGCTCCTCTTTCAGAGTAATTTACAGATTTAGTCATAAGGAATCTTATACAAAATTTCAGTAGTGTTTCTAGAGTTAAAGAAATACCCTTTATTTTGTACAAGCTGCATATCATGTGATTTAAATACTGGTTATAGTGAGGTGTGCTAAATAAAGGAACTTCTTTCTCAAGTCTGAAATGTCAGGACGTAAAATTACTTCTCTTTCCCATGAAGTTTCTTAAATTTGTAGAATTTATGTTTTAAAAACGCTTAAAAATGTAGTTGTTAAGGTTTCATCACAAATTATTCTTTGTAGAACAGAACTTTTGTATTGGGTAGCACGGAAACAAATTTTAATGTGTGCTTACTCCTAACTGGTTAAGGAGCAATTTTTGTCTGCTCTCTCTCTGCCCCTTAAAATGTTTTCCATTGCTTGGGTTTGGTACAGATGAAATGTGCAAAAATTTCTTGATTCTTTTGGTTTTCTTTTAGATAAACATAGTTGAAAATCTTCAAGGGAAACTTTTTAGCTTCAGAAATCTACTATAAAAAAATCTCAAACATATAATTTCGCTTCTGACTGATATAAACTCAAATACAGTACTCCCTTCCCCCTTTTCCCTCAGAAAAACATTAGCCAATGTGATTTGGTAGAGTATATAGCAGAAAAAAATAACCCAACATATTTAACCATTAAAATAGAGTTCAGCCATAACAGGAAAAGTTGTCACTATATCATTTTAGTTAGCATTTTTCTTTTTTTTAGGCCAAGTTCTAAGCCTCATAGAAGACTCATAATTTGTGATTACCTATTTGTTTTCTTATTAAATATAATGCGTAAGACATACCAGTATTTAATATGGCCATTATTATGCTGCTTAAGCAAAGTAAAATGGATTTATGTATTTCACTCTTAGGGATCTTTTCTTTCATATTTTCCCATATTGAATCAATTTTCCTTTTCTTCTAACTTAAAAAAAACACAAAACCCATTATGTTAAAAATATGCAGTAAAATAATAATGTCCCAGAGCTCTTGAAAATCTTCATATCGGGGCAGATTTCTTTACTTTCTTCTGAAATTTAGCCAGACTGGAGTGAAACCCATCAGCAGTTATCCTTTATCTTTCAACAGCAACAAAAAACATCCCAGGACATGAAGAATTACATATTCAATAGAATCCTTTAAGGATGCTCATAAGTAAAAGCCTGTATTTACCACATAGCAGACTTGGAATAGAAGTGAGCCTCCTCATCTTACAAAAAGTACATCATTATAATTACACTCTATACTTGTGTAGTTTCTTTTACATTTTACAGACTTAAAAAAGTTATTTCCAATTTATATTGGAAAACTGTGGTTCCTGGAGATGAAGTGACTTGTATGAGATCATAGCAGAGGTGGGAAAAAAGTGGGGCCTCTTGAGTTTTGGTGTATTCATTCTCTTCTAAACAGTACAACTTTTCTGCCTTCATTAATACACTTACTGGTTCCATATTTACGTTGACATAGAATGCCACACACACAGCAGGTGTTAAAACGCAATATGCTGAGTGTAAAAAATGTCAAACATCGAGATGAATCCTGGCAAACATAGTCAATTATTTCAGTATTTTCAAATTGTTCACATTTTTGGCATTGTGAGTTTGAAAAATTGAAAAGCACATTGCCCCCATCAGCAATACAGCATTACCTAGAGAGTCGGTAGCCACTTGAGGCACTAGATCAAGTATGCAGGGAGGAAGTCGTGTTCTCAAGGCATTTACCCTTGGTCAGGGACTCTTCTCAGGTTGAAGAGAGTAACCATATACTGTGAGTAAAGGATCTTTGGCATGATTCCCCCTCCTCTGGGATGGAAAAAGTTGTCAGAAAACTAGTTTGGAGCAAGGGCATATTGCCTCTAGTGAGGCTTGCTGACTCAACCTTTAACGGGGTCTCTCAGAGTTTTACCGGGTAGCCTCACAGACTATTGGCTGTGGGACATGATGCTTTTTTTGGTGCTCTTTAATTTGTTTATTTCAAAGATATTTATCAAACACTTACTATTTGCCAAGCAGCTTTGGGAATTGGGCATATAGTACTGAACAAGACAGATAAAGGCCCTTCCCTCTTGTAGTTTTCAAACTAATATAAATCTGGACTTCTAGGAGCGAGTCTCACAGTTTTGGGCTAGTGTATGAAAAGGAGTAGAAAAATTATTAATATGTGCACATTGAAATGAGGATCATTTGAGCACAGTGACATGCTGTGGAAGTGGGCTTTGTCATTTAAGGAAAGCTCTAGGATTTTAAACTGAATAACAAAGTGCTAAAGAAGGAATGGAATTGAAAAATAGCCTAAGAAAAAAGTATGCGTAAAAAAACATATTGACAAGTTCTTTTGTTTTGTTTTGTTTTGTCCCGCCCCCCCCCCCCCCCCCCCCCACCCCCTGGGCTGAAGCAGAGGGTAGAGTAAAGGAGTATTGGGTTAGGGTTCATGGGTAGGGGAAATTAAGCCCCAGAGTATAGTTACAGTGTCTGTTTTATCATAGTCTGAGAAATCTGCTTTGATGAGAGCAAGTACAAGTTGTATTGGGAGCAGGGAATTAAATGCTTAGGTTTGCCCTTACAGAAATCTTGACAAAAGAGGGAGTAGCTCTAAAAATAGGAGGATAGAGGAATGGGATATTTGCCAAAGAGGCAAGCACATATGGAGGTTAATGTCAGAGAGTGAGGAAGAGATGGAAATAATCTGAATATAGGATCCTGGAAGTTAGTTGAGAGAAAGGGCATTATCAAGGGTCAGTGTCCCAGTAATGGATTAAGAGTATTGTGTTTTATACATGACAGCAAGGGCTCTGCACCAGCATTCCCTTACCAGGCTCCGTGTTAATCCGAGGCCCCCATTTGGAAGTTAGCTGACCCTGGTTAAAAGTGGGATCCCTCGCCTTGGAGCAGTGAAAATGTTTATTAGCCTCAAAGACTGATTATGCTGGGTCCTTATTTGCCTGATTAATCTGCCAAAGGTTAACTGTTGAAGGTTAAGGAGGTGAATGTGTCATTCCAAGATGTCAGATGGGAAAAAGACAGAACAGAAGTGTCTTTTCTGTATATACCACTCATTTGTCAGTCATCGTTATCAGCCTGCTTTACTTCTTTATGCTGGACCTAGACTTCATGCTTCTTGGTGACTTTGTATATCCCACCGAATCCTAGCAGAGTGGACATTTAGTAGCTATTTGCAGTATGATTAACAGTAAGTACATCTAACCCAAAGTAAGGAGATGAAATGTAGTCCCGGATACCACACCATGTTTAGGCTCCCATATGGTCAGGAGCTCCAAGGTTTCACCTAAATGTCATCTCCCATAGAGCCGACTAGACTTTCCTTTCTAGCCTGTGACCGGGATGAGACCACACCTCAGGCTGCTCCTGGCTGCAGACAGGCGGTGCCTTAATATGCACAAAGCAATCTGCAGATGGGGCATCAGCCTGCCTTCTGTGGCATAATTCCTATGGACAACCTAACATGGGGATTCAATAAAAATGTACATATATTCGGTGAAGAATGCAACAACAAATGAAGGAAACCCTTGCCTGCCTTTGAAATGGGTGGACCCTGCAACATTGGTCTGTTTGAAGTGGCATCCTAACCCATATGCAGATGCTTCATTTCTGTCTGCCATTACTGGACAAGAGCACTAAGTCCTGATAAAACACATCATTCGCCATGAGCATATCTTCTCAGTTTTTAAGCTTTCCTGATGTGCCGTTATTGCTGCTGTGTTTTCTATTTTATGTAGGTGGTAGCCCTTGGAGAGGTACCAGATGGGACTGTGGTTACTGTCATGGCGGGTAACGATGAAAATTATTCTGCTGAACTCCGAAATGCCTCTGCTGTTATGAAAAACCAAGTAGCAAGGTTCAACGATCTGAGATTTGTGGGCCGGAGTGGACGAGGTAGGTCTCTGATTTTTAATATTAGTAAGGGAATAAACACGTTAGGATCCTCTGATGACATGTAGACTAGTCTGTATACAAATCAGCACCCTCTTCTACTGAACTGAGTTATTGAAGGTTTTACTTAAATATGTCCAGATGAAGTGGGGTGTTTTTCTGAGTACTCAGGCCTTTTTCATTTGTTTTATGATATTGAATATTCAAACAGGGTTTTCAGAGAACTCTTTCCTAATTTCATTGGGTGTGAGCGCATAAGGTGGAGAGAAGAATAGTTGGAGGTTCAAGCTATAAATTATGAGGAGCCAAATAACTGAGTAAATTTAGTGGCAAAGGGGAAAGAAAAAGGAATGCATTGGATCAATTTCCTCATAATATCACTTTTGCTCTAAGTGGTAGCAAGGACAGTTGGTATACTGCACTTCACTTATCACACATGTTACCTCTGTATGAGTTAATTTATTCTTATGATAAAACTCTTTAAAAATCATAGTTTTTTTTAAACAAAAGTCTTTTCATTTGAATAAATGAATAATGTGTTACTTGTGTTAGAATGACTATATCGTCGCCTAGACAGATGAATGATCAGGACTTGAAATATTTCCACATTATTTAAGGGTCTACAACACCATCTGAATGCTAATATTCAAATGTTAGGAATCCTTTAAAAAGATCATAAAACAGAAAATAATCCCTTTTAGGTTTTTTATAGCTATTTTATAGGAATGTTTTTAAAAAAGTCTCTAAGGAAACTGATTTTTGGCTTTATTTACTTATTGTATAGAGAGACTTTTAATAGTCATTCTTTAGAAGCATTATGTTCATTTATTTATTTATTGAATCTAATATTTCCATTTTAAATATTTCAATAATAAGAGAGAAAATAGACCACTTTAAGATTAAGGTGAAATAAATTATAAAGACCTATAGAGTTACTCCAACCCAGGTTTGAATTAGGAAATGAGAAGCATCAATTTTTTAAACCATGTTCAGTAATTGCTCTTTAGTTTGGATCAGATGTCAAATTATTACCATTGTAAAAACTTGATAAGGGAAATTCAAGCAAGACTGTTTCCGATGAGTAGTTTTAGTTTACTTTCTAGGAACAGGGCCAAGAAGTTGTACTTTTTAACTTAAAATAAAATGATGCATGCTAATGAGATACTGTCACTGAAAGTTTGAAATGAAATGAAGCTCAGGGCCTATGGTAGGTAGAATCAAAATTAAAGGGGTTATTTCTGCATCAGGGTTAGTTTACTTTCATAAAACAAAGACACTTCCGCTCTCACTATTGACTGATTAGGTGTGAAGTGTGTATGTGTATGTGTTCATTCTTTTTTTTCTCTCTCTCTTTCAGTTATTGGTGCAGGTCCATAGCACCATTAAGCTTTTTTTTTTTTTTTTTCCTAGTAGGAATCAAGAAAGATTTGAACATGATGATATACCTGTATGCTCTGAAGTACATTGTTCTTCTTATGTAATATTACTTTGTTGTTAACTAGAGTAATGAATTTTAGTATCTCAAAGCTTGGGCATTGTACTTTTTTTTACTTTACAGATTCAAGCTAGTGCTTTCATTTATCTTGCTTTTGTATTATGTAGATGCTGCATAACTTTTCTCTGATCAATTTGAGTAGAAACTATGGCAAAGTGATAGTGTACTTTGTAAACCCTCAACATATTTATTTAAGGAACTTCAAAGAGAAACAAAGGGTGTGCACTGTTTTACTATATTGGCTTTCTGAGTTTTGGCTGGTTTCCCAAATAGCAATTTTTATATTTAAAAAAAAAAAAGACAGACTTAACTGCTTGCAGACTTTTCACGCATGGAAGATGAAGAAAGCTTCTTTTGATGAAGTGTAATTATGTCCAAACAGAGCTGACCCCCTCCCCCTATATTTCTTATGATCTTAACTGAAGAAAGTAGGATTTTTCCTTTGAAGCAGCCGGGACTTGGTGGAGGATCTGAAATGCTACAGTCTGCTGCCAGAGGCAGGATGGAGAAATTGGTCCAGACTTGTCTTTGAGACTTAGATGGGGAGTGGGGGGAGCGGGTGGAGAGAGAAAGAAAAATTGATTTATCACTAATAATAGATTTTTATATCACTACATTAACATTATATGAAAGGAAACAGTAATATCAAGCTGAAATGAAGAGCGAAATAGGACAGAGAACATTGATAAGGGATACCACTCTTTGGGGAGAAAAAAAAAAGGTCAGTTTTTCGGTGGCAGGAAGCTCTTTAACCTGCCTGTGTACCTGACCTGCTTTCTAACAGACTCTTTCTAGCGTCCTCTTTGATTTTCACAGTTCTGTATTTCTCTTAAGTTATTAAGTCTGGATCAGCACGCTGCTACCACTGTTATTTTCCCCCAGCTATTTAAACATTTCTCTTTTCAGTAGCATTTGAAAAATAACACCAAGTTCCCCAAATCACTATAGTTTTTCTTTCCACTGGTAGAAATAAAAACTCTCAGAAATTGAAAACCAGTTTTGGATTTATCAAGGCGTCATATCACTACTTACTTTGGCTTTAGGGGTTATCTCCTGACCACAACTTCTGGAAGTGCTTTGGAATAGAAGTAGAACATCAGTGAAACAGCTAGGAGTGGCTTATGTGTTCTCCTTGTCTTTTGTATTTTAAACGGAAGAATGGAAAGTGCCTTGGGTCCTTAAGCTTTCTTGGTGTGCATCCTCACTTTGGACATCAAGCGTGCTGCTTTTAATTCACAAGCATTCTGAAAAGCACCTATGGTATACAGAGCCGGGGACTTTGTCAGTTTAGGCTGCAATCCCAGCTTACAGTCTTAGCCCTCCTGCTGACTGTTCCTGACAGCCCCTCAGGTTAGGTGGGAATTGACTTTTAATGGCAGTTCCTATGTTTATTTTAGAAAGAAATATATGAATGATACAGTAAGAGCCTGCATTTTAAAGTAGGAGCCTGAATTGTTATCATTTTATAGAAAGTGATAAAAAGTGGGATTTGGAAAAAGTTTTTTTTTAACATTAAGGAAATAATAAATACTCACATAAACAATTGACTTAGGAAATGTATTATTATGTATAAGGTGGAGAACCAATTACCTAGATGGGTGGTAGTTTCTGGAGCACTACCTTCATGTTCTTCCTGAAGGAGCACAAAGCAGGGGAAAGAACCTCCTTGATTTTTGTTTTAGTTGTTAAAGTACATCTTGATCCTTAGGATTTGATTTTAGAAGACTGTAGTCATTTCCTCCTTCCAAGCCCACTTCTCTTAAAAAGAGGTCTTCATAGAAAACTGGTTCCACTTTGAACACTTAGATGCTTTATCCTTACAGAGTGAATTCTGTATTTGGCTTTTGTCCCTCCATGAGGTGTTTCTCTGAATTTGGATCAGCATCAATGACGTTTAACATCCTATGTTAGTTCCAAAGGTCTCAAATGGAAATATTCTCAGAACCAGTTGAAATAAATTCATGGACAGTAGCTCTAGCAGGTTATTTACAGACGTTAAAGACACTTGGGATATATACTAGTACATCCTCGATATATTGAGATTAGCCAGGGATGACAACTACTTTCCAAGAGATGCAGTTCTGACTCACAACCATTGATATAACCCAGGATGGCATCTTTTTATGGTTTCATGTAAATTAACTTTCGGGCCTAGGGATTCCGCCTGTTCACTCCTCCAGACAGATCTCCGCATTGTGTTGAGGTCCTGACCTGGATCCAGTGGCTTTCTATTCAACTTTCTAATCTTGATTTCTGTGGGTTTTAAGTTTTCTGTAACTAGTTTAGACTCCTGGCTGTCTTATTCTTCTGGTTAGTTTTAATGTATATAATAAATCCTGTTCTCTAATGAGATAATTAAACCACTTACATCCATGTAACATCCAGTATATAATAATGAGCTATGATATATTAATGACACTAAGAATAAATGCTTTCATCATCTTGGCCAAGATAGGGTGTTAGTAGATTTATATTTACTGTTTCTTGGTCTTATAGAGTATATTGGGACACATGTAGAAATAAATTATCTATTAATTTTTTTAATGTTTTCTGGCAATGTTAAAAAGTAGAGCATTCATTGTGGGGTCTGGAAGAACTAGGTTCAGATTCTGACTTTATCCACTTATTAGCTGTGTGGGTAAATGACTAAAGCCTTTTCATATGTGAAAAGAAGGTGATAAACTTAACTGATAGGATCAAATGAGGTCGTGTGTATGAACCTGGCACTTCATAGGTTTCTAATCAATATTCATCTTCCCCTTCCTTGCATTCCTGTGTTTTCTTTCTTTTCCCCCCCCCTTCTCTTGGGTATAGAAAAGTATAGCTAAAGAGACTTAAAACTATATATCCTGAGTAACAAATGATGTGTGTCTTAAACATATTTTAGGAACTTATATGGTTTGGGTTGAAAAGAAAACCCATTCACTAGACTTGACAGTCAAAGACCTGTTCCACATTAAGCCTTGTATATAACCTGTTCCATATTAAGCTTTGAAAAGATTGCATTAAACTTTGCATTGATACATATTGTTTCAGATTTGTGTTTTGATTTAATACCCTCAGCTTTCAGTAAAGGGAAAAAACAGTCTCTGACCAAAAAACAAAGCAAAGCAAAATGAGCTTTTTAAAGGTCTGTTACAGACCAGGCTAAATGAGTACTCTGGCCTGAGATTGCTGAATGTTTTATTGAGTCACTGTTTCACGCCCACCTTTTCCTGTCTTGTAACAGTTTGCAGTTTTGACTATCTGACATGACTAACCGTTGCAAATCTAACTGATTACAACTGTCAGTGAGTCTGTGTAACAGAGTCTGGTATCCTCTGCTGGAGAAAGAAAGAAACCCTAATCTGCTACCAAACTTTTCCCTGTCTTTCCCCCTCCATTCATCACTTGTAGTTCATTAATGAGAAACATCAGATGTAATATTTCCATGAAGCACACCCTCTGCTAAAAGCAAAACTTCATATTTATATTGGGAGGTGTCCTGTACATTTAGCAAAAATAAGTCACTGTCAGGGAGTTATTTGAAGATTTAGCAGCAAGGATGTATGTTAGGGGAGGGGTGGGCAGGGAGGAGAAAATCTTTGTTCCAGTAATGATGAAATCATCATACCACAGGCACATTAAGGCCCGGACAGGAGACACTGGCTCCTGTTAAAATGATTCCCATAAGAACCTTCCTCTTTCATCTTCTTATTGTAGTGCAGTTGAGCAAATGAAATGCTAAAGCCATGTGAAGTAAATAACATAATCAACAGTGATTTACTATTGTTCTCTCAAGGGGTCATGACCTAATCCTAAATAAAGACTTCTAAAATTGTCTGTGCTTGGATGTGTTCCTGATGTTGGAGAAAACTGAAAGGAAGAGAACCTCTTCAAGTGGACCAGGGTTTTTGTTTTCATTACAACTATTGCTACTGAGCAGGTTTTCCTTTCCTTTTTTTTTCTTTCTTTTCTTTTCTTTCTTTCTTTCTTTTTTTTTTTTTAGATTGGAGCTGCCTTGTATGGTACTACAATGAAGATGAAGCTCTCAACACTCAATGAGTTCACTAACTTCCTAGAGTGGCCATCAAAGAGATTCTATCTTAGAATAAGGCGCCTTATTTGTCTTTGTTTCATTACCAACTCAGAGATAACTTAGATGAAGTTTGCAGATCTGTGCTGTTATATTGTCATCGGTATTATCTTTTTATACTCACCATGGATTTTTCTCTTTTACATCTGCAGGCAAGAGTTTCACCTTGACCATAACTGTCTTCACCAATCCTCCCCAAGTAGCCACCTATCACAGAGCTATTAAAGTTACAGTGGATGGACCCCGGGAACCCAGAAGTAAGTCCTTGCCTTCCTGTTGGAAATGGTAATAGAGTTTGCACAGACCCTTTGAGGAAATTATCCCAAATAAGGTAGTGCTACTTCCATGTAAACAGTTTCTTTGTGAAGTTTGCTATCTGCATGTATTTTTAGTGAGGGACAGTTAGTACAACTTCACAGATGGTAGAAAAAGAAATCATACTCTTAACCTTTGCCACAAAATTGCTAAGGCCTACATAACTTTGAGAAATGAGTAACTATTTTCTAAGAGATTCTACTCATCCACTGTACCCACTATTCAGGGCAGATCAGACCCATGAGAGCTGAGGAAGAAAATAATAAACTGAAAACTCTTGAGCTTAGTCAAAAAGCATCTGCGTATGTTTCCCATGGTCTAAGAATGTGTTTTAACTTTTTACCTCGCCCACTCAATTCCCTTTATAAAGAGCACACTGCTTAAT
This sequence comes from Myotis yumanensis, assembly GCF_028538775.1. Classification (NCBI taxonomy): domain Eukaryota; kingdom Metazoa; phylum Chordata; class Mammalia; order Chiroptera; family Vespertilionidae; genus Myotis; species Myotis yumanensis. The sequence goes on along the minus strand of NW_027223757.1, from coordinate 82,599,430 downwards.
TACAAAGAATGTATTTGCAAACGATAACTTGCTTGATTGTTACAACACTGTTGTTTGGTCATGTTCTAGTAATTGTTATAGATAGTTTCTTTTAACATATAGAGTCCAACCAGGTTTAAATCCATCTTGGTTTATTTGTCTGTCTGGGCATCCAGAAGGTTTAATTAACCAGCAGCAGTTTAAGGAAGTGCACATAATTCGTTTGGGCTAACATACATTTTCCTCCTAAATCTGAATTGAAACTGGTTTGGTTTCCCCCTCCCCCAAACTGATTTGAACAGACTTGACATAGCAGCATTTAAATGTATTTAGAGATTAACGATCATTTGCCATATACAACATTAAAAATTCTGTGCCAATGGAAACATCGCATAGGACTCTGCCTTTGATGAGTGAATACATCGGAGACCTAGCCATTGTGTTCAGAGTTTAGTTTGGTTTGTGTGGGGGTACACCTGGCAGAAATATTTGTTATATAACAATACACCTGCCTAGACAGGGAGCGTGGCATCTCCTTTCTTCCCCTAAAACCGAGAGAAAAGGGCTGGTGAATGGTGCCTCGGCCCAAGTGGGAGCATACGGTGCCTTCCGTTCCTCCTGCGGCTGTCTCTCTTCACAAAAGCTGACTGCTTGCCTGAACGAGGGAGGTTTCCTGCCTCAGAAGCCAGTCTTTGAGGTTTTTCTTTTCTCCTTTCATGTGTATGGCTTTCTTCCAGGTTACAATGTTGGGTCAGTGCTGGCCCTGTCTGTTCAGTTTGAGAAGGTCCGATTAGGCGCTAGCCATACACTTGTCTCCGGCTGCACCAAGTCTTCATGCCTAGGGGCCAGTGGTTACGCAGTGCAGGGGAACAGAACAGAGCAGGGCTGTCTTGCCCGGTTCGGGGACTTGCCTGACTTTTCTGGACTGCCATAAACCTGGGGTGATGCCTTACGATGGGAGACATCTTCTAACATTTGATCTAATTAGCCCTTGAGTTCCTGAAAAGGCAGGGACATCCATTTTAGTAAGGCACAAAGCAGGAGAGTAGTCTTTGAACATTTAGCCCTACGAATACTTATCTTTTAAAGATGTTTCCTGCCGATCTCAGCTGCTTTTCTTAGTTCTTGGAAAAACCATTATTGTGCATGTGTGTGCGTGTGTCTCTGTGTGTGTGTGTCTCTGGGTATGTATCTGTGTGTGTTCATACACTCAAGACTTGATGCTTAAAAGCTGATGAGTGGGAGAGGAAACAGGGAAGGGTGGGTGCTGCCACATTCTGAAAGATGTGACAGAAGGCAGCATTGGGAAAGTTACTTCTCTTTCAAGTGAGGATAACATGACTTTGTTCCAAAGAGGCTGTTGGCAGTATTAATTAGTGGATGGGCTCAATGCCCTGTAAAGGCAAACAAGTGAGGATTAGGGGTAGCAGCGGTAGATGGTATGTGTGTGACCTGAGATCAAGCTGTGGGTGCTGCTGAGGGTGTGAGGGGGAAGCAGATACAGATCTCGAGTGGCCGACTACTGCCCTAGATCAGCCTGAGTGACATTTCTCCAGAACCAAAAGTATCTGTGAAAATGTGACATCATTTCTCTGACATCATGAAGTGACTAAGTGTCCGGATATAGGGATGGGTCTGGTATCAGTAACATCTTAACCCTACAACCTGGACCTGCCGTGCTGGGTTATTTCCTTCTGCCCTGCTCTTGGCCACCCTGGGCACGAGATGTAGTGTTGCATGCTTCCCAATATCGTTCTTTAATTTTGAGACTCACAGATGTGGAAAATGCCCAAGATTTTCAATTTTTTCAACTGTGAGCATAGTAGGATTTTGATGGATTAGTGTGTGTATATAATGTTAAATGATAAAACTTCTAGAACAGCGGTTCTCAACCTGTGGGTTGCGACCCCTTTGGGGGCTGAACGACCCTTTCACAGGGGTCGCCTAAGACCATTGGAAAACACATATATAATTACATATTGTTTTTGTGATTAATCACTATGCTTTAATTATGTTCAATTTGTAACAATGAAAATACATCCTGCATATCAGATATTTACATTATGATTCATAACAGTAGCAAAATTACAGTTATGAAGTAGCAATGAAAATAATTTTATGGTTGGGGGTCACCACAACATGAGGAACTGTATTAAAGGGTCGCGGCATTAGGAAGGTTGAGAACCACTGTTCTAGAACATGGTTTGGCAAACTTTTTCTCTGAAGTGCCAGATAGTAAATACTTTCAGTTCTGCGGCCATATGATCTCTGCTACGAGTACTCCCTTCTGCCATTGTAGCTCAAAGGCAGCCTTAGCCAATACATAAATGAATGCTTGTAGCTGTGTTTCAATTAAACTTTATTTATAAAACCAAGCGATGGGTCAGACTTGGCACACAGGTTGTCGTTTGTCAACTCTTGCTCTAGATCAGCGATTTTCAAATAGCATGCTACAAGAATTTTTAAAACATGCAATACCTGACCTCTTTTCCCTTAGATTGTCAAATAAAAAAAATGACAACAGCCAACACAACAATAGCTGTCTGGCGTGAATGAATCAAAATTATACCTTTTTTTTTTGTCAGATTGGTAAAAACATAATCTATTTTTTGGTGTACCACAGAATTTTAGTAATGTGTGCCGTGAGATGAGAAAGGTTGAACATCGCTGCTCTAGATTTCAGAAAGGTTTATTTTATTGATTGTTAACCGAGAAGGGCTATAGAAAAAGGCTTTTATGAGGGGGGGAAAAAAAAGACAATTAATGCAATTGTTTTAGCTCCTCTCCCACAAAATTATAATTCTTTAAGTAATGGTTGTCATAGAAATAGTGTACATCTGTTTATTACTCTAATGGTTTGAAGTTGAGGATCCTGCACTATTGATTCCTGTAAAGGAATTTCACTCTTTGAAGAGACTCCTTCTGGTAGATCAGCCATTTGAACAAGGACAAGTTCTGGGTTAACTGGCTGGGTCTTTATTCGGCATAGCTTAGTGACTAAAGGTGTGGGCTTTGGTGTCCAGCTGTCTGGATTGAAATCCCAGCTCCACTTACTAGTAGTACGGTGGTAGGCAAGTGACCCAACTTCTCTTTGCCGCAGTTTGCTCATCTGTTCAAAGCAGAATACTAATAACAGTATCTTCTCCATCAGTTGCTGTAAAGATGTTAAATGCTGTGGTGCATGTGAGATGCGTAGGGCAGTGATGGTCATGGAGTGGGTGCTCACTACGTGTTGGCTTTTATTACAGCAGTTTCCTTCAGTGCCAGGCGCTTGTTGAGGGTTTTGCTTATAGCCTGCGTCCAGGAAATAGATACCATCTAAATTCAGTTCTCCAGTGAATTATTTTTTTTTTTCCCTTGCAGATGGCTTTACTAATTTCTGCTCATTAGTACATGACACTAATAAGTGTTATACATTGTGTCTTGAGCAGGGATCCATGCTGCCTGGAGACAGCTGTGCAGAGCTGATGACTTTGCAGCAAGGCAAAGTCCGAGAGAGGATGCTAGGGCCCCAATGCCCCCTCTGAGGCCCTGGTTATCAACACATCTGCCAAAACTTGCTTTTCACTCAAAAATCAGAATGGTTTTATCCTTCTGTGTTTTCTGTCTCTGGCAGCTGAACCGGCGCTGTCACATCACAAACAACTTCTCTTCTTAATATACACATCTGGCGTTGGCAGTTGGACTCACTTCATAAGAGCACATGATCATCACTCATTACAAGATTAAAAAGTACCCCATGGCATCATTGATGTTTTTTAACTTTGATCTTTCGCAGTTGTGATTCATCTCAGTTATAAAACTTCCCTTTAAAGGAACATAGCCGATGACTTATTAGAACCTTCATCTTAAGTAGCGTAAACATGAAAACGGTGCACATCTTTACAAAATGCCATTTATTTTCTTTGCCAGCTTATCATTTTAAGACATGACATCATACTTAAGATCCCAAATTTGTAAGTCTTGTGTTTAGGCAGGGGGTGTTGACCTCCTGTTGGCAAGTTAGCTCTGAGGAGCAACTGCCGTGTGTTCGCCAGCCGGAGAAGTGCGCGGAGCAGCGGCAGCAACAGTAATGCATTTGGAGACCTGACCCTTTTACACATCCGTTTCTATTAGGATCCTGTGTTGCATGGATGCACTGGCTTCCAACTGTGGTCTGATTGAAAGGATTTCTACCAGAAGGTGAAAACTGGGTTAGCAGTGTCCTATTCTATGTCGAGGGAAGAGGACTGATGGTAAAGGCGTTGTTGGCTGTGCAGGGGATGGAAAGATAAGCTGCCTTACACGGTCAGCATCCTTTTACCTCTCTTGCCTCTTTTCCAGTTATCTATTGCTAGATAACACCCATCCCAAGACCTAATGGCTTAAAACAACAACAACCATTTTACTATTTCTCATGATTCTGCGGGTTGACGGATTCATCTGGGTGGGCGTTCTGCAGTCTCGCTTGGGGTCTTTCATGTGGCTGCGGTAAGATGGTAGCTGATGCTGGAACATTCACGATGGCCTCGTTCACATGCCTGGTGCCTTGGTGGGGTGTCTTCAAGGATAGGCTTGGCTGGAATGATGGACAGCGGGGCCTTTCTCTTTCCACGTAGTCCTAGAGCCTTTCTCTCTCCACCTGCCTCTCATGTGGTCTCTCCATGAGGTATGTCCGGCAATGTCTGACTTCTTACATGGCAGCTCAGGGCTCCCTAAGGTGCAAAAGTGGGGAGATGTCAGGCCTTCCAAAGCCTTCTTAAGGCTCAGAACTGTCATGGAGTTACTGCCTTCAGACGCTGGGTAAAGCCAGATACAGGGGCAGCCTAGAGTCAAAGGGAAGAATCCCCACAAAGATGTGAATGATGGGGGTAGAGTTTCATTGAATCTCCAATAACAGCAACTTCCATAAGTGCTTCGATGGCAAATGTCATTGCTGCAACAGGAGAAATAATTGTTTTGAGGTGCCATTCTCTGAAAGGCCTCTTGACTTTTTAATCTGGGGGTCATTTAGAGTTCTACAAGGTGACTCCAAGTTTCCATTATAGCAGCTTCGTTCTTAATTTGGTAATTATCAGACAAATTACCTTGAGGTGCTTGGTATTAGCAGGTCAGTATCAAGCTGAGCCAGATCAATACTCGTGTGAGAGGAAAACATTAGACATTTGAACATAGGGAGGTTATTAGCTTGCCTGGCAACATGGAAAGCCTGTAGCAGAAGTATTTTAGGAATCCTCAAGTGGACAAGCCCGAGGTTTTATACTTTACTAGAGGCCCGGTGCAGGAAAATTCGTCCCTCAGCCCGGCCTGCACCCATGAGCCTGGCGTCTGGCTGAGTGGCGCTCTCCCTTTGGGAGCGCACTGACCACCAGGGGGCAGCTCCTGCACTGAGCGTCTGCCCCCTGGTGGTCAGTGCACGTCATAGCAACCGGTTGTTCTGCTGTTTGGTTGATTTGCATATTAGCCTTTTATTATATAGGATGTCACCCAGCTTTGAAAATTCTCACTTGCCAGCACACCTTCAAACTGGATACCTAACACAGGTGAGTGGGTTTCTAAGAAATTTGTGTCATGCCCCAAGGAAGGAATTCATAGTTACTGCCACAGAGAGACCAAAGCCAGCATCTGTGTACTTACTGCTGGGTTCCTGCTGTTCATCACTGACCAGCCATCCACTGGGACCTGGAGAAGCCCCGCCTTTTCTTTCCCAGGGACCTGGCTTCTTTACTGCAGGCGTAGAGTGCAGGGCTGCACTGCTGTTCTGCTTGGCCCCGCTGTGACTTCAGCAGGGCCGACACGTAGGTGAGTGAGCGGTTACCGGGAAGTGCGAGGTGATGTTTGTGTATCTAGGACAGCCTCAGCACCCGGCTTCACTCAGCTTGTTGGGCTGAAGGCCCTGCAGCCAGGCTGTGCTCTTTTCCTGTTTGCTTCTCCCCACCTGTGCCCAATTCATCAACGTATTTTTATTTTTATTTTTTTAGAGAACATTTTATTCTTCCCTATTCGCGAGGCACTTCCGCTTGCAGACATTTTACCGCCTCAGCTGAAGGTAGCAGACTTAAACAAAGCAGGGTGGTCTGGACACAGCATCGCCTCATTTTCTCTCATGCTGTTCCACCCAGCTCTGAGGCTGTTCTCCAGCCCAGTAAAGGGTGGGGAGAGTGAGGGCTGGGCATGCTCTCTTCCTCATTCCAGACGATGTCAGTGACAGCTCGCTTTCCTCCTGCACTGCTCTGCATCCCAGCTGGGTGAAGGCGAGGCTTCGCATGGTGGCTGGATACCTACCTCACGCCCTTTGTTTGTGCGCCCAGGGTGGGTGTGTGTGTAGAGGTTGGTCATGTGTAAAAGAAGGCAGAGACCATCTAAAATGTGTTGGATGGAGGGATAGCAGGAGAATATTTTTAAGGTTATTTGATACCTCCGGACACAGTTCTTACATTCACATTCTTGCTGTCTGTGAAGACAATTTGAGAAAAACTTGATAGGCCTTGTACCATACTTGTGATGCCACAGGCCTGAATTTTAGTCCTTAGCCTAAAATTGGAAAAAACCACAGAAAAAAAGCATTGGAAAAGCCCTGAACTTCTCGACTTGCAGACTCTGGTTCCATACTGTCTCTGTGCCCAAGGAATGGACATTGCGGGTAAAGGCTGTATGTTGATATTTACAGGACAGCAAATGTAAGCAGCAGCTTGATTGTCATCAATATTAATTATTTGGTCCCTAGTATAGAAAACATTGTTGAAAACCTTTGACTTGAGAGGCGAATAACAGTTAAAAAAAAACTGCCCCCCTTTCCCCTTTCTTTAAGGAGAATGGAGAAGGGGGGGTCAGAGCTCTGGTGGAGGTTAGGTCTGGTGGTCGGTGGAATGTGCTCTTGAGAAGAGCAGTTTTTAATCTCTTTCAGTACTTTTGGTTGTTGACTGCCTGTCAGGAGCTGGGAAGATGGCCAAGAAGGAAATGACACATCGAGAGGCATTTTTGTGTGTTGTGCAACAGTCTGGATCTGATGCAAGGATATATGGCCTGTTTACACATTCCTCCGCGAGCAGACTGCATGGCAGTAATTTAATTCAGCAGCACATGGCATGCTGTAGCAAGGAGCTGTGGCCCTCACATCCTTTCATGGCAAATTATCACAGCCGTTAAAACATGCTCGTGGCCCTCCTTTGCACTCTCCCCTGGCTCCCCGGTTCTGAATGTGCTTTCTCATTGTATTGGGCTTGTGTTAACAAGGAGCCCTGGCTTTTACAATAAGAGCACACTTTCCACATGCGTGCGTTCCAGCTGATAGATTTAGTCTAAATATAGCTCGGCAGCTTTTCCAGCGGTGTGTGTTCTCTGAAAACACACGTATACTCCATCCAAATGTGTCAGTAGTTTGTACCTTGGTGTAGTCAGAAAGCATTCATTCTTTTTTAAAAAAATATATTTTATTGATTTTTTACAGAGAGGAAGGGAGAGGGATAGAGAGTTAGAAACATCGATCAGCTGCCTCCCGCACACTCCCCACTGGGGATATGCCCGCAACCAAGGTACATGCCCTTGACCGGAATCGAACCTGGGACCCTTGAGTCCGCAGGCTGACGCTCTATCCACTGAGCCAAACCAGTCAGGGCGAAAGCATTCATCCTTAAAAGAGTGTTAGGGACTTGAGAGATTTGTTTGTTTGTTTACTTATTTATTCATTTGAAAATAAAATTTCCTTCCCCAAAGAGATCATTTCTGCTAGCTCACCGAACTACTTTGCTTCTATTTTGTTTGTCCTGAAGCATTTTCTTCAGGACTGGAGCAGAGGCGAATAGGATAAACTTAGAAATAACAGAGAAAAGGGATTCATTGCGTTGCTCTTCCTCTTTGCACTGTCCCTACCCAGCATATTTATGGGATACACGAGGATGTCAACGAAAGCACATCTTTGGTCTTCACATAAAATCGCAAAAGTTTTGTAGAAAATAATTGATCATGCTTTTCGAGTCACTTTTGAAAATTAAGAGAGTGCGTAGAAGCCATTTAGATGAAGGATATTAATTTAAGGTCATATGCAGCAGTTCGAGTAGGAGACTGCATTTGGGATGTGTGCTGAAATAGCAAAGGAAGGGCTCTCTGTTCCTCCCCAACTTTCCCTGCCACTGTGCAAGGGTGGCTACAATCTATGTGCTAGTAAACAAAAGCACAGCATTAAAATTTAGGATAAAGGCTTAAATCCAAGGACCCCTAGAAAAGCTAACTCAGACTTCAAGTCATAGTCAGGTAAAAATAAGTGACCTAGAATCCTTTGTTGGGGCCAGGTTTGGGGAGATAAAAGGAGAGGGAAGTCCTGGGCCCCAGAAGGTGAACAGTAGGTCAGGTGTGCAGGGAGGGCTCTTGACGGCCTTGAGGGCAGTCTTTGCCAACCGCGGGCATCACAGCGTTCCTGCAGGTCGGCCATAGCCGTGTGGGGTCCTGATGCTTTTCAGAGCTGGTGCGCTACTAAGAGCACAGGATGTAATTTCAAGTGTCAATTTTTGGTTTTCATATTCCTGTATTTCCCTCATTTTGCTAATAGTTTCTTTTTACTGAGTATTTCTTACCCAGCTTTGCTCTAGATACGGGCCAGCTTTCTTCTCTGCTGGTTTGAAAATTATTTATCGTAATAAAATTACTCACGATCTCTGCCCACCTCTGGAATAATTTAGCATCTTTTAAAGCATCGTCTAACCCTCTCTTCTAATGTTCTGGTCTTATATTGTCATCCTTTTTTTTTTTTACAGTCCCTGGGTTAGGCATCACCACTGTTCAAACTGTTTATTTGCTCTTTGTCTATATGCTGATTGAGTTGTTTGCTCACTGTTCCTTCTTGCACCTCAGTTCTTCCTTTAGGAGGCAGTTTTCTTTCTCTTGAGGTAGATCCTTCGGTGGTTCTCCAGTAAGAGCCTGTTAGTGTAGCCTCAGCGTTTGATCCTGCAAGTGTCAGCTCTGTGAAGACCAGCTGCCCGCCTGAGGGGAGTGGAGGGGCGCCCTGCTGCAAGCCTGTCTGCTCCGAGTGCCCGAGAACCACACTGCTGGTCATTCCTTTTGTGCTAACATTATCAGGCTCGTTGGAATGGTATTTAAGGGAATGGAACACAGGACAGATCTATTTTCATGGGAGATGGATGGAAGGAAATGTCTGCTCGCCTTTCACCCTGGGGAGCTCTGAAGAGTCCAGGGCCAGCTGGTGTACAGGTGGGAGGGAGTGTTCCCGCAGAGGGGGAGAAGGCAAAGAAAGGGGCGTACGCGGAGGAGATGAAATCCCCCACTTTACCGTTTTTCCTTTGGGCAAGCCCTAAGCCGCTTTGGAACTTTCTATCCAAATCTGTGTTAAAGAACTCCGTCGCCACGCTTGATCCTCAGAGGTCGCCTGCCTGTTGGTTGCTCATTGAACAACCAGAGCAGCATTTCTTAGAGGTTGGTATCCGCACATTTTCTGACATTATAGTGGGAGTACAGAGCTCAGAAACAAAAGGTACTTCTTTTATGTGGTAAGTGAATCACTGAATGAAGCAGAGAGAAGAAAATAGAGGTGTGGGCTGGAGGAGCAAGGTTTAAGAGAGTCGGAGGCCATGGTGAGGGTAGGACTGCGTCTGGGCACAGTGGATGGTGGCTCCCGAGTTGGCTGTCATTGGAGCTATGCAGAAGGGGGCAGGCGGGGAGGAGGTCAGCGGACACTAAACCCAGGTGGCACTCTCTGCCTTTCCTCTGACCCTCGCATTGCGTACGCACCCTCCGTGACATGCCTCTTCTCATTCTTCACCTACTTGGCATGAATTTTCATGAGCTACAACTTGGGTAAAAATGCTACCGTGTATTTTGGTGGTTTAACCTGGGCTCTATGCCTCCTTAGGATTGGCTCTGGAAATTAGTAGAAAAATATGGGCCCTTCAAGGACATTATGAAGACACCAAAATGCAGGCTACTGTACTGGAAGGGAGGTGAATTGTAGATGTGCAAGAAAGCGAGGTGATTGTGAAGACCAGGTTCCTAATTTTAGAGGTTTGGTTTCTGTTTCACCTCCTCACCATTCACTGTATCCTACAAAAACAATTCACAATGTGTTTTGTACCATGAAACATCACAGTAGCTTAACAGAGAATTCGTCTGTATGGGTCGTTTGTATGTTAAGATGGGGGTTCAGTTATGGTTAAAGGGATTGGAGGACTGGAAATTCCTCTCTTGAGACTCAAGTGCTATCTTAGTGATCTTAAACGAATCACTAGACTTCTCTCCAATACAATTTCTTCATCTTTTAAATGGAAATAGACATGAAGACAACTTCAGAGTAGCTGAGAGTAACTCCTAAGGAATGATCATAAAGTACTTGGCACACATGAAGGGCAACTTAAATACCAAATAGTAATTATGTAGCGCCTTTCTGCCAAGGACTTCCAAACACTTAGACATTACCTCACTGATTCTCTTTACATCCCTCTGAGGGATGCATTATGCATTTTACAGCTGGGTAAACCGAGGCACGGGCATTTGAAAACTCATGTTCTTTGTCACTCTGCAAGTCAGCACATGATTATGGGAGCGGGCAAGGAGCCCAGGTCTCTTTGTGTTCAGTTACTCACTACTCAAACTCCCTGATGCTTTGTCAGTAAAGTGTGGAAGCTCCTGGTGTTGGGCCCAGGATATTCCTGGTTGATGTTATGAAGTAGGGTTACCCAAGAAGCAAGTTTTACTATTGGTGATGTAGCAGTGTTATGACATAGCAGACTAGACGCCTGGTGCATGGATTCATGCACCAGTGGGGTCCCTCGGCCTGGCCTGTGTCCTCTCGCAATCCAGGACCCTTTGGGGGATGTCGGATAGCCAGTTTCAGCCAGATCCCTGCAGGCCTGATCCAGACAGGAGGGAGCACGATCCTGTGCGTTGCATCTGTCCCCTGGTGGTTAGAGCGCGTCATAGCGACTGGTTGACTGGTCGTTCGGTCATTCGGTCGTTTAGGCTTTTATATATAAGTTCCAAGGTATAAGACCTCAGACAGAGAAGGCATATACGTAGTTTGTGTGTGTGTGTGTGTGTGTGTGTGTGTGTGTGTGTGTGTATGTGTGTTTTTCTGTTTCATCTTCAATTCATTAAGGTGAAAGTTTAACAGAGCTGAAAACACTGCATTTTATGAGATGAAAATAAGTTGTGTAAGGTAACCGTCAATAGAATTTCATTTTGAATATCAGTGAAGTAAAGTTAGTACTTGAACACAAGTGTACTTTAAAAAAAATCACACAAGTAGAAAATGGAGGCAAGTACATGGTACAAAAATTAGAAAATAAAAATTAATCAAAAGAAGAAAATAAAAAAGTGTCCCTAATAGCATCTCCAAAGATGACCACTGCTAATATTTTGATGCATAATCTCCTGAACATTTTCTATGACAATGCTAGTATTTTTGTGAAGGGAACAGCAGTGAGGAAATAGCATCAGGAAAAGGATGGAAAGCTACAAGTGGCCTGATTACGTTGAATCTGAAAGGAGGGAGAATAACTGGAAATGAGATGAATTGCTTTAAGGAGCAGGAGGAAGAGAGTGGGATTCCCAGCATTTTGTGATGGGAGGGCTAGCCTTGCCCGAAGGCCCAGGACTAAATGGATCCGAAGGACCCCTTCCTCCCACTACCCCATTCTCCCCCACCCCGTCCTCCTTTATAATAGTTGACAGAGCCTTTTTAATGACAATTCAAGATATGCTTTAAAACACAAGTATTTCTGGCAGTGGGGACATTTATTCACTCAAAAATTATTTTTGAGTGTGTACTGTTAGCCAGGTGCCAGGCTCCAGATCAGAGCAGACATGATCCCGCCGTTGAGGAGCCTGCGTTCTGTGGAGAAGACAGACAAGAAACGAGTAAATGAACATTTATCTATAATTGCATCTAATTGCGAATTGTGGTAAGTGCTATAAAGCGCACTGATGTATTAATAAAGAATAATGGGGCATTAGGGGACAGATAGGAGCCGATTCCAAATGTGCAGGGAAAGGCCTGTTTGGGGAGGGAATGTTAGAGCGGAGGGAAAGCCAGCTCCACGGAGAACAGGGCAGAGGTTTCAGGCAGAGGGTACATATCTTATGCGGAGCCCTGATGCAATCGGTGTCAGAATAAAAAAATAATAATAATAATTTGGATAGAAGAGAGAGCATTAGAAATGCCCAAATGGTTAAGAAAAGGTTGCAGAAAGAGTTGAGTAGACTCAGCGCACCCAGAAGTTGCCTGTTGTATGATTGTAACCAAGGCTGGTGTGGCATGATTGAGGAGCACGGAATTCTCCATGTCCATCCCCACTGGCCCCACACCTCTCTCATTTGATTTTTACCAAGGCACCTGAGGTCCTCCTTGGAGTCAAGGCTTTGAGGACAGGGCCTTCATCGTGGTCTGCAAAGGATAAAGTGTTTTAAGGCATTGATGGCTCACCACTTGGTTTAAATAAGTGGGCCAGGTCAGATTAGCTAGTCAGCGGTTCTCAATCTATGGGTCGAGACCCCTTTGGTGGTCGAACGACCCTTTCACAGGGGTCACCTAAGACCATCCTGCATATCAGATATTTACATGACAATTCATAACAGTAGCAACATGACAGTTATGAAGTAGCAACGAAAATAATTTTGTGGTTGGGTCACAACATGAGGAACTGTATTTAAAGGGCCAGAAGGTTGAGAACCGCTGAGCTAGATACTCATTTTATAACAGATAGTTTAGGGAAAGTGGGTCGGGAAAGACCTTGAAGAGCTCTGGTGAGGAAGACCGCAGGGCATAGGTGGAGGGGGAATGGCTCCTCTGTTGCTCAGTAAGAATCCTGGGTTCCGAAGAACGTGTTTTTCTTGGAGAAGGAGCCATAGAAGCAGGTTTGTATTAGAAATAACCCAAACAAAGCAGCAGGTTACCTGCTGGAGGAGATTCTGTGGACTGTGTGAAATGCACCGAAGTAGTCTTGGGCTTTCATGGACGAGGAGCAATTGCAAAGGTGAGCAGGGTTTCGAAACATAAGAGCAACTTGGAAAACTGAAGAATGTTTAGCAAAGAGCATTGATGTTGATTAAAGGATTGTAAAATTGAACCTATAAGGATAAGTTGAAAGACTTGAGAGATTATTTAGCTTCAAGAAGAGGAGACTGAAAAATGACTTAATAACAGACTTCAAAATTATGAGGAGTTATTAAGGAGTGTATGGTGACCAGCTGTTCTGTCTCTGGCACCGTCAGAGAGAGAACAGGTTTTTAACTGAAGCATGATAGATTTAGGTTAGATTTCAAGAAGGACTTCTTGACTACAAGAATTGTTAATAAAAGGGGTTACTGAAGGCTGAGGGTGTGACGGGAGGGCTTTTCATTCAAATCCCTTCCTTGTACGCGATTCTGTGTGTGTTTATGAAGTTCAGCAAAGCCCCACCTTTCTGCTTTTTAAAATCAAAGGCACGATTTCTGTTTCCCATTATAATTCTGAAGCTCAGAGTCACAGAGGTTTGTAGACATAAATGATGAGGGTAATTTGTCTTACTTCAATGGCCATTAGAATCTTTAATTGAGAAAAATATGACCAAAAAGAGGAACAGATCTGCCACATGATCAAAAAACGTTGTTATTGATAATCAGAATAGATGCATTAGGAAGAATTTGGGTCTGAGTGAGGGTGAGACTGTTTCATTGTTAGAAAAGCTCAGGTTTATTTGACTTGAATATGCCAGATAGAAAAGGTAGGGCTTTATGAAGTTGGGTTCTTTTTCTCTGTTCTTTCTCTACCAGGAGGAATTGAAAACAGTTCCAGGTGACACCAGAGTTCATATAACCTGGGGCTGTCTAGGTGCAATCCAAAAATCACCCTCAAGGAATGTATCGGCCCAGAGAAGGAAGGAGAGGGGAAATGGGCCGGATTTATTTTTGAAAACAAACCTTTCATGCATTTAAAAGCAGGTAGAGCAGCGAAGAAGCTGAGCAGAGCAGATCTGAGAAAGGCTGGCTGCATGACTATCCATTCCTTTCGACTCCAGCCCTGCTTCCTGGGTTAACCTTTCTCAGTGAAGCCAGGCCTCAGAGGTTTTGTGTTTAAATTTATTCTTTAATCTTCTCTTTTGCTTATTAAATACCTGTCCGAGCGACTTTTGTAATAATCAATTAGCACACTTTGCAGATGGTTTGCTTTAAGTACTTACAGGTTCCTGATGAAACCAGGAAAAAACAAAGCACACACACACATGTCGTGTTCTCAGAGGGTTTTTTTTTTTTTTTGAACTGAGTGGATGTAATTTTCTCTAAAGGGAAAAAAATAATCAAAGAGACTAAAGAAGCAGACTTTGAAACAGGTGACACGACTGGGAAGGAGGCGACATGGGTGTGGTGCTAAGCGAGGGGAAAGGAAAAATACTCAGGAAACATATTTTTCTTTCCTCCCAAAATAACCTGGGCTCCTTGGTTCACTAAGCACATTTAGACCCTTGAGCCACTGCACTTGGTCTTTCCACAGCATCGGCTCCGTTGGAGAACCACCCACAGCCATGGCTGGGTCAGAAGTCACAACCCACTCCCTTCTACTGGCTTGCTTCCTTCCTTGTCTGGGCGCTTTTCTTGGTGGCCTTGGCACTTTGGGACCACATTTAGTTCCTTCATGGTTTCTACATTTGGGTGTCTCCCACCCCTTACCCCCGGATCATTTATTTTCAAAGCCCCCACTAAGGGATCTTAAAAATGACAGCTACCTTCTCCGTAGGGAAGGGGAACTTCAAGGGATGTGTGTCCTTTCTTTTCTGTTCTTGAGGCCAAAAGATTGCTACCTGGAAGAGAAACAACCAAACAGAGAGAGATGTGGCTCACTGCTCTCATGAAGAGGAGCCCTCCTCTGCAAACCTGGTTATGGGAAAGTCTCTTCATTACCCAGATGGGCACAGTGGAAAGGCATTTGTCCTTTATTGTCTGCAATCCCTTTGAGATACCGTGAACCGAGGCTATATTTCCCTGAGGAATAAGCTGTGACACTGATAATACTGGTTTATCCGAAGCGACAGAAGACCCATTGGTGTGGCCACAAAAACTGGTTGTCTGTTCTTTCCTGAGTTCTTTCCTTCCTTGAGGTCTTTACGTAAGACTTAGGAACCAAGTTCCCTTACCTTAGAGAAGCTGTGCTAGAGAGTGGAGCTTTCTGTGCTCAGGGCTTTCTAGAAGGTGGGACACATGGTCTGACCATGTCTAATGTGTGATCCCGAAGGACAGAGGTTTCATAAAGGCCTAAGAGTCCAGTGGTTCTCAACCTTCCTAATGCCGCGACTCTTTAATACAGTTCCTCATGTTGTGGTGACCCCCAACCATAAAATTATTTTCATTGCTACTTCATAACTGTAATTTTGCTACTGTTATGAATCATAATGTAAATATCTGATATGCTATATGTGTTTTCCGATGGTCGCGACCCACAGGTTGAGAACCGCTGCAAGACTTAAGGGAGCAGGAGGGGGCGATTTGGGTGGCCTGTCAGTGGAAGGCCCTGGGCTTTGATCAGTTCTCAGGGGATTCCCACAAGGACTCTCCGTGGGTATTTTTAGAACTCTACGTTGGTGGCACAGATCGGACGTAGCAAGGAAATTTGCTGGGGCCTGGGATGCAGAAGTTTTGGGATTCTATAATTAGGAAAGCATAGATGGACAAAATGTAGAATACAGGCCCATTTTATTATTTACAGACCATATTTTTGCCCCTTTTTAATATGATTTCTTGGTAGAGCCAAGTAGCTGGAATAACCCAAAAGGGAGCGATGCCTTTCTCTTTACTTTTCTCCAAGTTGTCTAGGATCTGTGCTGAGGTTTGATGGTAGTTCGTTGGTCACATACTAGTCCAGTGGTGGCATATGGATAGAAGTTGGTTAATAGGAAGGGACTTGATGAGATGGAACAGCACCAAGCATCCTTTTTTGTGGAGGGTTCATCTTTTATCATCAAGTGACAGCTAGGAGAAGCCCTCATGTACTATGGAGTCACCATGTCAATCTCTTTTCGTTAGGAGAACTCAACTATGAGTAAATAAAAATTTGCAACTGAACTGGAAAGACTCTGACACTGGAAGATGAAATGTAGCTTTTGCAGCGCGAGATTTGTGGCACACACTGACCAGAGGAAGGAAATCTGATGATCTAGATAGATGCCTCTGGTTATTACCACTGTGCTGTGTGCCTCTGTGCTAGGAACTCAACAGGATGAGTCAAATATAGCTGTAAATAAAAACTTTTATGGTGAAGGGAGAGATCCTTGTGTCTGAAGCAGTAGGTAGCATTTCTAACTAATAAAGGCCTCCTTTCATTCTTTTTTAAATGGAATACATTGCATAAAATGTCTATTGGACGAAAACCACCTCTTTTTTCTCTTCTCTTCTCTTCTCTTCTCTTCTCTTCTCTTCTCTTCTCTTCTCTTCTCTTCTCTTCTCTTCTCTTCCCTTCCCTTCCCTTCCCTTCCCTTCCCTTCCCTTCCCTTCCCTTCCCTCCTCTCCTCTCCTCTCCTCTCCTCTCCTCTCCTCTCCTCTCCTCTCCTCTCCTCTCCTCTCCTCTCCTCTCCTCTCCTCTCTCTTCTTTTTCTAATACTGCAAAGAGCTCCTGAAGCCGAGCCATATCTGAGTTCTGTCCCTAGTTCTATCCCTGGTACTATTTGGCCAGTTCTTAGAATGGATTTTGATAGTTTTTACATCAGGAAAATGTCACGCTGGCCTCTTGCACATTTAGCAAGGCTACTGGAAGACTCACGGTTTGTAAATTATTTAAAATAACTGCTTCAACAATATTCTTATTTATATTTTAGGGTCTTAAATTTTAAGACCTCTGCACATTGACAAAGTCCCTATAGTAACTGAGTGAAATTCTGATGTTGATACTTAGACCCTTTTATTCTCTGTGACTTTGGTAATTAAAATAAGCTAACCTGAGGAAGAAAAGTCAGTTTGCATGAAATAAATAAATAAAGCATACTTGTTTCTACATTGATTTCCACATTAGTTGGGTGAACATTTACAGCAAGCCTGCTCTGTGTCAGAGCCTTGGAGCGCTAGGTGTTGAGGAAATAACTTTGAGAACCTAACTTGAAAGAGCCACAGCAAAACTGGAATAAAGCCAAGGGTTGTACCCAGTTTTATTTTTAACATATCAGGAGATAAAGGGCTTATTTTATAGGGAAACGTGTAGAGCTCCAACTTTTATTTTAATAACTTACAAAAGTTTATGACTAATAAATTGTACGTGTCAGTTGTCAACTTTTTGGCCAAAAACCATGTCTCCTTACAGTTTTCAGTCCCCTTGTCTGCCCCACACCTGCTCTCTGCCCCCATGGAGAATCCATCCTGCAATCTCCTATTTATCTCAGTTTATCTTGTATTTCCCTTCTCTTCACTTTTTTGTCAACCACTAGATCTATTCTCTTTATGAAGCTGTCTTTCCCTCTTCCTTCTAGCAGACAAGGTGAGCACAGCTGCAGCACAAAATGGGCTTCCGAGTACATTTTGATTTGCAGGAAGGGTTCCAAAGCTAAATCGAGTGTAACAAACCTCATCCAATTTAAAGTGTGTGTGTGTGTGTGTGTGTGTGTGTGTGTGTTGTGGTGGTGTGTGTGTGTGGGGGGGGTAATAGGAGGTGTCAGAGAATAAAACTAAATTCTGAGTTCCTGAGGCTCTGCGCTGGATGTTATCTATCCATTAACTTCTCTTTTATAAATGAGCAAACTGAGGACTCAAGAGGTTGCATTACAATAGGGAGTCAACTCTGTTTTCTGACTTCACATGAGGAGTCAGTTCTTTTTCTGCTGCTTGATGACAAAGGCTTTGAATATCTGTGAGTAATTTTTAGGGGAAAACTTTATATCAGAGGTTTAGTCAAAAACTTTATATCAGAGGTTGAGTCAAATCTAAACTAACTTAGAGCCTCAAATATAATTTGTGGTCCTTTGGTTTGTCCTTAGCACAGTGTGCTAAGGTGAGGGGCCAGGGTTAAGAGGTCTCTTAGGACAATCAGCCATGTAACTCTGGGCTCCTCTGGGTCTTGTTCATCTTTACCTAAGTCATCTTTTCCTCTTAGAGAATTTAGAGTTACTATTAGTCACAAAAAAAATGAATATTCTTACCTACTATACAGGATTTGTTTTTTCCTGTCAGTCTTTAATGCCACCATGGGTAAATGCCCTGCCAGTGTAGAGAAGTAGTAATACTTTTAGTTTCAGTAGTTTGTGTGGAAAATACCCTGGTTTGGTGAAAATACATTTGTGGGACTAGTAACAAAGGCATATGTGATGTTCAGTACCGCTCCATTGTTCTTACATTTTCAGTAACATTTGTTTTTCAGATATAATATATTAAGAGCAGTTTTAGGTTCATAGAAAAATTAAGAAGGCACAGAGATTCCCTTGTCCTCCTCCACCCACCCCACGTGCACAGCCTCTCCATCATCAACATCCCCCACCAGAGTGGTACGTTTGTTACAGTTGATGAGCCTACATTGATTAACACATGCTTATCACCCAAAGTCTTTATTAGGGTTCACTTCTGGTGTTGTACATTCTATGGGTTTGGACAAATGTATGATGATTTGTATCTACCATGTTGGTAGTAGTTTTACTTCCCTAAAAATCCTTTGTGCTCTGCCTGTTCACCCCCTACTCCCTGGAATCCCCTGATATTTTTATTGTGTTCATAGTTCTGCCTTTTCCAGAACGTCATATAGTTGGATCCGTACATCTGTAGCCTTTTCAGATTGGCTTCTTTCACTTAGCAATGTGCATTTAAGGTGTCTCCATGTCTTTTCATGGCTTGATAGTGCATTTTCTTTTCTTTTCTTTTTTTGAGGGTTTATAACAAAATGTTATTGGTCTTTCATATTGGTGTTTATATTAATTGGCTTCTTACGAGTACCAATGCAATTTGGACAGCAAATGCTTTCTTTGGCTAAATTTTACACTGAATTTACTGAATATGTCTGTTGAACAGACAGTGCATTTCTTTTTAACACTGAATAATGTTCCGTTGTCTGGGTGTACCACAGCTCATTTATCCACTCACAGTAACATTTGTTTTAATTAATTACTACCTAAGAAATGCATTTGTTACAAAAGTTTCAGAAAATTTAGATAGCATAAAGAAGAAAGTAAAAGTCACTTGAAACTCAATACCAAAGATAACCCCAAGTAATATTTTGATGTATTTCCTTTTAGTATTTGTTGTAAGTGCATATTTGTGTGAATGCATGTATATTCATACATACTTTTTATTTGATAAATTTCAGCTCATAGCTTCTAAGCTGATTTTATTTTTTAATTATTAGAAGGAATCAGACTATACTCTAATTCTTAATCTCAAAATGGTAAATCTTCTATTTGGTAAAGGCAAACATTTTAAAAATCAGTTTATAAAAATTAGTATAAAATTTCCTATCTTAGTTTTTAAAAAATATCATAGCCTACAGGAGGACTTATTTTTTTTTTGTTATCAGAATATAACTTATGATTGATTGTACATTTTCCTCCTTGCTTTTCTTTTTGTTTCTTTCCCCTTTCATCTTTATTCTGTTTTGTAGCTGCTCATGTGATGTCTGGTGTGCTAAATGACCAAATATATGTTGTGCTGGGTGCCTTAATCTTGCTTTGAGGGTCCTCTGGGTCTCTTCTTCCAACCTCTCTGAGGCCCCATCTCTGCATGTCCTTCTTTGGAGTGGTTCTGTGTGCCTTAGCTTAGAATTTGCAGACCTGCCTTTGAGAAAACTATCATATTCTATATTTGTGTAGTTTATAAAATTTGTTAACTCTGTTGATTTCACAATAACCCTGTGAAATGGGCAGAAAAAATGCCATTTTGCAAGTGAGGAAGAAGTCTTGAGAAGTTAAGGGACTTGCCCAGCGTCACACATCTCTGTTGAACATTTCATATTTACAAATGGTTTAGTATGACTCAAACCAAATGCAAGAGAAAAGGTTCCAGATGAGGATTTAAAGGAAAGTGAGGAAAATATTCCTCTAGCCAAAATAATTTCAGGTTACTCTAACTAGAAAAGCTAACTGATTTTTATATACTGTGTGTGTGTATGTGTGTGTGTGTGTGTGTTTGTTTTTGTTTTTGTTTTTTGGCAAAGTTAGTAGGAATCAAGTACAAGTGAAGAAAAAAATTTAGGTCAATTAACATGGAAAAAAAGATGTAAGAAAAAAGATTGTCTCTTTAATGTAGCTGCTCGTCATTACCAGGAATGGAAGGAAAAGGTAGTTTTCACTTTTCCCAACAGAAAAAGGCTGTGGACCAGCAATAGCTGAATCAGTGGGCAGAGTAGTTCTTTCTGGTCCATCTCCATTGGAGTCAGTAGAAGGAAGATCCAAAATCAGACAATGGTTTTGCCTATTTCTGGAGTTCTAGAAACATAAAAGATGACAGAATGTAGATTCAAGATTCTTAAAGAATCCCGAAATCTACAATGTATCCTCAGTTCATAAGGAGATCTGGAAAATAAGAAGCATCTTGCTCAGCAGATACCTTGTTTTTTAAGCTACTTAGTCTACTTGGAAATGTAATCTGAATTACTATTATTTTTATTCAAAACTTGTGAAAAGGAAACCAGCCTTTCCTGTCTGACTTCTAATGCTGGGAGGAGGGGGAGGAGGGAGGACTAAGTGAAGTAGAGAAACAGAAGCAAGGACTCTGTGGGGAGTCTGCCCAACAGAACAAGGCAGAAGAAAGAAACCAGGGCAATGGTGACTTGGCTGAGGAAGGTCTGTGACCGAGAGGAAAAACTAGAGGCTCAGTCAGCCATTGGGGTCAAAAGCTCTGAATAGTCTGCAGAGGTGATTCTAAAGTGCGTTCTTCCCTGTTACAAGACAAGAGGCTTACAGGCATAGACTAGGACAAATGGAGATGCCCTGAGTACATGGGAGCTCAACAGAGGCAATGATATGTTCTGGGGTAGGAAATTAAAGCAACTTACAGGAGATGCAGAGTATTCGTTAAGCATCTTAATGTCTTGATGAAACTAGAGTTCATATTTCACTTTTGTAACAATGAAAAAAATCAGAAATACTGGGTCACTAAGGAACCAACTATGATTACTTAAATAAATTATACATTTATTCAGTGCCAAAAGGTGTTAACTGGCAAGTACAGCATGACCTTCTTTGGTTTCTAATCCTTCTTACCCTGTAAATAAATTAAGTCAACAAAAATAATTTCATGATTTTTTTCTCTCTGGTATAAAATTTCCATTAAAAATACATGAATAACAGACTGCTAACAGAATATTCCAGTTAGCTCAATGAACCTGTCAGGTTTCACATATTCATCTTATAAATAAAACCTATAGGTTGTAATCTGTGGCAGGAGAGAGAGATTTATTTTAAAAACTAGAGGCCCAGTGCACAAAATTTGTGCACTCCTTGGGGGGGGGGGGGTTCCCTCAGCCCGGCCCGTGCCCTCTCACAGTCGGACATTCCTAGCACTCCTGCCACCGCCGCTGCGCTCACCAGCTTCGAGCCCTGTGGGAGCCCACTGACCACCAGGGGGCAGCTCCTGCATTGAGCGTCTGTCCCCTGGTGGTCAGTGCATGTCATAGCAACTGGTTGTTCCGCGTTTGGTCAATTTGCATATTAGCCTTTTATTATATACGATGATTTGGACATATTACAAAACCTCCCAATACCCTGAAATTCCAGAGCTCTGCTACTTTTAATGTTTTTGATTTGAGATGTGGGTGCTACTGATGCAAAGTCTGAAGGTCCATATTCCATCCTTTCCGAACAGACTGTCAATAGAGACAGGTCGCTGTTCTTTGTTTCTAAAACCTGACAGAAACCTGTAGCTTTGAACCACTTCCTTCTTCTTTACCATTTCCTGATTATCCTTTCACCTTTTGTATGGAATATTTTTCAGTTCTTATTTCTATCTTCATTTCTTGAGTTAAAATGCCATATCCCCTCTTTGCTCTCAACCTTTACTCTTCTATCTTTTAGGTGAATTTACTTCAGCTTGGGTTCTTGGCATAGGCTTGACATGTTTTTATTTATTTTTATACCTTTTTATGTCTACATACATGACTTTCCATTTTTTTTTTTCATTGTAATTTTTTTTTTATTTTTTGCTTAAAGTATTACAAAGGGTATTACATAAGTGTCCTTTTTTCCCCCCCGCCCTTGACAAACCCCTACCCTCCCTTACCCCCCAGTGTCTTATGTCCATTAGTTATGCTTATATGCATGCATACAAGTCCTTCGGTTGATCTCTTACTCCCCTCCCTCCTGCCCCCCAACTCTCTCTGGCCTTCCCACTGCAGTTTGACAATCAGTTTGAGGCAGCTCTGCCTCTGTATCTATTATTGTTCAAAAGTTTGTAATGGTCTTTATTATCCATGAATGAGTGAGATCATGTGGTATTTTTCCTTCATTGACTGGCTTGTTTCACTTAGCATAATGCTCTCCAGTTCCATCCATGATGTTGCAAATGGTAGGAGTTCCTTCTTTTTAACAGCAGCATAGTATTCCATCATGTAGATGTACCACAGTTTTCTAATCCATTCATCTACTGATGGGCACTTAGGCTGTTTCCAGATCTTAGCTATGGTGAATTGTGCTGCTATGAACATCTGGGTGCATATATCCTTTCTGATTGGTGTTTCTGGTTTCTTGGGATATATTCCTAGAAGTGGGATCACAGGGTCAAATGGGAGTTCCATTTCCAATTTTTTGAGGAACCTCCATACTGCCTTCCATAGTGGCTGCACCAGTCTGCATTCCCACCAGCAGTGCACAAGTGTTCCTTTTTCTCCACATCCTCTCCAGCACTTGTCGTTTGTTGATTTGTTGATGATGGTGACTTTCCATTTTTAATAAGATAGAACTATATCCCCTCAGGGCAGCGACTATGTAAGTTAATTTTCTTTGGGGAAATCTGCATACATAGAATAACCTAAAAATAACTACTTGTTGAATATCCTTGAAATCCGGATCCCACTTTTCTTTGCATTGCTCAAATCAGTCAATCAGGCATCTACATTTTTTCTTGAGCATCTACTAGTACTGTGTGTCCATAACTCTGCCAACTACATACAAATTTGGAACACAAGGCACAAAGTTCTGCCCTTAAGGAGTTAAAATATGGTTCAGAAAATAACATTATAATTACCAAATAATTAAATAAATGGTATTATTTATTCAATTGTCTGATGCTATCACACATTCATTCCTTCAACAAGTATTTATTGAGTCCTGCTCTATGCTAGACATTCTTCTAGGTGTTAGGGATGTAACCTTTAATAAAACACACTTTTCCCTCCTCACGGAGCTTGCATTCTGTTGGAGGTGCAGTTAATGAGGAAACATAAATATATAACATTCAAATATGCAGGTAGTGATAAGTGCTTGAAAGACAAATGAAGCAGGATAAGGGGATAGAGATCATGGAGGGGAAGTAGATGCTCTTTTATATAAATTAGGTGGGCTTGCTGAGGGGCTGATATTTGAGCGGGGACCTGAATTAAGTTAGGAAGTGGGAAAGAATCCAGGCAGTGGAATGTCAAGGGCAAAGGCATTGAGGCCAGGCTCCTCAGTGTGCTTAAGGAGTAGCAGGTGTGGCCAGTGAGGCTGTAGCAGAGCAAGTGATTGGGCAAGTGGTAGGTGATGAGGCCACAGAGGGATTTGGTGGCAGGGAGTGGTGCCTGAAGGCCCAGATCGTGAAGGATCCAGAATGTGAGTCAGGTCAAGGCTGGAGTGGTATTTAAGCCGGGGGACTGGAAGAAATACCTTTTAGATAGAGAAGAGAAGAGGACCAAGGACAAAGTCCTGGGGTAATTCCCAACATTTGAACATTATAATTGAAAGGAGGAACCAGTGAGGGAAACTGAGCAGGTATAGTCCGTGAGTAGGAGGAGCCCAAAAGAACATGGTATCCAGGAAGCAAGGGACTCAGTGTTCAAGAATAATGACATCAGCTGAGTCAAATTCTTCTGACCAAGCGCTGCCCCTGGGTCTGGCAATGTGGAAGACATTGGCAATCTCCGCAAAAGAAATGTCAGTGAAAGGACAGGTTCAAAAGATCGTTTGGCACACACAATACCATACACAGATGATGCATTATAGAATTGTGCACCTGAAACCTATATAATTTTATTAACCAGTGTCACCACAATAAATTCAATAAAATTACAAAAGAAGATTGTTTGGTGAAAGTTTAAGAGAAAATGGAGGCTAGAAGGTGGGAAAAGGTATTTAGAAAAAACCCATTCAGTGTGTTTTCTATGAGGGGATTAGTGAATGGGGCAGAGACTGGAAGGGGAATGGCATAATGGAAAGACCAATTGTACTCAGTTGCAAAACTGGAGCCCTGGTGCTGACCCCTCATGAATGAGTGACCTTGGAAAACCATCTTGTCTCTCAGGGCCTTGGCATCTTTAACAGAAACATGGGAGTAATCAAACCTACCGGTAGAGAGAAAGGCCAGATTGGAACAGAGGGTGACTATTGGGAGAAGAGGACTTCAAGTCGAATTGGGCTGATGATGCAGGGCTGTGATGGTCATTCAAGAGGGTCTGAGTTCATGGGCCAGGTTGGAGGGTGGCCCTATTGGTTCTCCTGCAGTTTAGTTGAAAGTGGAGGGCTTTGGATTTCTATATGAGGTGGAATTGCAGGGATTAGAGAAAATTCTACCACTGTCTGCAGAAGACCTCCAGTGTTGGGATACAATTGGGATATTTTACTTTGGTGGGGGAAGCTGGAGGAACCAAAGGCAAGAAACAGGAGGTAAGGAGCCTATGGAGGCAAGGAAACCACCTGGAAAGGTACCTTCACAATCCACGTGTGATGAGAGTCAGGATTGAACCTTACTGTTAGGGAGTTCATGTGCCATTCAAGTAAGTGTTAACACCCCAGGGAAGGAAAGTGCACAGGGATGGAGTGTCTGAAGAAGGGGAAATATTCGTGAAGTGAGTCCTAGTCAGTCAGTTAACAAGTCTTTTTTGAGTACCTACTATGTGCCATGGCACTCCTCCGGGCACCCTTCCAAACTCTGTTCTAAGCGTGGACTGCAGCGCTCTTAATGGCAGGAAATGTGTGGGAGGAAGCCAGACTGTGACAAAACTAGGTTTATGTTTCTCTTTCTTTCTGTTTTGTGAGGGATTACAGCTTACTGGATTTTGTATGTTTTTCTGTGGCTATCACATAGTTTGCTAAATGAATTTGTAATATTTAGTAAATACATTAGCAATATTAATCTGTTGCTGCAGTTTCTATAAAAAACGTGATTTGTTTACACACATTTCTAGCCTTAAAAATATTCTCCCAGTACAGCTGTGGTTAGAATGCATGACCAGAATTGGCTTGCCCAACTGCAAAAGAATACTATCAAATTCGAGCTCTCCCCCACCTCCAGCCATTCATGTGACACTCATAAAAATGAATCATCAAAATAGAAGGTATTAAGATATAAGCAAAACAGGGATTAAGAATAAAGGGAAAGGGGGTTCCATTTCTGATCGTCTGTCTGGAGGAAATTGGTTTAAATACTCTGCAGGATTTATTGTTATGATCTACACTGCAAAGTTATTTATATCAGTGACAACTGCACTGTTTCTCCTTGGTACTGATGTTCTCCTGGGTCTGAGGTATATTTGGATGAGCAGTCCACCTAGCAATGCAGCTGGGGATAGACGGACCATGAGTGAAGGAGCTCTTGAGTTGGCTAAAATCTAACTTTAAGCGTGAGATAGCGAGTGCTCACTAATTTATGAACTATAGTTCTGAGTAATTAATTCATCAGGACTAAGGCTCTGGTTTTAATGGTTTGTGTGGTGACGATATGCCACTATTCACAATAGCGGTTTAAAAACAGTATGTTTTAATTGATGGCATTAGAATGATGGACTTGGGTTTGGGTTTTCAAGCAGATGTTCCGTGGTTACGATTAATTTCTAGCAATGGTTTTGGAGGTTGAAACCAAAATGTGTACAAAAGTAAACATTTCCCTTTCAGAGCAAGTGATTTGAACGAGAATGAAATGTAAGCAAGTGGGCACCCACTACAAGTTAATTTTGACATAGATGTCTGGAAAGCATCACCAATTAGCATACTTTTTTATGAGCCATATTGTCTCTCTGTGCTCATGTCAGAAAAGAAACAAGTTATTGTTTGAGCCCAGACGTGTACTGGCTGGCCAGGACCCGAGGCTGGAGGCATCCCCATCTGGACCTGCGTGAAGGATACAGGCGTTGGCACAGGCCGCTTCGCAGAGCGGCAGCCGCTTATATATGTGAAGTGGAACAGGCGCAGGCCACAGCCAGCTTCTCTGCACCAAATGCTGATCAGTGAGTTTTAAAGGGAAGGAGTCTAGCAAATATTTTGGTTTCTAGGTCACTTCTTTGTCTTTCCTTCTGCTCTTAGGCACACAGGAAATAAAATACACGCTGATACTTTCTAATGGAAATAAAATGCGTACCATTGCTTTCCAATAGAAATAAAAATTTTCCATAAAGAAACGAGGAAAAGCCTGTATGAGGAAGCATTTATCATCCTCAGGCAATATTACAGAGTGAGTGAGTTGACTAAGTAATAATAGTAAAGTAATGCTATAAGGTGGGCTGTATTGCTAAATAGGCTGACATTAAGGCATTTTAAGTTTCCTTATTATTCCAAAAGGATGGCGATATTTCCTTTCTAGCTGGGGAGGAAAAAACCCTTTCTCACATTAATCTTTATTTCTTTTGGTATATGTTGGGTTTTTTCCTTGTGTCTGGCCAGTAGAGTTAAGAGTGATGGATTCCCTCAGCATAAGTGTCCTATAGCAGTAAACCAAAGAAATGTATATCGTGATGCTCACATTTATTTAAATGCTTTTAAAAAAACCCACACATTAATTCTCTATCCTTTTATGTTTGTTCCCTTTTTCCTTTAGTTTAGTTTCCCTGGCAAGCACAGGGAACTCAGTTTATTTGTTCCTCTTCTTTCTCTGGATCACGCTGCTTTGAGACAATACACTGAAATATGTGCAGCCTGATCCTCACGTTATCCTGGAAATAAATTAATGGGAATGTTTTTATCTTATTAATTCGCAGGATAAGACCAATTAGACAATGAGTTGAACTCATGGATTGTGTTCAAAATTAGAACAATGTTCTCCACAGCGGAGGTGGTTGGGCTTCTCAATGAATATCAGGGTTCTGTGAGGCCCTCTCTTTCCCCCCTAAGAACCAGCACCCGGCTTGTGGTGTCTGTCGGGTTCACAGGGAGTAGAGTTCCAGGATGAGTAAGTGAACTGTTAAGTGATTGCTAAACCCAAGAAGCAATCACTAAATAAACACAAACATGTTTTTCCCTCCTTCCGTGGACTAAGATGATGACATGAGAATAATGTAAAAGGAAACACAAACCCTTGACTTCGTTTTGAGAAGTGCCAGCATCCTACAGCTGTGTCTGCCATGGCCCTTGGGTGGCATGAGCTGCCTGAAACCAGATTATTGTGTCTTTACTTTGTGCTCTACGGAGCTGGAAAAACCAGCTGGGACCTGTGTCACAGCATTTATCCAATACTTTCTTGCAGGAAATGGAAGAACTTCCTCCTTCAGAATCAGTGAATGATTGAGCCGAGAGATAGCCTGTTCATTCATTTTCTCATTTTACCCTGATGCATGTCCTCAGATCATTCGTTCCATCAGAAGGTGTTGCTTTGATAGCTGCAAGCACCTGTGTCTTAGTCCGATTTACAGTGTTTTTAAGTTCTCTGGACAAAGCCCCTGGGTGTGAATCACAGTACCTCTTGTTGCACAACGGGATCATGGCAGCTCCCTAACTATCTGGAACATTTATCTATCACGTGGCCGCAGCACTGCTGTAACCACAGGAGAGCTCTAAGGGGAGTGACAATGATACTTGAGTTTGCAAGATTTGCCATCTTTTGTGCCGCGTAAGATAAATGTTTGTAAACTGGAAGAAATGCTTTAGGGTTTATGGGTGGCTCTCTTTTGTCTCGACTGTAGTTCCTTATAATTCACCCGGTGGCTCTGGGAGGAGTAGCATGTTTCTGACATAAGGTGACCTGTGTTGTGACATGTTTATAAGGCTGGGCCAAGCCATTTCTTGTGGGCATTCCACAGATACTCGGAAAACTCCCAAGTTCCTATTATGATCGTAGGGGATCTTTCAGAAACATTGCTCAGTGAGGTTTCTCAGCCCCGAAAAAACACACTGGTCAAATGTCTATGACATCTTCAAGTGGACCCGGTGCCAGCCCGCTGGGCTCCTCCCTGGCACCAGATCCTGGGCGCCCTTTCATGCTCACACTCAGTGTTTGCCTGATGGGTAAGGCGGGTAAGGTTTCTGAAACCAAAAGAGGGCAGTGAAATGGAAACATCACGGCTTTTAATCCATTTCTCTGAAATGTTAGTGTTTCATGGTTCATTACATGATCTTTGGGGGTTTTGTATGATTTCTTTAGCAGCAGATGAATATGATGGGTCACAAGAATCTCATTCTTCAAGGTCTCTAATTTTAATACCTTGTATAGTGAATATTGACACTTAATTGATGGGAGCTGGTACAGATATTCGGTTAAAGAAACAGCCTGGGTCTGGTTGATATGGTCACGACGCTGTTAGCTTGGAAATTTGCCTTTGATTCTGTATCTGCAGCAACTTAGGAAAGCCACTTCACCTCTCCACACCTCAGTTACTGCAGCAGTAACTCTAATCTTGAGATAGTGAGATTACCATGAATAACAGCTCACATAATATAATGTTCATGACAAACTGAGGACACTGTAGTGACAATCATCTCAATTAAAATGTGATGAAGAAAAGGCTTGGAGAAGTTAAGTAATGTGCTCAAGTCCTCAAACTCTACTATTACCAGTTGCAAAGCCAGGGTGGGAACTGACGTCGGAGCCTGGGTTCTGGCCGGTGTCTGCGCCGTGTCTCTCAGGTGGTTGTGCAGTGGTCTCTGAGGTCTGCAAGCAGGGCGGCCAGTCTGGCTTCTGGCACCTCTCCATGGGTGGGCTGTGTGGGCCCTTCAGGTGGTCTAATGCCTGGTATTTTATAGGAGGAGCCTCGGAGGAGTGGGCAGTTTATCTCTTTCCCTCTTTAAATCTCACGGAGAGATAAGTCCTGTTTGCAGGAAGCATATTCTTGTTGGAATACTTTATTTCTTAACCATTATAATTTGCACATTCGAGCAGCTCAGCATAGACTCTTAGAGTTGTAACAAAGGCCACTTGGTCTCAGTTCATTTATTTGACATAAGGAAACGGACAAACAGTCCTTGCAACATGTTGTTATTTACTTGATCAGTTTATCATCCAAAAACGTCCCTCTTCTTTACCCCTCCTTTGAACAAACACCTTATTTCTAACCACCAAACTTCTTGTCACCTCCACTTCCTCACGCCCACTCACTCCCAGCCTCCTGCTGTCTGGCTTCCGCTCGGGGCTTGAAGGTTGCTAGCAACAGCCCACGCCTCCTCTGGGCAGCCTTTCTCTCAGCATCCGCCTTGACCCCTTGCAGCATGTAGCACTGGTGATTACCTCCTCTGCCTCTGCCTTTGGCTGCTGTCGTCTTGTCTTCTTATTTCCTCCTCTTTCTCTTTTGCTTTATGTTTTAAACTCCCACTTACCTCCTACAAGTAGACGCCACTAGAAGTTCTGTTCTTAGTGCTCCTCTCTCTGTTTCCTTGCTTGCTCATTTATGGCACCATCACAGAAGAAATCATCCCGATTTTATGAGTAACTCCCAAATCTTTATCTTACGTCCTATCTTCAATTTCCCCATCCCCCTTAGCCCTAGAGCTAGTGCCACGCAACCCGTTTGGTCTTTGATCTTTCAATAATGTTTCTCTGTAAAAGTTATCCCTTTCTTACCTTAAAATAAGGAACTGCAGTGACAAACCAGGGTTACTGACTGTTCTTCTAGCCACCCGTCTCTTTCCCCTTAAAGTTCTCTTTACACAGCACTGCAGCTCGGCCTTCTCAAGGCTCATCTTTGATCATGTTAACAGGAGGGCTTCATCGTGTGGAACCCACAGTGGTACCCTAGACGCTACCCAATCAATTACAGGCTTCCCAGGAGCCTCTCGGCCCTCCATCACTTGGCTCCTTCTTATCTTCCCATCTCCAATCACTTTCACATGAACTCTAGTCCAGTGGTTTTCTAATGCATTGGAGCCGACACCTTTTTTTATTTTTTATAACAAATAATAGTGTTCCTTTACTACTCTGAAAAGGAATCATAACTTTTCTATGTCTCTCTGTTTATCCACATAATTTCTAAAAGATTAATATAATGCCATGATTCTAGCATAACGGACAAATAAAGGAACTTCATTTAAAACATATAGCGACATATTTTAGTGTCTAAATACTTGGAGAAGAGAGTGCTAGAAAACATAATGGACTCTCCAGCTGCTTAGCCATGTGTAGACTCATCTTGAATGTGACAGCTGCAAATTGAGATTGATGCAGGTGTGCATTAGCGGCTCAAATGCCAAAAGTGATGTTACTGCAGGTGAATGCTCTTGGTAAAATTCCTAACAAAACAAACTATGCTCTTGTCCTGGTTTCTTGGTAGTTTTATTTTTAGACAATCCAATGTATTAAAACTGTAGGAAAAATACTTTCTGTTTATATTTAAGTAGAGTTTAGGTTCTAGGCTCAGGTAACTCCAACCAGATTTTTTTTTTTACCTACTTGAATGCCTGATGGGTTTTCCAAAAGTTGTGAGGGATGTGGAAAAACTTCTTTGTGTAGGACTGTCCATGCATCAGCGGGCTAGCATTGTTAGCCTCTGACCACCCAATCATAGTCCTGCACCTCCAATCATGTGACAATCAAAACCACCTGCACAAATTCCTGAAACTCGACCAGCGGTTGGTCCTATCTGTGTTGAGAATCACCGTTCTAGCCAAACAGTTCTCACTGCCTTGCCCTTCCCCAGCTGCGTGTCTCTTCTCACACTCTGCTTTTGCTTCGAATATGCTTCTTCCATCTTTTGAAACCTTGCCCACCTCTGTAGCTCAAATGGTATATATTCCATGAAGCTTTCCTTCAGGAGCGCGGTCTGCCCGTCTAAAATCTTGCAGCACTCCCCCTCTGACACTACAATTCTTAAAACATATTGCTCCATGTTAGTTATTTATGTATAGATATTATCTTTCAGCTTGTAAGAGCCTTGATGATATAGATCATGCATTATGGGAGGTTATATTCCCCAGTATTTCCAACAAAGTGCCTTGCACATAGTACATGCCCAGTGAATGTATACTGTGTAAATGAATGGGTAGCTTAAAAAGAATATTGGTAGAGAAAAACAAAAGGAAAGATTTCTTATGATTTTATCACTTAAACCTTACTTTTAAAGTGATATTTTCATTTTATCTTCATGTCATAAGCTTCTAATGATACCACTTCATATCAGAAAAGTTTATAAAAAGTCTATGGGTTTGGTCTGTATATATTTTTATATGTGTTTTTGTTGGAATTATTATTAAAGATAAGACCTTATTCACTATCCATAGCAAAAGTTTGGAACAAAATTAAATCAGCATTCAAACATAGTAAAGAATGTGTGATAAATGTGGCTACGTGCCTCTTTTCACTCAGTTCTGAAATGTACAGATAAAATAGACTTTTGAAGTCAATCAGGATTGCCTGTGCAATTTCCCTGTTTTCCCCCTTTATTCAAAAACCTCAAAACCACTGTGGGTAATTCCCTCAAGATCTACTTCTAACACATGCAGTCTAAAGAGTAAGCAGGATTTCCAAGAACTGAATGCTTTTAACTTTTACTCTTTATACTCCATTCTCGAGCATCTCCCTCCAATGACATGAGCGAGGAAAGCCCAGGGCTCCCTCCACCCACCTTTCATCTCTAACTAGAGGAGCATGGAGCATTTGTGCAGTCTTTCCTGCCATGGCTTCATTTTCTGTCATCTTAACTCCATCACCAGTCCTCCGCCTCCTAACAATATCCGTATGAAAGAAATCAGACCCCTTCAACAATGAAAAACACATTTAAGCTACTGCATACCACCATTGCCACTGGAAAAGTAGGCATTATTTTTTCTGTCAATCTAAACGCAGCACTCTGGCAGTGTGTAGTTTTGATGGTTGTGTTTTCATGTATTAAATAACCAGGCACGCCGTAGTTGCTACTCAACAAAAGTATTGTTTCTGTGAGAAACTTCACAGCGCTTTGTTTATCTGTATTTTTTGAAGTAGGAAGGATTTGTCTTTGAATGTAGAGACCATGGAAAGTGATCCAAGAAAATGATATGGCCAAATGACATGATTAATTTTCATTACTTTCTTTCCATCTCTTGCCTCAGATGCATTTGAGCCTTGCCCAGATTTGATCGAAAAAAAGCACAGACTTTGGACAAATCAGCCCTTCTTGTAGTTTGGGAGACAGTGGAGTATAAAGATGTGTTTTGCCTTCAGAGATTTTTTTTTTACATAGAGATGGGAAGTTTAGAAATACTAGTACCTGCCAGAGAAGATTACAAAGAAATATATGGTAGCCCTGGCCGGTTTGGCTCAGTGGTTAAAGTGTTGGCCTGAGGACCGTAGGGTCTTGGGTTCGATTCCCAGTCAAGGGCGTGCATCTCAGTTGTAGGTTTGATTTCTGGCCCCTGTCCGGGAGGCAACCAATCGATGTGTCCTTCTCTCTCCCTCTCTCTTTTCCCATCCTCCCTCCCTGCCACTCTCTCTAAAAATCAATGGAAGAATATCCTCTGGTGAGGATTTAAAAAAAAATGTCAGATGAGGAAACAGATAAGAGTACCGCAAAATTCTGGGACAAGATCATTGTGGACCCTGATTCTCAGAAAAAGCCTGCTGGCCCCTTCTGAGCCCAAGATTGTCTTTTGATCAGATTGTCCTTCTTTGGTGCCAGAATATCTTTTACTTCCCTTGCTTCTGTTTCATTAAAATGTTTCCTGTTTCCCTTTGTAATTCACATCTTTGAAGAAATGCCCCAAACTCCGTAGTTCTTTTTCTTTTTAATATGTATTTTTATTGATTTCAGAGAGGGAGAGAGTGATAGAAACATCAGTGGTGAGAGAGAATCGTTGATTGGCTGCCTCCTGCATGCCCCGCACTGGGATTGCGCCCTCAACCCGGGCATGTGCCCTGACTGGGAATCAACTGTGACCTCTTGATTCATAGGTTGACGCTTAACCACTGAGCCACGCCGGCTGGGCCATACTCTGTAGTTCTTATATTCGTTAGCTCAAGATTCTGGCAGGTACTGTGGCTTTGGGGAAGGCAGAAAGTTTCCATAGAAATGAAGCAGATTCATTTTAACTCACTCTTTTCACAACTCTGTCCTAGGGAACTTTTTGTAGGCTTTGTGAATTCATGTCCCCAAATTTGAGATTTAACAAAACTTACATAATAATGGCATTGTGATAATTAAAACACTATAGCTATTCAGTTTTGCCAATGAAAGCCAAGGATACTAGAAACCCAACCCAGGATCCATATGAAGCCAGGACACGGAGTGTTCCTAGTGGGAGTGGGGGATTACCATGTCTCCCCCTTCTTTTTAGCAGAAGCACCTCCACTTCTCAACTTGGTAAATGGATTCTCACGCATTGGCTTCACCAGATGTGTTACATCAAAGAGCAGGTTCAGACCGGAGGGTTTCCTGACTGGGAGGAGTATGCATGGCTTTCATACAGAATGCTAGTGTTTGGGTGATGTTTATGGATATAAATCAGAGAATTGTTCTATTTTTAAATTGCTAAAAAGCAGGTCTGTTTTGTGCGTGATTTTTTCCCTCTGGAAACTCAAGCAGTACCTCCATCCCTCACCCCAGGATAGATGTTGTCTGTTAACACTCACTCCGCCAGGCTCACCACCCTTCACTCAGTTGAGTTCTGACTTCTTGCTTTGGAGAGCGAACAACAGAGGCTAGTGTCTATATTTAATAGACGCCCTTGTTTTGTTGTCTTAGCCAGCATACCATCGAAGTGAAACTTTGGTACTGCTGGTCTTTCAAAGAAAAAAGGCCGATAAATGATGGTATGTAGAATTTTTTTTTTTTTAATTCGAGAAAATTCAACGGAAACCTGTTTAGCAACATTGTTCTCATGCATGGCCATGGCAAGGCCGTTGCCAGTTGTTTCTGTTTTTAAGAAATTTCAATATTTTCAGGTTTTTTTTTAAAATTTAAACTTTCTCCTGGATTGTCAGAAGCAAAAACGGCTTAGTGTTGACTGGTGCAAAAAGGAGATGGAAAGGTATGGAAGTGAAAGTGAGCAGAGAGATTGCTCGGCCCAATCAGTGTGGGCATCAGAAACATTTACAAAAGTGAGAAACCAAATTTAAGTCTGGAGTGGCAGCAACAAAGCCAAAATTTCGATCAGTTGGGTGAGATGTTGGAATTATTATTCCCCTCGCCCCCCCAAAAAGAACATCCTTAGGTTTTCTCCTGTTCTGCCAAGTCTTCCTTCCCAAGCTTTCGATATGTTCTACAGGCCACACACACAGGAGCAGGGCTGTCTGTCATAGAACCCAGATGCCCAGCTGTGGAAGATATTCTTTCAGCAGCATCCGTCTGTTTCTTGGCAAGACTTTTCGGCAGTCTAACGAAAACAGCCCCGGAGCAGCCTCTGGGCCTGCCTGTGGTTATGCTGTGCCGGCGGGTATCTGGTTCCTGCTCCGACCTTGAGGCCTGCACGCTTTCCCTCTCTCCTCCGTCTCTCTCTGTCTCTGTCTCTTTCTTCTCTCTTACTCTTTTTTCTCTCCTCTCTCTCTTTTCTCTCTCCTCCCTCTCTCCCTCCCTCCCTCCCTCTGTCTCTCTCCTCCCTCTGTTTTCTCTCTCTTCTCTCTCTCCTCTTTCTGCTTTCTCTCTCTCTTCTTTCTCCCCCTCTCTCTTCTCTCTTCTCTCTCTCTCTCTCTCTCTCTCTCTCTCTCTCTCTGTCTCTCTTCTCTCCCCACTCCTCTCCTCCTCTCCCTCCTCCCAAAGGATATTTGTGATTTTGGTGTGATTTTCTGAAATTCCTGTGGACATCTAGAGAAACTTTACTCTTTTTTGGGTTGTTTCTCTACTGATTCAAACAGAGGTGGGTAGGTATTAGAAGGCAAAGATCTTAGGGGAAGAAAGGAAGATCTTTCTGCCGGGCGCCAAGTACGCTGGCAAACTAAAAAGTAGCTTTCATGGGTTCACTTTCAAACCCAGTTAATAGTCTGAGAGGGAGAACTAGTTCATTTCATAGCCAACTGCTATAACGGAATTCAGATTCAGGGGCAAACTGGTGTAGATCAGCGTATTCTGTTCTTAAGGGAATATTCTTAGGCTTAAAGGGTGGTCTTCTTGAAAGCGCTGTTTAAGAGTTGTATTCTTTGGTTGAAATCTTTATTTTTACAGCATTTTTGTTGCTCCATTTTTGCGCTGAAAGGGTTTTATTTCCCCATTCTCTTGATTATTTTAAGGTTAGCAGTTTAATGTTGCTGAAATTTACACAAAGGAATGGTTCCCCCTACTCCCCCCCCCCAGCTCCAACCTCCCCTAGTCCTCCTACCTGCCAATTGTATCTGAAGTAATTTCCCAGCAGTGTTGTTGACTTTGGGTGATGCAGTATTTTTGGTTCGCTCGTGTGTGTGTGTGTGTGTGTGTGTGTGTGTGTGTGTGTGTGTGTTTGCCCTAATATCTGACTGGTAATTGATTGTTACGCAATTTGGAAGTTCTGTTCATCTCTCTCCTCTTTCCTGACCCACTCAGAGAATTAACATGTGATAGTCAGAGTGTGGGGGGTGCCATATGCGTGACGACAGGTGTTAATCTTCAAGGAAATTTACCTTGCATTCCACCCATTAAGGGTATGGTCTATAAAAATGGCTTAATGTCTCTTTGAAGGTGTCAGCAGGCATGTGTGGACCACACAGAATGGGTTTCACTGCAAGTAATAGAGTGAAATTGTCTGCATAATTATTTTCGTTGGATTGAGAATCAGCAGCCCTCTTTGGGTTCAGGAAATAAACCTCTGTTAAAACCATATGGCACTATTCTCAGAAGAGATGTTATTACAGGGCCACTTCCCTCTGAATTTTTGAGTCAGGAATTCTTGAAAGGAGTCACATATGTCTGAGAATGAATGTCAAGTTTTCTTCCTCTGGTGTAGTTGTGAAAGTCTGATGTTTTCGTGCCCTTTTCACAAATGCCACCACAGCCCGCAGGTATCAGGTCCCTGGGAGACTACCTGACCTGCACCAGCACGGCCACCTCAGGTGGACATGTTTGAATTATTAACTGGGCCAAGGGATTTTGTTCTCAAAAGAAAATACGAATTTCCCTTAATCCAGTGAACCATGTGATTTGTTAACACTGAAAACACATCTTAAGGTCAGCTTAATTACACTCTGTCTACCCAAGCCCTTAATGCAGATTTAGTTGGCTTTGCTATTTTTTTTTTCTCTTGCTCAGCTATAAAATTTTCCTCTGAACTACTGTCACTAGTAAGTGTGTTCCAGAGTAGAAGCTAAAGTGAGGAAGAGTGAAGTTTGCAATATTGGCTGGGTAATATTTTGCGTAAAACCAACTTAGGTAAATATATAAAACCAGAGGCCCGGTGCACGAATTCGTGCATGGGTGGGGTCCAGCCGGCCCGCCCTGATCAGGCTGATCTGGCTGGGCCTGCTGGGGGGAGGGGATGCAGGCGGTTGGCCAGCTGGCCCTGCCCCCTTGTTGAACTCCAGGTCAAGGGGACAATTAGCATATTAGCCTTTTATTATATAGGATAACACCCACAATATTTTTATGTGATATATATATATATATATATATATATATATATATATATATTGTGTGGGATATATTTTTATATAAT
Organism: Myotis yumanensis; assembly: GCF_028538775.1. Lineage (NCBI taxonomy): Eukaryota > Metazoa > Chordata > Mammalia > Chiroptera > Vespertilionidae > Myotis > Myotis yumanensis. Next base: position 82,562,672 of record NW_027223757.1, on the reverse strand, counting down.
ATATATTAATTATGTGCTAAATATATATATATGTACACAATATAACATGTACATTGTGATGCAGTCTTCTGTTTAGTCTTTTCTATAGAAGGAATATAAGCAAAAGTTAATGTCTGTTCATTTCATTTAATAAGCCTGGAAAATTATTAGAATCTATAAAGCCTAGTCTGGTTATTGGTAAAGCTAGGAAGGTAAAATGCCTCCTGACTATCAGACTTCCAATGAGCACTTACTAGGTATTAATGTCCAGCTTTTCATTTCATATTCAGGAGAGGAAGAAGGTAAGATCCCTATGACTGAATGGTTAGAAAGCTTTTCTAATGCCTTACGTGTTTTCATAGTGAGAACTGTTTTGTTTTTTTTACTAGATAAGAAAGGTTGCTAACATTTAGATTTCTTCAGTCACTGATACATTCTGGATTCACTCATTTATTTATTCAACAAACACTTATTGGGTAGTTCCCATATGTACTTAAGAAAGGACTGTAAGAATTCAGAGATGTCTTAGTTGTCTATATGGTCCATTAGAAACTCAATCTAATAAAGAGATAAAGCATGGATGTTCATGATTGTGTGATAGAAGTGATGGAAAATGGGAAAGAGCCTGAAAAAGTGGCAGGTGAAGTGACGTGGATGTTTAGAAGCAGTCTTACTTCTGTTTGTGGGGAGGGATGTTGTATTGAATTGAAGCCATTTAAGCTGAATCTTGAATATCAGTAATTAAACTCACTGGAAGAAATTCTTGAATGTTAAATTCTAGATAGATAGATAGGGAGTTTCAGAAAACACCAAATCTCTTTTATTTTTATGATAAACTCCCCCAAACCCTCCATCTTAACCCTGGTTCCCTTGGCAGAGGTGCTGATGGAAATTCCAGCATGGCTCAGTGCTTTGGCTCAGGTGGTTCTTCTGACCTAAGCTCTCCTCTCTGTTAATCTGGGGCCTACTCAACATTTGCGGCTAAGTTCAAATGCTGCCTTCTCTAATACTCTAATGATTCAATCTTTTTTTAGTTCTGCATTTGTTGATCTCCTCCATTAGAGTTGTGTCAGGACCAATGTGACAATGTTTTGTTCATTATAGGTACCCAGTTGAATGTAATTCAGTTGAACAAAGTAGATCAGGTAATTGAATTAACTTTTCAAATACATATTGAAGTTTGTTTTCAATTAGAATTAAGGAATAAAAATGTATACTGTGACCTGGTACATAAAATTATAGACCAGCTTAGGGCATAATTTTGAATTAATAGAAAAGAAGCTCCCGTTACAAAATCAGTAGAGGTGATAATCGTATTTTTTTCAAGGGAAATCCTAAATTACTCTACAATGTAGCAACTTCTGGAGTTGAGTTTTCATACAGGGAAAAGGAAAAGATCTAGCAATTATCAGGCCAGGTTGGTGGTTTTCAAAAGTCCTTTTATATGTGTTTATAAGTCAAATTGCAGTTCTATAAATGATATCACTCTTACAGATGGATTCTTTTCTTCCATTCCATATACATTCTTCAGGGTTTGTTACTTTCTGATGGATTGGACTTGCAACTGGCAGGATAAGAAGTTAAATACACTGCTCCATGGGATTCAGAAACCTTTCTCAGAAGATAGGTTGGGAAAGATGGTTGATTTTAGAGATTGTCAACTGTTGTTTTATGTTTTCTTTTGCTCTCCCTCATCTTTATGCTAACTCCAATCTTGGCATCCCCAGTGTAATATTTAGACTAGAAAAAATGTTGCTTGCTCTCTGACCTGTGCAAGTGATAGGTACAGAGCCTCAGTCTGCCTTGTGACTTGACCCAGAAAGGGCTGGTTGCCACGAGGTGGGAGGCTTTGGGCCTGGTACTCTCCCATTCCTTTGAAATAGCATGACCACGCTTGAACTCAGAAGGTACTGTGCATGCTTATAAGCACCATTAAAGGTGTTCTTATTGAAAAGATGACCAGGAGGCACCTGGGCAGTTCAGGAGAGGCTGCGGATGCCTTTTTGGATAGTCACAGGAACTGGAAGCCATTGGTGTTGATGAGGTTGCTCAGGGAATGGGTACAGAACAAGTGGAAGAGAGTTATCCCTTTTTCCATTGCAGCTGAATTTACTCTGTGCCCTTGGCCCCAGAGTAGAAGGAGAGGCTGCTCTCTGCCCTCCCCCTCCCCCCCTGCCCCCTCACACACACACCTCAAGGCCCTACAGGAGCTGAGGAGCAGCATCAGGACTGACTGCTTCAGGGACCAGGGCTGTGTCACCCAGGAATGCTGGGCTCCCTGACACCAGGGGGTCCTCCTTCTCCGCCTTCCTACATCTCTTCCCTGGCTCCTCTTCCTTATTTACTCCTTATCTGTCTTAGGCTCTTTCACTCATTCTACATCCATTCTCTGAGTGACCATGTCATTCACACCAATGGCTGCCAGGTCCCTTGCCTCCTGAGAATGTTCTCCAGCCCCTCCTGGGACTCAGACTTATTTCTCTAGTTTGCTTTCTGGGTATCTCCACCTGAGAATGCCCCACGGGGACTTCACACTGATGTCCCGCACAGTATTCGGCTTTCCCATCTCCACTTCAACCAAACTTCCCTACCCAAATAGGAGCCTTCTCCAGTTTTATCCTTTTTATTGAATTTATTGGGTGCCACTGGTCAACACAATTATACAGGTTTCAGATGCACAATTCCACATCATCTGTACCTTGTATTGTGTGTTCACCACCCCAAGTCAAGTCTCCTTCCATCGCCATTTATCCTCCCCTACCTTCGTCCACCTCTTCTCCTCCCCTCTTCCCTCAGCAATTCCCACACTTGTGTCCATGAGTTTTTTCTTTTTTTTTCTCAACTCCTCCACTCTCTCCACCCAGCTCCCCCTGACAGGGCCCCACAGTTCACCCATTTGACCAAACCAGAAACCTCTCTACCTTACTTCTAATTATCCTGTTATACACTGTTGTGCAAACCTCTGCTCTGTGTCTCCAATGCATTCCCTTATACCCACCAGCACTGCTTTAGCTTAGTTCACACTCCCAGTGTTTATCTCCTGGCCTGTAATATAAAAATAATTTCCTAACTGGTTCCATGCCTCTGCATTTCCTTCTAGAACAGGGGTGGGGAACTTTTTTTTTTTTTTTTTTGCCAAGGGCCATTTGAATATTTATAACATCATTTGCAGGTCATACAAAATTATCAACTTAAAAATTAGCCTGCTGTATTTGGTCAAACATTTAAATAACTCACTCCTAATGCCTTGGCAGGGCCAGACCAGATGATTTCACAGGCCTTACATTCCCTACTCCTGTTCTAGAACACTTTTTCCCTGTAAGTACAGTGGTCCTCCTAAACTGTACGTCAGCTCATGGCATTCACTTGCTTAAAGTACCTCAGGGGTCCCTGTTTAGATGAAGGTCAGACTTTGTGGATGGTGGAGAAGGCCCTTCGGCCTCTGATCTGCCCCTGCCTCTTTCCCACACCCCACAGCTGAGCCCCAGCTGGGCCAAAGTGTTTCACTCTCTACACTTGTTAAATCTCTGTCTTTGCATGTGCTGTTCCTTCTACTTGGATTGCCTTTTTTCTTCTGAATGTGCTTGACTGAATTATATTCTTCTTTTAAGTTTACTTCTCCTCTGTAGCCCTTCCTGACTGCTCTTGGAAGTTAAGCATTTAATTCTTTGGTTCAGCTTTTCTTGATCAGACCTTGTCACACTGTTGTAATTATTTGTTTATATGCTGTGCCGGCCCCCCTCCTCCCCCCCCCTTGCCCCCCGCCGCCGCCAAGTATGCTCCAAGCCTCTTAGTTTAGCATATTTTATGGTACACAATAAGTACTTAGGAAGTTTTAATAGATAAATGACTATTGTATTCGAATAGTGGTTGTACCTGTGCAGGACATTTTCACTTCTAATACATTTCATCCCGATGACGTCCCTGTGATACAGATACTTTGATCCTCACTTGACAGATGAGGAAGCTGAGTCACAGGAGGAAATTGAGTCACAGAGGTGATAGTTTATTTGCCTGCAGCTCCACAACCAAGTTAGCAGCGAAACTAGGAACAGACTCCAGGATTTTTGCTCCTTGTATAGTCAGGCCCAGATTTAGATAGGGGATTCTCCTTTGTCAGACACTGGCTTGGCCTTTTAACTATTCCATTAAGTTCTGTGTGTGTGTGTGTGTGTGTGTGTATGTGTGTGTGTGTAACCCATAGTGACAGGTGAGGCTGATTTTTAGAATTGGAAGTTAAGTAGTCTATTGTTGTGCAGACAGGACAATTCTGTACCTGAGAAATTCACCACTTATCATTAGTGGCAAAACCCACATCTCCTGACTTACAGTGACACGCTATCTCTCTTACTACATGTTGGGCAACCATCAGTTCTATTGGACAGAGTTTTACTGTTGAATTTCAAGGGTTGTGAGTAGGGTTTGTTGAGCTTTTAGGCTGGTTAATGCTTGGGAAGAGACCACCCTTGTAGCAGAAAGTATCATTTCTGTGAACATTCTCAGTGAAGGTCCATGAAAGAGATAGGACCCAGAAGAGAATCAAATGATGATGTTCTTTCATTGGTTACCCCATTCGTCCAGATTGTATTACTTCTTTTCCAGTGAGTTTTGTAGATTCTTGAGCATATGCCATTTCAAAATAAAACAAAGGTATTTAATTAGGCTGACAGAGAAGAATTCCATATTGCAAGAAAAGGTGTGTTCAGTAGTGAGAAGGGTTGTGGTGTCACGGTGTAAGTCTGTTGGGCCTTGAGAGGACAGCATCCGAATTACCTGGAAAGCGATGTGGAACTCATTAGTAGTATTATGTTCCTTTGACTAGACTTTCCTCCTCTGCACAAATATATGCATGCATACAATAGAGATCCTATAAATTTATAACCATATATATTTGGTTATAACCAATTTTATTAAGAGGGTTGGTGTATGTATATATAGAAAAGCCAATCAATACTTTATACATTTCACATGGACAAAAGAAAAAAAATTTCACCAAACTATCCTTACTGATTAAATAAGTCAGCAGGAAGCCAGCAGATAAAAATATTCAAACCTTTACACTTGCTTTTGAAAACAAATTAGTTTTAATCATCTGAAGGGTTTCTTTGGAATATATATATTTTAAAGGCATTGAGCAGTTTCAACACTCTTCTTTAATTGAGGTAGCGGGTGTTGAACTCCGCAAAATGAGTGCCAACCCATGTCCTTCAGTTAGAAAAGAATGCACTTTCCTAACCTGCTGTGCCTTGAAAAAAAGGGGAAAACTTGCTATCTTCTAACTCCATTTAACACTGTTTTAGACTCCCTTTTACATAACAATAACTTGATCCTACTCAAAATACTTGGCACCTTTAGTGACAGAGTGGAATGTAGGAACACTTTAGCAGATCTGAAAGTGAGACAACTCCAGTAATTCTGGAATGAAGAGGTGGAGTTTTCAATTCCTTATTCAGAGTTCACAGAAGATAAGAATCCCGGGATTAACACAATAGACTCCCTTCATAACACATGGCTGAATAAAGCAATTATCTGTCTATCAAGACTATAGTAAATTGTGCAACAGCATTAGGGAGTGTGGATGGATAGGTGGATAAATGCTATTCCATCAGAAAAGGGTGCTGAAATATGAAGGAATCCTTTGAGTTTAACTTGTAAACTGTTTTATTTTGGAGTTTATATCATGTTACCGTTGCAGCTTGGAGTGAAATGATCTTTTTTAAAAAAATATACTGTTGACGGCATTTTTCAGTTCCTTACCCATCTGAATTTTATTAAGAGGGTTATTTCAAAGACATCTCCTGTTTAATCATGTTTAAACAATCTGTTTAAGACCTGTTGTGTAGATATAAACACAATAGCCCTTTAATGTCGGAAAACAGACTTCTGACAGACACAGCACCGAACAGACATCCATCCATTATTGCTTAAGCTGCTGTTCCTTCCATGCCTGACCCGAAAGGGTAACCACAGCTCAGCTGACAGAGTTCCCTGCACAGAGACACTGACAGGCGCCCTGTTACTGTCTAGCAAGCAGAGAACTGCAGAGAGGCAGACAATTGGAGAGGCCTTAGACTAGATTAGAACTAAGCACCTTAAATCTGTTTTAATGGCTGTGTTTACCTCTCCTTCTTCTTCATTCCTTTAAGAAAGTAATCAGGTTTCGCAAGCGTTAAGAAAACCACCTCTTCTTGCCAGCTGGACGAGGTCCAGTTTAAGCAAGAAATTTTCCCCCCTTTTTTTCCTTCTGTCTTTTTCTTTTTTTTCTTCCTGTATGATCGTCACTGCCATTCAGCACAGCAAGACCAGGCTGCGGGAGCTGGCTGACTTTTTTCTGGTTATTACTTTTTAACATTTTCTTCCTGTTACAGAAATGGGCAAATTGAAAATGATGTGCTGCTGCTGTAGCAGCAAATGTCAAGAGAGGAGTCCTTTGCACAGTTTAATCACCGCTGTGTAGTGTGTTTTTTCTCTGCCTAACACACACACACACACACACACACACACACACACACAGTCATATAACATATGCACAAGGCCACGATAACAGAGAAACAGAGAAGATCACATGGGAAGGAGATGCAGCCAGGATCCAGGAATTGCGTGACAGCGTGTAGGCTCGTTGTCACTGGACTCTTTGAAGAATAATGCCATCCATGTTTGGCTGGATTATTGGCAAATAAACAGTGATGCTTTTTGTTCAACCGTGGAAACTACCATTTCCATTGCTCAAAACGTGACCATTAAAGAATCTTTACATTTCTCAGTGGGGTCTCTATAAATGCTAGTAACACAACACTGCGTGAATATATCAGAATAAAGAAGGCAAAGGAAATGTTTCCAAAACTAAAACACTCAAGTGTTACTAAGTTTTGGGAGTAACGTGTAGATACAGAGAAAGAGATCTTTGTTCATTTCCCAGAAACTGAAGATGGAGAGTCAGATGGCCCAAGATGGTTGTGGATGTTGGGTTATAGATAAAGGAGACCAAGATGCATTGTGATAAAAATGGAGGCAGAATTGTCAACTATAATGTAATCAAACCTCAGAATTAGGCCTCTCTGCTTTTTCTTCTTCTGTCCTTTCTAGGTCTCTTTTCCTCCACATTTTTTTTTCTCCTTCGCTGGTCTGGTAGCCTGGTACACGAAAAAGAGGGCCGAGGCAGGTCAAGGGACTGGCTTCCAGTGTCGCTGCCTACTTCCATGATTTCAAACCAGATGTTTTTCTGGGCATCAGTTACTTTTCTAAAATGAGGAACATGGTCTGGTGTAATCCATCTTCCCTTCCAACTGAAAAATTCTAATTCATATAATTTTACTTTGAATGGGAGGAAAAGGGGAAAGAAGTGTCCCTTGGAAACAACAGGCAGGAAAAGTCAAGGGCAGCAGGACTGGAACTAGTAGGAAAGTGCCAGAGGATTTGGAGTTAAAGAGACAGAGTAGATTAGTGCTGTGTTAGGACCTGGGGGAGGCCCTACAGTGAAGTCAGCCAAGGCCCTGGTAGCACTTTTTCCCCCTGTCTGCAAAATGTGTTACATCTCCTCTGGTATATTTCCATTATGCTTTCATCTGGTCTTTCTTTAAAAATTTTAATCCTGTTTTTCTTCATACCTCCCATGAGTTGTGTTTTCTTCAGATGTCTCAAGCCTTTTTTTTAAAGTCCATTATTTCAAGAAAAGAATTATATTCTAAGATATGTTTAGTAGAAGTTCTCCCCTGATGTGTGACTGATTCAGGCATAGCCTGATAGCCCCATCCTTTCTTCCAGATACTTGGGTTGCTTGATTGTGGTGATTTGCCACAGACTAACATCTAAACGTTATAAAGGAACTTGCATTTATGTACATGCAAATGAAAATTTCCCAGTTCTATCATTTGTATATTTATTGAAAGATCTTGAATTCTTTAACCTTTAGAAGCCTAAATTGCGAAAGAGGCTGTCCTTTCAATGGTCTCTCTCATGCATCTAATTGTATCTTAAAAATGACTATGAGTTTGGGAGAGTGAACTTTTTACTCACTGATCTAAGCTGGCGCCTTTTATTATTAAAAGACAGCAAATTCAGCTTTCACCATTTCTTTTCTATGAACTGGAGTTCCTAGAATATTTCTATGGAGTCTATGGCTTAACTATGTAATTATGTCTCTTGAGTAGATTATGTTTTTCTTTCCATAATTATGTTTTTACCCGGGAGACTGGGAGGCTTCAGACCTCTCTTGGGTGAAATTGTTCTTCCTCTCTTCTTCCTTGTTAAGCTTTGCATTCTACATGCCCGACTGTGTTCAAGGGCTGAAAGGGGCTCTTGAAGATATGTGGGAGTGATTATGATTTTTTTCCCCTTGAAATTGGTTTATATATATTAAGAAGGGCCTTTAGTGAGAAGCTCTGTTAGTTCATTTTTGAAATGCCATCGGAGAAGAATCTCCTGGAAGGAGGTTTGTTTATGATCTGTGGTCCTCTGTCTGAGCCACACACTAACATTGCTCTAGGGCTGTCTCCTCTCACAGGCTGTCCTGTGTGAGCTCTGGGGCCCCATGCACACGTCATATTGCATGGTTGCTAATTTCCAGTGGCTCAGAGGAGCCAGAGGCCTCAAACATGAAGATAGTTTCTTAGTCTAGCTCAGTATTTTAGTCCAGAAATAGTTTTGACCTGAACCAGACAGAATACTCTTAGGAAAAAAGATGACTCAGCAGCCTTTCCCAGCAAAGATTATAGACTCATCAATTTTACTGTGGGAAATGTTTCCCAATAACCAGCCTTTCCCCCCCTTCCTCTCTGTCTTTTACTGCACAAAAGGAGAGATAATGTGAAATGGAACAATGTTCTTATTTGTCAATTCAACAAGCATGTGTTGTCTGCCTTCCCATTACCTAGGCTCTAAGTTATGTGCTAGACTTAAGACATGACACCCATCCTCAAGAGGTTCATAGTCAAGTCCAGGAGAATCTAAGATATTAGGGTTTGAAATTTTATAGAAAATTTCAATTCATAGTAAGTTAATGCTTACTGAGCGCGTACTATACTTAAGTAGAACCACATGTAGTAGACAAAAAACAGTTGTAGCTGCTCTCAGCTCGCTGAGATAGAAACCAGAGGGATCACTGAGGCCCTAGGGACAGGGAAGACCAGAACAATGTGATGACTCAGTTGAGTCTGGGAAGGGGTTTGGCCAAATGGAGGTGGTGGGGAGAGGGCCGTCTGTGTAGAGAAGACGGCTTGGGCTCTGAAGAACTCTGGATAGTCCAATGTGAGTAGACATGGGCTGGGAGCAATATAGTTGTAGCCATTGGAAATGAGAGTGACAGGGTTCAATTGAGACCATATTTTCCAGGCCCTTGTTTGCTAGGCTCCGGGGGGCTGTTTCATTCAATAGACAGCGCAACATAATTGATAGATTTTGAGAAGATAAGTTACATTAATGTTAGGATTTAGGAACTGAAAGGATTTTAAAAAGTATGGAAACTAGCCCTTCATTTTTGTTAGGTTCAGAGGGTTCCATTAAATCCTTTCTGTGCCCTTTCAAATATACGAGGCTGCTACTCCAGTGTATTAGCCACAGTGAGAGGTTAGGAGTGGTTCTAGTGGGAATGGAAAGCAGGGGCCCGTCCTTGTAGAAACTTTAGGAATGGGCTTCGCTGGGTGATGGGCTCTAGGAAAGGGAAGTGGAAAAGGTACACCTGAGCTGGGTTTTGAGCCTGGGAGACTAGAAAATGGTGATATTGAGCCCTAACCGGTTTGGCTCAGTGGATAGAGCATCAGCCTGCGGACTGAAAGGTTCCAGGTTCGATTCCGGTCAAGGGCATGTACCTTGGTTGCAGGCACATCCCCAGTAGGAGGTGTGCAGGAGGCAGCTGATCGATGTTTCTCTCTCATTGGTGTTTCTAACTCTCTATCCCTCTCCTTTCCTCTCTGTAAAAAATCAATAAAAAATATGTATTTTAAAAAAAATGGTGACATTAATGGAAATAAAGAAATTAGAGGGGAAGCTGATGAGACTGTTTGTAGTGGAGAGTATGGGTGTGTCAGGGAGAGGCAAAAAGGCTTAACTAAATAGTACAGGCTTTACAAGAGGGTAGGTCTTGGGTTTTTAGATTTTTACAACCCCCCAGTAAAATGTATCATCCAAATGTAACCAGAGAAGAGTTTCACTTTTGTCAGTAGTATTTCCATCCTCACACATATGTAGGAATGCAGAAAATCAAGGTTTTTAATCTAGCGCCTCCATAGTTATGAGTTATTTGGGTCCAAGGTTTGTATGGCTTCCCTAAGAGCTCGAGCCTGTAATCTTCTTTGTTATATTGCTTTTGCTGCAACCCATGGAAACTGAACTCTCTAAGATATTCCAAGGTTCCTCCTTTGTAGGAGAATCCAAGTCATTTCATTAGGAATTGAATTGCAGCTTTAAAATGAGTCAGCCTAGTCCCTTATCCCTTCCTGCAAACTCTCCTTCATGTACCACTTTCAGGGTAGAGAGATTAGAACTGAAGGCGTCATCTCCCCACCCCTGAGCTCCTATGGAATAAGCAGCTCTGTTTCTGTATTACCAATTTACTCTGAAAAATGGTCATTCGGATGCAGGCCCTTTCCTCTCTTCCTTTTTACTCCAAGGATTATTGTCACAACATTCTTAAATGGTTATATCCTGTGGCTTAGCCCCAGAGTATTGGACCAGATTTCATTCTTTCACATACTTGCTGACAGCAAAATTAGCTAATGTCTCCCTGGTCACCTCTCTCCTCCAGGGAAGCCCGAATTCATGGCAGAGGAGCGCATGGGTTGCCAAAGCAGAGTGTTATTGGCCTGGGAATAAAAAGATCTGCCTTCAAAGCACTTTTCCCATATATATTGCGTAATTTAAAAGAATTAACTCAGTTGTAAAACTAAAAGTATCAACTGATTTGAGAATCTCTTTAGATTAATTAGTAAATTTATGCAGCCACTATGAAAAATGGTATGGAGATTCCTCAAAAAATTAAAAGTAAAGCTGCCATATGATACAGCATTTCCACTTCTGGGTATTTATCTGAAGAAAACAAAAAGACTAATTGGAGAAGTTATATGCACTTCTGTATTCACTACAGCATTATTTACAATAGCCAAGATATGGAATTAACCTAGATATTCATCAGTGGATGAGCGGATAAAGAAGATGTGAGATACATAAAATGGAATATTGTTCCGCAATAATAAAGAATAAAATCTTGCCATTTGTAACAACCTGGGTGGACTGGAAAGTATTGTGCTAAATGAATTAATTCAGACAGAGAAAGATAAATACCATATGACTTCACTTATATGTGGAATCTAAAAAAAACCCCAAAGTAAGTGAATAAACAAAACCAAATAAAAAGAATAGCATACCTCTGTTTAGATTAATGCCACGTATATGTTTAGCACTATCTTGACTCACAAGATATTTATTACCATGTTTCTGTCACTTGTCCTCTAGCTAGCTTTTCTCCTTCCTTCTCTGCTTATCAAAATGCTACTCAATCTCCAAAGACATGGTGATCTCATTAGCGAAGGTCTCCTCTTTTAGTTGGCATCAGTTGCTCCCTATAGATAGCACTTTATTAATTTTAAATTTTTTTGTGATAAAAATTTCAAACATACATTAAGAGATTATATTTAATAAAACTCCATATGCTAACCTTACTTTATAATTAAAAACATTTTGCCGCATTTGCTCTATAGGTTATTATGCAGAAATATTTTAAAGCAAATGCTGGACATCATGACACGTAACCCTAAGCATATCAGCCCTTCTAAAAAATAAGGGCATATTTCTGCAGACTGAAGGGTCCCAGGTTCGATTCTGGTCAAGGGCATGTACCTTGGTTGCGGGCACATCCCCATTGGGGGGTGTGCAGGAGGCAGCTGATTGATGTTTCTCTCTCATCGATGTTTCTAACTCTCTATCCCTCTCCCTTCCTCTCTGTAAAAAATCAATACAATATACTTTTTTAAAAAAGGCATTTTTTTACATAATCACCAAAGCACCACTTCCTTAATGTTTTGAAGGAGTCATATTTACTCAGTTGATCACCAAACCATAGCAGTTTAGTGTTTGTACTCACGATAGTCTTTTTTAGTTATACTTAATTGCTTGCCTTTCTTCCCTACTAGATTGTGAACTGCTTGAGGATAAGGACATTATCATATATTTTCTTTCCCCTCCTCCTTACAATGCCTAGTGAGCCCTGCATGTGGTAGATGCTCAGTACACTAGCTGGATCAGCTGACCTGCGTATGGGCGTGTACTGATTCCTGATTGATGCTCTATTGCAGATCTGCCTTTTCACTTTTTATTTTAAAAAATGTGTCTTCATGATACCCAGGATACAAGTAGGAGCCTAGTAAAAACATGTGAGTGCTTAAATTCATTTAAAATACTACTGTAAAAAGATCAGCTGCTAAACATCATGCCCTAGTGAGTAACAGAGTGACCTTGCTGTGCCACATTCGGGTGGACTGGCCATGAACGTTACCCTGATGAGGTTTAGTGGTAGAGGGTCTTTTCAAATCTGCATAAAAAGTGCCTTATTTTTGAAAGGTGCACTCATATGTGGATGTAAAACTGAAACTCATCGACACAGACAAGATGGTGGTTGAAGGGTGTAGAGAGTTAGCAAAGGGTAAAGGGGGCCAAATATATGGTGACAGAAGATAATTTGACTTTGGGGGGTGGGGACGCAATGAAATATACAGATCATGGATCATAGAAATGTACACTTGAAACTTATATGACCCTACTGACCAGTGTCACCCCAATATATTTAGTCAAAAGAAGAAAACCAGACACTGGCAAAAAAAAAAGAAAGAAAGGAAGGAAGGAAGGAAGGAAGGAAGGAAGGAAGGAAGGGGTTCACTGGTTTGTATGTGCCTTTGGGCATCTGTCAGGAGGAGTGCCGTGACTGGTGTAGTGCATCCTGATGTGAATACAGTGCATAGGGAGTGAGATTGTGAGGTTCTGGCTGGAGACCTACCTAGATCTCCAAAGTTGTGAAGTTGTTCTCAATCAATTTTTACAAAAAATGGGCAAAATGGGTCACATTCAGCAGCAAGTGTATTTTCATAGTTCACACATCACAGTTTTCACGTACCAGTTTCAGGTGTGTGATATTTTTACGTGGACGTTCTAATGGCAGTATTACTCACTTACACTGTGAGGTAGTTGCCCTTGGACTAAAGAGCTGGGTGGGGAGCAATGGGACAATTAGATGGACTTTTGCTTCCTGGCTTAGCAGTCCCTCATAGGTCTTTGCTCTAAGGATATGTGAATGCTGTGACCTTTTTGATCATGCTTTCTTCTTGTGCCCCTGAATTTATTGCAACAAAAGTCACATTCAGTCAAACACACTCAACTTTTTTGAGGAACATTTGTTCTGAAAACTTTTTTTCCATTTTTAAATTCACTTGTGATCATGCTTTCCCCTGAATGACTGAGACTTCACTGTTAAAATCTAAAATAAGCTTGTTGGCAATGGGAGGGAAGAGGGCTAGACCAACAACCAGAAAACCCGAGTTCTCATCCTGCCATTAACTCTGTGACTTTGGGTAAGTCACTTCCCCTCTCAGGGACTCAGGGTCCTCATCCATAAAAGAAGTTCACTGCTCTAAGATTTAGAGTCTAAATTATTTCTGTTATCTTTTTTATCCCTCTGGTTCAAAATGACTTGCAACAATGCTTAAGAATTATTGAGAGGGCAAATGGGACTTTTTCAGAAAGAACACAAGTAAGCTTTCATTTGAATGTCTTTCAGGGAAATTTCTTAGGAAGCACTAATAAAGGCTGCTCTCTAAAGAATGGCTTTGCTCACTGGACCCCCTAGATTGCCAAATGAGAAGAGTGTTTTTTGGGGAGAGATAATGTTGTAATATGATATTCTGGGCCACAATATTTTCTCTCAACCAAGACATTCATCTAAAAGAAGAAAATATTTATTCATCCATTTATTACATAAATATTGAGTACCTGCTGTATGTGCAGGCACCGAACTGTTGGAGGATACAGCAGTAAACAAGACAGAGCACTCATTCTCATGGACTTACAGTCATGCAGGGGAGACAAATAAATGAAACAAGCTAATTATAAAGGAAATAAAGAGAGGGTGTGTTTGAGAAGGAGGAAATATACTCTGGGTGTAGTAGGCAGGCGAGACCTCTCAGAGGAGGTAGTGTTCACCCTAAGGCCTAAGGGATGAGAAGGAGAAGATTGTACAAAGAATCCGGGGAGAGCATTTCAGGAATATGGGAAGGTTCTCATAAGGATAAGAGAGGAAAAGGAGACAGTGTCGGATGACCAGAGAGAGATAATGGGTTCCTGGACTAGGGTGGTACCGTTGGAAATGAGAGGTTTGAGAAATGCTCTCAAGATGGAAATGACAAGGTTCGGTAATGGATTGAATGTGGGAGTGAGGGATAATTGATGAATGGTTGGTGCCACTTTTATTGAGATGGGGGGACTTTTAGGGAGAAACTGAGGTATTTTTTGGGATAGAAGAATAAATAATTTTATCTTAAATATACTGTATTTAAGATACCTTTGAGACATCACAGGGAAAAGTCAAGTAGGCAGTGAGATACGTAAACTTGGAACTTGGGGCCGAGGTCAGGGCTCACCCCAGAAATGGGGAGTCATTGGCGTGAATAGGTACATTGAGTGCATGGGACTGAGATCACAGTGGGCAATGGTTCTCTACCTCAGCTGGCCATTGGACTCACTCCCAGAGATTCTGACTTAATTGAGCTGATGTGGGGCCTGGACACTCATATTTTCAAAGATCCCTAGGGTTTTCTTATCCAGTTAGGGTGGAAGAGCCACTGCTCAAGGAAGAAAGTAGAGAGGATCCCATAAAAGAGGATCTAGGACCAAGGTTTTAAATAGTCTTAAAGAGTTTTCCATTCTTTATACCTTTATCAGATCCAGCCTTTGGCTATGTGGTTGAGATTAAGTTTTCCTTACACCATGGCAGAGCACCTGTCCCTGCTTACAGCCAGTGTGCTCTCTGTCTTCCGTGTCCTCCATTTCTGAGGGCATTGCTTGGGTGTTGAGGGTTTAAGTACATCTTCTCTCAACCAATGGTTCCAGTGTTACCCTGATGTGGTGTAGTGCTGGTGGGTATTTGTCACGCTTGAGAGACAGAGGATCTGTTCAGCGTTTGTTCTTCATTGTACTGTAAGGATTTGTTTTAGTTGTGGTGGCTGTGCAGGAGCAAACGTATACAAAGGAAAACGTGTGTTTTCTGTATATATGCAGCCACAGATAGATGGCCCCTGAGTTACTCTAGGGCATTGGTTCTCAACCTTCTGGCCCTTTAAATACAGTCCCTCATGTTGTGACCCAACCATAAAAGTATTTTCGTTGCTATTTCATAACTGTAATGTTGCTACTGTTATGAATCGTCATGTAAATATCTGATATGCAGGATGGTCTTAGGCGACCCCTGTGAAAGGGTCGTTCGACCGCCAAAGGGGTCTCGACCCACAGGTTGAGAACCGCTGCTCTAGGGTGTGTGTAGATACTTGGGAAGCTCGCCTTCAAAGATAATTTCCAAAAGGTCATTGAGGCTTTTAAAATTTCACCTGCTCTTAAATTTTTCACACTTGTAAGTGCTTCTCAAGTCCTTTATTTTTGTCTATGACTTCCAATTACTCCCCTGAAGCACTAGGCTAAGAGAAAATAAAAGTGTGCTCACACATCCATATACTGAGCTCAAATCTCATGCAGTCTCCATGAAAACCCAATGAAAAGGCTGTAGAAAGCAGAGGCAAAGCTTATTAAATTTTCTTGTGACCCATGGCCCACATAAAGTCCCACTGTATAAAGGAGCCATGCAAGATCATGTAGCCCTCCCCTTAGCCCTCAGGGAATCTGCCATTCCAAAAATATGGCCTATTAAAAAAAATAACTTCCAGGGACAATTCCATAAGCTTTCTTGTTAATGTTTACAGCTGTATCAACACCACACCAATACTTTTTTGTATGCGTGCAAGGAACAGAATCCACAGATTTAACTGTGACAAGTCCTATATAATTCCCTAATCGTGAAGCTAGTTAGAAACAGCAAGATGTATTGATGGAAGTTTGTTTAGGGTAATGGGTGTGCTATTAACTTTGTAATTGAATCCTTGCTGCTGCTTCTACTTGCTTTGAAAACCAGCCTTGACACTTCACAGGGCTTAGTTCTTAGGTGTCTCACTCTGCAGATCTGGATATTTTTCAGTCCTCCACAGCCGCTGGAAGAGGAAGGGAAGAAAAAAAACTAGAATGCCAACATTGGTAGAGCCACGTGATGAGTGGAAAACTTAGTCAACCAAGACAAGAACCATACCCTAGTTCAGGCCTCGCTAGTCAGTATCTGAGGACCATAGGGTAGTTGTTTTCCCTCTGTAGGGCTCAGTCACTTCATCTATGAATACCTTACTTGCTGGGGTCTAGGAGCTGTTTAATCTCTAAAAGCTCGTCAGAGTTCTAAAATCTATTTGTAAGCTGGATAAAAAGTCATAAATGGTGGGGAAAACAGCCATCAACAAACAATGTGAAGTCTCACATTCACATGATAACCCAAAGGGCAGTTTCCCTAGTATTTTTCTGATAATTTTTCTCCTAGTCTTAGTCCCTCTATTATAGCAGATGCCCCAAACTTGCACTGGCAGGAAATAGGGTGGTGGGTGCATTTCAGTTAATGGGTCTCGTTGGAACATGTTTGGCTGGGGAGACAGCTACACTCATATTACCAAGCCTTGGCTTCCTGTCTGTTTTCTTTGGGCTGGGTAGGCAATGAAAAAGGAGACAGGAAAATACATTTTGGGGCAAATAAAATAAGGAATTTGTCTTATGAAGACAGCTTATAGTTGGGAAATTCTAATGTTCAACTTAACCCTATCCTGATACAGTCCTCTTGTCCTGTACTAAGTGGAATTTGAGTTGTTCTTGCTGCCCACAGAATATACCTTCCTGTTCTTGAAGGTCCTTAATAATCCTCCTTCAAGGTTTTTTTTCTTTTCTTTTATGGATATTAAACTTCATTCCCTTAATCAAAGGGGAAAGACTTATTCCAGTCTTCTTAACGGCTCTTTAAATCAGCTTCAATTACTTAACATTTTACTAAAATGTTGGGGCAACATGCTAGGACCTCACTGGTATATGGAAAGAAGAATCCACAGTATATTTCTGTTTATGTATTAGGCATTATTGTACTTGTTCACCACAGCATCACTGTACAGGTCTACACTTTACTAATGTGGCAGCGAGACAGTACTGTACTCTTTAATAAGTATGATTTGATGTCTTTTTAAAGAAGTCTTAGAACCTTAGTTATCTTTTAATTTGTATATTTCCAATATTTTAGAATTTCCTTGGATTTTAGACTTGAATAAACTAGAAGAGAGACAAAATTTTTTATTTTTTAAATAATGGATTATCACATTCACATGGTAACCCAAAGGATATTTTTCGATCTTTTACAAAGCCACCGTTCTAGATTTAAAATAAAAAAAGCTGTGATTTAACACAAGTCGTAACATGCTTTCAGGCTTTGACATCTCACAAAGTATCCAGGTTCCTCTTGAGAGTTTGAGTTTCCTTATTTATATTTCTATTTTTTCCCCTTAAAGGGGTTCTAGGATTGAGTTTTAATTTTTCAGAAAAGAGTCTCAGTAGGGTATTAATTGTAACAGAAAAAAGAAAAAGTCACTATAGTCATCATGGAAATTTCCCTTTGACAAATGTGTGTGTCTCTGTTTCTGCCCCAACTTTGGGGTAGTAGCTGTCAGGGCACAGCCTCTCTGAATTTCAGGAAGGTCTTGTCCTTCATGAAACAAGAGGACACACCCCAGAGCATGTTCACCTTCCCCATCCTCTCTGAAGGGCTAGAGGAGGTACCCAGAGAGTCCCTCGTGAGCTCCAGTGTCCTGGCCTCACTCTGATGCTTGACTCTGAGTCACCCTCTGGGACCTCAGCTCTCCACTACAAGAACAGAACTAGCAATGATTGCCACTAGATGATGCTGATAAAGCAATTTGAAATGGAAGGCTTTATATAGACACTCCACTATGAGTATCAGTATTGATAATTCCTTGGCTTAAACCCTCAGTATGTATGTTCACATATCTATTTAGCATGGTCAATTGTTCAGCTAATTAATATGCTTTTATTTTATGATTTGCTGTTTCCAGGGCACAGACAGAAGCTTGATGACTCTAAACCTAGTTTGTTCTCTGACCGCCTCAGTGATTTAGGGCGCATTCCTCATCCCAGTATGAGAGTAGGTGTCCCGCCTCAGAACCCACGGCCCTCCCTGAACTCTGCACCAAGTCCTTTTAATCCACAAGGACAGAGTCAGATTACAGGTAAGACAGACTCATAGGTTCACTTGCGCAGACTCTGGCAGGCTGGGGGTGAGGGGCTACAGATGAGATGTGTTCACTTCAAAACTCCTGGAGCGATGAAATGGCTTACTATTCAAGAATCAAACTTGAAGGCGCTGACCTTGTTTTTTAAATTAAAAAAACAACAACAACCAGATTCCAGTCTTTACTAACTTTGGGATGAAATGTGGGTGAAGTTTCTGCTGTAGCCATGTCAGTCTGCACACTGGTGGAATGGTAATGACTGTCATCTCTGGGAGAATGTTTGTTACAAGTTTCTGTATTGTGTCCACGTGGTGCAGGGGATACCATCACACCCTCACTCTTAGAAAATTAGTTACTGTCTCAGGTTTGGGCTTAAATTTCTTGGATGTATAAGTATTTCATTAAGTTTTCTTGAAAATCGCCCAGGGCTAACAGGAAGCCTTGATTGGTGGTTATAAGGCAAGGTCAACGAGCAGCTCATTGGCACAGAATTTACTTCTGATTCACATTTAGCCCTGGTTCCTCCAGCGACATTTCTCTTTTACATTCTAGTAAGCTGCTTACTTCACCCTTATTCTTAAAAGTTAGCATCAGCATTGCATACAGACTAATTCACAGTTAGTGCATTAAGATACCCACCTTTTTTTGCCCCGGCCCCACTTAATGGTAGGACTATTCTGCTTGCTTTTAGGTCATGCTGACAAGAGAGTATGTCAACCATCGTAGAGCTTTCATTTGCAGCTCATAAGTATTGAGAGCTGAAAGCAAGTCTACATGTAATCTCATTGCTATTGTTGGCAGAGGTGGCCTAGAATATAGAGGGGGAAATAACTCAAAACAAAATATACAATAAACTCTCAATGGATATTTTTTAATGATTAGGTTTTTGTCTATCGTGGTTAGGTTTGAGTGGCTTAATGGTCTATAAACATAATTGTTTATAAATTAAATGACCTCCCTTCCCTTCTCTTCTGCTCATATTAAGTATATATTAGGTATCTATAAGGTATATGTCCCCTGGGATATTTACTTAGAGTACGTTACTGTGGGTATATGAATATTAGTCTGAATATATGAGGATGCCTGAGTATCTATTTTAAAAATAATATAGAATTATAAGGATGAAATGTCTGAACACTGGGGAGAACCAGGTATCCGCATCAGGGAAGAACATTAGAACGCTGTGAAGAATAGTCATGTCTTAACCTCATAAATCTCTAAGTGTTAGTATGCAGGATGGAAAAGTTAATGTGTTCACTAGCATGTGTCCTGGATAAAAATGCAGGGGTGAAATTTATACTTCATGAAACAAGAGGACACACCCCAGAGCAATGTGAATTTGAAGCTTATAGCTACAGGTGCTGCTGCATTTAAAGTAGTGAATTTTGGATCACTGATTAAGGTTCATGATACCTGTCCTTTTGTGTTTATAGTATTCCATAGACTCTGTGTGTGTGGGGTTGCAGCATAGTAGAATTGATTTATAGACAAGTCTTCCTCATTTTTTTAAACATCCACAAAGTATTGGGCCCAACAACTTTCTCAAACTTTCCAAATTTGAAGATTCACACACTTACCCACTCTCCTTAAATGCTCCCATATTGTTAATGAGACAATACAAGTATCTTCCCATAACCAAAGATTTCTACCATGAAGAGTTGTACCATGGCCCAAATTATTAGAAAAACCCAAGAACACCCATTGCAGAGGCCACTTTAAAGTAAATTGAATAGATTTCATTATTTTCTCTCTGGATTAACTTTTTAATTTATTGAATAAGTATGATTTAGAGCCTACCACACACATATTGAGAATTGGGTCTTAGGTAATATGAGGAAGAGAAGAAAATTAGAGTCCTAGACTTTATTGTTGTTGTTAATCCTCATCCAAGGATATTTTTCCATTGATTTTTAGAGAGAGTGTAAGGGAGGGAGGGAGACAGAGAGAGAGAAACATTGATGTGAGAGAGACACATCGATTGCAGGCACCCTGACCCTGGCCAGGGATTGAGCTTGCAACCAAGGTACATGCCCTCGCCAGGAATTGAACCCGGGATCCTTCAGTCTGTGGGCCAACACTGTATCCACTGAGCCAAACCAGCTAGGGCTAGAGATTAGACTTCAACTTTCTGTGCCCCAGACTATAAGATTGTTGTTTCTTGAGTCCACAGTCTTCTCTCTGTATCTCCTTGCTGAGGCTGTCCTATCTACGGTGGTCTCTGTGCTGGCAACATCCACCCATCTTCTAGGTCACTGTCATTTTCCTCAGTCCCGGAACTTCATCTAGAAGGCTGCCTATCCAGCCTCTAAGCTGAGATTGCCTTATTTCATAGCTTCTGTGAATTTGCTTTCTTCTACCCTGCTAGATTATAAATTCTTTGAGGGGTTTATTAGAGGGATTTATTTTCTGTTGTGCCTAGTGCAGTGGTAGCATCTCATTAAATAGTGAACGAAAAAAAGTTTAGATGAGAAGCAACCAGTGCAAGAAGGGCTGGACTATCATGCCTTGTTAGCATTAATTGTTCTTTCTAATTCCTATCCCAGGGTGTCACTGTTCCCTGGTGATGAACAGTAACGGGAAAAATCACATTTCAATGTAGCACTTACAGGGTTAAACCATTTGGTAGCATTCTACTTTGGGATCTACATAATTGCATGATTAAATTTAAGTTCTACCTAAGAGCCTTATCTATAATGGATTTTGTAACTTCTTTGTAATGTGCCACACCTGCATTTTAGTTCATGTAATCCTTTGGATAAAGACATTTGTAACAGAAAGGGCCCAGTTCGCTCTCAATGGCTTGGCTCTCTTGATATCTCAAGCTCTTACCCCAAAACTGAAGATAACGATCATGGTGGTATAGTCACCACTAGTTCTCGCACTTGCCAACATAAAGGGCAAGTCAAACTCCCAGAAGAGCGAAATGAAATTAGAAACCATAAACTGAGTCATAGGCACTTAGTGTTTCATATTAGTGTTCTCCAGTGCCTCTTGCAATTCTAGGGCCACGGGTCTAGCTGTGTGGTGGGCGGGCATCCTCACGGTGCTGGTCTGCTGGTGTCACTCTGCTGCGGTCTTCAGCTGCTGATGTTCTGCCTGAGGGCCCAGGGCCTCCTCACAGCTTCCTGAGGAAGTTGCTTCCTCTGTACCTTTTTTTTTTTAAATCTTTCAGACATCTGGTGCCTGTCTCTGGGTGCTAGGTAACACCTAGTCTGTCACAAATGTCTCCCTCTTTGGGTTCAGAATGTGGTTATGGCAGTAGAGCAGGGATAGTGTGCTAGAAGATACTGCTCAGGATAATCCCTGCTTCAAACTCAGTGCTGTCTGCATGGGCGAACTGCACCTAAAAGGAGAGGTGCCTCAGGCCGTTGGGTTTGGGGGATTGGGACAGTCATCTAACCTTTGGGCTGATCATTCTGCTATTCTGTTATTCAAGTGAACAAGATAGAGACAGTTTCTGCTCACCAGGAGCTTACATTTTAGTCAGATAGTCAGTAAATGGGCAAATAAGCGTACACACAAGACAATTTTAGATTATGGTGAATGCTTTGAGAAAATGAACGAGGGTAATGCGATATCAGTTTAGGAAGGGAAGAAGCTAATTTTGATTAGAAAGTTGGGAAAGGGATCTTTGAAGAGCTTTGAAGACCTGTGAGCACACACTTCAGGCAGTAAGAAGCTCGTGCAAAGCCTTTCGGGAAGGAATGAATGTGGCGTTCATGGGACAGGAAGGTCAATGTAGGGGGGAAGTAGCGAACAAGGGGAATGATACAGAAAGGCAGGCAGGAGCCAGATTATAGAGAGCTTTTAAGGCCCTGATAGAGAGCTTGGGTTGTCCTGATTACAGTGGGGTGCTATTGAAGGATGTGAAGCAAGAGAATATTATATGTTTTTTTTTTTTTTTAAAAAAAACCCGCCTTGGATGCTATGTGAAGAACAGATCACTAGGGGACAATGGTAGAAGCAGGGCCATCATGTGGACAGCTACTGCAGTAGCCCAGGAGATTGTTGAGGATGGTAGCATTTCTTTTCTTTCTTCAAAACTCAGATCAAATGCTGGCACCTCTGCCAGGCCTCTTCCAACCTGAGCTGAGTCTCAGTTTTCCATACCACTGTCTGCTGATGACAGTTATTTGTTTACACGTTTGTTTCCTCCATCAGACTTTGAACTTTCAAAGTCTAACGCCATGTTTTGTTTATCTCTGTATCTCCAGTGTCTCATATAGTGCCTCTGCTTGGTGACTTTGGTTTGGTGTTGAATGAATGAACAGGTCATTAACTTCTTCAGGAAGTGTGACTCATTATTATTGTAGCCCTAATATTTTTCTAGTACCTATTTGGTTGAATTACCATTAGCTAGCATTTACTGCATGTGTGCCTTGTGCCAGACATTGTTCTAATGGGGTTAACTGACATACCTCATAGCAGCTCTATGAGATGGGTGGCTTTGTGATGAAAACTGAGGCTCAGAGAAGCTAAAACACTTGCCCAAGGTTCCACTTACCTCTAGTAAGTGGTAATACAGGAATTAACTTCAGATCCACATAGTTCTTCACCACCATGCGCCCTTGGGAAGCTGAAACATATTTCTATCCAGACTCTGTGTCCTCCCACTTCAGTACCTAACAACTTTCATTTATGCAGCTCTTTACCGTTAATAACATGGTTTTACATGGAGTTTTTATTGAAGCCTTATTCTGAAAAGTACATATTTCGCAGGCGGGAGAAATTGTTTCTCTGAGAAATGTCTTGCTGAAGGCCTCTTACTGTTACACTTGACTGTGAGTTCCAGGTTCTTGGCAGGCAGTCACCCTCATCCAACAAGCCAGGCATGTTGCTAACAGTCTAAGTGACATGCGTCTTAAGGGACTAATTTCTTTTCCTTCTCTCCATTGAATATTACTTAGGATCCTTAGAGACAATATTTCTATTAAAAGAATGCATTAGGAGTATCTGAATTATACTTTAAAATGCAATCTAATCATTTTAATTATTATATATTTTTGAGTATATATATATATATATATATATATATATATATATTCAAGGTAACATTTTTAAGGAATATCTTGAAAAACAACTTGCTAGACATCATGTAGAATGACAATAATCTTATCAGCAGTCACCTGGCCAAATAGGGGTTCCCACCAGCTTCAGTCCTCCTCCAAACATTGAGAGGATCTCAGCCAGTTCGGCCTGGGCTGCACATGTGTCTCGCTGTCCTAGGCCTGAGCCCACTCTGCTTGCACGGATACATTTATTAGTGTAATCCTTTCAGAAGTAGGGAGGCACAGCTAAGTAGTATGTGTCTCAAATGACTGTTTTATTCAAGTGCCGAGTGGCCACATGATTCTTTAATGTGAAACAGGTTGGGAGGTGCAGTGGGCAGGGGCTGGGTGGTGTGGCTCTGAATGGGAAGGAGAAGGAACCCATCAGAGGCCCAGTGACTGTGAGCAGGAAGAGTGATTGCAGGTGCCGACAGTGCGGAGGATTGTAGGAGGTGGAGATGGGAATTAAGTGAGGTCTCATGCTTTATGACCACTGTGGTCCTACTCACCTGTAGCCATCTGTGTCTTAAGGAACTGAAATAGCCACACTCAAAGACAGGTTGTTAGAAGTACTCTTCTTCTATGTTGGTGGTGCTGTGTTTTAATTTCTGAAGTTACTGGAAAGTCTTGTCCTGTCTTCTTCCTTTCAGATCTCTTGGGCAGGATAGCCAAGTAAATTTGCTGCTGCCATGCACATGTGTGATCAGGCATTGTCTTTAGTGGAGATGCTGGTTATGATCTTTGTGAAAACATGGCGGAGATCCTGTGTGTAAACATTGTTTCACATCTGTGCAGCTGTGGCAGCCACCTTGGGAGAAAGAGCAGCGTTCATGTCCTGCCTGTGCTGGCTTTGAGGAATAAAGCTCAGTAAGACCCTGTGAAGGCCTGGTGATCACTTGTCATATTATTGCTTAACTGGTTAGCAGCATCGTAGATCAGTTTCTTATAGGTCTCTGTCTTCTGTCAGCTGGGATCTCCCTATTAATCAGAGATGCTTTGGTTTCATTGTGCTTTCAGAAGAAACAGAGGGGCCATGTTCCAAGAAAAATTAATTTCTTGAGTTCCAAAAACTTGCCTTTTTAATTTCCCCCTATCTGGAATAGGATATGCATAGTTAATATCTAATTGGGATAAGGCTCCATTTCCTACATAATGTCTCACTAATGTCTCCATTTCTAGCCTGCCCTTAGGTCTCTGCCCAGAGGACAGCTTCTTTCTCTCATTCTTTTCCAAAACATCGTCTTTCTCATTTTAGTTTTATATTTAGTTACAGCTTTACAAACATGTGTGTATATGTAAGTGTGTGCACACATGTATGCATATCTTTTTCCTTTATTAGTTGCCTAAGGACCTCTCTCACCCCTTTTGCCTTTTGCTTTGGACTGTGGGCACAGTGATCACAATAGGGGGCTGACTCTGAGTGAAATATTCCAGCTACAGGGCTAACCCAGGGGCAAGTTAGGCATGTGATTTGGTATAATAGACGCTCTGGTGGTATATTTTGATATTTAAACATGGGTGGGCACCCAGGGCTTCAAACAGAGAGCTGGTGTCTATTGTACTCTGCAGTATTAAAAGCAACAACAATATTTTACCTATAGTATCAGTTTAAAAAGTATTTTCATTCCTTTTTTTTTTTACACTTCAATTTATACAGAAATATTCCAGGGATATAATTGTGTAGCACTACTCCCAGTTAAGGCTATCAGATTCTTTCTAAGGCTTTGTTTATTTTGCTAAGGATTTGCTTTTTGACTGTTTAAAAACTGCTGGAAAAGACAGCCGTTACAGAAGAGTCAGTATTGCGAACACTGTTTAGTGAATAAGAAAACGGCACCAGGAGATTTCTGAAACCAGAGATCAGGGTCCCAGGAAAGTGAAACCTGACAGGGTGGGCCAGGTGAGGAGCTTTGGAGGATGTGGGGGGAAAGTTTGAGAATAATAACACGTTTGGAGCTGTCACCAAGGTGAACGGTGTGAAGGGAAAATGGCTCTGGTTGAGCAGCACTGAGGACCCAGCTGGAGAGAGAGAGAATTGGGGGAGCCAGTCAGCTCAGTTATGTGATATTCTCCTGTCGTGGTCACAGTCTGTGAACAGGAGTGGGCTCTGGTGTGGTGGGTCCTCAGTGGGAATGACAGTTTCTCCTGGGACTCAGTACAAGTCAGGGGAACCAGGAAGATGTTGAGCCAGGTACCAACATGAGGGAACGTTCTGGAAGTGCGTAGGTTATGAGAAAGATGGAAGAACTTTTGAAGAGAAGTTGGCTCATTCTGTGGCCTTGGAGGATGAGCAGCAGCCAAATGAAACGGTTAGGAGAAAAGAACTGGGCAAACCCAAGTTTCCGTTCAGGTGGGAAGTAGGAGCATCTGATGGAAAGGCTGAGGCTAGTGCTCTGTTAACGCATCCCAGGCTTCCCCCGTCCTGTCTGGGAGCTGACCAGATGCAGCTCTGTACTTTTGTTCTTACTCAGTTTCATTATGGCACTTTCACCTCCTCTTTCTACCTTGGAGGGTTATTTTGTGGCTCTGATTCTGCATCCAGAGTGCTGGCTAGTCCTTACCACTTTGTCTCATCTTGAAGCTTAGACAGGCTGCTTTTGTTCTTCAAGACTGTGATGAAGATGCTGGACATAATTAGGACTATAATATCCTTGGTATAGGATATTAATGAGGGCATTAATGAGGGAATGCCTGTGTACCTCTCTCAAAGCGGACCCCGATCCACATCAACGGCCACTTTCTGGGTGGCCTTTTAACTAGCTCTAAATCACATTAGAGATAAGGCATTATCTTGCTTGGGTCAACATGCACAATAGGCAGATGAGCTTGCTCTTAATCTATTGCCTTATTAATTCTAGGAAGCAAGTTTTAGTGAACCCCTTCTGCTTCCCAATAGTCACAAAAGGTAGGAGATGAAGGTGAAAAGTTCATTGTACACAGACTACTGAAATTGACTTGAGGATTGTTATGGGACTGCAAGCAAGTCAATAACAAAAATGGCTCCAAAACAACTGCAGATGGTCCTCAGCTTAGGCTGGTTCAACCTAAAATTTTTAAACTTTATGATGATTCGAAAGCAATATGCATCCAGTAGAAACCAGCTAGGCTGATGTTGACCGTACTCTGTCAACTAGAAACCATTTGCCGACTTGTTGCCACAAATTCTTGCAATACTATGGGGTATAATTCATCTTGGAGGAGAAACTTGAATGCATTTAAAGGAGTAAATTGCTCTCCTTTATCTCCTTACCTCTCTTGGGCCTTAATTTCCTCTTTAGCATGTTTGTTCTTCTTCTATTTGAAAAACATTCTTGATAGGGAAGATTACATCAAAAACAGTGTTGGGTAATTTTCCTTTATAACTGTCATCCGTAAAAATGATGTGCGTTGTTCTCAAACTTTGTTGCACATTAGTATCACCTGGGGAGCTCTTTAAATGTACAGGTGTCCAGGCGTTACCTCTGAACCAGAATGTACCAGGTGGAGCCTGCCTAATTCAGTGCTGCAGGCCCAAGGCCAATTACCCTAGGCTTACCTTGCTCATCCAGAGTCAACCCTGATCCAGCCAGGGGCGTCTCAGGAGCCTCATTTTCAAGGTCAGATGATGTGTGGGGGCAGGTAAGTGCCCTCAGCTGCTTCTTGGTTTCCTGAGGGCACCACCTTTGTGTTCATTTCAACTGCTGTTTTTCCTCCACGTCCTTCCCTGTGTGCCCAGTCTTGGACTGGACTTCTGCCCTGTTTCTATTATGATGCTGTCAGAGGGAGGTTTTAAACCTGCATGTCTGATTATGTCACACCATACTTAAAAACACCTCAGCGACCT
The DNA here is from genome assembly GCF_028538775.1 of Myotis yumanensis. Classification (NCBI taxonomy): domain Eukaryota; kingdom Metazoa; phylum Chordata; class Mammalia; order Chiroptera; family Vespertilionidae; genus Myotis; species Myotis yumanensis. The sequence continues at coordinate 82,535,466 of NW_027223757.1, read as the reverse complement.
TTCATTGCACCTCAGTGTGACCCAGCAGGTTCTGCATAGTCTGGCTCCTCTCTGCCTGCTCTCCCAGTCTCATGTCACACTATTTTGAACCTATGTCAGTAATCTAACCAAACTGGCTTTCTCAAACTATACTGCCTCGGTTCCAGGAACTTGATACATGCTCTTTGCTTTTCCTTAAGTTCTCCTATCCCTCATCTACTTGTCTACTAGACTTCAGCTTGCCATTCAGTTCTTGGCTTAATTGTTACATCTTTAGAGAAACCTTCCCTGACCCCCCAGACATGGTTGGAGTCCCCCACTGTACATTTTTACGGTGCCAAGGACATCTCATTTTCCCCATTTATCACAGTTGTATGATTAGTTGGTTGTCATCAGTCTCACCTGCCAAACTGAAAACTCTATGAGGGCATTAATATCCCTAGTGCCAAGCACAGTACCAGGTAGGCACACAATAAATTTCGTTTGAATGAATGGGTGAATGACTGGGAGACAATTCTTAGAACCATGGGCACCATCATCTATCCAATAGCAGGACTCACCATGCTTGGGACCTTCTTTAACACCTTGGATGTTGATATCAAACTGATTTGAACCAGAATTTATTATACCCATTTCAATACTGTGATTTGAACTAAGAGTCACTTCCATTGACCAGTTCCACATCCCAGTTGTATCTCAAGTTCTGGTTCTACCTGTGTGTAGCCTATTCCCCACTCGCTGGCTTTTCTTCTGAGATCCAGGGTAGGCCAAGGCTCAGACCAGGTTAAGTGTGACATGTGGTATAACCTCTTGTTTCTTCTATTAGGTTTTCCTTTTAAATTAAAAAAAAATCCCTTCATTTTCTGTAAGAGAGTTATGAGTTCCATTCAGCCAAAGGTTGGAGAAACTTAAAAGGCACT